>NC_053037.3:427506792-428131792 GCF_002575655.3 Aegilops tauschii subsp. strangulata | reverse complement strand
ACCCCTCCTGATCAACAGGACCCCCGTTTCGACCGTAGGAGGTCCGTTTCGTCCGTTTTGCGGTATGCCACACCCCTCCCGATCAACAGGACCCCCATTTCGACCGTAGGAGGTCCGTTTCGTCCGTTTTGCGGTACGCCACACCCCTCCCGATCAACAGGACCCCCGTTTCGACCGTAGGAGGTCCGTTTCCTCCATTTTGTGGTACGCCACACCCCTCCAGATCAACAGGACCCCGTTCCGAACGTAGGAGGTCCGTTTCCTCTGTTTTTGTGGTATGCCAGGCCTCGTTTCCATCGCCTGTTCCGTCCAAGCCCTCCCGATGAACACGACCACGCATTCCGTTCCGACCCAGCCGGTTGGCTCCCACGCGTTCTGTTGCCTCCCGATGAACACGACGCATTCCGTTGCCTCCCGATGAACACGACGCATTCCGTTGCCTCCCCATGAACACGACGCATTCCGTTGCCTCCCCATGAACACGACGACGATGCTGTTTCTCCGTTCCGACCCAGCCATGTACACGAGCCCTGGACGTACGTATGCGCGAGTAGGCGTTCGAGACCCCGCCCGTATGTACACATACATGGCCGTATTTTCTTTCTTGCACCCTAGCCGCTGTACGTACTGTGTACATGCTACGTGCGCGCCTCTACTACGACACGTGCGCGCCTCTACATCGACCAGTATGTACGTACACGTTCGCGACCAGAATGACAACGCTACGTACGCTTCGACCAGGTGGGTCCCGACTGTCAGGCACTTCCTTGCCTGCGAAGATGTAGCTGGTGGGTCCCAGCAGTCAGGGGGCAAATTGTTTTTTTGCCCGGACGCACTTCCTTGCGTGCGAAGATGTAGCCGGTGGGTCCCAGCAGTCAGGGGGCGAATCGTTTTTTTGCCCGGACGCACTTCCTTGCGTGCGAAGGTGTAGCTGGTGGGTCCCAGCAATCAGGGGGGCGAATCGTTTTTTTGCCCGGACGCACTTCCTTGCGTGCGAAGATGAAGCTGGTGGGTCCCAGCAGTCAGGGGGAAACATTTTTTTTGTGAAATACAGTGGCCCGTCCGGTGGGTCCCAGCTGTCAGGTGGAGGAATCATTATTTTCCGTGTAATAAGGAGGTTCTTCCTTGCTGCGGCCGTGGACCCAGCTGTCAGCCTCTCCACGTACAGTCCACGTCCGATGGAAGTCGTTCCTTGACCACGTTGACCAGGCCGCGCCGAGAGCACCACGGTAGTGGACGATGGCGAGGCCTAGGAAGGGGACGACGCGGAGCCGGGGAAGACGCGGCAGTGGAAGCCCGCGCGGAGAGGAGTACGAGGGTTCACTGGTTCGGCTGCGGTGTGAGGCTGCCGTCGCCGTAGGGCCTGGCCAGCGGTGGGAATAGTAGGGGGCGGTGAGGCCTCCGCGGCAGCATAGCCGGCCACGGGAGGCAGGAGCATGCGGTACGACCGGCGCTGCTTTGGGCGGCTGGAGCAAGAAGACCAGAGGTTGAAGAAGCACTACGGCCGTTGGATGGACATCGTACGGTCACTGGAGCTAGAATCGTTCATATTGACTAAGTTGACAAAGCCCTCTGTCCCTGTCAACTTAGTTGGCCCACAAGTCATCCTCCCACTATGGTGGGTCCCAGCTAGCAGGGGGGTATTCATTTTTTTGTGCGTAATAAGGAGGCACTTCCTTGCGTGCGAAGATATAGCTGGTGGGACGACATGTCAGCGGGGGGAACGTTTTTTTTGCGAAATACAGAGGCCCTTCTGGTGGGTCCCAGCTATCAGGTGGAGGAATCATTATTTTGCGCGTACAGTCCACGGCCGATGGATGTCGTTCGTTGACCACGTTGACCAGGCCGCGCCGAGAACACCATGGCGGTGGACGACGGCGAGGCCTAGGAAGGGAACGAAACGGAGCAGGGGAAGACTCGGCAATGGTTGCCCACGCGGTGGGGAGTACAAGGGTTTACTTGTCTGGCTGCCATCGCCGGAAAATAACAGGAGGTGTGGGTGAGTAGAGGAATGGCCTGGCCAGCAATGAAGTAGGGTGGGGCGGTGCGGCCTGTGCGGCAGCACAGCCGGCCACGGGAGGCGGGAGCAGGCAGTCCCACCGGAGCTGGTTTGGGCGGCTGGAGCAAGAAGATCAGATATTGAAGAAGCAGCACGGCCGTTGGATTAACATCCAACGGTCACTGCTGCTAGAATCGTTTGTGGACTAAGTTGACAAAGCCAAAGTACACGTCAACCTAGTAGACCCACAAGTCAGCCTCCAAATCTGTCCCGAACAGCATACAACCCGAAATTTCTAGCCAGATTCAAATTAATTTTAAATCTAAATATACCTTAATTTAAATTCAATGAAATTTTACCCGCACAAAAACAATGAAATTTAAAATATCAAAATCAGAAAGAAAACAATATTTTGGAACTTATTGCCTGTTTGCTATATTTTTTCATTTTACAGCCCATTTCTTATTACTTATAGCCCATTTCTTATTACTTATAGCCCATTTTCTGGGCAAAATGCATCCCTCCTCGTCTTGAAAGATTTCCGGCCCAGCAGGGCGTAGAAAAGCAAGTAGGCCTACGTTGGTTATTCTGCAAAAAACAAAATAGCTGGCTAGCCATTTTCAGAAAGGAAAAAAACAAACTGGGCTGGTCATGTGCTAAACATATGAAATAAAAGCCTGGGCTAGACGGGCCACGGGTCCCGCACAACCCAGTTGATACCCTTCTTCGTCCCGAAAAAACAAAATTACTGCACGCGCTGCTGGGTCCCTACTATCATCCTCACCATGTACAGTCATCTCCTTATTCCTCTCGGTTGTTGACCATGTTGACAACACCGGAGGGCGGCGCCGCGGCAAGCGAACCAAGGCGGAGGACGATGGTGAGGCCTTGGACGGGAACAAACAGGAGCCGGGGAAGATCACAGCCAGCCGTGGGAGGCGGGAGCAGGCGATCCCGTCGGCGCTGGTTTGGCTTTGGCGGCTCGAGGAAGAAGAGACTGAAGAAACGCGACAGACGTTGAATGTCAATCCAACGGTCAAGGTTGGCACAATCGTTTGTTGACTAAGCGGACACCAAGTAGCATACTTTTTTATATATAGGAAGAAAACTGCGAGGAAAATGCGTTCGTCTGCCATCCTCCTCACAGGGAACGTTCGCCACATAAGTGACTAGCACCCTTGGTTTTCAACCGAGAGGTCTTGGGTTCGAGTCCCAGGAACTCTCAATTTTGTCCTCCTTCCTTCCTCACAAAAAAGGGAAAGAAAATCAAAGACTTGGGAAGGCGTACAGAACAAGCTAGTGTACCAGTAAAGAGACGTTGCCGAGTTTTAGAAAAAAGAAAGACGTGCTCCTGTAGCTGGTTCGAATCCAAACCTAGACTATGACTATATATGGTGCTATGCTACTCTGCAAGTAATGAAACTGACATATCCAACGTTCGCTTCTCCTCTTCTCTACTTACTCTGCCTAGCATCAGAAGCTCTGGCCGCAGCAACCATGTCCGCTGGCTGCTCGTCCACCTGCTCTTCAGTAGGCAACAACCAGATATGCGCCAAGTCGCCACCCGTACCATCACCTGTGGGTCTCATCACACCCCTGCCGGCACGCGCACCGCAGCCGATTGCTCATCGCAACCCGCTGCCGTTGGTGTGGTGCCACTGCTGCAAATCACGCAGAGTCATCCGTCGCGTCTCAACCACAATCCGCAACCCTGGCCGAGTCTTCTACAAATGCCTGAATCATGGGGTAATAATATGTTTAAGTGTTGTTCAGGTGCTTTCAGTTGCTGATTTTTTTAATAGTTTGGTTGATGATCTTCCAATTTGATTCATGCAGAAAAGGGAAGATTTGTGTGATTTTTATTTTTGGGAAGTTGCTGATGTGGGGGAATGCAACTACGCGAATTATTTGGTTAGCCGAGGAATCCCAATACCAGCAGGTTGGGGTGTTGGACAAGTAACTGAAGGAACGGCAGAAGAGGAAGATGCAGAGCAGAAGGTTAAAGATGCAGTTCCTCTGATCATGGCCAAGCAACAGCTGCTGAATGGCCTTGACAGCAATGAGGAGATGAAAGATCTTGTGAAGATAATGGGCAAAATCGATGTGCTCTATAGGATGGTTGTCTCTTTATTTGCAGTGTATGTAGCACTCGTGATGTATTCAGTGGCTACGACATAGCACTTTGCTGAAACTAGTAATGAATGAAACCTGTGTAGCAGGCTGGGCATAGTGTTGTGAACATCTAATGATTTCTATTAATGGAAATCAGGGGGTATCCCCTTTTGCTCATATAAATAAATAAATAGCAGAGGCCCTATCAGGTCAGCTTTGTTCTCATTCGAAGACGTCGAGCAAATTGCAGTCCAACAGCAAACTATGTCATCAAATTCAAGTTTCACAGCCAAATATGAGTACAACTAAAGAACAATGTCATCATGTTTTAGCTGTCATACAATCACCAAACACAAATCAGCATACATAACAAGTGATGTTCTCACAGCAAAATACTAAACAACATGTTCATCAGGTTTCAGTTGTCATAGCAAACACAATTTCACATAGTAGATAAAAAAACGTCTTCTGACAGGCAAATACGACAAAAGCAATGTAATCATCATCCGCAGCAGCAGCGTCAACATCTTCGCCATGTGTATCAGTCTGAATCGTAATTCCCCACGGTGTCATCTTCTTCGTCCTCAACGTCCTCGAACGTTGGCTTCTTCTTGATCAACCCTTGTATGTCCACAGCACGACAGGCAATCTTTTCGCCAGCGTCATTGACGTGATGGTTCTCAAAGATATTAGGAACATCTGTGTTATCTTGTACATCAGGAGCAGTGTAAGCATCATCTTGTTGTGCAACTTCATTAAACGAATTCCTCTGCTCAAACCTTTGCAATACTCTCCAGTCATCGCTACGTGCAAATGTGTCTTCCAAGAAAAATATCTGTGTTGCTTGATTTGCCAAAATAAAAGGCTCGTTGGTCTGGTACGCCGCCTTGACATTGATGGATTTGAGATAATCATCAGCTCTGGGTTTTGCGATCCTGGAAAATAGGTTATACCAATGACAGCACAACAGAACCACACACCGATGATCCTCGAAACTGGAGATATACTGCAACTGAACAATGTCTGTTATGTTAGCATACATTTCAGTTGTCTCTTTGTCATATGTATCCGTGCTCATGATGGCACTGTTTTGTGTCTTCCTGCCTTCGTCTCGTGCAAGGGTGTTGTAGCGCACATCTCCAACAACGCAAGATTCATAATGTCTTACCCGAATATCAGGACCCATTGCTAGTGAGTAAAGGGCATCATCAACTGCCTGCCCATCCTCCCGCATCTTCTTAATCTATGGTTAGAAAATAGACAAGCTGATCATCTTATGTACTCAATATATTAAAAAAACTGACAGTGCACTTCAAAAGCTTACATGGTTCTTGAACCATTTGGCAAATCCTGCCATAACCAGTTTGTCAATGTTTCTTGGATTTTGCGGCAGTAACTCCTCTTTGTAGATGCTGCACAACATAGTGATCGCGTCAAACATCTAAATATATAAGAATGTGCTGCAAGTTTAGTAGATTACGATGTATAAGCTGCAGTACTGCACTTACTTGATATAAGGTAGTATCTCAGGACAGTTATTCAACACATACCAAACCATTTTGTCCAAATCTTTAGGTTTGTCCTCTTGTCGACTCTTCCCTGTAACTCGAACAGAATAATCGAAAACATTGAGCCCAGGATTGTCTTCACCCACCTCTTTGCTAAGCTGATCTGCTGTTTCAATGTATTTTGAGCAGAATGTCAACGCTTCTGTAGCAATGTAGGCCTCTGCAATGGAACCCTCGGGTCTAGCTCTGTTCCTAACATAGCCCTTGAAAGTGCCTAGCCGCCTTTCAATAGGGTACATCCAGCCATACTGTACTGGACCTCTAAGTAGTGCCTCATCAGGTAGATGAACAGCCAAATGCACCATCACATCAAAGAAGGCTGGAGGATATATCTTCTCAAGGTCGCATAGGATAGTTGGTATCTTGTCTCTAAGACGCTCCAAAGCATATATCCTGATATTCCTACTGCAGAGTTCCCTGAAGAATTGTCCCAACTCTGCAACTGCTCTGTATAAGTCAGGGCGGCCCAATCCTCTAAGGATAACAGGTAAAACCCTTTGGAGTAGGACGTGGCAGTCATGAGTTTTCAACCCTTGTACCTTGTTTCCATCTGCACTGACTCTCCTTTCAGGGTTGGAAGCAAATCCATGTGGGAATCTCACACGTGACAGGACCTCACAGAATTCTTTTCTTTTTACCTTGTCCAAGACGTACACAGCTGGTGCCATATCCCGTGGTTTACCTTCATCTTGCACCTGCAAATCCTTTCTGATACCCAGGTGTGTCAGATCAATCCTAGATTTTAAGGTATCTTTCGTCTTGCCTTCAATATTAAGAAGTGTGCCGATAATGCTGTCACATATATTTTTCTCGATGTGCATCACATCAAGATTATGCCGCAGATCCAAATCTTTCCAATACTCCAAGTCCCACAAAGTGGACCTGCGGGTAAACAATAATCTCTCTTCTACCCTGCCATGCTTCCTTTTCCCGCTACCATTACCAGGATGGTTTCCTGGTGTAATATGCCTGACCTTCTCTAATTCCACTTGCAACTCATCGGCGGTGAGCCTCTTTGGTGCATCACGGTTTTCATGCTTTGCATTGAACACATGTCTTCGGTATTTTCTAGGATGCGGCTTGTCCTTGGCAAGGAAACGGCGGTGTCCAATGTAACAGATCTTGCTAAGTATTGCGTATGACAGCGGATTCCTGTCACAGCGAACATATGCATTGTAACCATGTGTCGTTCGCCCTGACATAGTGCCCGAAGCCGGATAATCATGGATGCACCAAATTGTAACAGCACATAGAAAGAAATCAGCTGGTGGGCTGCTATATAGGTCTCGAGTGAGAACACCCTTCCATAGCCGTTGAAGTTCCTCCACAAGAGGCTCCATGAACAAATCAAAATCCTTTCCAGGACTTTTTGGACCTGGGATGAGCAAGGCCATCATGTAGTTTGATTCTTTGGTGCAGACATTTGGAGGCATGTTGTAAGGGATAACAAGCACTGGCCACATGCTATATGTGGCGCTCTGGTGGCCAAATGGGTTAAATCCATCTGAAGCTAAGCCAAGTCTAATGTTTCTCGGGTCAGCAGCAAACTCTTTGTGTTTATCATTGAAGCTTTTCCACTCACTACCATGAGATGGATGGCTCATTACATTCTGATCTCTGTACTCCTGGTTCCTAGAATGCCACAGTACATCCTCTCTTGTTTCAGCATCATGAAACAACCTCTGCAATCTTGGTGTAATTGGAAAATGTCTCAGAACATTATTTGGAATCCTCTTCACAGCATCGCCATCTTTCCATCTTGATGATTTGCATTTCGGGCATTCTCTTAAGTTGGCATAATCCTTCCGAAACAGAACACAATTATTCTTACAAACATGGATCATATCATATCCAATTCCAACTGCACGAAGGAAATTCTTCATTTTACTGTAGGTGTGTGGCAGCTCAGACGCATCTGGGAAAGATTTGCGGAAAGCAGCCAACATCACATCGAATGATTTGTTGGTCATCCGCTCAGATGTCTTCATCTGAAGAAAGGTGACCATAGCTGAGAATATGACAGCTTATTTCCTGGGGTGACAGCAACGTTGCATTGTTCCAACATGCGGGCCCACCGTTTTTCTTCTGCAGGTGAAAGTTCACGGAATGCACGAGCATTTCGTAGCATTGTTTCAATGTTGGTCAAACTCACTGGCTCCGCCACCACCACCTCCTCCTCCTCTTCCACCCGAGCATCAGGCAGATCAAGATGGTGATCTGCTGCTTCCACGTAGTCAATAACATTGACATTCACAGCTTCACCATGATGAATCCACCTAGTATATGTGACCGACATCCCATACAAGTGTAGATGATTTTGCATAGTTGACTGGGGTCTTGTAACTGAATTCATACAACTGCTACATGGGCAGAGCACATCTGATTTCGGACCACCGTACTCAGCTCTGATAAAGTTCATGAAGTTTTCAACCCCCTCGACATATGCAGCGGAGAATCTTCGAGTAGAAGTTATCCAAGTCCTGTCCATCTGTTAGACATACAAATTAGTTCTTCTACTAGATATTACAGGAAAAACATATATGCTTTTTTATGAAGTCCAGAAAAAAAATACCTAGCTCGATGTCTAAAGCTATGGCAAGATATTTGGACGAGCAGATCTAATTAACGAAATATATGTAAAGCTAATTCAGCAAACAGATTTGAGTGCCAAATTATGGCAGGCTATTTCAGCAGTCAATGAGGCCGAGCACACATCCATCGAACTATCGAAGGCCATCGCAGCAACAAAGATCGAGTATAAAACGGTGTAGAGCTATTTCACCTAACAGATTGGCTACTAGACCATGGCAATCTACGTCACAATAAATATATAGCAGGATATTTTAGCAACTAATCGGCCTTGGCATGCCATCTCAGCTAAGCAGATTGAGTGCAGAACAGGGCAAGGAAGCTTCTTAAGCAGAGCATATGGACAGTAAACTACTTCGACAAACAGTGAGATTAACAGCGTCTATCAGCTAACATTCAGCGCTACACCGACATGAACGGGGCCTCAGTCTAGAATGCGCGTACCGTGGGAGAAGCTGGCCGCCGTGCATCTCCACACGAACGTCGTCAGCGGTGGCGGCGCTGACCGCCGTGCGCCTCCACAAGAACGTAGCCAGAGGTGGCGGCGCGGCTAGAGGACGACAGTCTACGAGAGCGTACTGTGGGAGCGAGAGGATCGCCGAACCGCGGCGCCGACGTATCGGCGTGGCGGGGAGGGCGGCTTTGGCGGAGCGAATGGAGTGGAGACAGGGGGAGGGGGGATTTGGGGAATATTATTGGCTAGTTAGCCGAAGGGCGGTTGAGTCGGATTTGGGGGGAATTTTTGGGTGTGTGTGGGGGGGGGGGGAGGATTTTCGCGCGGTGGGCGGGGGGAGTTTGGCGCATGGTCGGTTTCTCCAAGTGCAGTCCCATGTGTCAGTGAAGAGGCAAGCCGAAGCGCGTTCCATTTGCGTGAGCCGTGTGCAGGACCGAACGTGTGTGGGGTGCAATGCGACCGCGACAGGAGTGCTGTGAGTGTACCGCCTTTTTTCCTTTTAAACTAGGTGCTTCGCCCCCTCAAAAAAAAAATTTGTTGCTTCGCGCGATCCATCGATACTACTACTAGTAATCCGGTAATCCCGACTAAATCGGCGCGGCCGGGTCTTTTCCCGCGCGATATGCTGGGAGGTTGGCTTAGTTGGGTTTTTTAGGACGAGAAATGCTACACGTACGTAATCCCAGTTACGTAATTAACGTAATGTGAAATGTGTGAGCTGTTGATTGTAGATTGGGGGGAGAGAGGGGCCCACCACCATGAAAATCAGCGGAGGAGAGAGAGAGAGGCAATTTACGTTAACCCTTTCGTTGGTTCCCGTAGATGTAGAAAGATGTGAAATGCGTGAATGTGTAGTGGACGTACTATTGGAGTGCCTACGATAATTTGTGTATGTATAGACCCTATGTGTTTATTTTACTTCGCATGTTAGATTTGTCTCGGTTCAATAAAAAGCAGAGTTGGTGATGATGGTGTGCCTGTCATCCTGCAATATAGGCCGTCCGATCTATATCTAACGGATAGGAAGGAAACTATGACAATTTACCCGCACTCCTCTCCACATTTGCAGATAAGGCTTTCCCTCATTCATCCTTTTCTCCCACAAGATCTTGATCTTCCGTGCAACGCACGGGCATCTTGCTAGTACTCCTACAATATGTATATTATTGTGAAAGTTCATATACACCGGCCGAGATTAATGCAAACACGACAGATTTTCATTACATTTCGAACTTTTATAGGATAGAAAAATAAAAGAAACCCAACCCTAAACCTATTCTACGGCGGCGACCGACGTCCTCCATCTGCGATCTCTATGTACGGGGGCGGGGTTCAAGACCCGTGAAGTGAAGGTGCGGTCTCCGGCGAGGAAGAGTAGAACACGGGATACAGACCGGCCGGTTGGCACACCATGCCCTGCCGCCTCCCATGCCCTACTCATCCTCGGAGGAGTCCCCGACCTCGGCGGTGCCGGACGTTGGACGGCAGCAAGTAGGACGCATGGCTGACGGTGCTCCCGTCCTCGGCCGCCAGCGTGGCCACCGCTTGTGCGGTCGCGTCCGCGTCCGGCTACGCCGCTATTGCATCGCGAGAGGCGACTTGAGCGAGGGCAGCGACCTCGAGCTTCATCCCCGAAGACAAGCTCTCCCGCAGAGCGTTCACACTTGCGGTCATGGCGGATGTGGTGCCAGGTAGGAGGACGATGCGCTATGGTGTGGAGGTTAGCTGGGCATTGCCGCTTTAAGTAGCGCATTTCGGTGAGGCCAAGCGTCCGGGTGCGTCATTAAGTCGCCGGAGTTGGTTCCTCGGGCACCGAGCCTCTTAATGACGACATACGAATGGACGGCATGAATGAGGGCAGCTGGCGCCGGCTGGGAACGCACCGCGCGACGGCGCGAGGGACGAGGGTTTTGGTGTGCCAGGGTAGTCAGCTATGGTCGTGGCAACGTTGGAGATGCCCTTTGCTCACATGCGATCCCCGCATGTCATTGAAAAAGCAAGACGACCCGACATGGTCTCAGGTCCAGAGGATGCAGTGGCCGCGCTACACCACTCCGCGGACGCGTCGCGGCGCCCCGTGCATCCTCGACGAGCCGGGTGTTAGGGTGTGTTTGGATTGTGGCCAAAGTGCACCTTACCAAAATTTTGGTCATGACCCAAAGATTGGTCTTTGTTTGGATGGTTGCCATTTTTTTGGCATGCCAATGAACTCTAGCCAACTCTAGTTCATTTTTCTTGCCAATGTCGGCCAAATCATGGGCAACCAATACCTCAACCAAAATTTTGGTCACGACCCAAAGATTGGTCTTTGTTTGGATGGTTGCCATTTCTTTGGCATGCCAATGAACTCTAGCCAACTCTAGTTCATTTTTCTTGCCAATGTCGGCCAAATCATGGGCAACCAATACCTCAACCAAAATTTTGGCTACCCAATGCTTTGATGGGGCAACCTTGGGCACAAACCAAACATACCGTTGGTCGTGCCACAGCACTAACGCCACCCTCGACACACTGAAACCGACCGTGTCTAGCGACGATATGAGCGTGTCGCTCACCGCGGTCGCCATGTCCAGAGGCGGTGCTGGAGCTGCGCCCCGTTGTTGGCCCCAACGACCCACATGAACGGTTGTCGGTGGCGAGGAGGTCGTGGGCCAGCTCCTCCATTGGACTAGTCTGCGCTACGTCGTCCCGACGGGTGTGCCCTACATGTCGGTTTCCCTGTTTTCCCGGCCATATTCGAGCGTTAGTGCTCCGCGTTGCGCATTAGGCCTTTCACTATGTAGGCCAAGCGAGACAACTTATTGTTTATTTGAGCCGTTCAAGTATAATCATGTGGCGTTTGCTTATTTCTCATTCCTCTCCAACCCTCTTCTCCATCGATCATGTCGCCCTCCAGTCGAGTCCATCCTCCCGCATGCCTCATTTGAACATTCCACCAAGTATCATTCGCATGTACCCACCCTAGTCCTCTTTCAATAGATCTCCGGACCCCGAGATGAAATCGAGAGGGAACGAGTGGGGGCACGTGATACCTAAGGCGGATTCAAAATTTTGAACCGGTGATCATAGCATCCGCAAATCATATATAAAGGGTATTCAATGTTCGTTTCATTTTTGAACGTACAATATACTCCCCCTATCCTTTCTAGTTTACATATAAGTTTTATGTGTAGTCAAAGTATCTCTACTTTGATAAAAAAGGTATCAACATTCAACAACGCCCAATCAATATTGTTTGATTCGTATGTACTTCTAGATTTGTACTCGAGATGGTTTCCAATTTGACTATTGACAAGATTAATAGTACATGAGATGTATAATGTGAAAATTATATCACTGGAAACTCCTTTCACATACGAATTTGACCGTATGCTTTGTGTAAGTTGCATGTCATATATTATTACTCTAATATTTGGTCAAAGTGAGCCTCGAAAAACGCATTAGACCCTGTATGCTTTGTGTAAGTTGCATGTCGTATATTATTACTCTAACATTTGTGTAAGTTGCATGTCATATATTATTGCTCTAACATTTGGTCAAAGTAGTATAGTGGAAGTGGATCCTCTGACGTAGGTATCCCTGCCTTACCCTCCCTTTCGGTCACTTACTGGCGGACCCCATGCTTGCTAGGCCCCGCATGTCAGTTACTCAATGGGTTCAGCCACGTCAGGGGATCCTCATCCATAGTATACTCCCTCTGTTTTTATTTACTCCGCATAAAACGGAGGGAGTGGTGGTATAATAAATGACGCGGGCGGGGGAGGGGGAGGGACGTCGGTTTGCTCTCAACTGCGGTCCCACAAGCGAGGGAAAACGCAAGACGAAGCACGTTCCATTCGGTGAGCGACGTGGAGGGTCCAGCGTGCCGGGCTGCAACGCGAACGCGACAAGGGCGATGTACAGTCAAAACCAATTGACCGGTCGTCACCGGAACCACTATTCACACCAGAACCTTCGCTGCTCGGCCTACGGCAGCCACTGCCCTAAAACCACACCAAATCTCCAGCCCATTCCCCCACCTTTCGATCCCCTAGCCCGCATCAAGCGTCCCCTAGTTCGCCGGAAAGCCATGGTGCGCCGCAAGATCACTTACTACAAGATGCTGACGCTAGAGCGCCGCGCAGAAATCGCGGCGGCGGTCGGCGCCACAGACCTCCGTTCCCAAGCTCGCTTTGCGGCGGGCCAATCCCCGAGTTCTCTGGAGCCAAGCTACGAGGAGGAGGAAGCCGATCCAATGTTCATGGCGGAGGCCGTGGCACAGAAGGCCCCCGATGGGTATGAGACGATGGACGTCGACTTCGTGCCGGCATCCGAGTCCCCCATGGTGCAGGCGGACCAGCGGTTCAACATGGCGATACTAAAGGAGGACCGGGAGGCAGAGGCTCAACTCGATGCGGAGCGCGCGCATGCCGCTGCCATCGAGGCTCTCCTGCAGGCGGAACCGGATGTCGTGGATGTGAATCGGGCGGCGGAGGCTCAACTTGAGGCGGAGCGCGCGGATGCCGCTGCCATCGAGGCCCTCCTGCAGGCGGAACCGGACATCCTGGACTTGAACCGGGCGGTAGAGGCTCGACTCGACGCAGAGCGCGCGGATGCCGCTCTCATCGACGCCCTCCTGCAGGCGGAACCGGATGTCCTGGACTTGAACCGGGCAGCGGAGGCTCGACTTGACGCGGAGCGCGCGGATGCCGCTGCCATCGAGGCCCTCCTGCAGGCGGAACCGGATGTCCTCGACTTGTACCGGGCTGTGCTCTCGTCCGTGCAGAGCGCCCGCACGCTCTGCTTGAACGAGTAGCTGGAGGCCGAGGACAACCACGGTGCGGAGACACACGTCGGCAGCGACGGCTGGTTCACGCCGGCAGCCAAAGACGACGAGGCCGTCTCTTTTCGCGAGCAGTGATAGTTTTTCTTTATGTTGTTGTTTTTATGGATCTTTTGCTGTGTAAAAACATATATTTGTTATGCAAGTCGCCTGACTTGGTTCAGTCTACCATTTCAGGCGGTTGGATGAATATCCTTCGTCTCCTAACCCATCTTTCCTTCTTCCTCACCTCTTCTTCTTCCCCAACAGACCACCGCACGGGCCGTACGGATACTCCCCAACATGCGGTTGGATAAACATACTCTATGAACGAAAATTATGTGTTAGCGATAGGATGGCTGAGTTTGGTTTGTTCACATGCGACAACACGTGTCAGTGAGGGTGTGTTCCCTTGGTTGGGTTTGCGGCGTGCAGGAGCGACTGTGTGAGGGTGCGGTGCGATCGCGGCGTGCAGGAGCGACCGTGTGAGGGTGCGGTGCGACCGCGACAGCCGTGCGCAAGTGTACCTCCTTCTCATTTGAAAACTTTAGGCAAGCTTGGCAAAAATGTGTGGCGAAGTTTGGCAATGCAAGGCCTAGACCCAAACAGGATAAGTACGTACGTACTAGGAGTACTAGTGTTAAAAAAGAAAGGCGGGGTTTTCCTTCGCGGGATTTAATCGATACAAATCCTCGTTTCACGTGTCAATTAATGCGTATTTTTTTCTCCAAAGACCAAAGAGTCAACCATCTCACTCCTCATCGCTTGATTAATGCAGCGCCATGCAAACCAACCTTCTCAGTTCCGCATGCATGCAGGGGATATTAATGTCCTTGGTTGCTAACCCCATCAATTTTGCCTCGATTAGTGTTAGTGGCCCTTTGCAAATTGTAATTTTGATATAATGGCCTTGTGGAAAAAATTGGAGGTAGTAACTATATTTGACTTCCTTCCCCATTGCGGTGACGTCGACGATATCTTTTTTTTGGGTGGTTTGGCGAAGTGCGTTCGACGGAGAACACCATTGAGGGAGACCACGGTAAGTCGTTCGCAAGTGCCGCCTGGAAGCCGAGACAACCGCCTTATTTGCATCCAGGAAGTCCTTTACTAGTCCTACTAGGAGTACTAGTGCGGTGAGATGGTTTCTCGAAGAAGACGATGGAGAAGCGGAGTCAGCGAAGAGTGAAATGATGGTTGCTTCATTCGTGCTTTTGTGATTTGACGCCTCATTGCTTTGTGATTTGTGATAGAAGGGACAGTGAGTAGACTCTGTGCTCTATACTGTACTACATGCGTCCAAGCATGGGAGAAAGAGGAGAGACGTTGCATTTTTCTATTCCTTCAATCAATCGATCAGGGAGCTTCGGTTCCATCTTTTTGGCTTTGGCGTCACCATCCACAATGGTTCCCAGGATGCCAATAGCTATTTTCACATTTGGCTACACATTGTGGATGCCCTTAACCGCACCACTTGGTTTTGCTCCTGTGTGCTATCTATACAAATCTCAATTATATTGATGTAAAAAATTATAGAATCAAGATTAGTAAAAAGGAGGTGATTTTGCCGCGCGGATGGCGGGGGAGGTTTCTTATTTGAGCAATGCTACATCCACGTAATGGTTTATGTAAAGTTACAAACTGATGTGATGTGGGACTATTTGATTGGATTAAAGGAGAGGATTAGGCCCACCCCACCTGAAAATCAGGGGGGCATATATAGATTAGATGGAAAGTATACGTAGCAGCTACGTAGCCCTTTGTAAGTCTAGGATTAGGCTTCTTATTTTCGGAGGACGTTGTCCTGGCGGTTTGCTAACATGCGGTCCCACGTGTCAGTGCTTTACCAAGCCGATCCGCGTCCCACATGAGGCAGAACAACGGCAGAAGCAACACGTGGTTAAGTTGAAGAAGATGAGGGAGAAGCGGATTCAGCAACGAGTGAAATGATGTGATGGTTGCTTCGTCCCTCCAACTTAACTGCGGGAAAGGTGCAGCTTTGTGATTTGACGCCTCATTGCTCATTACTACGGCGGCGCCATGACTGGGGTGCTTCACCCCGGCTGCTCTACACTGTATTCCGGTATGGCACGTGGACCCGGTAGCTTGATGTCCCACATGTCGGCGAAAGGGACTAGAAGATTTATGAAAGCGAGCGCTCCACTCTTACGACGGAGGAGTAGACGACACGACGGCCCAGTGAACTGTCACTTGTAGTACTGTATAGTACTATAGGTTTGCTGTTTCGCATGATCCATCGATACAACCCCGATTAAACAGGAAAGGGCGGGATTTTTCCCGCACGGTAGATGATACTGGCCATACATTTCAAAGGCAATTTTAATGTATGCAAACTGAATAATTATAAGTAACAATATGATATCTAGTAAAACTAAAAACACATATGATTTATTGTGTTAGAGTGTAGTAGTAGTGTTGTATTGCATAGTTGTTAGATGTAACATGCGAGAACGTGTAGAGATGTAGTTTTGGAGGGCCTACAGAGAGAAAAGCGTAATACGGTCACCGAACTTCAGAATAAGCTGATTACGGTCACTATATACGTTTTGCGGTGATTATACGGTCACTTGCTCACAGTTTAGCATCGGATTGCACTCTGTTGACCCGCCAAATAGTCTGCGTGGCGCCATGTTGACTAGTTAAATTGACCATGTTCCTTGTGGGTCCCACGTGTCAGTTCGCATAGGCAAAAGGTCAGATAAACACAAATTTACGTAGGCGCGACAAGGCTCCAACCCGTGCGTGGGAATCACCTGGTTGTGTATGTGTCTGTCAGGGCCTGATGTGTGCGCATGCACGTGTAGGTTGAGCACTTGAGCGTGAGAGAGTGTGTTGGTCGTGTGGTGTACTGGTGTGCATGCATGCGTGCGTGTGTGCGTGTGAGTGTTGCGTGCGTGCGTGTGAGTGTTGCGTGCATGCGTGCCTGCGTGTGTACGTGTGAGTGTTGCGTGCGTGCGTGGGTGCATGTGTTTGTGTGAGTGTTGCATGGATGCAGTTCGTGTGCATGCGTGCGTGTGTGTATAATCACCACAATAGCTCCTGTGTGTTAAAACAGACGGCTCAGCATACCAATACAAGGCTACCTTGTTCGCTGTGCCCGCGGTCATGACTTCGAACCACCGTCCAAATATTTTTTTGTCGTTTGTTTTCATTCTTACTAGCAAGATGCCCGTGCGTTGCACGTAACATCAAGATGCATTTGTATGACTTGTTTATCTTGTGAGAGAAAAGGATGAACGAGGGAAGGCCTTATTTGCAAATGTGGAGAGGTGTGTGGGTACCTTTTTGCAAAATTGCCATAGTTTCTTTCCTATCTGTCAGATATAAATCAGACGGCCTATATTGCAGGATGGCAGGCACACCATCATCACCAACTCTGTTTTTTATAAGAGTGTATTTTATGTATTTTATAGGAGTGTAGATGTAGAGTAGATACAAGTCGACAGGTGGGCACGATGGTAGTGAGATAATGTGATGCAACACTAGAGGTGCCACGTGGAGCGTTTAACTGGTCAACTAGTCATGTCATGAGCAAATACAGAGTTGTACGGTGAGCCCGCGACTGTATAATAACCACTAAACGTAAATGGCGACCGTAATGAGTGGATTCTGAAGTCCAATGTACGTATCGTGCTTTCGCTTCAAATGCAATGATCGTCATTGCATATATCGCGAGAGAAAGATGAAACATGCGTGAATTTTCTGGGGCTTACTTTTAGAGGACCTGGAGGTAGTTTTGTGTGCATACGTGAAAGGGGCGTGCAGGGGGGTATGCGATGGAGAGAGAGATGCTCTTCGTTTCTCTTTATTATGACTAACTTTGTATATAGTATAAAAATATACAAATTCACAGTGGGGAATAAATATCATTGTGGGCACCATGCAATGCAAATTAGCGTTCGTACTCCTCCATATAACTTTGTAATGTTGTATATATGTAGAAACTCTAAAATAATTTTTTGGCCACTCTTTATTCAAAAGGAATGTTGTATGCGAAATAAACATGAAGAGAGGGCTTTTTAGATCAATGGGGTACGTGATGTAACATGTGTGAATGTGTAGTTGATGCATTTGGCGGGGCCTAGAGAGGTATGTGTGTGTATTACGTATTCGAGAGAGGCATGGATAGAGGGGCCGATGGGGGGGCGTGGGAGAGATAGCACGAGACATGAGAGTGGTCTAGAGAGAGAGAGACGAATATGACGTCACGACAAGAGATTCCATTCCCTTGAGTGTGTATATGCAAGGGGGGAGGGAATAGAGGCACTAGGAGAAATTTTCTGTGTGTGTGGTGTTTGTGTTGGTATGTGTGGGTGTGAGAAGATAATGAGACGTGGGGGTAGAGGGTGTGTCACCGCGTGAGGTCCGGTGGGTCGAGGTGAGGCCCTTCGTTCGGTTCCGTCCTGCGCCACATTGGTCGGCCCATGACGCATTTAGGAAGACCCATGGATGACTAGTCGTACAAGACAAAGATAGCAGAATTGTGAAGGACTCTGTGTCCACTGACAAAGCCGGCTAGGATTTGTAACCCTAGGTTCTCGGACTAAGGTAACACCTTTATCTCTGATATTACTATTCATCCAACCTAACTTTAAGGGGCATCCTACAGAATGCTCTGCTAGAATCGTACTCGTCGATTAGGAAGAGAGGTGTGAGACAATGCGTGAGAGACAGGCGTAAAGATAATATGCGTACATGAGACACGTAGGCAGGTCCATGTATATAGAAAGGGTCGATGAGGATTGTGCGTGTGTATGTTTGCGAGAGGAAGAGTGCTTGTGATAAAGGTTAGTGAAAACAGTTGTAAATGGTTACGAGAGGGAGGGAGGGTTATATCTAGAGCATGTGTGCGAGAAAGACACCTCGGGAGAGAGTGTGTGAGCATGTGTGAGAGACCACCGATGGAGAGTGAAACTACACGTAAAAGACTGCTCTACACATTGATTAAAGATATAAATTGTATCCAAATATTAGGATGGGATCATGATATTTGCAATTCGCGTAAGGAGCGGTCATTGATCCATCAGACATCTAGATTCTATCGAATTTGAGCATGTCTATGTTATTATTCAACACAATTGATCCACATAGTTAGTATTTTGAACTCCAGACAATGCATCGCTTTAGCAATTGAATATAAACGTGAGTATAGTCCATGTTGTGTGTGTAAAGCACATTATACATACGAAAGTTACACAATGGACATTATAAATAGCTACCTATGAACTAGCATACATTTGAATTCAACTTAAGGTGGTTTAAAAAATGAATTCAACATGAAGTCCATTCAATTATTTGAATTTGATATCATGGCATTTGTAAACCATACCTAAATTATGGGGGCACCAATCTTTGCTCTGATTTTGTACATAATAGCATATGTAGTCGTGTACAAAATGGATTCAAATTTAGCTCCTCCATTCCAAAATAATCGTAGTTATAGGATTTTCATGTGTCAAAATTTCAAAAAGAAGCAGATAATTTAATGAGGTTTTCAAACATACAAGGTCAAATATAATGTTGTCTATTTAGGTCAATCCTCATAGTTCAAGAGTACTCTAAACGTGAATGCTTGTGTTTCAAAATTTTGAATGAAGCGCCAAAAGAGCCTCTACTCGCCCGAAACCGCGTGAGACCAATGTTTGGTAGTACAAGGAAATTACTTTTCTAATAACTCCGACCCGTGAAACCTACCAGCCCGACGTCCAAAGGTCTAAAACGGGGTAGGTTTGTAGCTTCATCTAGACGCCACGCAACCGCATCCGAAAAACATTCATACACAATGGTCGCCTAAGCACACATGCGCGCGGCCGAAATCGCTCCTGCCCACTATTTGGGACACCTGGGATTACCATCCTACCCCCGACCCGCAGTAGGTCCGAAATTTAAGAGGGGGGCAAAGTTTTTTACTTCCCCAAATTTCAAACAAGCGCGTCCCATCTTCTGTTCAAAAAAGCCAAAAACAAGCGTGTCCCAGACCGAAACATGGTTCCCCCCCACCCGTCCGATTCCCCATTCGTACTCTGTGGGCGCCAAAACTACCTCTCCACCAGCCGCAAAACCCCGTCGTCCTCCATCCGCTACCCCATCCCACCCATCAACCGCCACCCTCCTCCATCACGCCAGAGCCGATACCCCGACGTCGTCGTCCACCGCAACCGCAACCGCAATGCCCTCCACGGCTAGTAGTTGAAGCCGAGGCCGAGCCATCCGTACCCGAGCCAGTTCAACCACGCCGTCCTGCGTCTCACCGCTGCCGCTCCAACTTCGCCACCCTCCACCACACCGGAGCTGTTCCTGCTACGCCGTCCTTCGCCGCCTCAGATCTGCTTCCCCTCCGCCGACATACGGCCACGGCAACACAGTCAACAATTTGGCCATGGGTTCGTCCAAGCCTGCACCCTCCAGAACATCGGTTTCCCCGGTAAAAAGAAGAAGATCGGCGCGACATGTGGAGGTGACCACACTGGCAACCGAAAAAGGTACTCCTCTTCCCTTATTCTTGCAAATCTTACGTCTCTGCTTGCACGGTATTCATCCCACAGAAGACACTAGTTGACCGCTTCTTCTTGATACTAGATGTTCCTAGTAACTCGCGATGCACAAGGTTTCTCCTCATATACTATTTCACCTTAGCTAGAGGTCCGTCGCCCCCCTGAATTTCAATTTTTGGCCAGTTGATTCCCAATTAACGGAAGCATTCCCCGGCGTAACAGGCGCTAGTATGCCTATTACGCCGGGGAAGCAGCGCCTTGGTGTTTATCTTAGGGGCGTGTGCGGCCTAGAGCTACTGGCGCCCGATCTGGAGGTCGGCCGGGATTAAAGGGATGGCCTGGGGGCGCTGCCAAGCACGGCGGTGGTGTGAGGTCGATGGGAGGGCGGGGCGGCGGAGGCAGGGGTCTAGGCCAGTGGTCGCTGGCGTTTCGAGAAAGATCGTCAACAGTGACTGGCGGGAGGTAGACGAAGGCCATCTGCCCGTTCCTTATAGATCGAACGGTTCATTAAAAAATCGACTGACCTATTTATTTTAAGTCGACTGTTATCTTAGATATGACCACATGTGGTGGTGTGCTGGAGGAGTACCTGCATTTCCTGTGCTCATATATTACAAAATCATACGGAGTAGAATCTAATTTTGTTTGCCATGCAATGTTGTAGAGCTATCATATGTCTCCTGTCATTTATTTTCCAGCCACCTGCTATCTGCTACTTTTACAGTGCACTAGTTCTGCACACACTTCACCCTTACTCTCACTATTGTGTTTTTATGCAAGGGTATTTCAGACTCTGTTGCCATGAGAGAAGCCAAAAAGAAAAGAGAGAAGTCGCTCCAGCTTCGTATGCGGGTAGGCAAGACACGTTACAACGCTATAAAGGGTGCAGTGTCAGCAGATGGAGATGGTAAACGTAGCTTTGGAGTTGATGACCTCGCTTGCAATGAACCACCATCCCAGGTGCTTGCTTTAACTTTGCGGTGTCATATGTGGTTGCATGTTCCATATGGTGTCTAGCTTGTATTCGAAAGGCCGAAGTCGGTAAGATAAGGAAAGATATTTTTTACATGAACCACCATCCCGTGAGCACCAGAAGACAAATAGCTAGTCAGGGCACTGGCCGAGCTAGTGACAAGCCTAGCAAAGATAGGCATCACCTGGAAGCCAACTAAAAAGCTGCGATGGTGGCGAAGCAGCCCGCCTCCCACTAGGCTCTTAGGTCCTAGATGATCATGCTCACCACTCCAGCCGGATGTCTAGCTTGTATTGCTTCCAATTTGGTTAAATTGCATCTTCTCAGCTTACACATTATACCTTTTAATATGACATACCTTTCTATTTTTGGTACATACTAGTACATCTGTGTATTAACCATGTTCTTACATCAAACTAATGTTCTTGTGTATCCCTCATCAATCACTTATGACGAGGCAGGCAGGCAAGGGGACTACTCCTCATTTAAAGAATGCAGCGTCAGCCTCCCGACATGATTCTCAAGAAACAGAAATGCTAGATGAAGATAGTGAACGTAGCTCTGTAGTTGATTACCGCATTTCCCCTACACTAGCATCGCAGGTGCTTGCTCTAACTTGGCAGCGTGATATGTGGTTGCATGTTGCATATGGTGTCTAGATTGTAATTCTTCCAATCTGGTTAAACTGCATGTGCTAGTCTGCTTAGCTTATACATTATACCTGTTAATGTGACATGCCTTCCTGTATTTAGTACATAGTACATCTGTCTATTAAGCATGCCCTTACATAAAACTATTGTTTTTTTGTATCCCGCATCAATCAACATGACAAGACACCTTTAGTATATGCAGTGCGATATTAGTTGCATCTTTCATATGATTTATAGCATGCGCTGCTTCTAATTTGTTGAAATTCCATTTATGATGGGACGCTTTTAACTTGGCAGAGTCATATTGGTTGCATCTTTCATGTGGTGTCTAGCTTGCATTGCTTCTTATTTGCTGGAATGGTTTCTGCTTAGTTTCCACACACAGTTTTGAACATGTCATGCCGTCCTGTTTTTCTTACATATTCCATCATGGTATCATGTGTTTGCCTTACATCAAAGTAGTGATTTTTAGTATCATGCATGAATGAGTTCTGAAGAGAGAATTTTATTGCTTTTTCTTGTTAGTTTTTACTTGATAATTCAAAATCAATAAAGCGGAAGGAAGTTATCAAGGCTGTGGATAAAGGTGCTCCTTCCGAACGGAGGGCCTCTACAGTTTCTACTCCTCCACACCCCCAAGATGATTTCCAAGACAACACATGCATAGACACTCAACAAAGCTGTGTTTATGATGAGCACGTCTCCCCTAGTGCAGCATCACCGGTGCTCCCTCTAACTTGGCACTGTTATATGTGGTTGCACATTATGTGTGATGTCTAGCTTGTATTGCTTCTAATTTTGTTGAATTCCATCTGCTTACTTTACACATTATACTTGAATAAGACACGTGTTCCTGTTTCTAGAACATACAATATCTGTCTATCACACCATGTTCTTACATCAAATTACTACTGTTGTGTAACCTGCAACAATCACTTATCATAAGACACGTTTGACTTCAGAGTGTGATATAGGTTACATCTCACATTCTTTTCTAGCTTGTACTACTAATTTGTTGAAATGGCACTTATGACGAGACAGTTTTAACTTGGTAGAGTGATATTCGTTGCATCTTTCATATGGTGTCTAGGTTTCATTGCTTCTAATTTGTTGAAATGCCTTCTCCTTAGTTTACACATCATAAGCTGTGAATATGCAATGCTGTGAATATGCAATGGCACTAATGACGAGAGACCTCTAACATGGTAGTGTGATGTTGTTTGCATCTTGCATATGATTTATTTCTTGTACTGCTTCACATTTGTTTAAATGCCATTTATGATGAGACACTGTTAACTTGGCAGAGCGATATTTGTAGCATCTTTCATATGGTGTCTACCTTCCATTGCATTGCTTCTAATTTGGTGAAATGTCTTCTTCTTAGTTTACACATCATAGTTCTGGTTATCTCTTCCGTCCTGTTTTTCATACATATTACATCCTCCTATCATGTGGTTGTCTAACATCAAAGTTCAGTTCGTCTGCATCATGCATCAATTTGTTCTGAAGAACTAAATTGTTATTCGTTTTTCTTATCGGCTTGACTTAACATGGCACAGAGAAAGAGGAAGAAACACAAAATGGCAGGGAATGAGAAGCGGATGAATCCTGCAGATTCTGCTGGTACTGATGGTGCAATAGAAGGTCAAAGTCCAGCGGAAAGTTCTACAAACACGGTATCCCATCCTACATGAGTTGCAAAAAATCCAAACAGAAACAAATAGCTGCCACCAAACAAGCAGAGACAACCCTAGTTCTTGCAACACCTACCACAATACTACCAGCTGCACGACTTACTCGTGCGTCAACTGAGCTAGCAGCATGTTCCCAAGCTCCCTTGCCACCTGACACTACTTCCCAAGCACTCTTGACACAATACGAGTTGGCAATATCAGATGAACCTTGTGAGCTTCAACAGCAAGAAGGTAGTTGCTGGAGTCAAGTTACAGTTGCATGCTTCTTTATATGTAGTCTCACAGTTTGATGTACACTAACACTTCCTATGTTTGTTGTTGGACTAGCACCTAGGCGCAAGAGGAAACAAACATCAGGGATAATGCTCGATAGGTTAACTAAATCTAGAGGAGGAAGAATGGAGATCCGTTTTGAGACAGGTTAAAAAAAGGCCACGTGATGCTACAGAGTCAGCCAAGTTAGTATCAGAGGCAGCGGTTGCCGCTAGGTGTCATGTACGTATCCTCCCAACATGGATTCAGTACAGGAATGACAAAGACGAAACCCAGTTCAACACCTTCCTCGACCATTTATCTGTAAGTATGGTTATGTATGGAAACTAGTAATATCGTCTTGCTCT
This sequence comes from Aegilops tauschii subsp. strangulata, assembly GCF_002575655.3. Classification (NCBI taxonomy): domain Eukaryota; kingdom Viridiplantae; phylum Streptophyta; class Magnoliopsida; order Poales; family Poaceae; genus Aegilops; species Aegilops tauschii. Next base: position 428,107,820 of record NC_053037.3, on the reverse strand, counting down.
GTCCCATACTTTCTAGGTTGCTGATAATGAGACTCCCTTAATTTTCAACATATGAGGTTCAAGTTGGATAGCCAAGATGATGCAACCAGAAAAGCTTGCACCCATGTTTTCAAGTCTGCTCTGCGACAGTATCGGTATAACTTGAGGAAAACTCACTTTGAAGGCAAGGCTAACAGTGAACTTTCCCAAACATCTCTAGTGGAAAATATATCGGATGAAGACTGGAGGGGCCTTGTTAAACACTGGTCTGATCCAAAGTATCAGGTACATTATATATATGTGATCAGATCACATGTTGAAGTCCTATTTACGCATGTGCCACACAAATCTATCTTCTTGTAGGTGAACTGTTCAAAGAACAAGGCCAACCGTACGAAAGTGAAATTCCAACAGACGACAGGATCTCGTAGCTATATTGCACACTGCGAGGCTCTTGTAATTAGCTGCTGTTTCACTCTTTTCGCTATACCATATTATCAGATCTATATTGACTTGTTCGAAATGCAGAGGAAAGCCCGCAAGGACCAAAAAGTACCTGAACCAAATGCTGTGGAAATCTTCAAGGACTGTCACACCAGCAAGAAGAAGGGCATGACTACACCAGTCAAAGCCGCTGTTGTAAGTCCTTAATCCTCATGCCTTTTAAATACTACTTACTCTGACTTGTGCCTTGAACTGCATGGTTTGCAGCCAATGTCTATTACTCTTTTCAATTTTATACACAATTGTCTTAGCGTATCATTGCACCTTACAAGGTTTAAAAGAGAGGAGTGATGTTCCTTTGATCTTGACCCGTAATCTAGTTCCGTGTTGGACTTGCCCACACAACGTTACAATTGCCTGTTTGTCTATTCTCAGTTGTTTTGTGATATGAATGATGTCATACTATGATTACCGTATTATAAACTTCGTCTCTTTATCCTTAGCCCTCAATACAATGTGAAGAAATAGACAATAAATTAGCGATGGTACATGGTCATATGTTTGGAACCTGGTTTTATTATGTACTTTGCAATAAAATACAACTAATATTTTACATGGGTTCACCAGAATAAGTTTTGTATATAGACCAAAGCTATTTTGTTTGGTTTTGCTGCCTCCTTAATATCTTCTGTTCTGGTACTACTAATGTAAAACCTCAACTTTTCAGTGAGCTATGGAAAAAATGGTGGAACCGCCACCTTCTGAAGGTGGCGAGGCAACTATAACCGCAATGTCAGCTCTTGCTGCAGTGGGTCAGTACCTGTCCACTAACAGTGCCAAAAGCACGTTCCTGCGTAATACTGGGTTGGTTGTTAAGGAAATATCGTCCAAACTGCCTCATGATCAAGATATGCAAGCTCAAAGCAATGTTGTATCTGCGCTCCAGACACAAGTCCATTCCCTAACAGAGACCCTTTGTGAAACAAGGAGAAACATTGCTCAATGTCGTCAAGATATGCATGGTTTTGAAACCAGACTATCAGACATTTGCTATGTTGTTCAGGAGCCTAGGGGAAATGAAGGCGAGGGTTATAGTGCTCCATCGGACAATACAGCATGAAAACGTAACAGCCAGGTCAAATGAACTGAGCTTCTGAACTTCTGGTGGTGCATTTATCTGCTAGACTGTTAAGTTTTATGCCAACCTTCCTTTTGTTATATAGTTGTAATTTCTTTTGGTGCGATACAAAATTTATTCTTAACGTGCAGCCACCGGCTGAAGAAAACAACAAGCCATTTTTGTATAGTGTAGGGTGTTCCCTATATTTGCACTGGTGGCGATCTTTGATGCCGAGTGGATGTAATCTATGCAATCGCCTTAATAGCCTAGCGTTAGTTTCGGCCTTATTTATTTCCTAGTCTTCTTTTTCCCTGGTTTGCTAGTGGCCGCAACTACCATTGGCCATATACGAGCCGTAGGATCCATGGGTCTCCTACGGGTCGTCGATAAATGGGCCTGTAATCAGTGGGCCTCGGGCCGTCGGATAAATGGGTCTACATGGGCCGTAATCGGGCGTAATTGGTATCGGCCCAGCACGGTAACAGGACGTTAACAGGCCGTAGGACAGCAAAGGCTTAATTCTGTCACAGGCATAACGGGTCGTTAATGGGCCAGAATATAGGACGGGCTGGAAACGGCGCAACGGGTTAACAGGCCAGAAACGGGCCGACTCTTGCCATGGGCCGAATTTGGCCCATTAGGGTAACAGGCCAGTAACGGGCCGACTCTTGCCATGGGCCGAATTTGGCCCATTAGGGGAATAGGCCAGTAACGGGCCGACTCTTGCCATGGGCCAAATTTGGCCCATTAGGGGAACAGGCCAGTAACGGGCCGGAAGTAATCGAGGGCCGAAAAGGAGCCCAAGAACGTATGGGCCGTCAATAGGCCGAAAGCTAACACGGGCTGGAAACGGCCCATGTAAATCACGGGCCGTTAACGGGTATAAAGAAAATTACTATTCATTATGGGCTAGAGTCACCGTGGGCCTGTAAAGGGCCGAAAGATACGAAGGCCTCATATGGGCCGAAAGACGCCGTGGGCCATACATGGGCTGAAAGTGAAATGGGCTGGTGTTATATTTGATGGCCCACATGACGTTGTTGGGCCGATTTCCTTTAGGGCCTAACGGGCCGTGAGTTAACGGGCCGTAAAATGGGCTATTTGCGAAGAGACCGTTAACAGGCTTTTCATGGGCCAGCCTGTTAACTTTTGACCAAGTCAAACAGGCCGGCTTTCTAAGCTAAATGGGCCAGTGGTGGGCCGAGGCACGTGTCGACATATCATAGGCGCCTATCTGACCCACTGACGAGCTGACACGTGTTCCGTCCGGCCAATAAGAATTTTACACGTGGAAATTTCCCATTGGTCGGGGCTGTTAACGGGTTATCGGATCCAAAACCCGACCCGATAGCTTAACAGCGTTACGTTATGGTGGATGGCACGTGTAGGTCACCCTTGACGAAAGCACTTCTGTGACGCGCAATTTATCGTCATGGAAGTGGACACTTCCGTGATGATAATTTTGGTAATGTCATGGAACACTTCTACGACAGCACAGGTATGACTATCTTGATTCTGTCATAAAATCGTCATGGATGTACATGGATGACAAAAAACGCGACCTACTGTGACAAACACGTATCATCACGGAAGTGTATTTTTTTTGTAGTGATCGCTACCGCTTAGTGATAAAGTAAAGCAATTACATGGCGATTGCATTTCATACAATAAAACGACAACCATAAGGCTCCTGCAGTTGCCGATAACTTTTGCAAAACATGATCATCTCATACAAGAATTTATATATCATCATGTCTTGACCATATCACATCAGAACAAGCCCTGCAAAAACAAGTTAGACGTCCTCTACTTTGTTGTTGCAAGTTTTACGTGGCTCCTACGGGCTTCTAGCAAGAACCGTTCTTACCTACGCATCAAAACCACAACGATATTTTGTCAAGTGTGCTGTTTTAACCTTCAACAAGGACCGTTCGTAGTCAAACTCGATTCAACTAAAGTTGGAGAAACAGACACCCGCTAGCCACATGTGTGCGAAGCACGTCGGTAGAACTAGTCTCATGAACGCGGTCATGTAATGTCGGTCCGGGCCGCTTCATCCAACAATACCGCCGAATCAAAGTAAGACATTGCTGGTAAGCAGTATGACTATTATCGCCCACAACTCTTTGTGTTCTACTCGTGCATATGACATCTACACATAGACCTGGCTCGGATGCCACTGTTGGGGAACGCAGTATTTCAAAAAATTTACCTATGATCACGCAAGATCTATCTAGGAGATGCATCAAGCGGGGAGAGTATGTCAACGTACCCTCGTAGACCGAAAGCGGAAGCGTTTAGTAACGCGGTTGATGTCGTCGAACGTCTTCGCGATCCAACCGATCCAAGCACCGAACGTACGGCACCTCTGCGTTCAGCACACGTTCAACTCGATGACGTCCCTCGATCTCTTGATCCAATTGAGGACGAGGGAAAGTTCCGTCAGCACGACGGCGTGGCGACGGTGATGATGAAGTTACCGGTGTAGGGCTTCACCTAATTACTACGACGATATGACCGAGGTGTGTAACTATGGAGGGGGGCACCGCACACGGTTAAGAGAAGGCTTGGTGTGCCCCCTCCCACGTATATAAAGGGGGAGGAGAGGAGGCCGGCCATAGGGGGGGCGCACCATAGGGAGGAGTCCTACTTGGACTACCGGTACAAGTAGGATCCGCCCCCTTTCCTATTCCAACTAGGAGAAGGAGGGAAGGGGTAGGAGGGGAGAAGGAAGGAGGGGGAGCCGCCCCCTCCTTGTCCAATTCGGACCAGCCCATGGGGGGTCGTGCGGCCACCCCTTGAGGCCCCTCTCTCCTTTACCCTAAAGCCCATTAAGGCCCATTACTCTCTCGAGGTCAATAACCAATAGCGGAACCTGGATCCTGATATTGGCTCCTACATATTCTACGAAGATCTTTATCGGTCAAACCGCATAACAACATACGTTGTTCCCTTTGTCATCGGTATGTTACATGCCCGAGATTCGATCATCGGTATCCTCATACCTAGTTCAATCTCGTTACCGTCAATTCTCTTTACTTGTTCCGTAATGCATCATCCTGCAACTAACTCATTAGTCACATTGCTTTCAAGGCTTATAGTGATGTGCATTACCGAGAGGGCCCAGAGATACCTCTCCGATACACGGAGTGACAAATCCTAATCTCGATCTATGCCAAACCAACAAACACCTTCGGAGACACCTGTAGAGCATCTTTATAATCATCCAGTTACGTTGTGATGTTTGATAGCACACAAGGTGTTTGTCCGGTATTCGGGAGTTGCATAATCTCATAGTCAGAGGAACGTGTATAAGTCATGAAGAAAGCAATAGCAATAAAACTTAACGATCATAATGCTAAGCTAACGGATGGGTCTTGTCCATCACATCATTCTCTAATGATGTGATCCCGTTCATCAAATGACAACACATGTCTATGGTTGGGAAACTTAACCATCTTTGATTAACGAGCTAGTCAAGTAGAGGCATACTAGGGACACTCTGTTTGTCTATGTATTCACACATGTACTAAGTTTCCGGTTAATAGAATTCTAGCATGAATAATAAAAATTTCTCATGATATAAGGAAATATAAATAACAACTTTATTATTGCCTCTAGGGCATATTTCCTTCAATAATGCAGAAGACCACATTGATCACTGTGATCGGCCGAAACTATCGGATGCCCGATGCGCCCAGCACCTTAGGGATAAGAGTTATAATCCCGTAGTTGAGGCATGATAGATGTAAGACTCCCACGAAACACTCCTGGAACATGGCCATAAGCTCGTGTTTCATGGCCGGCCAGAACACATGGAAGAAGCGCACCGCGAGATCGTCGAGGCCTGGAGCGGAATCAGGGTTCATGCCCTTGTCCGCCGCCCACACCTCATCCTCCTCGAAAGGAGCCATGAGAGCCACGTTGGTGTCGGTAGAGACTCGGTGGTGGGGGGGGGGCAAATATCTGGGGCGAGGGCTGCCCCACCTAGAGCCGACGGGGAGAACAGGTCTTTGTAGAACCCGTCCACGTGGGCGCGGATGGCCGACGGGTCATTGAGAAGTGCGTCACCAACCCAAAGAAAGGGGATGGTGTTGCGACGTCTAGGGCCGTTGGCGGTCACTTGGAAGTATGTCGTGTTCGCTTCTCCTTGCAACACTCAATGATGCGTACCGCAGTGGTGCCAATAGCACTCCTTATCCACGCAAATTACCATGAGTTCCTCCTTGAGCGCATAGCGCTGCATCCGTTCGTCCGAAGACAAGCCAGTCGAGTCCGCCCTTAGGTCCAGGGCTTGGATCACCGAAAGAAAATTATGCTTTCTAACTTGGAGATCCTGACCAATATTGGCGCCCCACCATTTCATGAATTGTTGGGCACACTTGGCACAAAAGTGCCAATCATCCGCGGCAGAGATGTGCTGGTGTGGCTCGGACCGGGCTGCCTCCATCTAGATAGGACCACGCTGAAGCCATAAGTTCTCAAAGTAGAACCTTGGTGGGGGCGTGGCCTTTCCTCCGCGGAGGACAGGAGGAGCGGGATATGGTCAGACCCGATCCGAGTGATCGCCCGGAGTGAGGCCAAGGGGCACTTGAGCTCCCAGTCCGGCGACATGAAAATGCGATCAAGGACGGAAAGGGTCGGGGACGCCTATTTATTTGTTCAGGTGAATCGGGCACCAATGGGGTCCAGCTCCCACAGTCCCAAATATGCAATGCACTCATTAAAGAGCTGCATTCGAGGGAAGTTGACGTGACCGTTGCTTTTGTCGTACGGGTGGCGGATGAGATTGAAGTCACCGCCCACCACGACCGGCAACTGGGCATTCGAGATCTTGGTACTAAGCTCCGCAAGAAATGCGGAAGAGCAGCGGTGATCCGCCAGACCATAGACAATGACGATTTCCTACTTGAAGCACATGGAGCATTTGGATACCTCCATGCTAACGAAAAACTATCCCTGGTCCATGCTTCCCACCTCAAAGGAGGCGTCCTTCACCCCTAGAACGATGCCTCCGGAGTGTCCCGTGCTCCCATTAGAAGGGAGCTAGTGCCAGCCAAAGAGGTCAGGCCTCAAGCTATTAAGCTCGGAGAGGGAAAAATCAGATCGCATAATTTCCTGGAGGGCAATAGTGTGAGTTTGCTCATCTCGCATGTATTCGGAAAGTTGGCGGTGGCGGCCAGTCTGACCAAAGCCACGAATATTCCAGAATAGTATCTGCATTAGATAACCGGGGAGGGGGTCCTGATCCCTGGCATGAGGGAGGCACTTTGGCCCCGACGCATAGCATTAGTCCTTGAGCGAGCGCGACCATGGGCACTAGTCTCCCCTTGAGACAGGAGGTCGGGCCTGGAGGTGGACCCTTCCTCGGGCGGAGCCATGGCCCTAGCCCTGGTCAGCTAGCGCGAGTTGCCACAAATTTACCATCCAACACTTCCTTTGCCTAGATTGCATCGATTTGAACTAAGGGGGGACCCTTTCCCCCCAGAACACAATCCCGGGGTCGTTGGCTACCTTCGCGAGCTGCCCCAGCGACACCGACTCGAGCACAAAAATCTGCATGGAGACCGCGAGGCAGGCTGGTGGAGGTACCTGATTCCAGGAACCGAGCAACGGCCTTTCTTTCCGCGCGCTCCGGGATGGACGGGGTCGGGGTGCGTGGTGGCAATGGATCGTCAATGCGGGTGCTCCGCCGCGATGTCGTGACGAGAGTCGGCGCCGAACGACCCCGTTTGGGACCCTTAGACCGCGGGGGGCGGGGGATGACTGATACGTCTCCAACGTATCTATAATTTTTGATTGTTCCATGCTGTTTTATTATCAATCTTGGATGTTTTATAATCATTTTATAGTCATTGTATATCATTTTTTGGTACTAACCTATTGACATAGTGCCAAGTGCCAGTTGCTGTTTTTTTCCATGTTTTTTACATCGCAGGAAATCAATATCAAACAGAGTCCAAATGCCACGAAACTTCGCGGAGATTTTTTATGGACCAGAAGGAAGATATTGGGCCCTGGTTGCACCTGGGGGACGCCCGAGGAGGGGACAACCCACCAGGGCGTGCAAGGAGGCCCAGGCGCACCCTGGTGGGTTGTGCCCACCTCGGGTGCCCCCCGGACCGCCTCTTTGCTCTGTAAATACCCTCCAGAAACCCTAGGGGAGTCGATGAAATATTCATCCAGCCGCTGCAGAGTCCAGAACCACCAGATCCAATCTAGACACCATCTCGGATGGGGTTCACCACCTCCATTGGTGCCTCTCCGATGATGCGTGAGTAGTTCTTTGTAGTCCTTCGGGTCTGTATGTCGGGGAAACGACACCTATGGGATCACGAGGAATCCCTTTTGCTACGGTTGGCGGGCGTGGGGCTGTGCAAAGAGCGAGATTAAGAGATCAACGCAGGAGGATTATCCAGGTTCAGACCACGAGAGACGCGTAATACCCTACTCCTGCAGGTTTCTGTTTATGTGGTGTTCTTGGACTAGCTACAAGGCGTGCAGGGTCCAAAAAGTCCGAATCCTCTCCCAGTACGCCGCGGGCCTCCTTTTATAGACAAAGGGGCTGCCACAGTGGCACACAGGAGGTGGAAAGCTATACAGTGGTCGAGTCTATCCTCTGGCATCGTAGGACAAACACATTTAATGCGCTGCCGACATGTTCTTCTTGCTTTATCAGGGACGGCAAGGAAGCTCGTCCCAGCTATCGCCGCCTCGCCTGGCTTCGACGCGCGTCCGAACTGATGAGGCGAGTAGTGCCACGCTGGCTGGCTGGCTGCTGAGTTGGTACGGTGGTAGCGCCTTCACAAAGATCTGCATGCCACCACGCAGGTGCTTACTGAGTTGGCCTAGAGGCCGCACGTCGCCACGCAGGTGTTCGCCTAGTTGGTGGGCTGGCAGCTGCATGGGAACGGCGGCGGAGCTTTGGCGGATGTGGGCCTGGCTGCGGCCCCGCGGATGTCTTCGGCAGGAGTCTTGCCGGGGCCCCGGCAAGGGTCTTGCCATGGCGTCATGGTCATCCCTGTCAAGGGGCTTGCCAGGGGTCTCGTGGGTATCCTTGGCAAGGATCTTGCCGAGGATCTTCGTCTCCTGGTCATTTATATAGTCGTGTATGTTCTTGGTCTTCACAAAGATCTGCATGCCACCACGGAGGCGCCTCCCGAGCTTTGGTTCCAGTGTGGTTGAGGGCGTCGGAACTCTCAGGCTCGAGGGTGGCAGCCCTGCTGGCGTTGGGCAAGTTGCCCCGGCAAGGCTCTTGCCGGGGCTGTGGAGGCCGCCCCGGCAAGGACCTTGCCGGGGGAGTCCACCTCGCCCTTCTGCTCTTTGTGTCTCTGGCTCGGCGTTGGTCTAGTCGTCTTGTGCCTTTGCTTCCTCTGCCCCGCCAAGCATGGCCAGGGGTGTGGGGCTGCGACTGCCCGCGCACAAGTAAAGGGGTGCAAAAAAGGGACCCCTACTTTTGTACACCGACAGGAGCCCCTGGGCCTGGGCCACATATAAGTGCGGGGCGTTATTGTGCCAGGCCCAGAACGGTGCGCAAGCGCGCGAGCGGCGGAGTTTTTACCGTAGTAACTCCCTCGCTCGCTTGCGCTTCCCCACGACCCGCGTTGAATGCACGACGTGTTCGTCGTGCGTGGCGTGGGGGTCATGCGTGGGGCGGTTGCTGCTCTCATGCGTCACATCGCAGTAAATGGTAAAGAGGCGGCCCGTGCCTTCCCCATAAAAAAGGGAAAACCGCAGGCGCGCTGCTCATTTACCCTCTGTGCCTCTTCCAATCTCGGAACCGCCGTTCCTCTCTTCTTCCTCAGGCGAAAGATTCGAAGTTCTTGCCTCTATCAGCCGCCGCCGCGCCCCCATTGCCCCCAATCTCCCATTGCTCCAGCTTCCTCACCTCTTTCCCTCCCGCCATGCACCCAAAACCAGTAAGGGCAAGAGAGTGGCCAAGGACGCCAGGGAGAAGGAGGTGCCGGAGAGCGAGTTGGCGGTGCGGCGGACGCAGCTTGCCCTCTTCCCCTCGATGGTCGATGCGGTCCACCTCAGGGACTATTTCAAGCCTCTATGGGGGGGCGAAGACGACGGGGCATCCGGCCACGCACATCACCCCCGCTGATTTTGCTGAGGCTGGCCCGAATTGGTATCCTTTCTTTGTTGACTACTTCTCCTGCGGGCTCTGCCCCCTTTCTCTGATTTTTTCAATGATGTCATGCACACCTACGGCTTCCATCTTCTTGATTTCACGCCGAATGTCGTGGCGTGCATGGCCTTCTTTACCCACCTCTGTGAGGGCTTCGCCGAAATGCTTCCCAGCACGGCGCTCTTCCGCCACTACTTCTATCCCCGTATCCAGGCGGGGGTGCCATCTCTGGCTGCGTCACCTGGATCCCACAGACCCAGGAGAAGGGCACGTATCCGGAGGGCACCCAGAAGGAGAGGTGGGAGGAGTGGCGGGGCCGGTGGTTATGGATCGAGGAAGAGGATCCGCAGGAGTTCTGCCGAGTTCGTCAGAGCCCGCCAGTCCGTCGCAATTACTGGAGCGACCCCGATGCCGGCGACAAGAAGCTCATGATCGCTACTACCAGAATCTATCGCCTCGCCATGGCCGGGCTCACCCTTGAGATGATTTGGGCTGATTTCATCCGCCGCCGAATCGCTCCACTGCATAACAAGGGGAGGCCGGCCTGGCTCTTCAAGAACGCCGCCGACATCATTAGGCTCCGCCCCGGCCCGAAGCATAACTTCACGGTGATGGGGCATGCCCATTTCTGCCAAAGGCTCTTCCAGCTTGACGTGGACAGCGACGGCAGGGCGGAGAAGAGCGGCAAGGCTGCGAAGGCCAGCAAGGCCGTCAAGGGGCCCCTGTTTGGGTTGCCGGCGGGAGTGGTCCCACTGAACAACAACTCTCGCCAGTCCGCCATCATCACCATGATGCCGGACTTCAACGCGCATGTCCTTGACCCGTCCTGGCCCGAGCCGCTAGCGGAGGAAGTGCAGGAGTTCTTTGACACTTTGTCGGAGGCTTACGTCCGCGACGAGCCGCTGCTCATCCAGGACACCACCCAGGCGGAGCTGGACTACATCGCCACCAGGGCGGCGGATGCGGCACTTGCCAGGGAGGCTGGCAGCGCCGGTTAGGTGGAGGATGAGGCTGACACGGCCGCGCAGGAGAAAGAGCTTGCCGGGTGGGCGGAGTCTGCTGGGGAGGCCAACAGCGCCGGCACCGATGCCCCTCTTTTTGAAGATGCGGGCGACGAGTCGTCCATGGAGGAGGTTGTGGTGAACGACCCCCCCGGTCACGGGGAGGCAGCGTGTCCTGAGGCGGGCCAGCTCTGGTGAGCCGGTCCGGCTTGGCAGGATCACACAGCGGCAGCCGCCCAAGGAGTAGCTCGTGTGCGAGACGAGGGCGATGAAGGCCGCGATAGCGACGAAGGCAGCGAAGGCCGCAGTGGCGAAGAGGAAGGCGACTGCTTCCTCCTCGTCCAAGCGGTACCGGACCCCATCTCCTTCCCCCTCGGGCAGCACCTTGGAGGCCGAGTTTGACCTCGGATCTTTCAGCCCGACAAGGAAGAGGAAGCTAGCGGAGGAGGAGGTGGAGGAAGAGTAAGTATTTCGCTTCCCGCATCACCTCCTGACTTCACTCCAATGTTATCCTTCTTTGATATGGTGTTATCTTCACAGGGACGTGGAGACGCTGGCCCAGAGGGTGGCGAAGAGGGCCAAGGCCTCGGCGGGCGACAATCCCCCGGCGGGTACTTTGCGTACGCCGTTGCTGGTGGATAGTAGTCCGGACAGCAGCCCCCGGCGTAGCCCCCGCTTCAGTCCCCAATGTAAGCACATCACTTACTCCTCCATTGGCGAACTTTGGGGTGTGAATCTTTGACGCTGATCTTGCCAGGTTTGTAGGAGAAGAGCGGCAGCAGGAGGTGCCACTGAGGGCCACCCCCAACACGCCGCCCCCCTCGACTACCCCGCCCCGAGGGGCGTCCCCGACAAGGGCATCCACCACCGAGCCCATGCCTATGGAGGAGGAGGAGACAAACTTGGGTGCCGGTGGTCCTACCCCGGCAATGAATGTTGGCAGGGAGGGCGTCCCTTCTTCCCAGCCCGGTGCTGGTAAGTTCGCTTGCTTCCCGTCCCTGTTCTTTCTTCTTCTTTTTTTGAACTTTGATCTTGGCTCTGCCTCATTCTCCTTCTTGGCATCTAGGCGCCTCCTCGGCGAACCAGGAGAACATTGATACTGTCATCGAGGAGGTCACCAAGGACGCCAAGGCCGAGGCAGACAAGATCACTACCGAGGAGGCCGCCAAGACTGCCGCCGAAGAGGCCGGCAGGGCCGTTGCTGAGGAGGCCGGCACTGGGCCTGCCGGGGAGGGGGTGGCTGACGACCAACCTTCCTCCTCCGCTGCCTCTGGCTCAGGCAAGTACCTGAAGGTGAGCGAGGACCTGTTCGTCCACCTCCCAGGGACGGCGAGCACCAAGGCGCTCACCGAGGGGGAGGTGTTTGATGACGAGGTGCTCGCCGCCGCCGGGCTTGAGGTTGTTGATGAACCGAGCGCTGGTGGCGGCGGTTCCCAAGAGGAGCAGCTCCCATGAGCGCCAACTTCCAGAAGCTCCAGGCGCTTCACCGTGCCCGCCTGGACAAGGCAGAGTCCAGGATGGCGCCGGTGGACAAGGCGGAGGCGGATCTCGCGGGGCACGTCGCCGAGACGCAGGCCTGGTTCCGCCAGGCCCACGAGGAACTGAAGGTTGCCCAGGATCTGCTGGCCGAGTGCAAACAGGAGCTTATCCTACTGCAGGCCGATGTCGAGAAAACCCAGGAGGCGGCAAAGGAATAGGCCGCCAAGGACGAGGCCGCTCGGCACCAGCACTAGGCCGAGCTGAACTCCCAGGAGGAGGACCTTGCCGCTCGTGACGAGGCGCTCGCCGCCACCCTCCGCGGCAAAGATGAGGAGGTCAAGAAGCTTATCGTGCAGTAGACCCAGGAGCTGGAGCAGAGGCACAAGGAGGCACTCAATGCTCAGGCCCAGGTCCACACCGGCAAGGTGAAGGAGCTGGAGGTGGAGTGGGATCGGCTGAAGGAACAGGTCCTAGGGCTGGCGAAGGAGAAGGACACACTCAACAGCGCTTTGGTGGAGGCGCAGGCCGCAGTCCTCGGCAAGGCTGAGCAGCTCTCCAAGGCCAACGACTCCATCAAAGACCTGAAGCTGAAGCTGGAGGGTCTTGAGGGGACGCTTATGGAGGTCAGGGCCCGGGAAGAGACCCCGACCAAGGCCCTGGAGGATGAGAAGCAGCTGCGGAGGGACGACGCCGCCAACCACGAGGATTACGTGGCGGGTGAAAACCTCTAGATCAGCCGCCTCGCCGACATCGCCGGCAGGATCACCACGAAGCTGGCTACCATGGGGATGCCGAACGTGAGGTACGCCCCGGAGCCGAACATGAGTCCCAACGCCAAACTGACCCTGTTCTTCGAGGGCGCTCTTGGAGCCCTGGAGCAGTTTCGCTCTAACAGAGCGACCTCTCTGGCCAATGAGGCCCGGAAGCTTTGCCGGGGTGCCCTGACAATGGTCCTCATCAAGGTGGCGTACTGGAACCCCAACCTCGACTTCGACGTCGTGCTGGAGAGCTTGCCGAAGGATGTGGACCTCGCGACGCTCGAGGAGCGTATCAAGTCCATCATCAGCCGCGTGGACGGAGTTCGGAGGATAGAGGGCCAGCGCCGGGACTAGGCACCCCATTTCTCGTTGCCGCTGCGAGTTCAAGACCAAGAAAATTTTATCTTAAGTTAGAACTGCAACGATTATTTGATGTAATATAACTCTGCAGTACTCCAATATCACGCATGCTATCTTCCCGTTGGATCTTTCTTTGTACATTTGCACCCTACGCTTGTTGAGATAAGGCTGCCGGCGTGTAAACCCATGCCGTGGTGCTTTGAGGACGGATCCTTAGCACCCTGCCGGAAGGGCGCTTGCTGCTGGGCAAGTCACCTTGCCGCTGCCAGCGCGGTCGCTTGAACTGTCGAGCGGACTCGGAACAGGACAAGAGCGCCGCTGGTAGCGGGTAGGCCACCATGCCGTTCTCAGCGCGGCCGCATGAACTGTCGAGCGGACTCGAGATAGAGACAAGGGCGTTGCCAATAGCGGAAGGGTTCCATTGCGTGCAGGTTTCCCGTACAAGGAACGAGATCTTTTGGGGAGGACAGACTTATATAAATGAAATAGCCAAAATTTTGCATGACTTAGCTTTTCGGGGCCACGCGGATGGCCGTCGGGGCTGCGGACGGCACCAGAGGGCGGTTGATCGATGACGCCCTCTCCCTTCGAGCCATCCTCATGAAAGAGTCATTGCGTCGGCTCCAAAACCAGATTTCCACGACTTGCGTCCCCTACCTAGCGCTCCAAAGATGTCAGGGGAAACCGACGCCTATGGGATCACGAGGAATCTCTTTTGCTACGGTTGGCGGGCGCGGGGCTGTGGAAAGAGCGGGATTGAGAGATCAACGTGGGGGGATTATCCAGGTTCGGGCCGCGAGAGACGCGTAATACCCTACTCCTGCTGGTTTCTATTTATCTGGTGTTCTTGGACTAGCTACAAGGCGTGCAGGGTCCAAAAAGTCCGAATCCTCTCCCAGTACGCCGCAGGCCTCCTTTTATAGACAAAGGGGCTGCCACAGTGGCACACAAGAGGTGGAAAGCTATACAGTGGTCGAGTCTATCCTCTGGCATCGTAGGACAAACGCATTTAATGCGCTGCTGACGTGCCCTTCTTGCTTTATCGGGGACGGCAAGGAAGCTCGTCCCAGCTGTCGCCGCCTCGCCTGGCTTCGACGCGCGTCCGAACTGACAAGGCGAGTAGTGCCACACTGGCTGGCTGGCTGCTGAGTTGGTGCGGTGGTAGCGCCTTCACAAAGATCCACATCAAAAATTCTGTTTTTATCACTTACCTACTCGAGGACGAGCAGGAGTTAAGCTTGGGGATGTGATACGTCTCCAACGTATCTATAATTTATGAAGTATTCAAGCCATGTTTACAATAATTTTATATGATTTTGGTATGATTTGATTAGAACTAACCCGGACTGACGCTGTTTTTAGCAGAACTACCGTGGTGTTGTTTTTGTCCAGAAATAAAAGTTCTCGGAATGCGATGAAAATCAACGGAGATTTTTTCTGGAAAATATGAAAAATACTGGAACAAAAATATACCGGAGGGGAGTCACGGGGGCCCCACTAGGGTGGGGGGAGCGCCCGCTGCCTCGTGGACTCCTCGAAGGCCCCCCTAACGTGAAATCAACGCCAACTTGTCCTATAAATATAGAAACCTTCGGGAATAAACCTAGATCCGAAGTTCCACCGCTGCAAGCCTCTGTAGCCACGAGAAATCAATCTAGGCCCTCTCTGGCACCCTGCCGGAGGGGGCCATCATCACCGGAGGCCATGGAGGAGGATCCTGGAGGGGCCATCATCACCATGAAGGCCAAGGACCAGAGGGGGAACCTCTCCCCATCTAGGGGGAGGCCATGGAGGAGGAAGCACAAGGGGGAGAACCTCTCCTCCTCTCTCTCGGTGGAGCCGGAGTGCCATCGGGAGGGGAATCATCGCCGCGGTGATCGTCTTCATCAACATCACCATCATCATCACCATCCTCATCTATTTTACGTGGTCCACACTCCTGCACCCCGCTGTAATCCCTACTTGAACATGGTGCTTTATGCCACATATTATGATCCAATGATGTGTTGCCATCCTATGATGTTTTGAGTAGATATCCTTTGTCTTTGGGTTGATTGATGATCTAGATTGGTATGAGTTGTATGTTTTATTTTGGTGTTGTCCTATTGTGCCCTCCGTGTCGCGCAAGCGTGAGGGATTCCCGCTGTAGGGTGTTGCAATACGTTCATGATTCGCTTATAGTGGGTTGCTAGAGTGACAGAAGCTTAAACCCGAGTAAGGGTGTTGTTGCGTATGGGATAAAGGGGACTTGATGCTTTAATGCTATGGTTGGGTTTTACCTTAATGATCTTTAGTAGTTGCGGATGCTTGCTAGAGTTCCAATCACAAGTGCATATGATATAAGATGAGAAAGTATGTTAGCTTATGCCTCTCCCTCATATGAAATTGCAATAGTGATTACCGATCTTGTTAACGATTACCCAGGACAATTCCGCACACCGACCCATCATTATTCCACACTCGCTATTTATAATATTTAGTAATATATTCTAACTTTATGATAACAGCACCTACTTTTATATTTTCGCTCTCAGATATCATACAAAGTTATCCTCTTCATACCCACAACATAGTTTTATTTCTCGTTTCTAGTTGGAAGCAAACATTTGGTGTACGTAGAGTCGTATCAGTGGCAGATAGGGCTTGAGAGAATATTGATCTTACCTTTAGCTCCTTGTGGGTTCGACACTCCATACTTATCAATTCCACTTTTGGAAATTGCTACGATGATTCCCTTCACTTGGGGATTATCAAGCTCTTTTCTGGCGCCGTTGCCGGGGAGTAATAGCGTGGGGTTCATATTCTCGTGTATGCATGTTTGCTTTCTTCACTAAGTAGATTTTGTTTTTCCTTTTTGTTTCTGTTTAGTTGTGGGTGAAACATACAATTTTTTTCTAAAAAGAATGAAATTACACAAAAAATTACTTGCCTCTCATGCCTAATTTTTTTTCAAAAAAGAGAAGTGATCTGAAAGTTTTGCATTGAAGAAGTGAGGGTCGACCTTGAGCACTTGTGTTCATGCTCACGGAAACAATGTAGAATTTTTCATGGAAGTTTCTCTGTAAATAATTATCTCCTCGTATATATCCATTGTATTATAAAAATAATGTGCCAAGCTTTGGTTTTAGTATGATTAGATTGCTTGTTCACTATGTGCAGAACAAAAACAAAAACTTTGGCTGTAGCGCATGATTTTACATTTTTTTACTGGAAATTCAAATGGGTCTAAAACTTTTTGCACATTACTTCTGTACAAAATTGTCAAATTATAAAATTTATTTAATAATTTTTGGAGTTACAGAAGTTTACTAAACTTCCAGGTTAGTACATATTGTCCTGTTTTTGATAGATTCTATTTTCTATGAGTTGTTCGCTTATTTTGATGAATCTATGGGTAGTATCGGGGGGTATGAACCATGGTGAAGTTGGAATACAGTAGATATAGTTCTAATATGAAACTTTAATAAGTTTGCAACAATACCT
The DNA here is from genome assembly GCF_002575655.3 of Aegilops tauschii subsp. strangulata. Taxonomy (NCBI): domain Eukaryota; kingdom Viridiplantae; phylum Streptophyta; class Magnoliopsida; order Poales; family Poaceae; genus Aegilops; species Aegilops tauschii. The sequence goes on along the minus strand of NC_053037.3, from coordinate 428,091,065 downwards.
AAAGGTACTGATTTGCTTTATTACACTAACGGATCTCACCAAGTTTTTGTTAAAGTTTTGTGTGGATGAAGTGGTCGAAGATCGACGAGCTATCAACATGAGAAGAATAAAGAGAGGCAAGAGTTCAAGCTTGGGGATGCCCAAGGCACCCGATGTAAATATTTCAAAGGATACTCAAGCATCTAAGCTTGGGGATGCCCCGGTTGGCATCCCATCTTTCTTCTTCAACAATTATCGGTATACCTCCGTTTTTGTTTTGTTCACATGATTTGTGTCCTTTGTGTTTTTCTTTTTCTTTAAGAACCATGCTATTATGAGATAGCCCTTCATTGATTTATAGAATACTTCATGTGCTTCACTTATATCTTTTAAGTATGATCTTATGGAATTGCTCTTTGTGCTTCACTTAAATCATTTGAGTATGGTTTTATAGAATGCTTCGTGTGCTTCACTTATATATTTTGAGCTTGGATATTGGTTATTCTATATTAATTCTAGAATCCATGAACTTCACTTATATCTTTTGGAGTATGAATAATACTATAATCTAAAGTGGGGTTGGAAGGGTGTCAACTTTAGGAATTAGTGATCCCACTGTTCCGAATGAGAAGAATTTTGCTAATGTGGAGAGTAGAAAAATTTCTATGCTTGTAGATCATGAAAAGAATGATTTATGTGATGGTTATATTGTTGAATTCATTCATGATGATACCGAAAATTATTATGAGGGAGGAATATATGCTTTTAGGAGGTGCAATAATATCAAGTTTCCTCTCTATGTGCTTAAAGTTTTGAAGTTATACTTGTTTTGCCTTCCTATGCTAGTTGATTCATGTTCCTATAAGTTATGTGTTCACAAAATCCCTAGGCATAGGAAGTGGGTTAGATTCAAATGTGCTAGTCATATTCTTCATGATGCTCCCTTTATGTTTCAATTCTTATCTTTTATGTGAGCATCATTGAAATCATCATGCCTAGCTAAAAGGCATTAAAGAAAAGCGCTTGTTGGGAGACAACCCAATATTTACCCTTACTGTTTTTTGTGTGTTTACATGATTAAGATACTGTATTAATCATGTTTTATAGGTTTTGTTTCAATAAAGTGCCAAGTAAGACCTTTGGGAAGACTTGGGTGAAAGTTAATGTGATCTTGCTGTAAAAAACAGAAACTTTGCGCTCACGAGATTAGCTACCATTTTTTGCAGAAGATCGCTTTTGAGTTTATTCTTTTTGCAGAACATTAATAGACAAATTCCTTACGTCCACAAATTTATTTCATAATTTTTGGAGTAGCATAAGTATGGTTTATGTTCAGATCATTACAGACTGTTCTGTTTCTGACAGATTCTGTTTTCATTGCATAGTTTGCTTGTTTTCTAGTTTCTATGGCTTATATTTCTCAATATAAATTGTAGAAATGATATGGTACAGTAGACATTGTGTGGGAACAATTATGAACCTTGTCTTTGACAGTACCAAAGTGAATGGTTTACTCTTTATCATACTAACCTATCTCACGAAGTTTCGTTAAGTCTTGTGTGATTGAAGTTTTCAAGCATTGGGTGAGATATCGATATGAGGAGAATAAAGAGTGGAAAGACCCTAAGCTTGGGGATGCCTAAGGCACCCAAAGGTATTATTCAAGTAATACTCAAGCGCCTAAGCTTGGGGATGCCCCGGAAGGCATCCCCTCTTTCGTCTTCAAAACTATCGGTATACCTTACTCGGAGCTATATTTTTGTTCGTCACATGATATGTGTTTTGCTTGGAGCGTATTTTCAATTTTACTTGCTGTTTGAATAAAATCATTGTATCTGAATTATTGAATGAAAAAGAATCCTCCCATGGCTAGTTAATTATTTGACTACTCAGTGTTCTTCACTTATATCTTTTGGAGTAGTTTGTCATTTACTCATGTGCTTCATGTATATCCTATGAGTAAATGGTTGAATGAATTGAATGTCATAAATCTGAATTTATATATGTTTCATATTCTTATAACATGGGGAGTAATGACTTCACACATAATAAGTATAGGTAGTAAACTCACTGAAAGTTAGCAAACATAGAATTGGTCACTTGAACAATTCATGAAATAATACTAAAGGAAGAGAGATTTCACATATAAATATACTATCTTGGACATATTTTGTAATTGTGAGCACTCATTAAAATATGACATGATAAAAGGTTGATGTTGGACAAGGAAGACAACTTAATGGGTTATGTTTTCTTATATCCGAAATAAAGTATATTGTCATGGATCAACCAACATGCTGAGCTTGCCTTTCCCTCTCATGCTTGCCAAATTCTTTGCACCAAGTAGATATACTACTTGTGCTTCCAAACATCCCTTAAAAAGAGTTTTGCCATGAGAGTCCACCATACCTACCTATGGGTTGAGTAAGATTCTTCAAGTAAGTTGTCATCGGTACATGCAATAAAAATTGCTTTCTAAATATGTATGATCTATTAGTGTGGAGAAAATAAGCTTTATACGATCTTGTGATATGGAAGCAATAAATCGATGGACTGCATAATAAAGGTCCCTATCACAAGTGGCAATATAAAGTGACATTCTTTTGCATTAAGATTTTGTGCATCCAACCTTAAAATCGCATAACAACCTCTGCTGCCCTCTGCGAAGGGCCTATCTTTTTGCTTTTATCTTCTACCTTATGCAAGAATCATGGTGATCTTCACCTTTCCTTTTTACATTTTATCCTTTGGCAAGCACATTGTGTTGGAAAGATCCTGATATATATATCCAATTGGATGTAAGTAATCATGAACTATTATTGTTGACATTACCCTTGAGGTAAAAGGTTGGGAGGCGAAACTATAAGTCCCTATCTTTCTCTGTGTCCGATTAAAACCTTGAACCCATAAATATCACATGAGTGTTAGCATTTGTGAAAGATTAAGTGATAGTTGAGTATGTGGAGTTTGCTAAATCAAAGCTCTGACATGGACCCTTCCTGAAAATAAGATGAATTGCAATTGTTTGATGACTAAGAGCACGGTTTGTTAGTTTTCAAGAAAGTTTATGATCTATACTTTAACATGTGAATAGCTTGCTACTTGTTCATGAAAAGTTTTATGAGTTGAGCTACTGTTATGATATATAATAATGCTAGAAAAAGTGACTTAAACTATCATTGATCAAACTTGTGCACTTGCTAGCATTCACACTTCATAAATTATTTCTTTTATCATTTACCTACTCGAGGACGAGCAGGAATTAAGCTTGCGGATGCTCATACGTCTCCAACGTATCTATAATTTATGAAGTATTCATGCCATGTTTACAATATTTTTATATGATTTTGGTATGATTTGATTAGAACTAACCCGGACTGACACTGTTTTCAGCAGAACTACCATGGTGTTGTTTTTGTGCAGAAATAAAAGTTCTCGGAATGCGATAAAAATCAACGGAGATTTTTTCTGGAAAATATGAAAAATACTGGAACAAAAATCTACCGGAGGGGAGTCACGGGGGCCCCACGAGGGTGGGGGCGCGCCCCCTGCCTGGTGGACTCCTCGAAGGCCCCCCTAACGTGAAATCAACGCCAACTTATTCTATAAATATAGAAACCTTCGGGAATTAACCTAGATCGGAAGTTCCACCGCCGCAAGCCTCTGTAGCCATGAGAAATCAATCTGGGCCCTCTCTGGCACCCTGCCGGAGGGGGCCATCATCACCGGAGGCCATGGAGGAGGATCCCGGAGGGGCCATCATCACCATGAAGGCCAAGGACCAGAGGGGGAACCTCTCCCCATCTAGGGGGAGGCCATGGAGGAGGAAGCACAAGGGGGAGAACCTCTCCTCCTCTCTCTCTCGGTGGAGCCGGAGTGCCATCGGGAGGGGAATCATCGCCGTGTGGAGTTATAGTAGTAGATGCAGGACGTGATGCCTATGTAATGATAATTGCCTAGATATTTTCATAATTATTTGATGTTCTATCAATTGCCCAATAGTAATTTGTTTACCCACCATTTGCTATCTTTCTCGAGAGAAGCCACTAGTGAAACCTACGGCCCCCGGGTCTTCTTTCTCATATATTTACCTTTGCGATCCACTTTTTCCTTGCATTTATTTTCAGATCTACTAAACAAAAAATACAAAAATACTTTGCTACAATTTATTTTATTTGGCATTCGATCTATCAATCTATTACAGTTTTCCCCCGTCCATGCACCATTTCTGGCGCCATTACCCGAAAGGGATTGACAACCCCTTTAATTAACACGTCGGGTTGCGAGTTGTTGTTATCTGTGTGCAGGGTCTGTTTACGTTGTGTTACTTCGTTCTCCTACTGGTTCGATAACCTTGGTTTCATATCTGAGGGAAATACCTGCTACCTACTGAGCATGCGTTGGTTTTCCCTTGAAGAGGGAAGGGTGATGCAGCAAAGTAGCGTAAGTATTTCCCTCAGTTTTTGAGAACCAAGGTATCAATCCAGTAGGAGACTACACGCAAATCGCCTAGTACCTGCACAAACAATAAAGAACCTTGCAACCAACACGATAAAGGGGTTGTCAATCCCTTCACGGCCACTTGCAAAAGTGAGATCTGATAAAAGATAATAAGATAAATATTTTTGGTATTTTTGTTGTATAGATTGAAAAGTAAAGATTGCAAAATAAATAGTAAACTAGAATTATAGATTGGCAACTTATATGATGTATAGTAGACCCGGGGGCCATAGGTTTCACTAGTGGCTTCTCTCAAGATAGCATATATTACGGTGGGTGAACAAATTACTGCCGAGCAATTGATAGAAAAGCGCATAGTTATGAGAATATCTAGGCATGATCATGAACATAGGCATCACGTCCGTGTCAAGTAGACCAAAACGATTCTGCATCTACTACTATTACTCCACACATCGACAGCTATCCAGCATGCATCTAGAGTATTAAGTTCATAAGAACAGAGTAACACATTAGGCAAGATGACATGATTTAGAGGGATAAACTCAAGCAATATGATATAAACCCCATCTTTTTATCCTCGATGGCAACAATACAATACGTGTCGATTCCCTTTCTGTCACTGGGATCGAGCACCGCAAGATTGAACCCAAAGCTAAGCACTTCTCCCATTGCAAGAAAGATCAATCTAGTAGGCCAAACTAAACCGATAATTTGAAGAGACTTGCAAAGATATCAAATCATCATATAAGAATTCCGAGAAGAACCAAATATTGTTCATAGATAATCTTGATCATAAGCCCACAATTCATTGGATCTCGGCAAACACACCGCAAAAAGTATTACATCGAATAGTTCTCCAAGAACATCGAGGAGAACTTTGTATTGAGAACCAAAGAGAGAGAAGTAGCCATCTAGCTAATAAATATGGACCCGAAGGTCCGTGGTAAACTACTCACACATCATCGGAGAGGCTATGGTGTTGATGTAGAAGCCCTCCGTGATCGAATCCCCCTCCGGAAGATCGCCAGAAAAGGCCCCAAGATGGGATCTCACGTGTACAGAAGGTTGTGGCGGTGGAAATATGGTTTCGTGGCTCCCCCGGATGTTTTCAGGGTATAAGAGTATATATAGGCGAAAGAAGTAGGTCGGTGGAGTTACGAGGGGCCCACGAGGGTGGGGGCGCGCCCTCCTGCCTCGTGGCCGCCTCGTTGCGTCTCTGACTTCCACTGCAAGTCTCCTGGATTGCGTTTGTTCCAAGAAATATCCTCGCGAAGGTTTCGTTCCGTTTGGATTCCGTTTGATATTCCTTTTGTGCGAAACACTGAAATAGGCAAAAAACAGCAATTTGCATTGGGCCTTCGGTTAATAGGTTAGTACCAAAAATAATATAAAAGAGGATATTAAAGCCCATTAAACATCCAAAACAGATAATATAATAGCATGGAACAATAAAAAATTATAGATACGTTGGAGACGTATCAAGCATCCCCAAGCTTAATTCCTGATTGTCTTCGAGTAGGTAAATGATAAAAACAGAATCTTTGATGTGGAATGCTACCTATCATAATTTTCAATGTAATTCTCTTTATTGTGGCATGAATGTTTAGATCCAAAAGATTCTAGACAAAAGTTTAATATTGACATAAAAATAATAATACTTAAAGCATGCTAACCAAGTAATTATGTCTTATCAAAATAACATAGCCAAAGAAAGCTTATCCCTACAAAATCATATAGTTTGGCCATGCTTCATTTTTGTCACACAAAATGCTCCCATCATGCACAACCCCGATGACAAGCCAAGCAATTGTTTCATACTTAGCCTTTCCAAAGTCTTTCAACTTCCACGCAATATATGAGCACGAGCCATGGACATGGCACTATTGGTGGAATAGAATATGATAATGGAGGTTGTGTGAGAAGACAAAAAACGAGAAAGTCTCACATTGACGCGGCTAATCAATGGGCTATGGAGATTGCCATGCAACGGATGCACTAGAGCTAAGTTCGCTTGCTTCCCGTCCCTGTTCTTTCTTCTTCTTTTTTGTGAACTTTGATCTTGGCTCTGCCTCATTCTCCTTCTTGGCATCTAGTCGCCTCCTCGGCGGACCAGGAGAACATTGATACTGTCATCGAGGAGGTCACCAGGGACGCCGAGGCCGAGGCGGACAAGATCACTGCCGAGGAGGCCACCAAGACCGCCGCCGAAGAGGCCGGCAGGGCCGCTGTCGAGGAGGCCGGCAAGGCCGCCGCCGAGGAGGCCGGCACGGGGCCTGCCGAGGAGGGGGTGGCTGACCACCAACCTTCCTCCTCCGCTGCCTCTGGCTCGGGCAAGTACATGAAGGTGAGCGATGACCTGTTCGTCCACCTCCCAGGGACGGCGAGCACCAGGGCGCCCACTGAGGGGGAGGTGTTTGATGACGAGGTGCTCGCCGCCGTCGGGCTTGAGGTTGTTGACGAACCGAGCGCCGGTGGCGGCGGTTCCCATGAGGAGCAGCTCCCATGAGCGCCAACTTCCAGAAGCTCCAGGCGCTTCACCATGCCCGGCTGGACAAGGCAGAGTCCAGGATGGCGGCGGTGGACAAGGCGGAGGGGGATCTCACGGGGCACGTCGCCGAGACGCAGGCTGGTTCCGCCAGGACCACGAGGAACTGAAGGTTGCCCAGGATCTGCTGGCCGAGCGCAAACAGGAGCTTATCCTGCTGCAGGCCTATGTCGAGAAAACCCAGGAGGCGGCGAAGGAATAGGCCGCCAAGGACAAGGCCGCTCGGCACCAGCACTAGGCCGAGCTGAACTCCCAGGAGGACGACCTTGCCGCTCATGAGGAGGCGCTTGCCGCCACCCTCCGCGGCAAAGATGAGGAGGTCAAGAAGCTTGTCGTGCAGCAGACCCAAGAGCTGGAGCAGAGGCACAAGAAGCCACTCAATGCTCAGGCCTAGGTCCACGCCAGCAAGGTGAAGGAGCTGGAGGTGGAGCGGGACGGGCTGAAGGAACTGGTCCTGGGACTGGCGAAGGAGAAGGACACGCTCAACGGTGCTTTGGTGGAGGCGCAGCCGCAGTCCTCGGCAAGGCTGAGCGGCTCTCCAAGGCCAACAACTCCATCAAAGACCTGAAGCTGAAGCTGGAGGGTCTTGAGGGGACGCTTACGGAGGTCAGGGACTGGGAAGAGACCCAGACCAAGGCCCTGGAGGACGAGAAGCAGCTACGGAGGAACGACGCTGCCAACCACGAGGATTACGTGGCGGGCGAAAACCTCTGGATCAGCCGCCTCGCCGATGTCGCCGGCAGGATCACCACGAAGCTGGCTACCATGGGGATGCCGAACGTGAGGTACGCCCCGGAGCCGAACATGAGTCCCAAAGCCAAACTGACCCTGTTCTTCGAGGGCGTTCTTGGAGCCCTGGAGCAGTTTCGCTCTAATAGAGCGACCTCTCTGGCCAATGAGGCCCGGAAGCTTTGCCGGGATGCCCTGACAACGGTCCTCACCAAGGTGGCGTACTGGAACCCCAACCTCGACTTCGACGCCGCGCTGGAGAGCTTGCCGAAGGATGTGGACCTCGCGGCGCTCGAGGAGCGTATCAAGCCCATCATCAGCCGCGTCGATGGAGTTCGGAGGATAGAGGGCCAGCGCCGATACTAGGCACCCCATTTCTCGTTGCCGCTGCGAGTTCAAGACCAAGAAAATTTTATCTTAAGTTAGAACCGCAACGATTATTTGATGCAATATAACTCTCCAGTACTCCAATATCATGCATGCTATCTTCCCGTTGGATCTTTCTTTATACATTTGCACCCTACGCTTGTTGAGATAAGGCTGCCGGCGCGTAAACCCATGCTGTGGTGCTTTGAGGACGGATCCTTAGCACCCTGCCGGAAGGGCGCTTGCTGCCGGGCAAGTCACCTTGCCGCTGCCAGCGTGGTCGCTTGAAATGTCGAGCGGACTCGGAACAGGACAAGAGCGCTGCTGGTAGCGGGTAGGCCACCTTGCCGTTCTCAGCGCGGCCGCATGAACTGTCGAGCGGACTCGAGACAGAGACAAGGGCGTTGCCAATAGGGGAAGGGTCCCATTGCGTGCAGGTTTCCCGTACAAGGAACGAGATCTTTTGGGGAGGACAGACTTATATAAATGAAATTAGCCAAAATTTTGCATGACTTAGCTTTTCGGGGCCACGCGGATGGCCGTCGGGGCTGCGGACGGCACCAGAGGGCGGTTGATCGATGACGCCCTCTTCCTTCGAGCCATCCTCATGAAAGAGTCATTGCGTCGGCTCCAAAACCAGATTTCCACGACTTGCGTCCCCTACCTAGCGCTCCAAAGATGTCGGGGGAAACGACGCCTATGGGATCACGAGGAATCTCTTTTGCTACGGTTGGCGGGCGCGGGGCTATGGAAAGAGCGGGATTGAGAGATCAACGCGGGGGGATTATCCAGGTTCGGGCCGCGAGAGACGCGTAATACCCTATTCCTGCTGGTTTCTATTTATCTGGTGTTCTTGCACTAGCTACAAGGCGTGTAGGGTCCAAAAAGTCCGAATCCTCTCCCAGTACGCCGCGGGCCTCCTTTTATAGACAAAGGGGCTTCCACAGTGGCACACAGGAGGTGGAAAGCTATACAGTGGTCGAGTCTATCCTCTGGCATCGTAGGACAAACGCATTTAATGCGCTGCTGACGTGCCATTCTTGCTTTATCGGGGACGGCAAGGAAGCTCGTCCCAGCTGTCGCCGCCTGGCCTTGCTTCGACACGCGTGCGAACTGACGAGGCGAGTAGTGCCATGCTGGCTGGCTGGCTGCTGAGTTGGTGCGATGGTAGCGCCTTCACGAAGATCTGCATGCCACCACGCAGGTGCTTACTGAGTTGGCCTAGAGGCCGCACGTCGCCACGCAGGTGTTCGCCTAGTTGGTGGGCTGGCAGCTGCATGGGAACGACGGTGGATCTTTGGCGGATGTGGGCCTGGTTGCGGCCCCGCGGATGTCTTCGGCAGGAGTCTTGCCGGGGCCCCGGCACGGGTCTTGCCGTGGCGTCATGGTCATCCCCGGCAAGGGGCTTGCTGGGGGTCTCGTGCGTATCCTTGGCAAGGATCTTGCCGAGGATCTTCGTCTCCTGGTCATTTATCTAGTCTTGTATGTTCTTGGTCTTCACAAAGATCTGCATGCCACCACGGAGGCGCCTCCCGAGCTTTGGTTCCAGTGTGGTTGAGGGCGTCGGAACTCTCAGGCTCGAGGGTGGCAGCCCTGCTGGCGTTGGGCAAGTTGCCCCGGCAAGGCTCTTGCCGGGGCTGTGGAGGCCGCCCCGGCAAGGACCTTGCCGGGGGAGTCCACCTAGCTCTTCTGCTCTTTGTGTCTCTGGCTCGGCGTTGGTCTAGTCGTCCTGTGCCTTTGCTTCCTCTGCCCGCCAAGCGTGGCCAGGGGCGTGGGGCTGCGACTGCCCGCGCACAAGTAAAGGGGTGCAAAAAAGGGACCCCTACTTTTGTACACCGACACCGTAGTTAGTAGCTAGATGGCTTTCTCTCTCTCTGAATTCTCAATACAATGGTCTCTTGGAGATCCATATGATGTAACTCTTTTTGCGGTGTGTTTGTTGGGATCTGATGAACTTTGAGTTTATGATCAGTCATATTTTTTTATATCCATGAAAGTTATTTGAGTTTCTTTGATCTCTTATATGCATGATCTCTTATAGCCTCGTATTTCTTCTTCGATATTTGGGTTTTGTTTGGCCAACTTGATCTATTTATCTTACTATGGGAAGAGGTGCCCGGTAGTGGGTTCGATCTTACGGTGCTTGATCCCGGTGACAGAAAGGGAAACGACACATATGTATCATTGCTACTAAGGATAAAACGATGGGGTCTATCTCTACATAGATAGATCTTGTCTACATCATGTCATCGTTCTTATTGCATTACTCCGTTTTTGCATGAAATTAATACACTAGATGCATGCTGGATAGCGGTCGATATGTGGAGTAATAGTAGTAGATGAAGGCAGGAGTCGGTCTACTAATCTTGGATGTGATGCCTATGTAGTGATCATTGCCTGGATATCATCATAATTATTTGAGGTTCTATCAATTGCCCAACAGTAATTTGTTTACCCACCATTTGCTATATTTCTCGAGAGAAGCCACTAGTGAAACCTACGACCCCCGGGTCTTCTTTCTCATATATTTGCCTTTGCGATCTACTTTTTCCTTGCATTTATTTTTAGATCTACTAAAGCAAAAATAAAAAAATACTTTGTTGCACTTTATTTTATTTGGCGTTCGATCTATCAATCTATTACAATTTTCTCCCGTCCATGCACCGTTTCTGGCGCCGTTACCCGAAAGGGATTGACAACCCCTTTAACCCGTCGGATTGCGAGTTGTTGTTATTTGTGTGGAGGGGCTGTTTACGTTGTGTTGCTTGGTTCTCCTACTGGTTCGATAACCTTGGATTCATATCTGAGGGAAATACATACCGCCATTGTGCTGCATCATCCCTTCCTCTTTGGGGAAATTCCGACGTAGCTTCAAGCGACATCAAAAGGAATTTCTGGCGCTGTTGCCGGGGAGGATCTTCAACATATACTAGGTTCCCAATCACAAATCTCATCTCCTCGCAATTTACATTATTTGCCATTTGCCACTCATTTTCCTCTCCCCCACTTCACAAAATTTTGTCATTTTATTTGCCCTCTTTTTTGTTCGCCATTTTCTCGTTAGATCTATCTTTTTGGTTGTAATCTTGTTTGCTACCTTTGCTTGTGTTACCATGTGCCTTCTATTTGCTTGCATCTTCGCTTGCTAAAAATCTATTGATATGGATCCCCATACACTTGCTAATCTTTTTAAAAGATCCAATCATGATGAACCAATTGCTAGTGACTTGAGTGCACTAGATTATCTTTATGAAGTTTTGCTTGAGATTCATGAATCTGAAAATTGTGATGAAGAAATTTATGAAGTGATTCGTGATAGCTCCTTGAATGAAAAGCATGATTGCAATAATTTTACTATAAATTCTATTAATGTCAATTGTGCTAAAAATATGCAAAACCCCAAGCTTGGGGATGCTTGTTTTGTCATGTACGCTACTTATTGGAATGATCATGATTGGGGTGATAATGTTTCTTATGATCTTGAAAAATTATTTAAGCCTCATGATGAATATGTTTGCGATAATATTGAAAGTGGGTTTGGAAGAGTGTCAACTTTAGCTAAAAATAATCCCACATATTTGGAGACTGTTCAATCTTATGATTTTTTTATGAAAGTGGGTTTGGAGAGGTCATGACTTTATTTGATGATAATCCCACTATTTTGGAAGAGTGTCAACTTTGCATGCATGTGGATCATAAAGAGAAAATTTTATATGATAGTTATATTATTGAATTTGATTATGATCCTACATATAATTATTATGAGAGAGGAAAATATGGTTGTAGAATTTTTCATGTTATTAAAAATTCCTCTCATTGTGTTGAGATTGTCAATGTTTTATTCCTCTCCTTTGCATATGCTAGATATTTCTTGTCTTGATAATTTGTTTTCCTATAAAATTCCTATGCATAGGAAGTGTGTTAGACTTAAATGTGTTTTTCACATGTTTCATGATGCTCACTTTGTGTTTCAATTATTATCTGTTGTGTGAGCATCGTTGAAATATTATACCTAGCTAGGGGCGTAAAACTATAGCGCTTGTTGGGAGGCAACCCAATGAATAAATTTTATTTTTTTATTTTTATTTCTGCTCTTGAGTGTTAACACAATTATGCTACTGGTATGATTGTTTTTTGTGTGTTTTAATTAGTGTTTGTGCCAAGTAAAGCCTTTAGGATCTTCTGGGGTGATAGTTGTTTGATCTTGCTGAAAAAGACAGAAACTTTGCGCTCACGAAAATAATTTTAATAAAATACAGAAAAATGATTTGCCCTGATTATTTTTTCAGAAGATTAATATACAAATTACCCTGGTCTTCCTAATTTGGTAGAATTGTTGGAGTTCCAGAAGTATTCGCAAAAGTCAGATTGCTACAGACTGTTCTGTTTTGACAGATTCTGTTTTCTTTGTGTTGTGTGCTTATTTTGATGGCTCTATGGTTTTCTTTGGTGAGTTTTTGCCATACAAAAGTTGGAATACAGTAGATATAATAAAAAACAAAATAATAATTTGTTTGCTACAGCACTTATAGTAGTGGTTTGCTTTCTTATACTAACGGATCTCACAAAGGTTTTGTTGAGTTTTGTGTGATTGAAGTTTTCAAGTTTTGGGTTATCTCACGATGGATGAAGGAAGGATACAAGAGCCTAAGCTTGGGGATGCCCCGACATCCCAAGCTATTATCCAAAAATGAGCAACCAACTAAGCTTGGGGATGCCCCCGAGTGGCATCCCCTCTTTCTTCTAACAACTATCGGTATTTTACTCGAAGCTATATTTTTATTCGTCACATGATATGTGTTTTGCTTGGAGCGTCTTGTATGATATGAGTCTTTGATTGTTTTATTTTGTGTTTTAAGTCATCAATGCTTGCTGGAAACACCTATTTGAGAGAGCCAAAATTATTTCATGACTTGTTAGAATTGCTCTCTGTGCTTCACTTAAATCTTTTATGAGCTACGACTTGCTCTAGTGCTTCACTTATATCTTTTTGAGCACGGTGTGCTTAGTATTTTTTAAAGAAATGCTCTATTGCTTCACGTAGATTTATTTGAGATTTAGTAATTTTTTTTGAAGAAATTGTCTCTTGCTTCACTTAAATTATTTTGAGATAAAGAAAAGAAAAATTATGCTCATGATCTTCACTTATATTTGTTTGAGCTTATGAAAAGCAACACATGAAAATTAGTCCCAAAGTGATAGATATCCAAGAAGGATAAGTAAAAAAATCATCAAGATCATTGGACAAAATAAACTTGATTTTTAGTAATAGTTTTGAGATATGATGATGTGACATGTGAGTTATGTTGATGAGTAATTATGCTTTAGTAAGAATATTGGTGTTAAGGTTTGTGATTCCCTATTCAAGTATGAAAGTCAATAGTCAAGCAATGAAATTATATCCTACTTATGGTGAATTATTCGGTGTTAGTTATGCTCAATGCTTGCTTATGAGATTATTCGTTTCTTGGTTGGTCGCTTCTCAATCTTTTGCTAGCCTTCATTTTGCACCAAGTATGACCTCTACTTGTGCATCCAAAATCCTTTAAACCAGTTTTGCCACATGAGTCCACTATATCTACCTATATGCGGTATTATTTTGCCGTTCTAAGCAAATTTGCATGTGCCATCTCTAATTTTCAAAATAAACTTCTCTTTTGTGTGTTTGTTTCGCTCGCGGAACAGTAATGGGTGGCTAATATTTTCCATGCTGGATGTGTTATTCTCACGATGAGTGTTTATTCACTTGTCATTGCACGAGAGTAAGGCAAAGGTTTTAGGGATGCCCAGTCCCGAAATGTAAAAATGAATTTACTTTATGTTGTCAAATAATAAATTCCTTGGAAAGTGTTGGTATGGAGGACACCCGTGTATACGGTTAGCCATGGAAAGTGAAAGTATGGTGGAAAAAGGAATAAACTTTATTTTCTATTTGGGAACCGCCTATGGCATATCTAGCATGGAAGTGTTCGGAACTCTAAGTTGTTTTCGTTGGTGGGATGGATGCACCTCCCAAAATGTTTTTATCTCTAATTTTTTCGCTTCGAGATCTGGCACCTCTACAAATCCCTACTTCCCTCTGCGAAGGGCATTTCTTTTACTTTATGCAATTTTTATTTTGAATTTTGAGTCTCCATCTTCTCTCATAAAAAGCACCAACTAGGAGGCAATATGATCATACTTAAGTATTGGGTGTAGCTAATATTCGAGTGTGTTTCATGAATGGATCAATGTTTGAGCATGATGGGCTAGGGATAACTTATTTTAGCGTTGATATTCTGAAAGACATGGTTGCTTGTTGATATGCTTGAGTATCTAAATTATTATGTCAAAACTAGACTATTGCTTTGAAACACATAAAAGTCCAAATGTCCATGCTACAAAGAAAAGAATATGATATGACAGGATAAACAACACCCCACATCAAAAATTCTGTTTTTATCACTTACCTACTCGAGGACGGGCAGGAGTTAAGCTTGGGGATGTGATACGTCTCCAACGTATCTATAATTTATGAAGTATTCAAGCCATGTTTACAATATTTTTATATGATTTTGGTATGATCCGATTAGAACTAACCCGGACTGACGCTGTTTTTAGCAAAACTACCGTGGTGTTGTTTTTGTGCAGAAATAAAAGTTCTCGGAATGCGATGAAAATCAAGGGAGATTTTTTCTGGAAAATATGAAAAATACTGGAACAAAAATATACCGGAGGGGAGTCACGGGGGCCCCACGAGGGTGGGGGGCACGCCCGCTGCCTCGTGGACTCCTCGAAGGCCCCCCTAACGTGAAATCAATGCCAACTTGTCCTATAAATATAGAAACCTTCGGGAATTAACCTATATCGGAAGTTCCACCGCCGCAAGCCTCTGTAGCCACGAGAAATCAATCTAGGCCCTCTCTGGCACCCTGCCGGAGGGGGCCATCATCACTGGAGGCCATGGATGAGGATCCTGGAGGGGCCATCATCACCATGAAGGCCAAGGACCAGAGGGGGAACCTCTCCCCATCAAGGGGGGAGGCCATGGAGGAGGAAGCACAAGGGGGAGAACCTCTCCTCCTCTCTCTCTCGGTGGAGCCGGAGTGCCATCGGGAGGGGAATCATCGCCGTGGTGATCGTCTTCATCAACATCACCATCATCATCACCATCCTAAACTATTTTACGCGGTCCACTCTCCTGCACCCCGCTGTAATCCCTACTTGAACATGGTGCTTTATGCCACATATTATGATCCAATGATGTGTTGCCATCCTATGATGTTTTGAGTAGATATCCTTTGTCTTTGGGTTGATTGATGATCTAGATTGGTATGAGTTGTATGTTTTATTTTGGTGTTGTCCTATTGTGCCCTCCATATCGAGCAAGCATGAGGGATTCCTGCTGTAGGGTGTTGCAATACGTTCATGATTCACTTATAGTGGGTTGCTAGAGTGACAGAAGCTTAAACCCGAGTAAGGGTGTTGTTGCGTATGGGATAAAGGGGACTTGATGCTTTAATGCTATGGTTGGGTTTTACCTTAATGATCTTTAGTAGTTGAGGATGCTTGCTAGAATTCCAATCATAAGTGCATATGATCCAAGATGAGAAAGTATGTTAGCTTATGCCTCTCCCTCATATGAAATTGCAATAATGATTACCGATCTTGTTAACGATTACCCAGGACAATTCCGCACACCGACCCATCATTATTCCACACTCGCTATTTATAATATTTAGTAATATATTCTAACTTTATGATAACAGCACCTACTTTTATATTTTAGCTCTCATATATCATACAAAGTTATCCTCTTCATACCCACAACGTAGTTTTATTTCTCGTTTCTAGTTGGAACCAAACATTTGGTGTACGTAGAGTCGTATCAGTGGCAGATAGGGCTTGAGAGAATATTGATCTTACCTTTAGCTCCTTGTGGGTTCGACACTCCATACTTATCACTTCCACCTTTGGAAATTGCTACGATGATTCCCTTCACTTGGGGATAATCAAGCTCTTCTCTGGCGCCATTGCCGGGGAGCAATAGCGTGAGGTTGATATTCTCGTGTATGCTTGTTTGCTTTCTTCACTAAGTAGATTTTGTTTTTCCTTTTTGTTTCTTTTTAGTTGTGGGTGAAACATACAATTTTTTTCTAAAAAGAATGAAATTACAAAAAAAAAATACTTGCCTCTCATGCCTAATTTTTTTTTCAAAAAAGAGAAGTGATTGGAAAGTTTTGCATTGAAGAAGTGAGGGTCGACCTTGAGCACTTGTGTTCATGCTCATGGAAACAATGTATAATTTTTCATGGAAGTTTCTCTGTAAATAATTATCTCCTCCTATATATCCATTGTATTATAAAAATAATGTGCCAAGCTTTGGTTTTAGTATGATTAGATTGCTTGTTTACTATGTGCAGAACAAAACAGAAACTTTGGCTGTAGCGCGTGATTTTACATTTTTTACTGGAAAGTCAAATGGGTCTGAAACTTTTTGCACATTACTTCTGTACAAAATTTTCAAATTGTAAAATTTATTTAATAATTTTTGGAGTTACAGAAGTTTACTAAACTTCCAGGTTAGTACTTACTGTCCTGTTTTTGACAGATTCTGTTTTCTATGAGTTGTTCGCTTATTTTGATGAATCTATGGGTAGTATCGGGGGGGGGGGGGGGGGGGGGGTTGGGTATGAACCATGGTGAAGTTGGAATACAGTAGATATAGTTCTAATATGAAATTGTAATAAGTTTGCGACAGTACCTAAAGGTAGTGATTTGCTTTATTACACTAACGGATCTCACCAAGGTTTTGTTAATGTTTTGTGTGGATGAAGTGGTCGAAGATCGAGGAGCTATCAATATGAGAAGATTAAAGAGAGGCAAGAGTTCAAGCTTGGGGATGCCCAAGGCACCCCAAGTAAATATTTCAAAGGATACTCAATCATCTAAGCTTGGGGATGCCCCGGTTGGCATCCCATCTTTCTTCTTCAACAATTATCGGTATACCTCGGTTTTTGTTTTGTTCACATGATTTGTGTCCTTTGTGTTTTTCTTTTTCTTTAAGAACCATGCTATTATGAGATAGCCCTTCATTGTTTATAGAATACTTCATGTGCTTCACTTATATCTTTTAAGTATGATCTTATGGATTGCTCTTTGTGCTTCACTTAAATCATTTGAGTATGGTTTTATAGAATGCTTCGTGTGCTTCACTTATATATTTTGAGCTTGGATATTGGTTAGTCTATATTAATTGTAGAATTATCCATGAACTTCACTTATATCTTTTGGAGTATGAATAATACTATAATCTAAAGTGGGGTTGGAAGGGTGTCAGTTTTAGGAATTAGTGATCCCACTGTTCCGAATGAGAAGAATTTTGCTTATGTGGAGAGTAGAAAAATTTCTATGCTCGTAGATCATGAAAAGAATGCTTTATGTGATGGTTATATTGTTTAATTCGTTCATGATGCTACTGAAAATTTTTATGAGGGAGGAATATATGCTTTTAGGGGGTGCAATAATATCAAGTTTCCTCTCTATGTGCTTAAAGTTTTGAAGTTATACTTGTTTTGCCTTCCTATGGTAGTTGATTCGTGTTCCTATAATTTATTTGTTCACAAAATCCCTAGGCATAGGAAGTGGGTTAGATTCAAATGTGCTAGTCATATTCTTCATGATGCTCTCTTTATGTTTCAATTCTTATCTTTTATGTGAGCATCATTGAAATCATCATGCCTAGCTAAAAGGCATTAAAGAAAAGCGCTTGTTGGGAGACAACCCAATATTTACCCTTACTGTTTTTTGTGTGTTTACATGATTAATATACTGTAGTAATCTTGTTTTTTAGCTTTTGTTTCAATAAAGTGCCAAGTAAGACCTTTGGGAAGACTTGGGTGAAAGTTAATGTGATCTTGCTGTAAAAAACAGAAACTTTGCGCTCACGAGATTACCTACCATTTTTCACAGAAGAGCGGTTTTGAGTTGATTCTTTTTGCAGAATATTAATAGACAAATTCCTCACGTCCACAAATTTATTTCATAATTTTTGGAGTAGCAGAAGTATGGTTTATGTTCAGATCATTACAGACTGTTCTGTTTCTGACAGATTCTGTTTTCATTGCATAGTTTGTTTGTTTTCTAGTTTCTATGGCTTATATTTCTCAATATAAATTGTAGAAATGATATGGTACAGTAGACATTGTGTGGGAACAATTATGAACCTTGTCTTTGACAGTACCAAAGTGAATGGTTTACTCTTTATCATACTAACCTATCTCACGAAGTTTCGTTAAGTCTTGTGTGATTGAAGTTTCAAGCTTTGGGTGAGATATCGATATGAGGAGAATAAAGAGTGGAAAGACCCTAAGCTTGGGGATGACTAAGGCACCCAAAGGTAGTATTCAAGGAAGACTCAAGCGCCTAAGCTTGGGGATGTCCCGGAAGGCATCCCCTCTTTCGTCTTCAAAACTATCGGTATACCTTACTCGGAGCTATATTTTTGTTCGTCACATGATATGTGTTTTGCTTGGAGCGTATTTTCAATTTTACTTGCTGTTTGAATAAAATCATCGTATCTGAATTATTGAATGAAAAAGAATCCTCCCATGGCTAGTTAAATATTTGACTACTCAGTGTTCTTCACTTATATCTTTTGGAGTAGTTTGTCATTTACTCATGTGCTTCATGTATATCCTATGAGTAAATGGTTGAATGAATTGAATGTCATAAATCTGAATTTATATATGTTTCATATTCTTATAACATGGGGAGTAATGACTTCACACATAATAAGTATAGGTAGTAAACTCATTGAAAGTTAGCAAACATAGAATTGGTCACTTGAACAATTCATGAAAGAATACTGAAGGAAGAGAGATTTCACATATAAATATACAATCTTGGACATCTCTTGTCATTGTGAGCACTCATTAAAATATGACATGATAAAAGGTTGATGTTGGACAAGGAAGACAACTTAATGGGTTATGTTTTCTTATATCCGAAATAAAGTATATTGTCATGGATCATCCAACATGCTGAGCTTGCCTTTCCCTCTCATGCTAGCCAAATTCTTTGCACCAAGTAGAGATACTACTTGTGCTTCCAAACATCCCTTAAAACGAGTTTTGCCATGAGAGTCCACCATACCTACCTATGGGTTGAGTAAGATCCTTCAAATAAGTTGTCATCGGTACATGTAATAAAAATTGCTTTCTAAATATGTATGATCTATTAGTGTGGAGAAAATAAGCTTTATACGATCTGGTGATATGGAAGAAATAAAAGTGATGGACTGCATAATAAAGGTCCCTATCACAAGTGGCAATATAAAGTGACATTCCTTTGCATTAAGATTTTGTGCATCCAACCTTAAAATCGCATGACAACCTCTGCTTCCCTCTGCGAAGGGCCTATCTTTTGCTTTTATCTTCTACCTTATGCAAGAGTCATGGTGATCTTCACCTTTCCTTTTTACATTTTATCCTTTGGCAAGCACATTGTGTTGGAAAGATCCTGATATATATATATATATATATATATATATATATATATATACACAATTGGATGTAAGTCATCATGAACTATTATTGTTGACATTACCCTTGAGGTAAAAGGTTGGGAGGCGAAACTATAAGTCCCTATCTTTCTCTGTGTCCGATTAAAACCTTGAACCCATAAATATCATGTGAGTGTTAGCAATTGTGAAAGAAGTGATAGTTGAGTATGTGGAGTTTGCTAAATCAAAGCTCTGACATGGACCCTTCCTGAAAATAAGATGAATTGCAATTGTTTGATGACTAAGAGCACGGTTTGTTAGTTTTCAAGAAAGTTTATGATCTATACTTTAACATGTGAATAGGTTGCTACTTGTTCATGAAAAGTTTTATGAGTTGAGCTACTGTTATGATATATAATGATGCTAGAAAAAGTGACTGAAACTATCATTGATCAAACTTGTGCACTTGCTAGCATTCACACTTCATAAATTATTTCTTTTATCATTTACCTACTCAAGGACGAGCAGGAATTAAGCTTGGGGATGCTCATACGTCTCCAACGTATCTATAATTTATGAAGTATTCATGCCATGTTTACAATATTTTTATATGATTTTGGTATGATTTGATTAGAACTAACCCGGACTGACGCTGTTTTCAGCAGAACTACCGTGGTGTTGTTTTTGTGCAGAAATAAAAGTTCTCGGAATGCTATGAAAATCAACGGAGATTTTTTATGGAAAATATGAAAAATACTGGAACAAAAATCTATCGAAGGGGAGTCACGGGGGCCCCACGAGGGTGGGGGGCGTGCCCACCCCCCTAGGTCGCGCCCCCTGCCTGGTGGACTCCTCGAAGGCCCCCCTAACGTGAAATCAACGCCAACTTATTCTATAAATATAGAAACCTTCGGGAATTAACCTAGATCGGAAGTTCCACCGCCGCAAGCCTCTGTAGCCATGAGAAATCAATCTGGGCCCTCTCTGGCACCCTGCCGGAGGGGGCCATCATCACCGGAGGCCATGGAGGAGGATCCCGGAGGGGCCATCATCACCATGAAGGCCAAGGACCAGAGGGGGAACCTCTCCCCATCTAGGGGGAGGCCATGGAGGAGGAAGCACAAGGGGGAGAACCTCTCCTCCTCTCTCTCTCGGTGGAGCCGGAGTGCCATCAGGAGGGGAATCATCGCCGCGGTGATCGTCTTCATCAACATCACCATCATCATCACCATCCTCATCTATTTTACGCGGTCCACTCTCCTGCACCCCGCTGTAATCCCTACTTGAACATGGTGCTTTATGCCACATATTATGATCCAATGATGTGTTGCCATCCTATGATGTTTTGAGTAGATATCCTTTGTCTTTGGGTTGATTGATGATCTAGATTGGTATGAGTTGTATGTTTTATTTTGGTGTTGTCCTATTGTGCCCTCCGTGTCGCGCAAGCGTGAGGGATTCCCGCTGTAGGGTGTTGCAATACGTTCATGATTCGCTTATAGTGGGTTGCTAGAGTGACAGAAGCTTAAACCCGAGTAAGGGGGTTGTTGCGTGTGGGACAAAGGGGACTTGATGCTTTAATGCTATGGTTGGGTTTTACCTTAATGACCTTTAGTAGTTGCGGATGCTTGCTAGAGTTCCAATCATAAGTGCATATGATCCAAGATGAGAAAGTATGTTAGCTTATGCCTCTCCCTCATATAAAATTGCAATAGTGATTACCGGTCTTGTTAACGATTACCTAGGACAATTCCGCACACCGACCCATCATTATTCCACACTCGCTATTTATAATATTTAGTAATATATTCTAACTTTATGATAACAGCACCTACTTTTATATTTTAGCTCTCCGATATCATACAAAGTTGTGCTCTTCGTACCCACAACGTAGTTTTATTTCTCATTTCTAGTTGGAAGCAAACGTTCGGTGTACGTTTAGTCGTATCAGTGGTAGATAGGGCTTGAGAGAATATTGATCTTACATTTAGCTCCTTGTGGGTTCGACACTCCATACTTATCACTTCCACCTTTGGAAATTGCTACGATGATTCCCTTCACTTGGGGATTATCAAGATGCTGATACGTCTCGAACGTATCTATGATTTTTGATTGTCATGCTGTTTTATTATCAATATTGGATGTTTTATAATAATTTTATATTCATTTTATATCATTTTTAGTACCAACCTATTGACATAGTGCCAAGTGCCAGTTGCTGTTTTTTCCATGTTTTTTACATCACAGGAAATCAATATCAAATGGAGTCCAAATGCCATGAAACTCCGCGGAGATTTTTTATGGACCAGAAGGAAGATATTGGGCTCTGGTTGCACGTGGGGGGAGTCCGGAGGAGGGGACAACCCACCAGGGCGCGCCAGGAGGCCCAGGCATGCCTTGGTGGGTTGTGCCCACCTCGGGTGCCCCCGGACCGCCTCTTTGCTCTATAATACCCCAATATTCCAGAAACCCTAGGGGAGTCAACGAAATATTCATCCAGCCGCAGCAGAGTCTAGAACCACCAGATCCAATCTAGACACCATCTCGGATGGGGTTCACCACCTCCATTGGTGCCTCTCTGATGATGCATGAGTAGTTCTTTGTAGACCTTCGGGTCCGTAGTTAGTAGCTAGATGGCTTTCTCTCTCTCGCTGAATTCTCAATACAATGGTCTCTTGGAGATCCATATGATATAACTCTTTTTGCGGTGTGTCTGTTGGGATCTGATGAACTTTGAGTTTATGATCAGTCATATTTTTTTATATCCATGAAATTTAATTGAGTTTCTTTGATCTCTTATATGCATGATATCTTATAGCCTCGTATTTCTACTCCGATATTTGGGTTTTGTTTGGCCAACTTGATCTATTTATCTTTCAATGGGAAGAGGTGCCTGGTAGTGGGTTTGATCTTACGGTGCTTGATCCCAGTGATAGAAAGGGAAACGACACGTATGTATCGTTGCAACTAAGGATAAAACGATGGGCTCTATCTCTACATAGATAGATCTTGTCCACATCATGCCATTGTTCTTATTGCATTACGCCGTTTTTCCATGAACTTAATACACTAGTGCATGCTAGATAGCGGTCGATGTGTGGAGTTATAGTAGTAGATGCAGGCAGGAGTCGGTCTACTAATCTTGGACGTGAGGCCTATGTAATGATCATTGCCTAGATATTTTCATAATTATTAGAGGTTCTATCAATTGCCCAATAGTAATTTGTTTACCCACCATTTGCTATCTTTCTCGAGAGAAGCCACTAGTGAAACCTACGGCCCCCGGGTCTTCTTTCTCATATATTTTCCTTTGCGATCTACTTTTTCCTTGCATTTATGTTCAGATCTACTAAACCAAAAATACAAAAATACTTCGCTACAATTTATTTTATTTGGCGGTCGATCTATCAATCTATTACAGTTTTCTCCCGTCCATGCACCGTTTCTGGCACCATTACCCGAAAGGGATTGACAACCCCTTTAACACGTCGGGTTGCGAGTTGTTGTTATCTGTGTGTAGGGTCTGTTTACATTGTGTTCTTCGTTCTCCTACTGGTTCGATAACCTTGGTTTCATATCTGAGGGAAATACCTGCTACCTATTGAGCATGTGTTGGTTTTCCCTTGAAGAGGAAAGGGTGATGCAGCAAAGTAGCGTAAGTATTTCCCTCAGTTTTTGAGAACCAAGGTATCAATCCAGTAGGAGACTACACGCAAATCGCCTAGTACCTGCACAAACAATCAAGAACCTTGCAACCAATGCGATAAAGGGGTTGTCAATTCCCTCACGACCACTTGGAAAAGTGAGATCTGATAAAAGATAATAAGATAAATATTTTTGGTATTTTTGTTGTATAGATTGAAAAGTAAAGATTGCAAAATAAATAGTAAACTAGAATTATAGATTGGAAACTTATATGATGTAAAGTAGACCCGGGGGCCATAGGTTTCACTAGTGGCCTCTCTCAAGATAGCATATATTACGGTGGGTGAACAAATTACTGCCGAGCAATTAATAGAAAAGCGCATAGTTATGAGAATATCTAGGCATGATCATGAACATATGCATCACGTCCGTGTCAAGTAGACCGAAACGATTCTGCATCTACTACTATTACTCCACACATCGATAGCTATCCAGCATGAATCTAGAGTATTAAGTTCATAAGAACAGAGTAACGCATTAGGCAAGATGACATGATGTAGAGGGATAAACTCAAGCAATATGATATAAACCCCATCTTTTTATCCTCGATGTCAACAATACAATATGTGTCGGTTCCCTTTCTGTTACTGGGATCGAGCACCTCAAGATTGAACCCAAAGCTAAGCACTTCTCCCATTGCAAGAAAGATCAATCTAGTAGGCCAAACTAAACTGATAATTCGAAGAAACTTGCAAATATATCAAATCATCATATAAGAATTCAGAGAAGAATCAAATATTGTTCATAGATAATCTTGATCATAAACCCACAATTTATCGGATCTCGGCAAACACACCGCAAAAGTATTACATTGAATAGATCTCCAAGAACATCGAGGAGAACTTTGTATTGAGACCCAAAGAGAGAGAAGAAGCCATCTAGCTAATAAATATGGACCCGAAGGTCTGTGGAAAACTACTCACACATCATCGGAGAGACTATGGTGTTGATGTAGAAGCCCTCCGTGATCGAATGCCCCTTCGGAAGATCACCGAAAAAGGCCCCAAGATGGGATCTCACGTGTACAGAAGGTTGCGGCGGTGGAAAAGTGGTTTCATGGCTCCCCCGGATGTTTTCAGGGTATAAGAGTATATATATATAGCCGAAAGAAGTAGGTCGGTGGAGTTACGAGGGGCCCATGAGGGTGGGGGCGCGCCTACCCCCCTGGGCGCCCCCTCCTGCCTTGTGGCCGCCTCGTTGCGTCTCTGACTTCCACTCCAAGTCTCCTGGATTGCGTTTGTTCCAAGAAAGATCCTCGCGAAGGTCTCGTTCCGTTTGGATTCCGTTTGATATTCCTTTTGTGCGAAACACTGAGATAGGCAAAAAACAGCAATTTGCACTGGGCCTTCGGTTAATAGGTTAGTCCCAAAAATAATATTAAAGAGTATATTAAAGCCCATTAAACATCCAAAACAGATAATATAATAGCATGGAACAATAAAAAATTATAGATACATTGGAGACGTATCAAGCATCCCCAAGCTTAATTCCTGATCGTCTTCGAGTAGGTAAATGATAAAAACAGAATTTTTGATGTGGAATGCTACCTATCATAATTTTCAATGTAATTCTCTTTATTGTGGCATGAATGTTTAGATCCAAAAGATTCTAGACAAAAGTTTAATATTGACATAAAAATAATAATACTTCAAGCATGCTAACCAAGCAATTATGTCTTATCAAAATAACATAGCCAAAGAAAGCTTATCCCTACAAAATCTTATAGTTTGGCCATGCTTCATTTTTGTCACACAAAATGCTCCCATCATGCACAACCCCGATGACAAGCCAAGCAATTGTTTCATACTTAGCCTTTTCAAACTCTTTCAACTTTCACGCAATATGTGAGCGCGAGCCATGGACATAGCACTATTGGTGGAATAGAATATGATAATGGAGGTTGTGTGAGAAGACAAAAAAGGAGAAAGTCTCACATTGACACGGCTAATCAACGGGCTATGGAGATGCCCATCAATTGATGTCAATGCAAGGAGTAGGGATTGCCATGCAACGGATGCACTAGAGCTATAGATATATGAAAGCTCAATCAAAAGAAACTAAGTGGGTGTGCATCCAACTTGCTTGCTCACGAAGACCTAGGGCATTTTGAGGAAGCCCATCATTGGAATATACAAGCCAAGTTCTATAATGAAAAAATCCCACTAGTATATGAAAGTGACAAAATAAGAGACTCTCTATCATGAAGATCATGGTGCTACTTTGAAGCACAAGTGTGGAAAAAGGATAGTAACATTGCCCCTTCTCTATTTTTCTCTCATTTTTTTATTTGGGCCTTCTCCTCTTTTTATGGCCTCTTTTTTTTTGGGCTTCTTTGGCCTCTTTTATTTTATTTATTTTTTCGTCCGGAGTCTCATCCCGACTTGTGGGAGAATCATAGTCTCCATCATCCTTTCCTCACATGGGACAATGCTCTAATAATGAAAATCATCACACTTTTATTTACTTACCACTCAAGAATTACAACTCGATACTTAGAACAAAATATGACTCTATGTGAATGCCTCCGGCAGTGTACCGGGATGTGCAATGAATCAAGAGTGACATGTATGAAAGAATTATGAAGGTGGCTTTGCCACAAATACGATGTCAACTACATGATCATGCAAAGCAATATGACAATGATGGAGCGTGTCATAATAAACGGAACAGTGGAAAGTTGCATGGCAATATATCTCGGAATGGCTATGGAAATGCCATAATAGGTAGGTATGGTGGCTGTTCTGAAGAAGATATAAGGAGGCTTATGTGTGATAGAGCGTATCATATCATGGGGTTTGGATGCACCGGATAAGTTTGCACCAACTCTCGAGGTGAGAAAGGGCAATGCACGGTACTGAAGAGGCTAGCAACGATGGAAGGGTGAGAGTGGGTATAATCCATGGACTCAACATTAGTCATAAAGAACTCACATACTTATTGCAAAAATCTACAAGTCATCAAAACCAAGCACTATGCGCATGCTCCTAGGGGGGGGGGGGTAGATTGGTAGGAAAAGACCATCGCTCGTCCCCGACCGCCACTCATAAGGAAAGCAATCAAAGAACACCTCATGCTTCAAATTTTTCACACAACGTTTACCATACGTGCATGCTACGAGACTTGCAAACTTCAACACAAGTATTTCTCAATTCCACAGTTACTCAACTAGCACGACTCTAATATTACCATCTTTATATCTCGAAACAACTATCAAGTATCAAACTTCTCATAGTATTTAATGCACTCTATATGAAAGTTTTTATTATACCCATCTTGGATGCCTATCATATTAGGACTAATTTTATAGCCAAAGCAAATTACCATGCTGTTCTAAAAGACTCTTGAAATAATATAAGTGAAGCATGAGAGATCAAAAATTTCTATAAGATAAAACCACCACCGTGCTCTAAAAAGGTATAAGTGAAGCACTAGAGCAAAATTATCTAGCTCAAAAGATATAAGTGAAGCACATAGAGTATTCTAATAAATTCCGATTCATGTGTGTCTCTCCAAAAGGTGTGTACAGCAAGGATGATTGTGGTAAACTAAAAAGCAAAGACTCAAATCATACAATACGCTCCAAGCAAAACACATATCATGTGGTGAATAAAAATATAGCCTCAAGTAAAGTTACCGATAGACGAAGACGAAAGAGGGGATGCCTTCCGGGGCATCCCCAAGCTTAGGCTTTTGGTTGTCCTTGAATTTTAACTTGGGGTGCCTTGAGCATCCCCAAGCTTAGGCTCTTGCCACTCCTTATTCCAAAATCCGTCAAATCTTTACCCAAAAACTTGAAAACTTCACAACACAGAACTTAAACAGAAAATCTCATGAGCTCTGTTAGTGTAAGAAAACAAACCACCAGTTTAAGGTACTGTAATGAACTCATTCTTTATTTATATTGGTGTTAAACCTACTGTATTCCAACTTCTCTATGATTCATACCCCCCGATACTAGCCATAGATTCATCAAAATAAGCAAACAACACACGAAAAACATAATCTGTCAAAAACAGAACAGTCTGTAGCAATATGTATCAAACGAATACTTATAGAACTCCACAAATTCTAAAATAAATTGGTGGACGTGAGGAATTTATCTATTAATCATCTACAAAAAGAATCAACCTAAAATCACTCTCCAGTAAAAACTGGCATCTAATCTCATGAGCGCAAAAGTTTCTGTTTTTTACAGCAAGATTGCAAAGACTTCACCCATGTCTTCCCAAAGGTTCTACTTGGCAAAAACACTAATTAAAACATAAAACCACATCTAAACAGAGGCAAGATGAATTATTTATTACTAAACAGGAATAAAAATCAAAGAACAAAAATAAAATTGGGTTGCCTCCCAACAAGCGCTATTGTTTAACGCCCCTAGCTAGGCATTGATAATTTTAATGATGCTCACATCAAAGACAAGAATTAAAGCACAAAGGGAGCATCATAGAACACGTGATAAACACATCTAAGTCTAACATACTTCCTATGAATAGGCATTTTATAAGCAAACAAATTATCATAGCAAGCAAAAATTAGCATATGCAAGGAAGAAGAAAGAGACGATAGCAATCTCAACATGACGAGAGGTAATTTAGTAAGATAAAAATTTCTACAACCATATTTTCCTCTCTCATAATAATTACATGTAGGATCATAGGAAAATTCAAAAAAATAGCTATCACATAACATATTCTCAACACGATCCACATGCATGCGATGTTGACACTCTTCCAAAATAGTGGGATTATCATTAACTAAAGTCATGACCTCTCCAAACCCACTTTTATCAAAAATAACATAAGATTGAACATTCTCCAAATATGTGGGATCTAAAGTTGACACTCTTCCAAACCCACTTTCAATATTATTGCAAACACTATTATCAATCTCATATTCATCATGGGGCTTAAATAAATTTTCAAGATCATAAGAAGAGTCACCCCAATCATGATCATTACAACAAGTAGTAGACATAGCAAAACTAGCATCCCCAAGCTTAGGGTTTTGCATATTATTAGCACAATTGACATCAAGAGAATTAATAGTAAAATCATTGCAATCATGCTTTTTATTCAAGGAGCTATCATGAATCTCTTCATAAATTTCTTTATCACAATTTTCAGATTCACGAATTTCAAGCAAAACCTCATAAAGATAATCTAGTGCACTCAAATCACTAGAAATTGGTTCATCATAATTGGATCTCTTAAAAAGATTACAAGGGGATGAGGATCCATAAAATTTTAGCAAGCGAGATGCAAGCAAAGAGAAGGCACATGGTAACACAAGATCGAACGGAAGGAGGGCGAAGAAAAGGCAAAGGTTTTTGAAAATCGTTTTAGAGGTGGGGGAGAGGAAAACGAGAGGCGAATGGCAAATAATGTAATGCGAGGGAGAAGAGTTTGTGATGGGTACTTGGTATGTCTTGACTTGAACGTAGATCTCCCCGGCAACGGCGCCAAAAATCCTTCTTGCTACCTCTTGAGCATGCATTAGTTTTCCCTTGAAGAGGAAAGGGTGATGCAGCAAAGTAGCGTAAGTATTTCCCTCAGTTTTTGAGAACCAAGGTATCAATCCAGTAGGAGACTACACGCAAATCGCCTAGTACCTGCACAAACAATCAAGAACCTTGCAACCAACACGATAAAGGGGTTGTCAATCCCTTCACGACAACTTGAAAAAGTGAGATCTGATAAAAGATAATAAGATAAATATTTTTGGTATTTTTGTTGTATAGATTGAAAAGTAAAGATTGCAAAATAAATAGTAAACTATAATTATAGATTGGGAACTTATATGATGTAAAGTAGACCCGGGGGCCATAGGTTTCACTAGTGGCTTCTCTCAAGATAGCATATATTACGGTGGGTGAACAAATTATTGCCAAGCAATTGATAGAAAAGCGCATAGTTATGAGAATATCTAGGCATGATCATGAACATAGGCATCACGTCCGTGTCAAGTAGACCGAAATGATTCTGCATCTACTACTATTACTCCACACATTGACCGCTATCCAGCATGCATCTAGAGTATTAAGTTCATAAGAACAGAGTAACGCATTAGGCAAGATGACATGATGTAGAGGGATAAACCCAAGCAATATGATATAAACCCCATATTTTTATCCTCGATGGCAACAATACAATACGTGTCGGTTCCCTTTCTGTCACTGGGATCGAGCACCGCAAGATTGAACCCAAAGCTAAGCACTTCTCCCATTGCAAGAAAGATCAATCTAGTAGGCCAAACTAAACCGATAATTCGAAGAGACTTGCAAAGATATCAAATCATGGACATAAGAATTCAGAGAAGAATCAAATATTGTTCGTAGATAATCTTGATCATATACCCACAATTCATCGGATCTCGGCAAACACACCGCAAAAAGTATTACATCGAATAGATCTCCAAGAACATTGAGGAGAACTTTGTATTGAGAACCAAAGAGAGAGAAGAAGCCATCTAGCTAATAAATATGGACTCGAAGGTCTATGGTAAACTACTCACACATCATCGGAGAGGCTATGGTGTTGATGTAGAAGCCCTCCGTGATCGAATCCCCCTCCGGTAGATCGCCGGAAAAGGCCCCAAGATGGGATATAACGGGTACAGAAGGTTGCGGCTGTGGAAAAGTGGTTTCGTGGCTGCCCCGGATGTTTTCAGGGTATAAGAGTATATATAGGCGAAAGAAGTAGGTCAGTGGAGCTATGAGGGGCCCACGAGGGTGGAGGGCGCGTCTACCCCCCTGGGCGCGTGATACGTCTCCAACGTATCTATAATTTATGAAGTATTCATGTTATTATAATATCTGTTTTGGATGTTTATGGGCTTTATTAAACACTTTTATATTATATTTGGGACTAACCTATTAATCGGAGGCCCAGCCCAAATTGTTGTTTTCTTGCCTATTTTAGTGTTTCGAAGAAAAGGAATATCAAACGGAGTCCAAACGGAATGAAACCTTCGGGAGAGTTATTTTTGGAACGGAAGCAATCCAGGAGACATGGAGTAGACGTCAGGGAAGCTTCGAGGTGGCCACGAGGCAGGGAGGCGCGCCTGCCCCCCTGGGCACGCCCCCACCCTCATGGGCCCCTCGTGGCTCCCCTGACCGACTTCTTTCGCCTATATATGTCCATATACCCTAAAAACATCGGGGAGCAGAATAGATCGGGAGTTCCGCCGCTGCAAGCCTCTGTAGCCACCAAAAACCAATCGGGACCCTGTTACGGCACCCTGCCAGAGGGGGGATCCCTCACCGGTGGCCATCTTCATCTTCCCTGCGCTCTCCATGAATAGGAGGGAGTAGTTCACCCTCAGGGCTGAGGGTATGTACCAGTAGCTATGTGTTTAATCTCTCTCTCTCTTGTGTTCTTGAGGTGGTACGATCTTGACGTACCGCGAGCTTTGCTATTATAGTTGGATCTTATGATGTTTCTCCCCCTCTACTCTCTTGTAATGGATTGAGTTTTCCCTTTGAAGTTATCTTATCAGATTGAGTCTTTAAGGATTTGAGAACACTTGATGTATGTCTTGCATGTGCTTATCTGTGGTGACAATGGGATATTCACGTGATCTACTTGATGTATGTTTTGGTGATCAACTTGCGGGTTCCGTAACATTGTGAACTTATGCATAGGGGTTGGCACACGTTTTTGTCTTGACTCTCCGGTAGAAACTTTGGGGCACTCTTTGAAGTTCTTTGTGGTGGTTGAATAGATGAATCTGAGATCGTGTGATCCATATCGTATAATCATACTCATGGATACTTGAGGTGACATTGGAGTATCTAGGTGACATTAGGGTTTTGGTTGATATGTGTCTTAAGGTGTTATTCTAGTACGAACCATTGAATAGATCGATCCGAAAGAATAACTTTGAGGTGGTTTTTTACCCTACAATAATCTCTTCGTTTGTTCTCCGCTATTAGTGACTTTGGAGTGACTCTTTGTTGCATGTTGAGGGATAGTTATATGATCCAATTATGTTATTATTGTTGAGAGAACTTGCACTAGTGAAAGTATGAACCCTAGGCCGTGTTTCCTAGCATTGCAATACCGTTTACGCTCACTTTTATTATTAGTTACCATGCTGTTTTTATATTTTCAGATTACAAAAACCTATATCTACCATCCATATTGCACTTGTATCACCATCTCTTCGCCGAACTAGTGCACCTATACAATTTACCATTGTATTGGGTGTGTTGGGGACACAAGAGACTCTTTGTTATTTGGTTGCAGGGTTGTTTGAGAGAGACCATCTTCATCCTACGCCTCCCACGGATTGATAAACCTTAGATCATCCACTTGAGGGAAATTTGCTATTGTCCTACAAACCTCTGGACTTGGAGGCCCAATAACGTCTACAAGAAGAAGGTTGTGTAGTAGACATCAAGCAGTTTCTGGCGCCGTTGCTAGGGAGGTGAGTGCTTGAAGGTATATCTTTAGATCTTGCAATGGAATCTTTTAGTTTCTTGTTTTATCACTAGTTTAGTTTATAAAAGAAAACTACAAAAAATGGAATTGAGGGTGCCTCATATGCTTCATCTTTTTAATATCTTTCATGAGAATAAGGATTCCGATAATTGTGCTCGATTACTAGTGGAAGAATGCATTAGAATGTTTGGCACTAAATCTTTGGATGATGAGCATGATTGCAATGTTGTTTGTATGAACTCTTTGAATATCCATAGTACTAATGATGATTGCACTAGTCATGATGAAAATGTCTCTTATAAGCATGTCAACTTTTGTGGAGTGCATAGAGTTTGCAAGTACACACCAAATAGGGAAGATAGATTTTGCAAGAGGCATAAGTATTTAGAAACTAAATGGTTGCAAGAGAGGCTAGATGTTTGTGCTGAAAATTTAAAATTTCTTCACCATACTTGTGAACTTTGCAATGAAATGGTCATTTAAATCTCCAATGCAAATTGTTTCATGATCGAATCGTGTCCAAAAATTGTGATGACTTGATTTCCCTTGCACATCATAATGAACTTAGTTTTCTTTTGGGTTATGAAGAAATGAAACATATAACTAAGCATATTCCAGAATATAACCTTGAGAAATTCCTCGATATTGATCTAGAAGAAATTTTTATGTATTGTGCGGTGAATTGCATTGAAAATCCTTATATTGCCAATTACATAAAGAAAAGAAAACAAATAGAAGATGGAGAGAATACTAACGAAAGGGAAGAGACTTCCCAATATCCTCCTATTATTTCTTATGATGAATCAGGTAACGAGGAGGAGCCTTCTATTCAATCAATCTCATTAATAAGGAGCTCCAAAAAGAGGATTGAACCCACGCATAATGTGAAGAAGAAAAAGAAAAGACGGAGAAACAAAGGTAAAAAGGTATCTCTCCCAAATGATGTTGCTCCTGTTACTCCTTGTGATGATGATAATTGCTATACTATTGGTGCTATCCATACTATTAATGATGAGAGTGATTATGCTTACGATATGAAAAGGCCCAAGCTTGGGGATGCTATGTTTGATGAGAATGACATGTTTGAGAATATATTTGCTGCAATTAATTTTTGTCCCAAGCTTGGGGATGCTATGTTTAATGAAGATGATATTTTTAGCCTCCCAAGTTTTGATGGGCAAATTTATTATGATGATAGCATGCCTCCTACTTATGATGATTATATTGATGAAAGTGGGTTTGGAAGAGTGTCAACTTTAGGAAGTAATGATCCCACTATTTTGGAGGATGTTGAATCTTATTGTGATAAATATGAAAGTGGATTTCGAGAGGTCATGACTTTATTTAGTGATAATTGCACTATCTTGGACGAGGTTTCAATCAATTATGATGAGAACAAAGTTGCTACCTATGATGATTATTGTGATGACACTTATGCTATAAAAAGTAGTGATGATTATATTTATAAAACTTGTCATGATTATGACAACCCTTTTTCTGAACATTATTCTTTCAATGTGGAAACAATTTATAGTATTCGAGTTTCTTATGATACTCCCACTATTCTGAATGAGAAGATTTTTGCTTATTTGAAGAGTAATAAAATTTCTATGCTTGTAGATCATGAAAAGAATGCTTTATGTCATGGTTATATTGTCGAATTCATTAATGATGCTACTGAAAATTATTATTAGGGAGGAATATATGCTTGTAGGAATTGCAATAATACCAAGTTTCCTCTCTATGTGCTTAAAGTTTTGAAGTTATGCTTGTTTTGCCTTCCTATGCTAGTTGATTATTGTTCCCATAAGTTATTTGCTCACAAAAACCCTATGATAGGAAGTGGGTTAGACTTAAATGTGCTAGTAATATTCTCCATGATGCTCTCTTTATGTTTCAATTCTTATCTTTTATGTGAGCATCATTGAAATCATCATGCCTAGCTAGGGGCGTTAAACGTTAGCGCTTGTTGGGAGGCAACCCAATTTTATTTCAGTTCTTTGCCTTTTGCTCCTGCTTAGTAATAAATAATCTATCTAGCCTCTTGTTAGATGTGTTTTCATGTTTTAATTAGTGTTTGTGCCATGTAGAACCTTTGGGAAGACTTGGGTGAAGTCTTTATGATCATGCTGTAAAAAACAGAAACTTTAGCGCTCACGAGATTAGCTGCCATTTTTACTAGAGAGTGCTTTTAAGTTGATTATTTTTGCAGATTATTAATAGATAAATTCCTCAGGTCCAACAATTTATTTTAGAATTTTTGGAGTTCCAGAAGTATACGTTTGATACAGATTACTACAAACTGTTCTGTTTTCAGTGTGTTGTTTGCTTATTTTTGATGAATCTATGAGTAGCATCGGAGGGTATGAACCATAGAGAAGTTGGAATATAGTAGATATTACACCAATATGAATTTAGAGTGAGTTTACAACAGTAACTAAGTGGTGATTCATTTTCTTATACTAACGGAGCTTATGAGTTTTCTGTTAAGTTTTGTGCTGTGAAGTTTTCAAGTTTTGGGTAAAGATTCGATGGACTATGGAATAGAGAGTGGAAAAGAGCCTAAGCTTGGGGATTACCAAGGCACCCCAAGGTAATATTCAAGGACAACCAAGAGCCTAAGCTTGGGGATGCCCCAGAAGGCATCCCCTCTTTCGTCTTCGTTCATCGGTAACTTTACCTGGAGCTATATTTTTATTCACCACGTGATATGTGTTTTGCTTGTAGCGTCAGTTTATTTTGTTAGGATTTTCTTGCTGTTATCTAGAACAATTTTTTGCACCTTTTATTTCAATAAAAGTGGCATTGATGGCCTTTACTATGCCTATTTTACAAGTCTACATGTTGCTGTTTGAAAACAGAAAGTTTACCACTGTTGCAAAATTTCCCTAGAAAAGTCAGAATGTGATAAAATGTTGAAACCTTTTGTATAATAAGCTCTGATAAATTTACTACAGTGGGAATTTTTTTTCATAATTTTTGGAGCTAGGGAAGTATGGATCTTGCTGTATTCTTTACAGAATGTCCTGTTTAGGCAGATTGCTGTTATGTTTGCATTGTTTGCATATGTTTGCTTCTTTAATGATTCTATTTGAGGATAGGACTATTAAATATGCAGAGGCATTTAGTATGCAATTTTGAATAATAATTTTAGTGATTTGCTACATTAGAGTATGATAATGTTTTTGCATTGGTTTATACTAACTTATCTCACGAGTCTTTGTTGAGTTTTGTGTAGATGAAGCTTTTGAGATTTAGGGAGACCGTGATATGAGAGGAATTAAGGAGACACAAAAGCTCAAGCTTGGGGATGCCCAAGGCATCCTAAGATAATATTTCAAGAAGTCTCAAGTGTCTAAGTTTGGGGATGCCCCGATTGGCATCCCACCTTTCTTCTTCAACAACTATCGGTTAGTATCGGTTGATCCTAAGTTTTTGCTTCTTCACGTGATGTTTGCTATTCTTAGAATGTCATTTTATTTTGTTTTGCTTGCTGTTTGAATAAAATATCAAGATCTGAAATTCTTAAATGAGAGAGAGTCTTCACATAGCTACATAATTATTTAACTACTCATTGATCTTCACTTATATCTTTTTGGAGTAGTTTGTTATTCATTCACGTGCTTCACTTATATCCTATGAGCAAATGGTTGAATGAATTGAATATAATAATTCTGAAATTATATATGTTTCATATGCCTTTCCCATGGGGAGTAATGACTTCACATATAAGAAGTAGAGGTGGTAAATTTATTGAAGGTTAGCAAACATTGTATTGGTCACTTGAACAATTCATGAAAGAATATTGAGGGAAGAGAGATTTCACATATAAATATGCTATCTTGGACATATTTTATGATTGTGAGCACTCATTAAAATATGACATGCTAAAAGGTTGATGTTGGACAAGGAAGACAACGTAATGGGTTATGTTTTCTTATATCCGAAATAAAGTATATTGTCATGGATCATTCAACATGGTGAGCTTGCCTTTCTCCCTCATGCTAGCCAAATTCTTTGCACCAAGTACAGATACTACTTGTGCTTCCAAACATCCCTTAAACCAGTATTGCCATGAGAGTCCACCATACCTACCTATGGATTGAGTAAGATCCTTCAAGTAAGTTGTCATCTGTGCATGCAATAAAAATTGCTCTCTAAATATGTATGATCTATTAGTGTGGAGAAAATAAGCTTTATACAATCTTGTGATGTGGAAGTAATAAAAGCGATGGCCTGCATAATAAAGGTCCCTATCACAAGTGGCAATATAAAGTGACGTTCTTTTGCATTAAGATTTTGTGCATCCAACTATAAAAGCGCATGACAACCTCTGCTTCCCTCTGCGAAGGGCCTACCTTTTACTTTTATCTCCTACCTTATGCAAGAGTCATGGTGATCTTCACCTTTCCTTTTTACATTTTATCCTTTGGCAAGCTCATTGTGTTGGAAAGATCCTGATATATATATCCAATTGGATGTAAGTCATCATGAACTATTATTGTTGACATTACCCTTGAGGTAAAAGGTTGGGAGGCGAATCTATATGCCCCTATCTTTCTCTGTGTCTGATTAAAACTTTGAACCCATAAATATCGTGTGAGTGTTAGCAATTGTGAAAGACTAAATGATAGTTGAGTATGTGAAGTTTGCTGAATGAAAGCTCTGACATAGACCCTTCCTGAAAATAATATGAATTGTAATTGTTTGATGACTAATAAGACGGTTTGTTAGTTTTCAAGAAAGTTTATGATCTATACTTTAACATGTGAATAGCTTGTTACTTGATCATGAGAAGTCCTACGGATTGAGCTACTATTATGATATATAACGATGCTAGAAAAGGTGATTGAAATTATCATTGATCAAACTTGTGCACCTGCTAGGATTCACACTTCATAAATTATTTCTTTTATCATTTACCTACTCGAGGACGAGTAGGAATTAAGCTTGGGGATGCTGATACGTCTCCAACGTATCTATAATTTATGAAGTATTCATGCTATTATATTATCTGTTTTGCATGTTTATGGGCTTTACTAAACACTTTTATATTATTCTTGGGACTAACCTATTAACCGGAGGCCCAGCCCAAATTGTTGTTTTCTTGCGTATTTCAGTGTTTCGAAGAAAAGGAATATCAAACGGAGTCCAAACGGAATGAAACTGTAACATCCCAAATTTTCAATTTGGAATGTTATACATAGGTCATTCATGCATATCATATTTTATTGCATTTCCTTTCACGATCCTCGAAATCCTAAGCAACTCAAGGACCCTCAGAGAGAGTTGGGGATTTCATGTTTTTCATATTTGACTTTTATCAAATATTGAAACAAGGATCTCTTTGGTTTTAATTTATTTTCTCTCCGAAAAATATTTCATACTAAAATATATGAGAGGAGATAATATGACTTCTCCAAAATAAGTGAAATATTGGAGGAAACATATTAAAAATCAAATATTTGAGTTTATTCGGATTTTATTGCAATTTTATTTGAATTAGGAAAAATACGCGTTTTTCAAAATAGCATTTTAGGCCCAAATAAATGTTCACCTTGTCCGGCATATTTTTAGAGGACGGGGAAAATTTATTTTGGGATCTTTCGAGTCCGTTTAGTACTCTTTTTCTTTTTTCTGCGCGTCGGAATTAAAAAAAAAAAGAGAAACCGACCAACGGGTTGTATCCGGCCCGGACTCCTCCTTAGGCCCCTTTATAAGCCGGCCCCTGCCCCCGCAGCCCACCGCCGCCCAGCCCACCCCGCGCCGCCGAAACCCTAGCGCCGCCGCCGCCGCGCCAGATCTCGCCGCTGACCAGTCGGTTTTCCACGGTTAACCCCGGTTTTTTTATTTTTTTTCTCCGATTTATTTCTTTAGATCGGTTTTTCCGTCGGTTTATTTATTTTGCGGACGTTCGTCCGTCCGTTCATTTAAACTAACGTCGTTCACCCATTAGTCACAGACAGCGAACGTTCGTTCGTTAGCCTGTTCGTCAGTTTTTCTTTTTTCAGGGTTTTTCGCGATTATTTTCGATCGTGATTTCTGACCCGATTTTCGTTTTAGTTTCTTTTCGCTCGTTTATCGGAATCAGACGATTCAAGTGCCTAGATCTTCGTCTTGAAGCCCTCTTTCTGTTTAACCAACTTGAACAAGATTTTGGTACTGTAAAATTTGACTTTAGTACAGATTAGTAATCAGATCTTGTTTCTTTCGCAGTTTGAGTTTCGTTGCTCCGTTTGATTTGATTCTTTTTGCAAACCGGAGTTCTTTAGTTGGACTTTCTGGTTAGATCTTCTTATTTTAGTTTTACCCATGCATCTTTGCTTGATTTCTTATGTATGTTATTCTTTGTTTGCGATAGAATTCCCGGAGTGCGAAGCGTGCTACTACGAGTCCCTAGGTTTTGCGGATCGTCAGCAAGGCAAGTAACACATTGATCATACCCCTTTATTACCCAGTTTTTATGCATTAGATACAATCCTCACACATTGCATGAGTAGGATCTCTTAACATGTGGGTTTGGGAAGTAGATGATGAGGTAGAACCTATTACCTGTTTATTATCAAACCCCTGGGAGTTACTTCTACGTTATGCTTATATTGCTATGCTATGCTCATAGACGTGGATTTGGTTTGAGTGTATCCATGACAGATGTGAGGTGTTAATTAATTGTTCAACTTAAGGTGGCAACTTTAATACACATCTGGGTGGATTGCTTGTTTGGGCACCTGGAGAATCCAGTATTGTCCTAGGATATCCTGGAGTACCCGTGTGAGCATCCTACGGTCCGCCACCCAGACTCAAAGGGATCATAAGATTATTCATGCTAGAAACTTCGGTGTGCAGCCACAAGCC
The DNA here is from genome assembly GCF_002575655.3 of Aegilops tauschii subsp. strangulata. Taxonomy (NCBI): domain Eukaryota; kingdom Viridiplantae; phylum Streptophyta; class Magnoliopsida; order Poales; family Poaceae; genus Aegilops; species Aegilops tauschii. Next base: position 428,052,502 of record NC_053037.3, on the reverse strand, counting down.
ATTATGGGCTCTGGCATAGTTGAGATGTTGTGTAACCTCTTTCAGTGGTGGGCTAGCAAATGTAGAGGGAAAGTAGGTGTAACTGTCCACCCAGAGTAAAGAGTTAATGCTTCTGAAAGACTGTGTCTCGGTCATCCGTTTCTCAAACACCCTATAGTGCGAGAAATCCAACGGAGGCGATCAAGTCTTGTGGGGAAAAGTGCGCAAACCTCTGCAGAGTGTACAAACTAATCATGGTTAGCCGTGTCCCCGGTTATGGACATCTTGAGTATCTAGTACTTGGATTTTCCTATTGTATCTCATCACTCTAATTTAATTTGTAAGGTTGATAATTACCTTTAATTGGGATTGAGTTGGAGGAACCTTCTCAATGATGTTTCAACTACCATGATAGTTAAATAAAATTTATTCCTTTGTTGTAGGGAAAATTTGGCTTTTCGCAAAAACATATAACCATAGAGCCTCCACCAGCCATATATGCATGTAGTGATAGCATTATTCTGTTCATTGCTCTATTGTGTTATTTTGCCAGCATATTCCATGTGCTAACCCGTTTTCGGGCTGCAACGTATTATGTTGCAGACTTTTCAGACGATGAGTAAAGGTGCGATAGGTTGTTGTCATGCACTCAACTATGCCGTTGGAGTTGATGGACACACTTTATCTTCCAAGCCTTCCGTTGTTATCGTGTTAGATGGCCTTAAGCCATATTTATTGTAATAAGTTCTCTTTGGAGACATTTGATGTAATAAGCGTGTGATTGCTACTCTGATATAAATCCTTCGAGTACTGTGTGTGTCAGCATTACCAATCCAGAGATCACACTGAAGCACAGAGACTTGACCGTTTGACGCCAGGTTGCTACAGAAACCTTCGGGAGACTTATTTTTGGAACGGAAGCAATCCAGGAGACTTGGAGTAGACGTCAGGGAAGCTTCGAGGTGGCCACGAGGCAGGGAGGCAAGCCCCCCACCCTCGTGGGCCCCTCGTGGCGCCCCTGACCGACCTCTTTTGCCTATATATGTCGATAGACCCTAGAAACATCAGGGAGCAGAATAGATCGGGAGTTCCGCCGCCGCAAGACTCTGTAGCCACCAAAAACCAATCGGGACCCTGTTCCGGCACCCTGCCGGAGGGGGGATCCCTCACCGGTGGCCATCTTCATCATCCCGGTGCTCTCCATGACGAGGAGGGAGTAGTTCACCCTCGGGGCTGAGGGTATGTACCAGTAGCTATGTGTTTGATCTCTCTCTCTCTCTCTCGTGTTCTTGAGGTGGTACGATCTTGATGTACCGTGAGCTTTGCTATTATAGCTGGATCTTATGATGTTTCTCCCCCTCTGCTCTCTTGTAATGGATTGAGTTTTCCCTTTGAAGTTATCTTATCGGATTGAGTCTTTAAGGATTTGAGAACACTTGATGTATGTCTTGCATGTGCTTATCTGTGGTGACAATGGGATATTCACGTGATCTACTTGATGTATGTTTTGGCGATCAACTTGCGGGTTCCGTAACATTGTGAACTTATGCATAGGGGTTGGCACATGTTTTCGTCTTGACTCTCCGGTAGAAACTTTGGGGCACTCTTTGAAGTTCTTTGTGTTGGTTGAATAGATGAATCTGAGATTGTGTGATGCATATCGTATAATCATACCCACGGATACTTGAGGTGACATTGGAGTATCTAGGTGACATTAGGGTTTTGGTTGATATGTGTCTTAAGGTGTTATTCTAGTACGAACTCTTGAATAGATCGATCCGAAAGAATAACTTTGAGGTGGTTTCGTACCCTACAATAATCTCTTCGTTTGTTCTCCGCTATTAGTGACTTTGGAGTGACTCTTTGTTGCATGTTGAGGGATAGTTATATGATCCAATTATGTTATTATTGTTGAGAGAACTTGCACTAGTGAAAGTATGAACCCTAGGACTTGTTTCCTAGCATTGCAATACCGTTTACGCTCACTTTTTCCACTTGTTACCTTTTTATATTTTCAGATTACAAAAACCTATATCTACCATCCATATTGCACTTGTATCACCATCTCTTCGCCAAACTAGTGCACCTATACAATTTACCATTGTATTGGGTGTGTTGGGGACACAAGAGACTCTTTGTTATTTGGTTGCAGGGTTGTTTGAGAGAGACCATCTTCATCCTACGCCTCCCACGGATTGATAAACCTTAGGTCATCCACCTGAGGGAAATTTGCTACTGTCCTACAAACCTCTGCACTTGGAGGCCCAACAACGTCTACAAGAAGAAGGTTGTGTAGTAGACATCAGCGCACCCTCCTACCTCGTGGTCGCCTTGTTGCGTCTCTGACTTCCACTCCAAGTCTCCTGGATTGCGTTTGTTCCAAGAAAGATCCTCGCGAAGTGTTGGGGATATTACCACTGGGCGTAAACCGGCCAGGAGAGGCCGAGTTAACTTCATAAGTAGTTCATCTGTATCTGAAGCCCATGAAGACAGACGGTGACGCTTCATGAAGGCCCGGGGCCCAAAGCCGGTTTAAGGCATGTAGACACAAACCGGCATTGAGATGTAAACTTGTGTTGTAAGATATGCGTAGCAGAGACCGAGCCGGACATGATTATGAGCCAGCTTCGGAGTCTGTAAACCGACGGGCGTCAACCCATGTATATAAGGGGACGACCCGGCGGCGGTTCAGGGAGAAGAGAAAACAACTCAAGACTCAGGCAAGCGTATTCGCTCCCTGGTCATCGAAACCCCATCAATTCCATCACAACTAGACGTAGGCTTTTACCTTCATCGAAGGGGCCGAACTAGTATAAAACTCTGTCTTGCGTCCCTTGTCCGCTTTAACCCCTTCAAGCTAACCCGTAGCGATGGCTCCACGACTAAGTCCTTTCTCTAGGACATCTGCCGTGAAAAAACCACGATAGTTGGCGCCCACCATGGGGATATCGCACGATGGTTTCAAGTTCTTGGAGGGCAACTTCGAAGGACTCAAGGGTTACGCTGTGGGCCGGATGACCAAGAGTCGTCGTGGCATGCTCTACATCGACGATGCGGGCTGGGGCCCCGAGGCCGGCTCAATCGAGTACGGGTACCGGGTCCCCTTTGTTAGCATACACGTTTTCATTGGCAAGATCGGCGAACCGGGCCCTGAGCCGGACATCTGCACCGACCTCGTCGAAACGGCTCAGCGTGCGAGATCTGCCCGGGTCAAGCCTGTCATGAAGCGTGCCTTCGTGGGAGTTATCCATGGAGGGGAATCTGAGGATAGATTGGAATCTGGTGGTGAGACCGTCGTTTATTCCGGCGACGAGTCATCGACTGGAGAGACCGAGTCGTTATATCAGTTACAAGATGGCCGGATTGGGGGCTGTTCCGATGGCGACAGTATTCCGGACCCCTCTGATCTGCCAAGCTGGGTGGCGATCTTCATGGCCGGCACGCAACTAGCGCTCCACTCTTCGACTGCAGTGGCGATGATTTCAGGATCAGCAGCGGCGGCAGGGGTTGGGGCAGGAGGCCCTGTGCGACCGCCGGCTCAGGTTCTATCTGATTTATTTGATATGTTGGCAACGCTAATGGCAGAGGTTAACCCGGCGGATCAGGATACACACAATGCGGAAATCGTGAAAGTGAAAGATCAGATCACCCAGGCAAAAGCCGACTTAGCAGCTGAGGATACTAGGATAGCCGCGGAGCGGGCCGCTTGGATGCACAAGCTTACCGGATTATGCTGGATCAGAGTGCATCGAACGAAGTCCTGAAGAGGAGGCACCGATCTCGCCTGCCGCCGGTTTATGGAGCTAGAAATCTCTTTAACACCCCATGAGCAGGAACCAGCAATCCGCCGATGGTAAACCGGGCAGAGGCACCCGGAGTAGGGGCGCCGGTTCAGCCACGTTTGGTGGATCCACCTCGTCAGAACAACGTGGTGGTACCTCATGTCCCCACACCACCGAGTCATTATTCTAACCCAATGGACAACATTGTCGCTGCCGCTTCACGGCTGGCGGCCATCCCGATCGAAGGCGATTCTCCAGCAGCGGTCGAGACACGTCGGGTTAAGGAGCTTCTTCAGACAGCCTTGATTCAATAGGAGGCTTATTCATATAGTCGCGATCGGGTTCATTCCACTCCCCGTCCAAGCCGGAGTTACAGCAAGCGTATGGATGAACTGGCAGTGTCAAGCAATGCGCGGAACCGTGATCCGCCCCGTGGCCATATCCCGGCGGGTGGTGCCGGTGATGCTCAGGATGTGGTGGGCCGGGCTCGGGCATGCAGAGAGGCCGAGTTAGCGGCGCAGCACGAGGCCCGTCTGCTTACTCCGGTTCATCCAACCACATCGGTGGAACCAGGAGTTACCTCTAGTTCCTTGGGAGTGCCATGTCTTGTCCCGGCGTTGCGCAATGTGCGCCTGCCCAAAGATTTCAAGGGCCCGCGCAAGGTGCCGAATTACACCGCCGATTTATCCGCTGAAACATGGGTTGAAAGCTATGAGATGGCCATGGAGATGTTGGACGTGGATGATACGGCATGTGCGAAGTACTTCACCATGATGCTAGAAGGAACGGCCCGCACTTGGCTAAAGAACTTACCGGCTAATTCTATCAGGTCATGGGCCGAGTTGAGACCCCGGTTTATTCGGAATTTCAAGGATACATGCAAGCAGCCCATGTCAATTGTGGACGTAGCTGCCTATGTCCAGGAGGAAGGAGAGTCAACAACCCATTGGGTGCGCCAGGTTTCGGAGATTTTGCATTCATCAGACCGCATCAACGCTGACACCGCAGTTTTAACATTGGAAGGCAATTGCCAGTTTGAACCATTGAAATTGAAGTTGGGACGGCTTAAACGTCATTGTAATGACATAGGAACCCTCATGGCTGCACTAGTGAAGTATGCCAACTCTGATAGTACCAAGGATCCTGAGTCTGACGATGATAAGACAGGGAAGGGAAAGAAGAGCGGCAATGCCAAGGTGCACCACCACAACCCGGTGGGTCATGGAAACGGCGGCAAGTGTAAAGCGGACCACGGTTTAGACTTTGTGGCTAACACTAATACACATGACAAGGGCCAGCAGCGTAAGGGTAAACCGCCCCGGCGCAATGGAATGCCAAATCCTAACCCGGACCATTTGTCGTATCTGTTAAACCAGCCCTGTCCAAAGCATGGGACGAAGGAGGAACCATCCACACACCTCTAGAAAGATTGTTACATCATGCAAGAGTTCAAAAATTCTGACTCTTTCCGGTATGACCATGGATCAGGAGGCGGTTCAGGCGAATAAACCAGAACCTCAGCTAAAGCGGGGTATCTGTTGTTTTCTTACATCACGTGTGGTTACATGGAGCTTACAAAGCGGCGTCCGGTTTACCCCTTGATTTAGCTTCTTAAAGCTTGATATCAGATCACTTGGGGGCTTGGTCGTATCCGAACCATAGCTACACCTCTTGATCGGTGCAATGCCACATCATCACTTGGGGGTTGGTCGTATCCGAACCATAGCCACGCCTCTTGATCGGCGCAATGCCACAGCATCACTTGGGGGCTTGGTCGCATCCGAACCATAGCCACGCCTCTTGATCGGCGTAATGCCACAGCATCACTTGGGAGCATGGTCGAACCCGAACCATGGCTACGCCTCTTGATCGGTGTAAAGCCACATCATCACTTGGGGGCTTGGTCGAACCCGAACCATAGCAATGCCTTTTGATCGGCGTAATGCCACAGCATCACTTGGGTGCTTGGTCGAACCCGAACCATAGCAACACCTCTTGATCAAATTTGGGGCCTGGCAGCCCGTGAAAAGCCTCGACTACAACGGTTTTATTTGCCTTTTGCTAAGTTTCTTTTTCTTTTGCTAAGATTTGTGATGTTTTCAAACCAGTGTTTATCAACCCGGTTGGGCTGTCAACTACAAGTTGTCAGTACATGACCAAGTTATAATCCGGAGACTATCAGCCCGGTCTGGTTTTGACTAATAGTCACCAGTATGGAATAAGCCGGTGTTTATCACAACCCGGAACGGTTTTGTAATAAACCGGCATTATATAACAGGAGATATTTTTACTCCGGATTAAGGTTATTACCTTCATTATAAGGTTGGTCAGCCAACACTATGCCTAAAGGTCGCAGGTATCATATATTTCCATACTTGGTTATCTTTTACAACCTTGGTTATAAAGCTTGGTCATATATATAGTTGGGTATCATGACCCGGCCGGTGGTAAACCGCCAGGGCGCTTTAAGCTTTTTATCTGCAGGAACAACTGGAATAAATAGCTATGGATTATGAACATCATCTCTCAAGCATGGCGGATTAACACGCATCAGTTGCAGATAAATATGCACGAAGGCATAACAGACCAATTGTTTTAACTAGCCTATTACAAGGCGTTTCAGTACCCAAAGGAATAATTGTTTCTCAATAAACATTGCAGTATGGAAGATTAAACCCGCCCCCGGGTTATGATCACTGAGCAGCTTGACCTGACGGCTGCGGGTCATCTTGCACCGGTTCTTCTTCTTCGTCCCTACCCAGCGGCTGGAAGTCAACAGTTGTCCAGTCGATCCCAGTTAAAGCTTGGAACACAGCTTCGTCGCTTATAAGGGTGGACGGTTCAATATCAGGGGCATAAGTGTGCTTACGGATTGGAGGGATCAGGCTTTGAGCTTCAGGAGCTGGTGCAGCAACCCGCTTGTTATTGATATCATAACTTGCCTGATAATGTGAAAGATCAGCTTCTTCAGCAAGTTGACAAGCCAGTGGACGTACTTCCCGATTTATGGCGCGGAGATCTTTAGTGCAAAATTCTGATCCGTCTTCTTTCAAGCTTGGGTAGCCTTTAGCCACGTCCATCGGATCAAGATCAGGCACCCATGCTTTTGCCCGGGTTAGCGCGGTCAGAGCGCCAGCCCTTGCAGCAGACCTCTTCAGCTCTTCTATCTGGGCAGGCAGCATAGATAGCCTGTCTAAGGTATCCTTGATCAACATCGGGGGTGGCTTATTGTGCGAAGTGGTGCAGATAATCCGTTGTGCGCCGGTATATAGTTGCTCTATCAGCGTGTAGGCAGCTTTCAACTTCTTCTGCACATCAGAGCCCAGATGGCTAAATGCGGGTTCTTGTATCATTACAAACATCAGTAAACCGGCAACGCATGAGAGGATATGTTGAAAGCATAAAGGAAGGATGCTTACCAAACACAGCAGCGGTCATAGCATGCACTTGCTGCTTTACACCAGTCAGATCGTCAACCACCGATTTAAGAGCGGCTTCTGCGTTTTCAGCCCTTTTTATCAAAGCGGATTTTTCAGTCAACCAATCCGCCCGCTCTTTGTTGAAGCCCTCTTTCAGTTTCTCCATAGCGCCTAGAGCGCGGGTCAACTCTTCCTTCGCTTTGGAGGCTTCAGCTTGCTGGGTTTTGATGTTCTCTTGCAGATCAGCAGTTTGGCGTTCCTTCTTGCTCAGCTCCGCCTGTAAAGAGACAGATACATAATGAGTTGACAGTACATATTTGAAGTACCAAGCACATAACAAGTTATGCCCTTAGTACTTGGGGGCTAATGCATATTTGCTTTTACTCGGAAATTTTTACAAGTCCCAACCACAATACAAGTATTAAGCTTGGCACTTGGGGCTAATGTGTGTTTGCTCAAAAAGCTGTTGATATGGGAACTCTTCTACAGTCCTGGTTCATCTTTATAAAGTTAAACCGGCCCTTGGGGACTATACCGGCGACAGAGCAGTATGGCAAATTTTAAGGAACCGGTTCATCTTAACGAGGTAATCCGGTCTCTCGAGGCAAAATATGCAAAGATAAGTTGTGACAGAAGTCCCGGTTTAGATCGGTATCATAAACCGCCACTTGGGGGCTACTAGGAATAGATAAACTACAATTGGACAAAAGAGAAAAATGGTAGTTACCTCATATCGCTCCTTCATTAAGTTTACCAAACTAGCTTCATAATCACGGCTGGTATACAGACGGTTCAAGAAGCCAGAGTGAATGTCTTGAGCATTGAGATGGGCGTAGCTTGATAAATCGGCATTCCATTTGCCTTTGCCGATAGCAGAGAGATCATCCTTGGCAGTATGTTTTGACAAAGCTACAGGATTGCCAGGAGTGGTGTGGCTAGTGCCAGTAATCATAATATCATCATCTTCTTCGTCAGCAGCCTTCACCGGAGTTGGCGGTTTATCAGTGTCCTTAACTGGACTGACCGGTTTGTCATCAGTTCGGACAAGGCTGGTTGGCTGGTCTGCATGGCTGGTACTGTCAACTTGCACTTGTTTAGCTTGGAAGTCATGGTCTTGAAGCGGCGGATTGTGAAGCATGGCATCAACATCGATTTCTCCCGTCTGTGGAGCTGTTTCCGGTTCAGTAGCTACATTATCATCAGCCAGTTTGTTTAACCGAGCTTTCTTGCTGGGTCTTGGCTTGGCGCTGCGAAAAGATAGACATAAGGATCAGTACAGTATGTAAAACACATCAAGAATAAAGACATGTGCATAACTCACCCAGGAACTGTTTTGAGGGGTGGAAGCTGTGTGGCCGAGGACTCGCCAGAGGATGAGTGAGAAGTACCCTGATAATTTGAATCAGACGGGTTAAGAGGCTGGCGAAAACAACCTGCTTTTGGGCATGAAGTATCAATGGGACAAGAGACCTGTGATCGGCGTTTCCGAACCGGACTGTTCGGTAAACCGGCAGAGGTAACTACCTGGCCGCTGTGCCGGGTTGTACGGCGAGCTTCATGCTGCTGCGTCTTCAAAATAAAGTTTGGGTCCAAATAAGCAAGAGGGTGAGAAAATTTTACTTTCCGGTTTGCTTGACGGATTTTTTATGTTGGCAGAGGATCTGAATTGGAGGAAAGAATAGTTAGCTCTACGTCCTCAGCGTGACTGCCTTCAGCGTCGTCCTGATAATAATCATTGTCAATGAGATGTACGAAAAATGAACCAAGAGAGTCAAGTTCTACCTCTGATTCCAGTTTACGCACATTGTCATCAGCTGGTAGATCAGAGGATGCAGTGGTCCTTCTCTTGGCAGGTTTCTTAACAACCTTGGTCATTGGAAGAACTGGCTTGACCGGTTTGTCTTGCGGTTTTGCCGGTTTATCTTGTGATGGTTTCTTGTTCCAGAACGGATCAGCACCCTGTCAGAAAATAATCACACTCTCAGAGAATATTTGGACAGAAGCAAATTCAGATACAAAGGATTGTATTATTCTTACAGCTGGTGGTTTGTTGAAGGTGCAGAAAGGGAGTAGTCCGATTTGGGCACAGACGGCCTCCGGTTCGTTCAGTATTTTCATTACAGCTTTAGTGACTTCTTCGTCTCTAAGCTGAATATCAATGTGCCGTTGAGCATCCTTCAGACTACCCGTGTACTCACACATCAAACCGGGGCGCCGGCTTAAGGGCAGAATGCTCCAGCTTATCCAGCAACGAGCAAGATCAACTCCTGTCAAACCGTTCGCCATGAAGGCTCTAAGCTTTGATAGTTGGGGAGCATAGTTGGCCCGTTCTCTTGCTGTCAACCTCTGAGGAAACGGGTGTGTGTTGCTCAGGCGTTCAGGGCGGTAACCCGGCAGGGGGTTTTCGTCAGATGGAGAGGTATCCATGTAGTAAAACCAAGTTTGGTTCCACTCTTTGGGGTGACTGTGGAGTTTGGGATGGGGGAAGGTGACTTCTTTCCTCTTCTGAACTGCCATTCCGCCCAGTTCCGTATTGGGTCCATCTGAGAACTCGGTGCGACGGTTTAAATGAAAGAAATCCCTAAACAGTTCGACTGTAGGTTCCTCTTGCAGATAAGCTTCACAGAATACTTGGAAGTGGCAGATGTTGGTAACAGAGTTGGGACCGATGTCTTGAGGGCGCAGTTGAAAATTGGCTAGCACATCTTGGAAATTTTTTGAACCGGGAGGGCTAAAACCTCGTCCGAGATGATCAGCAAACACGACTACTTCTCCATCCTTGGGTGTAGGAGGATTCTCCGGGCTAGGGACCCTCCAGTGGATGACATCTTTCTTGGCTAAAGCGCCCGTTTTAACAAGGTTGTTTAATTGCTCCTCGGTTACTCGAGAGGGAGCCCAATTGCACTCATAGACTTGTTTAGCCATGACAAGGAAAATCTGAAACATGAGTATTACTGGTTTAAGATTTACAGTGGACAACTATACAGCGGTATGAGGATACTAGCATATAGGTAAACCGGATTTGGTTATTCGTAAACCGGAGTCTGGCAATGGAACGGTGTAATGCATTGGCAGTTCAACAGGGGACTAATGGTATCAACCGGGTCATCATTTTTTCTGTGAGGTTAAACCGGCCAATCTGGTATTCAGAGGGTGTAAGAGAAGGAAGAAACAAGTTTCACATCTTGCTATGGTAATTTCAGATCTACCGCGCGTATGAAAAACAAAATATATTCTGACCTAAATTCCAGTGTACTGAAGGTTCACCAAGATGAGATGAGTTGGATATCAAACAGGTGCTGAAACTGCTAAAGCGCGAGATCTATGTGGTCTAAACTACTACTACACGAGACCTATGTGGTTTTTGGATCTAACCCATGGATATAAATAAGGGAAAAGAAGGGCGGCGACGAACACCGATGAACGACAGAAACCCTAAGTGCAGATCTATGGTAAGAGAAAGGGGAGACTCACGGATGTTGTTGAGCAGCGGCGGCGCGCGGAGGAGTTCTGGTATGTTCAGGTCGATGCAGCGGCCAAGGTTGGTGCAGTAGTCGAAGGTTGATGGCGGCGGCCGAGGTCGAAGGTTCGGGCGTCGCGAGGATGAAGATGAAGCGAAGAGGCACGAGGGGGAAACTGGAAAGACCCCTGGCCCTATTTATAAGGAGATAAACGACAGATGCGAAAATTGAGGAGCCGGATTTTTGGATATAAGGTGATGTTGTTGCCTCGATTGTCGGAGGCTCGTTAATGACAGGTGACGTCATGACGGTTTACCAAGATCCTAGAAGATGATGTCATGGCGGTTTACAACATTGTGTGAAGATGTTGAAGAAGAAATTTTCTCAAGTATTGAGGATTGACATGAACCAGTTCAAATCAATCTGGGGCCTAATGTTGGGGATATTACCACTGGGCGTAAACCGGCTAGGAGAGGCCGGGTTAACTTCATAAGTAGTTCATCTGTATCTGAAGCCCATGAAGACAGACGGTGATGCTTCATGAAGGCCCAGGGCCCAAAGCCAGTTTAAGGCATATAGACACAAACCGGCATTGAGATGTAAACTTGTGTTGTAAGATATGCGTAGCAGAGACCGAGCTAGACACGATTATGAGCTGGCCTCGGAGTCTGTAAACCGACGGGCCTCAACCCATGTATATAAGGGGATGACCCGGCGGCGGTTCAAGGAGAAGAGAAAACAACTCGAGACTCAGGCAAGCGTATTCGCTCCCTGGTCATCGAAACCCCATCAATTCCATCACAACTAGACGTAGGCTTTTACCTTCATCGAAGGGGCCGAACTAGTATAAAACTCTCTCTTGCGTCCCTTGTCCGCTTTAACCCCTTCAAGCTAACCCATAGTGATGGCTCCACGACTAAGTCCTTTCTCTAGGACATCTGCCGTGACAAAACCATGACACGAAGGTTTCGTTCCATTTAGATTCCATTTGATATTCCTTTTCTGCGAAACACTGAAATAGGCAAAAAACAACAATTTGCACTGGGCCTTCGGTTAATAGGTTAGTCCCAAAAATAATATAAAAGAGTATATTAAAGCCCATTAAACATCCAAAACAGATAATACAATAGCATGGAACAATCAAAAATTATAGATACGTTGGAGACGTATCAATACCTACCGCTGTTGTGCTGCATCATCCCTTCCTCTTTGGGGAAATACCGACGTGGCTTCAAGCGACATCAACAATGCAGCGGCCCCTCCTAGCCACCGAGTTCGGCGCACCCACCGGCAGTAGTGGTGGGGTCGTGAAGGGGCGCCTCCAGCAGGTCCATGACGGGGGACATGTCCCCAAGAACAGAGGGCTAATGCTCAGTAGCCACGGTGAGGGAGGGCTGGGCGCCACACCCAGAGGGAGGCTGGAGACTTCCAGGTCCGCATCGAATTGGACTCCAGGGGCCGGGAGCACCGGCGCGACATGCGATTCCATAGGTAGCCCCTCTAGCAAAGGGGCAGCCGCGCAGGCGGCCGGCGGCGGCAGTAGTGGAGGTGAGCGAGGCGAGGAGGACGGGAGCACCAGCAAGCCCACATTGGAGATGTCGCTCTCCTCCTCCGGAAAAGGAGGCAATGGGGAGGCCCGCACCTGAGAACCGAGGTCCGGAGGTGCACCCTCGAGGGTAGGGAGCGCGAGCTCGCTGAGTAGGGCGTCAGTGGGCTTGGCAACGGGGAGACAACCATGCGAGCAAGCTGAGAGATCTTGGGGTGGGGAGTGGCTATGCTTCGACGTTTCTTCCGCATCATCATTTGAGGGGTTCGAGCAGTGGAGACGGTGGTCACGATAACCACCATGTCCACCCAAACCACCATCTCCGGTGTTGGCACCACCATCCCACCTCCAGCCGGGGGAGGTAAGGGATGGGCGAGGGCGGGCTCCGGAGCAATCTTGAGGTCGTAACCCAAGTGATTGAAGAACATGTGCACGGTGGCTTAGAGCTTGGAGGTGTCTAGGCACTGCACCTTGACCCGCACGGCCTTCTCCTTGAGGAGGGAGAGCTCATCTACGACGACCACTTTGCCCAAGATCTAGGACATGCTGCGAATGACCCGTTCCTTGTGAGCAATGGCCGGAAGACACGTGATGGTGATCCAGGCGGTACCAAGAACTGCCACAGACGCTAGGTCGACATCCGGGGCGGAGATATCCACAACCATCTTGTTGAGCGCAAGCGTGATCTCCGCACTCCGGGAACAGTAGCCGAAGCTGATGGAGTCAGGGAATACCACCGAGCACTATTTTTTGGCGATGGACTCAACTTGCCAATCCCAATCAGCCGTAGTGGTACACAAGTGTTTAAGCTCAGCTAAGATTTGCTCTGGAGAGACTGCACCCTTGCTCAAAACAGTGACAATGGCGATTAGAGAAGGTTCTTGCTCCTCGGGTTCCAGAAGCTCCATGTGGAAGAAGCCAAGGCCTTCGATGTCATGGCCATACATCATCAATTCCCCCTCCACTGAGCGGTCGAGGCAGAGGAGGGCTGGGTGTCCCGCTTCCTTGCACACATTGCATATGGGGGCGTTGGGGCAGTTGACTTGGTAGTGGCAAAGCTTGCCGCAATTGAAGCACGGGCAGACTATAGCTCCTCCTCAGGCAGGGGTCGAGCAGCACGAAGGAGTTGGCAGCCGAGGCCTGGCCGGGCTGGTGGTGGGGTGGCATCTGCTACTTCTTGAGCTTGCGTTGGTTTATTCCTTGAAGAGAAAAGGGTGATGCAGCAAAGTAGAGATAAGTATTTCCCTCCTTTTGAGAACCAAGGTATCAATCTAGTAGGAGACAACGCACAAATCACCGAATACCTGCACAAACAATCAAACAACTTGCACCCAACGCGATAAAGGGGTTGTCAATCCCTTCACGGTTACTTGCAAAAGTGAGATCTGGTAGAGATAGATAAAAGATAAAGTAAATATTTTTGGTTGATAGATCGGAAAGAAAATGATTGCAAAAAGAGTAGATCGGAAACTTATATTGTAGATCGGAAACTTATATGATGTAAAATAGATCCAGGGGCCATAGGTTTCACTAGAGGCTACTCTCAAGATAGCAAATATTACGGTGGGTGAACAAATTACTGCCGAGCAATTGATAGAAAAACGCAAAGTTATGCCGATGTCTAAGTCAATGATCATGAATATAGGCATCACATCCGTGTCAAGTAGACCGAAACAATTCTGCATCTACTACTATTACTCCACACATAGACCGCTATCCAGCATGCATCTAGAGTATTAAGTTCATAAAGAACGGAGTAACGCATTAAGTAAGATGACATGATGTAGAGGAATTAACTCAAGCAATATGATGAAACCCCATCTTTTTATCCTCAATGGCAACAATACAATACGTTCCTTGCTGCCCCTACTGTCACTGGGAAAGGACACCGCAAGATTGAACCCAAAGCTAAGCACTTCTCCCATTGCAAGAAAAAACAATCTAGTTGGCCAAATCAAACCGATAGTTCGAAGAGAATTACAAAGATTTCAAATCATGCATATAAGAATTTAGAGAAGATTCAAATAATATTCATAGATAACTTGATTATAAATCCAGAATTCATCAGATCTCGGCAAACACACCGTAAAAAAGTATTACATCAAATAGATCTCCAAGAACATCGAGGAGAACATGGTATTGAGAATCAAAGAGAGAGAAGAAGCCATCTAGCTACTAGCTATGGACCCGTAGGTCTGCGGTAAACTACTCACGCTTCATCGGAAGGGCAATAGAGTTGATATAGAAGCCCTCCGTGATCGAATCCCCCTCCAGCAGGGTGTCGGAAAAGGTCCCTAGATGGGATCTCACGGGTACAGAAGGTTGCGGCAGTGGAAAAGTGTTTTCATGGATGCCTCTAGTGGTTCGGGGATATATGGGAATATATTGGTGAAAGAATTAGGTCAGGAGGTGCACGGGGGGGGGGGGCACAAGGGTGGGGGCACGCCCTACCCCCCCTAGGCGCACCCTCCGTCCTTGTGGTCGCCTCGTGGCTCCTCCGACTTCATCTCCAAGTCTCCTGGTTGTCTTCTGGTCCAAGAAAAATCATCGCGAAGGTTTTATTCCGTTTGCACTCCGTTTGGTATTCCTTTTCTGTGAAACTCAAAAACAGGGAAAAAACAGGAACTGGCACTAGGCTCTAGGTTAATAGGTTAGTCCCAAAAATAATATAAAATAGCATATTAATGCATATAAAACATCCTAAACAGATAATATAATAGCATGGAACAATCAAAAATTATAGATACGTCGGAGACGTATCAGCATCTTCTTCGTCTTGGCGTTCTGCCGGCCATGGTTGTTGTGGGCCGGCGGGGGCGCCTGCTGCTGGGCATGAGGTGGCTGGCAGCGACGAGGTGGGGATTGGCGGTGAGGGGACCGGACTGGGGATAGGGAGAGCTGGTGTGCTCGACCGCGCAGAGGCCTGGGGAGCGGGAGGACGCACGGGCGCGGGCGCAGCTACCTTGCTGAACAGGAGATGAGCGATGTTGCGTTCGCCAGTTCTCCGGCGAGCGATGGCGATCCCTTGGTTCATCCCACGCAGGAGAGTGGTGGGAGTCGTGGCCATAGCCCGAGCCCCCAGCCTCCCTAGGTGGGTGCTCATTCTAGAGCTGGCAGCGGAGGTTGGGTTCGAGGCGGCGAGTTTACGGGAAGGCTGATCACCCGCTGGCCGGCCTCCATTGAAGTGGCGCTTGGGGCAGGCCGTGCCATCATCGCGGACGCGAGGCATGGCCGCAACTTCCGCAAAGGACCTGGTCGGGGGGGGTGGAGAGCGCCGGAGAGTGCATGCGGTATGACCGTGGAGGCAGATCTCGTCCAGGGTGGCAGGGGAGCCAATGCTAGGGTTAGGGGTTCCACGAGGTAGCATCAGCTATCTAATCTGCCGGGGAGGGAGATCCTAGACTGGCTCCCGAGGCCCATCCAGAGAGCCCCAGTCAGCAGATGGGGGGCCCAACTCAGCAGTGGTCAAATAAACTCCTAGCTCCGAGTTGGTGGGCTCCAAGACGGCCTCGAGTTGCTGCAACCTACCTGGCAGCCCGACTCCGCAGCGGTCAGATCAACTCCCAGCTCCGAGTTGGTGGGCCCCAAGACGGCCTCGAGTTGCTGCAGCCCACCTGGCGGCAGCTTCCCCGATCCCACAACCAGTCTAGCTTTGGGTTTCCCCATCCATCTCCGGTGCAGGCGGCGGGGGTTGCGACAGCGGCGCAGCGCGCCATAGGGCCGGCCGAACCCCAGGGCCAGGCTCGCAACCATGCAACCGAAAAGTCATGAACCGCACAATGAACGGGTGGAACGGTGAGCAACGACCAAGGGTGGCGAACCAGGGAGCGGCAGGCGGGAGCAGAACGAAGGTGGCGTCCCGGCGAGAGGGCTCCCATAGCTTCGCACAGGGAGAGGAGGCCAGACGTCAGGACACCAGAGTCGCACCCCTATCCAAACAGCCAACGACACCCCAACCGCGAGGGCGACGGCGTCGGCTCCAGCCGACGGGAGCACTCAAAGACGACAACCGGTGGGCATGGAAGAAGCCCCGATGCCGACGAGCACGACTACCACGCTTCGAGGCCATCGGTCCCCTGGACAGGCTTACGCACGGTGGAGGGCAGGTGCGCCAAGAGACGGCGGCAGATCAAACGGTCGAAGGCGTCATCTTCCTCCTCCGCAATGTCCGCCCAGATCGCAGCGGGCAAGCGAACAGTGATGGTCAGGGGAGCGCCACTCACCGGCGAGGGCGCGGCAAAGGAGGGGGTTGCTGCGGGGGGTGTCACAGACGGGGAGGGGGCAGACGGTGGGGATCCAGCAGGCGCGGGGAGGGCGCCCGACGAGTCGCCACCAAAGGGTGCCTGCATTTCAAAATCCGCGATCTACAGGCAGCAATTCAGCCTGATTTAGTGTTTGAAATGCTTGAAGTCGTTAGTCATTGAATGCTAAGACCTCTTCCGAGTGAACTAGTTTTTTTTACGGACAAGTGAACTAGTTTACATACATAAGCAAATAGCCACTAAAAAGCAATCAGGTTAATGGGTTCTTAAAAGAAATATTTCGGACAAAACAGATAATTACGACACATAGGCTAATGCATGAAACAATCAGATGATAAAGGTGCTTATAAACAGATAAAGTAAAACATCTAGACCTTCCTGGACGCTTGATCATGACGCTGCGGCTGTCCGTGTACTCGTCGGTTACGGGAAGCAGACACGCCCTCATGTCCAAGATCTGCCTGTACATGTCGTAGCATGCGTATGCGTCCTTGGCCACGTAGGTTATGTAGGCTAGATTCAGAGGTACTTCCCACGTGTTCAGGTTGTCTTCTTTCATGTTGGCGTATCAGGGGTCGATGATGGTCTCAGCGAGGTCAACCACGGAGTCCTTCTCCTGCCCGTTGCTGATGATCTTGTATTGCTTCTGGATGTTGACAAGCTTGTTGCACCTGATGGCCGAATCGTCGCGTTCTTCCTTCTCTCCACCATAGCGAAGGTGCAGTCGGCGCTGCCGATGAAACGGGCGAATGCTCCAGAACCTGGTGCAGCCACAGGACTGAGGCGAGGCAGAGCTTCACCGAGTCCGTATCGTTGGTGTACATCACATTCAACTTGGTGCGGCCATAGGACTGAACGGCGAACTCAAAGGGGAACTCCTTGCTGAAGTACATATCCAGCAGGCTCACCACTCGGATCGCCATTGGAGTCTCTTCGAGTGAACGAGTGTGTAGGCGGCGGCAGCAATTCGTTTTTCAGCTCTTGGGGAACTGGATTCAACAGTAAGCTGAGTGTGTACAGGCGACAACAGTTACTACCCCTCCCTCGTCCGCTGCACGCCCGGCAGAAGATGCACCCTCGGCCACACGTCGGTTCACGAGCGGGTCTGTATTGGTACTGTAATAACAGGAGTTAGTGGTCACTTCACTTAAATTTAATTAGCTTTAATAGAAATTTATACTTAAAACAAGCAATGCATTCGCTCCTTCTATCAGTGCCACAGGATCAACATGCACAACAATTAGAATTATTATTCTCAGGACGCTCACGATCAGCACATTTGTCGCACTTTCACAAAGATAATACTACCAAGTTTGAAATGTTTGTTATGGTTGTTGTCCTCTGCATCATCATGTCGTGTTTCCCAGCTTGCAAGATTCAGAACCAACAAATAAGATCCAAATAATAAGTACAACAAAGATGCCTACACATCTCATTGATTCCCAGCTTGCAAGATTCAGAACCAACAAATAAGATCCAAATAATAAGTACAACGAAGATGCCTACACATCTCATTGATTCCCAGCTTGCAAGATTCAGAACCAACAAATAAGATTCAAATAATAAGTACAACAAAGATGCCTACACATCTCACTGATTCCCAGCTTGCAAGATTCAGAACCAACCCATTAGAGCCTTTTGATAAATTGAATATCGGGATTAAATCCATCTTGGCTAGCCATGTCATACAATCGAAGAACTTGGCGAATGCTCTTGACCGTCACAACATCTGTAGTTGAGTATTCCTGTTTGCACAGCGCAGATAATAAAGAGCATGATTACTATAATAGTGGCACTAGTGGAAGTCAACCTGCAGCTCCACCCGATGATTCAATTCATGCCACTTTTTCTGCAGTTTGCTTGAAATGAAGCAAAGATTGCATCATTCAGCTACGGCTCATCTTGCAAAGGCTAATAAAATGTTGCAAGAGATTACCAGCAGAATTTGACGGAGATTTTGGAAACTCCAATCACCATTTTGTGCAGTTCCACCAAAATTGAGAGATGTTGCCCATGTAACATTTTAGTTGAACTGCACAAGACACTCATTCCAAAAAAGTGTTTTGTGCAGTTCACCAAAAGGTCACAATAGCAACAAGGTGAAATGGATATCCCTATCTGCACAAAAAGATAGAAAGTAAACAGTTGCTGGTCAATAAGAATATACGAAACATATACAAAATGAAAAGAAGCATCTTAATTATGTTCATGGCAATCACGCAAGGACAGTAGAAATTTTAAAACGTCAGCAATGCTTCATGTTACCAGAAGCATTACGATCAACAATGAGATTCCTCAAATATGGGATTACTTTAATGGTGGCATTGCTTGTTTACCAGACACAGTAAATCAACAGCAGCTAAAGAGTTGGTTTAAGGGCATGGGACCGTGGGGACACCAGGACACTCAGCAGTGTAAAGGAGCAACTTACTTATCATACTGGGGAAAACAGCAGGAGTGCCATTTGTAACAAAGTTTAATTGCATCTTATCACTGGAGGCATTAGATTAAAAATAACACTGGTTAGACATGTCCCTAAGGTAACAGTGTGATCGCTTCATTTTACATGCGCCCTTACATTAACAACAACAAAAGGTTGGTATAAGAACATGCGACAGTGGACGCATCGGCACAATGTACCTACAAGGAGGCATAAAGTGGTGATGCCGAGTTTGTTCATGCTATGTGAGGGCAGCAAACCTAATCCTGGAGACCTTGTACTATGTGAGGGCAGCAAATCTAATCCTGGAGACCTTTTACTATGTGAGGGTAGCAAATCTAATCCTGGAGAACTTTTACTATGTGAGGGCAGCAAATCTAATCCTGGAGACCTTTTACTATGTGAGGGCAGCAAATCTAATCCTGAGACCTTTTACTATGTGAGGGCAGCAAATCTAATCCTGAGACCTTTTACTATGTGAGGGCAGCAAATCTAATCCTGGAGACCTTTTACTATGTTATGGCAGCAAATCTAATCCTGGACATATTCTGTTAACTTGTCCACCAGCCGCCACTTTCTATCCTTTTTTCAACCAATAATAGATCTGTTCCTTATCCATTATTTCCCTTTTCAACCAAGAGACCGGTTGGGTATCCGGTCTCTACTACTTTCACCATATTATTTCCTCTTTGAATCAAGTCCTAGATTCATGCTACAACTTTCCCCCCTTTCTTCGTTGTTTGAACAAAGCCCTAGATTCGAATGCATGAAGTAGCTTTACCTCTAATAATACTAAAAATTTAGGTGGCTTTGGAAGAGCTGATGGGAGTAGAAAAAGATGCACATGCAGACACGTGGGGAGCTGGGGCAGTAGAGCAAGGCCGCTTTTGAAGAACTTATACCTGAGGGTCGCCGGGATGTCGACGGCGGCAGGTCAGATCTGCGGACAATACGGCAGGGAGGAAGAAGGGTCGGAGGACCTCCCGAGGCGGCGCTGTGTCGGAGAGAATGGCACGGGCAGAGGATCGGGCCCCTCCGGCAGCTATGGGTTTCCTCCCTCGGCGGCGATGACCGCGTGAACGATGCACCTTTTAGTCCTCTACACACACCGGCCGAACGGATCCGGCCGGATCTGTGACCAGCGGTGAGCAGAGAGAAAATGTCGCTACCGCTGTCTTGTTTATATCTGGAGAGGATGAGAGAATGAAGAGAACAACCCTAGAAAAGCAAGCGCTCAGGCCCCTGCATCCATATATAGTGGAGTGATTATCTTTTCTCACTCCACAACAAGTGTTTCAATTTGTGTACGTGGCATTAAAGAAAAGAAACTCTCTATTTAAGGTGACTACTGTGCGACTCCTACTTACTACTAGTAGTACTACAATATTGTTCACTTGTGCTCCCCACCCCTCCATTCATTGAACAACCCCACGGGTGAATAAACATATAGTAAGTATTGAATTTATATAGAACGAACAAGCTCGAACTATTTTCGCGTAGTTAAAAGTAGAGGGCGGGCCTTTTCCCGGACAGTACGCGCGGCAGTTTTTGGGTAGGCGGTTTCACAGAGAGGCGAGGAGGGTGAGCGAGTGGGGCTGTGCGATATGACGGCGCGTTACTGCTGGCAAGACTTGTGATATGACCACTCACTATAGTCATGAATTACTGGCGCTCCGACCGGGGTGATGCCCCCCTTCCGTTCCGCGCTCTAATCTGGTGCATGACACATCGACCCGGATTCTGGCTCTCCCACATGTCGGAGTAGTAAGAAGGAGCAAAGAATGATGCGGTATATACTAGTACTATACTACAGTACTACTCAGGTCAGAGGAGTGTGAACCACGGCAGCCCAGTGAACCAGCAGTGCGAACCATGGTAGCCCAGTGAACCAGCAGTAGAAAACAATGTGGTGATATGGCCACAAAAAACAATGTGCTACGGTCCACACTGTAGCATGTACAGTAACACTCCTCTTCGTTTGGATCCCTGAGTTAGAGCTAGTTTGGGTTGAAATAGCCTCAAATTATCGAAACAAGAGGGGTTAGTTTGAGCTAGTTTGCTCTAACCCAGCTAAAAAAACTAGCCCGGTGGAGAGGTTCTAATTGGGTTAGTTATCCTCGGGCCCACTAAAAGAGAAATAAAAAAAATCTCCCCTGCCCGCACCAGATCGCTCCCCCCTCTCGCACGACTCCTCTCTGTTCCCCATAGGGCCGCTCGCCCTCTCTCTTCCCCGGCCGCCCTCTCCTTCCGGCCTCCGCCGCCCTACTCCGGCCGCCCTCTCCGTCCGGCCTTCGAAGGTCGCCCCGCTCCCCCTTCACCAGTCGTTTTTCTCCCTCTGTCGTGCGCGGTGGCAGCGCATCTACCAGGGAGGTCGCGAGAGGGGTGAGTTTGTTCGTTCCTTCTCTGTCTCACAGCCATATCATTGATCTTGCTTGCTCTAGCGCTAATTCTGATTTGGAAAAGTAGATCCTGATCAAACTTGGTATAGATTTGTGGTGCACGCATGGAATTGTTTGATGCTGCTTGCGGAGGTAATAAATCTTTCTAGAGGCCCAAAGATTCAGGTCAGCTTTCTAGGTATTTCAATTTCAGGCTTGCATTATTTCTAGAGGCCCAAAGATTCAGTTCACCTTTCTAGGTATTTATATTTCAGGCTTGCATTATTTCTAGAGGCCCAAAGATTCAGTTCACCTTTCTAGGTATTTCAGTTTCAGGCTTGCATTATTTCTAGAGGCCCAAAGATTCAGTTCACCTTTCTAGGTATTTATATTTCAGGCTTGCATTATTTCTAGAGGCCCAAAGATTCAGTTCACCTTTCTAGGTATTTCAGTTTCAGGCTTGCATTATTTCTAGAGGCCCAAAGATTCAGTTCACCTTTCTAGGTATTTCACTTTCAGGCTTGCATTATTTCTAGAGGCCCAAAGATTCAGTTCACCTTTCTAGGTATTTTAGTTACAGGCTTGCATTATTTCTAAAGGCCCAAAGATTAAGTTGCCAGTCGGCGGCAAGCGGCCCTGCTACCCATGCCGGTGTCGACCTCAACTCGCAAGGGCCGGCGTCGGAGGGGTTCCCAGGGCTTGCGCTCTACAGAGCCTTCCTCCAGAGCGACGATGGCGAGCTCCTCCCTCGGTGCGTGAGGGGCTCCGGGCTCCCTCCCTATCGTGAATGACTTCCGTGATGAGTTAGCTCATTCTTTGTTTCATGAAGTGTTTTTTTATTTTGTGAAGCTTGATTGACGACTTGTATGTTTAAGTGGGATATCTCATTTGTATGGACAAAGTAAAAATTATCATGTTTTGCATGCTTGAATTGTATAGATGGTTCGTTTATGTCAATTGTGAGCGGGAGGAGGCAACAGAAGAGCCGGCCACACCAAGAGGGTGCTTGGATCCAAGGGACTTATTTTAGTCTGACTAAAAATAGTCTCTTTAAGAGGCTAAAGTCCCAAGCACCCCTGACTAAAGAGGGGTTAAAACAAGTCTTGAGACTAAAAAAATTTAGTCAGGGGTACCCCTACCAAAATGTGGAGTCCTCTCTCTCCTCATTTAACTCCTCTCCTTTAACACAGGCGAGTTCTGGATTGGAGGGTTTGGAGGATAATAAATGCTCATTAACTTGAATTTAGTCTCTTTAGTATTTGGATCCAAGCATGGGTGAGGCTAGCAAGTTTTAGTCCCACTACTTTTAGTCATGGAACTAAAACGTATCCAAGCACCCTCCAAATCCGGCAGGAAATAGCGCCCAAAGTAGTCAAATGATTGAGATAGAGCATTTATTGTCAATCTAACCCTGCCATCCATACACCTCTTTGGTTTAGAGTTAGTTCAGGGTTAGAATCTAACTCTAACCTCTAACTGAGTTAGAGTTCTCCTCGTCTCGGTTCATCGCCATCATACTTTCCCCATTCCTGTGTTTTCAGTATCCTGTGAATCAAAGAGGCCCTTTTTTGCAGGAAAAATCAAAGAGGCCCTTAGACTGGTTTCGGTCCGGTCATTTTTTATAAACGTGTTATGTCCAAAATTTAATGAACGTGCTCTGGTTTCCACGAAAATAATCCGGTTTCATGTAGTAATTCATTCATTTATTTATTCTTCTACGGGGGGTTTGCATGTAATTCATGAGGTATAAAATGTAAAGTACCCCGGCATATGCTCCGAGTCATGCATGCACTACGACCCAGATGCTCTATGTCCCAGATGTCGGCGAATGGGAGCACGTGGAAATAGCCTAGGAGTACATATAGGAGGGTAAATGCGTGAAATAATATGTACTGTGAAGCGTAGCCGCGGTTCGAAAAGGAGACCTAAAGTGATGAAAGCTATAGGTCGCACGCACCCAACTAGTGGTACTAGACATACAACTAATTTTTCCCTCAAAAAAAAGAGGCACGAGTGCTCAGTACTCCTATTCTATAAACACGAGTCCCATCTGACAACAGCGTCCATGCTACAACTAGCTCTCCTCCCTCGTTTCTCTCTTCTAATTCTAAACTCGGCCGACGCCCGGTGGGCGGGGTGGGTTTGCTCAACTGCGGCCCCACCTCATAGTGAAAACATTACGACTGGAATAAAAATGCCATATACTCCCTCCGTTCATAAATATAAGCCTTTTTAGATACTATTTCAAATGGAATACAGCATACAGATGCATGTAGACATAGTTTAGAGTGTAGATTCACTCATTTTGCTTTGTATGTAGTAGTCACTTGCTGGAATCTTCAGAAAGACATATATTTGGGAATGGAGGGAGTACTATACTAATAAAACATTAAGGCCACGAGGCGATGTAGTGCTGGTTACAGGAGGCAAGAAGAGATGCATCAATCGACGACGTCCACCTCCTCGACTCAGGGCGCCGGCCAATCGAACGGCGCCTAAGTAGCAGCGGCTTTCGTGGCCAGGTCGACGTGCTTCTGAACAATGGCGTCCAAAGATTCCAGCCACTGGAAGAAGGCCAACGTCTTTCTGTCCTCGCTTGCCTTTTAGTGGCCTATGTAGACGATTTTCTCGTAGACGTGGATGTGCAGGTCGACGGTTTCTTGCATCGCGAGGCGCTGCGCGGCGAGCGCGGCCTCGAGGTGCACATTCTTCGTCGCGACCTCCGGCACCTGCAGGGCCACCAGGGCTTGAAAGAGTTCGTCACCATGGAGGCCGATGAGGGTGGCAGGCAAAGAGGAGCCCGGGCGCGTGGGCTGGAGCAGTACGGCAAGGTCATCTGCGCGCTTCTTGACGGCGGTGAACTTGCGGATGGAGTTGACCATCATGTCGACCATGCGAGAGGCGAAGCCGGCGTCGGCGAGGGCTACGATGCCTGCGGTCGCCAGCACCGTTTGGAAACGCTGCGCGGTGCGGGGCCGCAGGCCAGCGCCTTGGATGATTTGGCACAGCCGACTGCCGCTCGCGTCCATCGCCTCCATAGGTGCTTGTGGCTTCTGGTCACTTGGTCTTGGATTGGAGTGAGCAGTGTTGCGCAGAGACTTGGGAGTAGATGGATTGGAGTGGTGGGGCGCCTTTATTATATGAGAGTCCAAACTGTGTTGCATTCACATCGTGCTGGCCCTATTCTGCTTCTCCAATTAATTCCGTCTGCATGTAACTGAGGATGCATCATTGACCGTTCAACGTCTCGGGAACTGCTACCCTCTCCCTCCTTGGCATCCAAGCACCTATGGACCCGTCGACGACGAGGTGCCTATGGTGACTTCGTAAATTTCAACATGATAGTGTCGTGCATGTGTGTGTTCATAGGGGTGAGTGTATGCGCGTGTATATGAGCACTTGCGTCTGTACTGTGTAAAAAAACGTAAATGCGTGTCAAAAAGAGACTAGTCAGTATACTCAATATTGTGCACCTCGGAGAGGAAAACGATAGAACTAGTACGTATTTATTTACGGTGCAGATTCACTCATTTTGCTCCATATGTACTCCGTCTCGGTGTAGTCTAGTCACTTGTTGAAATCTCTAGAAGGGCAAATACTCCTTTCCGGTTTATAGGGCTATACTAGCAAGTAGTTGTACGTACTAGTACAATAGTGGGCTCACATAGCAATTTTGTCTCACGCAAGAGCCTGGATATATGCGTGCTCCAATGTTCGCAACTGCAATGTTCGTTTTGCGCTTGGCTCTTCGCCTCTTCGAGAAGACGAACAATGATGTTACTACTGCTGCTTCTACAGTGTCGAATCCACTGCTGCATGTCCGTCCACCGCGAGCGGGACAGATAGCTTGTTGTAGAAGTACTACTAAGCAAAAGCATGTCCTCGTTTGCGAGCAACCGCGCGCATGGGTGAGGGAGAAGGCGTGTAGTAAAATCAAGCTTCTCCTCGTTGTACAAGTTGACGCGACACATCATAGCACTGGCCCCACATGCTTGCGTCTAAACTTGGCTGGAAGACCCGCAGTGTACAATATATTTGCTGCAACCTATAACATTTACCCACCACAAATTAAAATATATGTGGCCGTATGCATCGTTCTGATGCAGAGGCCGGGGAGTCCCCCCTTTTCAAAAAAAACAAATTAAAATATATATTCCTGTCCTGACCAGATGAGCGTGCAAACTACAATCACCAGGGTGTCAGGTAGGGCTAGAAGTCTATTTTAATTATTATTTTTAAAACTTCGAGACGGCCACATAGCATGGAGCCGATCCCAACGATTTTAAGCTTACAGGCATGGTACACGCTATCCTAGACTACTCTACACATGAAACTGCCACACGAGCGTCCGGGCTGCACTTGGCTCTTCGCCTCTTCGGGAAGTCGAACAATGATGGAGTACTACTGCACTGGAGGAGTACTACAGTACGCTTCTGGCCATCTGACACCGATTGAACTGCTGCATGTCCACCGCGTGCAGGACGGAGAGCGTGTAGCGAAAGCTTCTCCTAGTCTTGCCAGCCACCACGCTCATGGGCGAGGGAGGGACGCTCCTGCCTTTGCGTGTATGACAGGTGGGCCCGACAGGTGCGTGGCCAACCTGTCATACAGCCAAAGGCAGGTGCAGTTAAGTCCGCGAGGGAGAGGATAATCAAACTTCTCATTGATGTACGAGTTGACGCAACACATCAAAGCACTGCACTCGATATATTTCAATAATTTGCGTTTACCGATGCATTAATTACAATGCATGCATGCATGTCGTGACTCTCCTTTTGATACTTGCATGTGTTGATTTAATGCACCTTGAAGTAGTATAAAATATGTGATGGTAAAGCTTTGTAATACCCCGGCCCAAGTCGAGAGATGGTTGTGCACGAGGAGGGCGAGATCATGCAGACCGAACAGGACCCGACGATGGAGCTCTCTCAGGTCTCGATGGACCTCACCGTGCTCGACTGCCCCTTGTGCCTCCGCCCCTTGACGCCTCCAGTGTATGAGGTTCGAATACACCTCGTCCGTTCGGCTGATTGAGCAAGGTGTAGGTTTCTTGATTGATGTGTTGTTCGATTGATTTCTGCAGTGCAAGGGAGGGCACCTGGCCTGCACGGACTGCCGCGTCGAGTGCCCCGGGAACTAGCGGCAGTGCCAGAAGTGCGAGCGCGGCGGTGGCTTCGACGTGCGGAACACGGCGGTGGAGTCCGTCCTTTCGTCGGTGAGGGTGGAGTGCCCGCACAAAGGCTGTGGGCTCTACGTCACTTACCACAAGCTCACCGATCACCAGAGCGTGTGTCCGCTCGCGCCCTGCAAATGCCCCGTGCCCGTCTGCGGCTACGAAGGCCCGCCGCCGGCGCTCTACCACCACATCAGCACCCCGCATCCCATGCCCGTGCACAGGATCCAGTACGGCAAGGTGCTCCTGCTGCAAGTGCCACTGTCGGAGCCACGGCTCTTGCTGTTCGCGGAGGAGGACCGCCGCGCGTTTTTCTGTCGAACGCCCCATTAACCGTGTGTGAGAGCTCCCCACGCGGCTATTCCTGTCGAACGCCCCATTAACCGTAAGATATGTATACGACGGTGCCAGTTATTGCACGTACACAACAGTACTCCCTCCTTTCCGGTTTATAGGGCTTAATTCAAAAATCTCACCAACCAATATGGTGAGTGGTGGAATATTTTTTGTAGTTTGCAAAAGCACCTAATTAATGCTCTTGTTTTTCTCAAAAAAATTATGTTTATCAATGCATTAATTGCACTGCATGCATGCATAAAGTACATGCATTGGTCAATTTTCTCTTAATACTTGCATGCAATGATTTAATGCACCTTGGAATCTGAACATGTGTTGGGGAACAACCAAATTGAGCCTTATAAAATGGAAAAACTAAAATTTTGAGATAAGCCCTATAAAATCGGAAAGGAGGGAGTAGAAAAAGAAGTACTCCATCCGGGAATAGTACCGCACTTCGAAACTAGAACCGTCAATAAATTTTGAGCTTGCGTCTCGTCACATTCCAAATTACTCCACGCTATATTGAATTGCAAACCTGTTCACACCGATCACAACCTAAACGGTTTCCCACTTAGGAGCGTATTACTACCACGCTATATTGAATTGCAAACCTGTTCACACCGATCACAACCTAAACGGTTTCCCACTTAGGAGAGTATTAGTACTCGGTTATAAATACTAGTATGCCAAGATGACTGCACATTCCTCCTCAACTCCTCATCCACAAAAACAAACAAGTCATTTAGCATCCTTCCCTTGCGTCTGCCATGGCCAGCGCGAGTTCTGGGTCGAGAGATTGCCACCAAGGAGAGGCGAGCATGGAAGCGGAAGCACGAGAGATGTCCCGCCTCGCTGCGAGAGCAGCCGACATGTCCCGCCGTGCGGAAGTAGCAGCACAGAGGTCCCACCGCGCCGCTGAAGCAGCACGGAGGTCCCGCCGCACCGTCGATGCAGCAGACTGGTCCGGCCGCGCCGCGGAAGCAGCAGAGATGTCCCGCCGCGCCGCGGCGGCCTGGGAAAATTTCTCGCGGGCAGGCGACGACTGTTACAGGCGCATGCATGCGATTGTCAGTAGCCAGATGGATCAGATCTCCGGCTGGGTGAGGTTGCAGGACGACATGAAAGCCACATTTGAACAGGCTACCGGCGTCATCCGGCAACTAAGGGAGGGCAATGAGAGGCTCCGGGCCGAGCGCGACCTGCTGAGGGAGAAGATCGTCCGAAGTGCAGACCAGTAGGAGGAGACCAGTGCCTTGTTGAAGTGGACCGGCGTCATCGTCAAGAAACTTATGGACGAGAATGACATGCTCCGCAAGGAGCACCAAAGGCTGGTGGAGGAATCCGTGGATGTTCTCAAGCAGCGTCTTGAGGACACGAAAGAGCTCATCGCCGCTCGCCGCGGAGACTAGTTCCCACGGCCCGCAGCAACGCATCAAGAAAGTAGAGATCAGCGAGCCAGATCCTTGTCTTCCTTCTTCTTTTGCCCTTGTGTATTTCGGGCGTAGCCGCATGTGGCTTTTTTAATTATCTTTCTAATTATGTAAGACAATTAATCGTCCTTATCTTTCTGTGGAAGATCAATGCTGCGAGGCTGGAATGAAGAAAACTCTTGCTGTGGCGACCCTGGCGTTGCTGTTCTTCTAGTTGCTGTTGGGCTTCCTTCAGTTTCCTAGTTTCTTTTGATGTAATAATCAGTTTAGGATGTGGACTGTGCCGTCGGTTGTGAAATGTTGGGTTCTAGTGCGGATGTTTGGCCTTTGTTGGCCTCTTGGGATGTTGCGATTTCAATCTGGTAGCTTTTAGTCCTTCGTGTTAGGCTGGAGTTGTGCTGAACTTCTTGTGAATTGTGGTGGTTTTCAGTAATGAAAATCGGAAGGGGCAAGCCCTTCTCTGATCAATTTTTTTTTAATCGTCCTTATATATTCATCAGTCTTGCTATAAGTCGCAGTAGATGCTATATAGGTCCGTCGGATCTTACATCAAGATCCGTGCTTTCAAATTTTCTTTTTTCTCTCTTAAATCTCAGTCGAGTGAGACATAGCCGTGCCATTAAACAGAGGCTCGGGCACCATTAATGGAGACCTTGGGAGAGAGGTGGACGGCAGATGGAGGTCAAAGGGCTCTCCTCCCGATAAGCACGCGCAGGGTTCCGATCGCACGCCTCTCGTACTCAAATAGCTACCCTGCACAGCGCCTCCTAGCTAATAAAAAATGGGGACGCGTGGCGGCACGTAAATGGTACTAGTAAGTAGAACGCCCACGGTTTCAATAATACTTGTGTTTCCGATTGTAACGTGACAGCACTTGTTCCAAAATGACTTTGTTGATTGTTAATGTGTGCGCCTTCGCAAATCGGACTGCAAATTTACCACAGCATGTTGGTGCCATGTCATGGCACCAAGCCAAGTTTCATTATTTTCATGCATGTTTTGGATTACAGGAATTAAAAAACTAAGTTTCTCAATGTTTCCAACCCAGTCACGACGCCCAGAATTTTGAATTTCATTCCCATTTCTTGCATGGAACCTAGAAATTTACCCGAGGACACACATGTGATTTTTCAACCAACTTTGGTGCACTGGAACATGTGCTTGTATTTCAAATTTGAATTATGCACACAAAGATGACACGTTCCCTCCCAGAACCACGAGCCTTCTTGAGAGAAGCTCCGATTTGCAAGAAGCTTATACCAAAATTTGTGCCTATTCGGCCATTTTTTTACCACGGCATGGTACTACCATGACATGACACCATGCCAAGTTTCATGATTTTAAAACCAAGTTTCTCAATGTTCTCGACCGAGCCACGATGCCCAGATGTTTGAATTTTATTCTCATTTTTTGCATGGGACCTACTCCCTCCTTCCATCTATATAGGGCCTAATGTGTTTTTCAAGACAGCCATTGACTATTGACAAGATTAATAGCACATGAGATGTATACTATGAAAATTATATTATTGGAAGCTCCTTTGACATACAAATTTGAAGGTATGCTTTGTGTAAGTTGCATGTCATATATTATTGCTCTAACGTTTGGTCAAAGTTAGCCTCGAAAAGCGCATTAGGACCTATAGATGGAAGGAGGGAGTAGAAATTCACCCGAGGACACAAATGTGATTTTTCAACCAACTTTGGTGCACGGGAGCATGTGCTTGTAGTTCAAATTTTAATTATGCACATTAAATGACCAAAAACTCAATTAATGTGTAAATAAGGCCAAACGAAGCCGGAATAATTCCAAAATTTAACAGGGCACTCATGTAGTTCTATGTTGCCTTTGTAAATAAACTCAAGGGGACAACGTATATCGTTTCGCACTCAAAGGTGGCACGTTCCCTCTCAGAACCACGAGCCTTCTTAAGAGAAGCTTCGGTTTGCAAGAAGCTTATACCAAAATTTGTTCCTATTCGGCCAATTTTTTTACCACAACATGGTAGTACCATGACATGACATCCATGCCAAGTTTCATGATTTTCAGACGTGTTTTGGATTTACAAGAATTTTAAAACCAAGTTTCTCAATGTTCTCGGCCGAGCCACGATGCCCAGATGTTTTAATTTTATTCTCATTTCTTGCATGGGACCTAGAAATTCACCCGAGGACACAAATGTGATTTTTCAACCAACTTTGGTGCACGAGAGCATGTGCTTGTAGTTCAAATTTGACTTATGCACATTAAATGACCAGAAACTCAATTAATGTATAAAAAATGACAAACGAACCCGGAATAATTCCAAAATTTAACAGGGCACTAATGTAGTTCTATGTTGCCTTTGTCAAGAAACTCAAGGGGGGCAGCGTATATCGTTTCACACTCAAAGGTGGCACGTTCCCTCTTAGAACCACGAGCTTCCAAATCGGCCCAATTTTTTACCACAACATGTTAGTGCCATGACATGACACCATGCCAAGTTTCATGATTTCCAGGCGAGTTTTGGATTTACATGAATTTAAAATCAAAGTTTCTCGACGTTCTTGGCCGAGTCATGACGCCCAGATGTTTGAATTTCATTCTCATTTCTTCCATGTGACCTAGAAATTCAACCAAGGACACACATGTGATTTTTCAACCCACTTTGGTGCACCGGAGCATATGCATGCAATTCATATTTATATTATGCACATTAAAAGTCCAGAAACTCAATTAATGTATAAAAAGGCCAAATGAACCCAAAATAATTCCAAAATTTAACACGACACTCATATAGTTCTATGTTGCCTCTGTAAATAAAATCAGGGGGGAGGCAGCGTATATCGTTTCGCACACAAAGGTGACACGTTCCCTCTCGGAACCACGAGGCTTGTTGAGAGAATCTTCGGTTTTGCAAGAGCCTTATACCAAAACTAGTCCCAACTCAGCCAAAAATTATACGTATGAAAACAGGGTTTTGATTATCCCAAACATCTCGCTACCTAGACCAATAATGTACTATGATTTGAATTCAACATAAAATGGATACAAATATTTGAATTGGAGAGCGTATGGTACATGTAGTTCATAGTGAAATATGATTATTGCTATATGTATGTTTTTTGTTATCAAGATAGTATTTAAATTATTGTATAACTTGGCAACAATCGTATTCAAATAAGGAAAATTGATTCAAATTTAGTCCATATGGTAGACGACAATATATATGTTCACATGGTGGAGTAAAATGTTCATATATGATGGAAGATCAAAATGTACGACTACATCAATTATAAACCGCAAGGTGACCTAACGATATATTTGAATTCAACATAACGTGGAGTCAAAAATTGAAATTCGAGATCATGGCATCTGTAATCATATAAAAAGGGACATTACTATTTCTTTGGTGGGAATTGATTTTTTTTTGTTGTTGTTGAGGGAAGTGCGAATCGATTTGGTACTGTGCAGGGTAATGTTGTTCTCCCGATTTTTTTTACATTTTTCTTGTAGTTTTTTCAATGGCATCTATAGCAATATAGTAAAAGGGGACATGGCTCTCTTGTGTCTTGTATGAATTGTTTTTTTACACGTTAAGTTTGTTCTGCCGAACAAGGAATCCGCACCTTGTTATCCCGAAATTTTCAAGCTCGAGTATCTTTTGTCTCACCTGCTTTGAAACTCCCGCTTCTTCAACCCGCGCCGCGTCTTGTTATCCCGAAATTTGGACGCGCGCGAGAACTCCCTCCTCATCCCAAATCGCTCCCGCAGCCCAGACAAGCGCGTCCCTAAGCTTGGCTCCCCCCTTCGCCCCCCATTCGTACACCGAGGCCGCCAAAACCCGCGAAACCCCACGCTCCTCCGTCGGCCTCCCGACCGCCGCCTAGCCGGAGACTCTTCCCCGACTATGTCGTCCACCGCAACAGCTTGCCGTCCCTCATCCACCGCACTGGATGAGGATCCGTTGTCGATCTCGTTGTCCCGCCGGATCAGCCGCCCCGTCCTCCACCTCCAAGGAGCTTCCCGATGTTCGCCTCGTCTATCGTGCCACCTCAATCCCCACAGCGCCGTCTTGACCTGCCCCACCGGAACCGCAGCACCCTCACCAATTCCTCCGATGAAGCCGAGGCCAACTCGGCGCCACCAAGGAGGTTCTGCACTCACCGCTGCATTTTATCTTTTATTCGATCTCACGGGGCTGCCGGTGCTCGATACCGAGCAGACATGGCGTGTCTCCATCGACGGCACCGTCGCCGGTGACATCATCCACGGCGTCTCTCCCCCATGTCGTTGCTTCCTCGGCGGTGACTTCCACAACGGCACTAGCTGCAGCTGCTCCGGCTCTCGCTCGCGCTGCGGCTCTATTCTTGCTGTCGGTCGCGCTGATGCACTGCTCCTACTTTCGTTCGTGCTGCTGCTCTGATATTTCTCTCGCTTGCGCTGCTGCTGCTGCACGACCTCCGGCAGCTATAGGAGTTGCTGCTTTAGCACTCGCTCGCGGTGCTACTGCACGACTTGCTCTCTGCTAGTGCATTCCCTGCTCGAGCGTCTGCTGATTTAGATCACTGCTTCTCTGCTACTAGTGCTCGAACGCCCTAAACATCTATTGCAATGCTTTGTTACTAGTTCAATCAGTTTCGACAGTAAAATTCAGTTTAGACTGTGAAGCTCATTTTCTTCAATTAAGTTCAGAGTGAACAGTACTTACAGCATCTGTCAGAGCAGCCATGGCGCGGCTGATGCATTTTACATCTAGCACTTTTTGGTGATGTATTTTACATCATCTATTGCAGATGATATTAGGGTCCCACTTCAGATTAACGTTGTCTGTCTTGGCATGCTTCAGCCTCGTCGCCGTACACCTTAGCGGAGCTGCTCCAACGACGGAACCGTCCATCACAGCGGAGCAGTACCCTCGCGCCGTTTCCAGAGGCCTCGGATCTTCTTCCCCGCCTCCAACAGTCACACCAGCATCATCACCATCCTCCACGTCCAACCCAATGATGCTGAGGTCCACAAGGCTATGCCAAAGAGGTTGTACACTCGTCGCATTAGTTTGTTTCTCGATTCCTCTGTTCTTCCAATTCATGTGAGCCAAACACCCAGGTTGACTGAAATCCTATGTTTCCAAATGCTCTGTTTTGCACGTGCATTCCTATCATATTCCTGTGTTTTTCCTGTCCCTGCATTTATAGAATCCTCCAATTCTAAGGAGCGCTTACAGATTTACTTCATTTTCAGAAAGGCGTCAAAGAAAACTATGTGTGTTATGTCCTGCTCCTGCCGTGCCGTCATCCACCCCACTTGAGGTGCACCATCGACAGAAGCATTCACTGCAGCAGAGATCCCCCCTGCAGACTTCCTTTCGCCGCCTCAGATCATCTTCCCCGTTGCCGGCAGCCAAGCCAACAGCATTACCATCATCGACTGATCAGATGAACCTGAGGACTACACAGTTCCGGAAGAGAGGCCGCAGTCTTTCGTGTTTGCTTACGTTATACATCGGTTATTATTACCTGCTACTTTATCGTTCAATCTTGAGTTTTGAATTGCCCATGGGTCTCATATCGAGCCAGCAATGAATAGTATATGTCTACTATCTGGTTCATCTGGGGTCTTCTATGTGGTTCATGTTGGGTGGGCAACAAACAATAGATGATCCATTGTCTATCTTTTTAAACTGAAGCTATAATCTACCTGCTATCATTAGTTTTGGATCTATCCACTCGTTTGCTACCATCAGTCTTGATTTTTGCATGCACCCCTTAGGCCTTACAAAATCTAACTATTTTTTTATTATGCATGTCAGATATTGTACACAATCGTACTGAACATGTAGAGAAAAAGAGAAGACCGTTGCGTGCGAATATAATGTCATGCAGACGCCGCTCCATGGTGGGCGAAGTGCCCCCTCCCTCCTGCATTTCCAGATTGTATTCCAGAGGAAGATAACTGTTCAGATGGAGATTTAGAAGGAGCCGACCACGCCTGTTTACCACCTGAGGTGTTTGCTCTAACCTGGCATGCTGATGTTGGTCATATCATGCATATGGCGCCTTGCATTGCTTACATTATACATCTTATATGTCATCATCTTAGTTTAGATTTGCTTTCTGTGAATGCCACCTGTTTGGTTTCTATATCATACTCCCACCATTCCTAAATATTTGTCTTTTTAGAGATTTCAACAAGTGACTACATACGGAACAAAATGAGTGAATCTACACTCTAAAATATGTCTATATACATTCGTATGTGGTAGTCCATTAGAAATCTCTAAAAAGATAAATATTTAGGAACAGAGGGAGTATATGGGAATTATGCAATGCCATCTTCTTTAGCCAGGCATCATATACGTGAATCATGCAATGCCATCCTGTTTAGCCAGTCATCGTATATGTGAATTGTATTGTGCCATATTTTTTTCCATAATGTATTCCATTTGTCAACAATGTTTATACATTCATCTACTCTTCCTGTGCATCAGCCATTTGAGTCGGTCATGGGAAAATCTGGAGTGAAAACAAGGTCTTCTGAGCAGTCAGTGCTACATGTCGATGCAGATTTCTGGCTGGTTACAGATAGCTCCTCAGAGGAGGATTCAGAGAGAGATGACCAGTCGTATCCCCCCCCCCCCGAGGTGCATGCTCTAACTTGGCTGGGTTATATTGCTCATATCATGCATATGGTGTCTTGCATTGCCATGCCATCTGCTTAGATTAGACATGCTTTGTATGAATGCCTCATGTTTGCTTTCTATATCAGATATGTGAATTATGCAATGCCATGTTTTTTAGCCAGTTATCACATATGTGAATTATGAACCGCCATGGAGCCACGCATCATATATGTGAATTATCTCATGCCATCTTTTTTTTCATTACGTATTCCATTTGTTGACAATCTGTGTATATTGAACTACTCTTCATGTGTATCAGCCATTTGAGCCGGTTATGGAAAAATCTGGAGTGAAAACAAGGTCTTCAGAGCAAGCAATGGTACCTGTTGAAGCACATATCTCGATGGTTACAGGGAGCTCCTCAGAGGAGGATTCAGAGACAGATGACAAGTCCTATATCCCACCTGAGGTGTATGCTCTAAGTTGCAATGTTTATATTTCTCATATGATGCATATGGTGTCTTGCATTGCTTAGTTTAGACATCATATGCACAATATTGAATTCTATCTGCTTAGTTTAGAGATCATACATGCGAGTGCCAGCTGCTTAGTATATGAATCAATTATGTCAATTATATCATGCCATCCTCTATACTTAGACAACATGTATGTGAATTATTTCATCCCAACCTATTTTAGAAAGACATCAGATAGTTTTGCCATGTCATCCTGTTTAGGTACTCATCATATGTTGAATTATGCCATTATATCCTGTTAAGTTATCCATCATATATCTGAAACTGTGCCATGCTATCCTGTTTAGTTAGGCATCATATATGTGAAATTGTGTCATGCTGTCATGTTTGGTTAGACAACATATATGTGAATTACCACATCTGTCTATCATACAATGTCTGTACGTTCAATTTCTTTTCTTGTTTATCAGCCATTTGAATTGGAGGGGGTGATGGCAGTATCTAAGGGAGCAAAAACCCGTTCTTCACAAAAGATAGTGCTACCCGTCGATGCAGATAGATCCATGGTTGTACTGGCCCACAAACTAGCCCCACCAGACATAATCGATACTCTTCCAGATTGCACACTTACACCGTTGGGCAGAAAACCAGCTACAACCCATCTAACCGCAACCCCAGCGGATAGTAACCCACTTATAGTTGACAAAGCACCATGTCCACCACAGAGTACCCCCACACGAGCAGTTTGTAAAGCTACTGCAGTGCCCAAAGCACGAAGACCACCACAGCTAACCCAAACTCCACGTTTAAAGCAGAAGAGCAACTGTTCTCAGGTCAGGTTACGTAGCTATGGTCCATACTCCTTTGCTGTTGCATCACTGTATTTACTCATACCAACTACTTTCGAATTTGAAGGATCCAATTGAAACTCCAATGGCGCAACAGGTATGTTTTAAACCTATTTCTTTAACTGGATTGCCGTTCTGACTTCTTGCTCTATGTTGATTTCAGTTTAAGTTGTATAAACAGTTATGTTCTCATGTGATGCACATTACAAGTGCTGCCAATGCTGTGTAGTTTCTCACACTTATATTCTGTCTATGTTGCTGTGTCTTAAAAATATATGAGTTGAACTGTGTCTCTATCTTGATTAGGGAACATAAACTAGAATGATATGGACAATACAGTGACCATAGTACATAGATATATGTTTGTTTCATGCTATTATCCTGTCCACCTTACTACTGAACCGGTTTACCAAAATGAGTTTCGTATACTACAAGCTAAACCTGTGATGTGTCTGCTTGTTTCTCTTGTAGTATGCAAACAGAATATTGGAGAAGAGCACCCCACTATGCAATGGTAGAGAAAGTAATGCAGATAAGGTTCAAGATAGTGAGACAACCCTGTTGGTCTCCAAGAAAGGTGATAAAAACGATCTTGTAGACAGTGAGAAAACCCCACAGTCCTGCGTTGATGTAGTGTTCGAGTTACTGGCCAATACCGCTGGCACAAGCTCTTCGAACTCACTGCCTGAATCACTTCGGCTTCTTCAGTCTCAGCTACAAGCTGAAAGGCATCAGTCAGCTGTGCTGCGGCAAGAAGTCGAAGGACTGAGGAAGTCCCTGCAGAATTCAGATGCGTACTTTCTTGTGCAACAACAAGCGCTGGAGGATTTAAGCGCCAAACAAGAGAAAGTTAATAAGCTTGCTAAGCATCTTGCCAGCATTATGGGTACCCAGGATATTGTTTCTTGAACTCTGCTGAAGTGGTTTCAGTTCTGGACTTGTTTTGCTGTGGCGTTTATATGCTGCTTTGTTCCCTATATTTGCACTGTGGCGAACTTTGATGCCCAGTGGATGTAATATGTGTAATAGCCGTGATAGCCTAGCATAAGTTGCTTGCTTATTTATTTCCTTGTTGGCTTGTTTATTTGTTTGCTTGTAGTCACTGCAGTTCTTTTTCCGCGGTTTGCTAGTGGCTGCAATAACCTATTTTTTAAAACTAGGCCACAATAACCATGGGCTAATATTTACTGTAGTGACACTGGGCCTCCTACAGGCCGTAGAAACAGTGGGCCTTCTACGGGCCGTAGAAACAGTAGGCCTTCTACGGGCCGTAGAAACAATGGGCCTTCTATGGGCCGTATCATCAATGGGCCTTATACGGGTCGTATGATCGATTGGCCAAACATGGGCCAATAACAGGCCGCATTATGGCCGTAAACGGGCTAGAGTTGGAATCGTCCGTTCATGGGCCGACCATAACGGGCCATCGTTAATAGGCCGTATTTGATGACGCTATGAAAACGGCCCAACGTATTAACGGACCACAAACGGGCCGACTGTAACCACAGGCTGAATTTGGCCCACAAGCAGAAAATGACAGTAATGGGCCGTAAGTAAACGAATGCTGGAAATGAGCCCAAGAATAAATGGGCTCTGATAAGGCCGAAAGATAACATGGGCTGGAAACGGCCCAACGGAATAACGGGCCGTTAATGGGCATAATGTGATACACTGTTCATTACGGGCCAGTTTCACCACGGGCCATTAATGGGTATAAAGTGATACACTGTTCATTACGGGCCAGTTTCACCATGGGCCGTTAATGGGAGTAAATGGATACACTGTTCATTACGGGCCAGTTTCACCATGGGCCGTTAATAGGCCAAGAGTTACATAGGGCCTCATATGGGCCGAAAGACGTCATGGGCCATACATGGGCCAGAAGTGAAAACGGGCTGGAATCATATTGGATGGCCCAGATGATGCTACTGGGCCTAATTCGGATAGGGCGTAACGGGCCTTGGGTTAGCGGGCTGTAAATGGGCTATATGCGAACAGGCCGTTAACAGGCTTTCCATGGGCCGGCCCACCACCTTTTGACCAAGTCAAACGGGCCGGCCGTTTCACAGGAATGGGCCTCTGTTGGGGCCGTGCCACGTGTCGACGTATCATAGGCGCCTTCCGTCCAAGGAGTGGATGACATCTGTCCCAACGATGAGCCGACACGTGTTTCCTCCAGCCAATGATGATTTTACACGTGGAAAATCCCCATTGGTCGGGGCTGTTAACGGGTTATCGGATCCAAAACCCGACCCGATAGCTTAACGGCGTTCCGTTACGGTGGATGCCACGTGTCGGTCACCCTTGACGAAAGCACTTCTGTGACGCGCGATTTATCGTCATGGAAGTGGACACTTCCGTGATGATAATTTTGGCAATGTCATGGAACACTTCTACGACAGCACAGGTATGACTATCTTGATTCTGTCATAAATTTGTCATGGATGTACATGCATGACAGAAAACGCGACCTACTGTGACAAACACGTATCATCACGGAACTTTATTTTTTTTGTAGTGAGAGCGCGTGTCCGCTCGCGCCCTGCAAATGCCCCGTGCCCGTCTGCGGCTACGAAGGCCCGCCGCCGGCGCTCTACCACCACATCAGCACCGCGCATCCCATGCCCGTGCACAGGATCCAGTACGGCAAGGTGCTCCAGCTGCAAGTGCCACTGTCGGAGCCACGGCTCTTGCTGTTCGCGGAGGAGGACCGCCGCGTGTTTTTCTTGGTCGGCGGCGTGCTCGACATCGGCGCGCATATCGCCGTGTCGGTCGTCTGCATCAGAGCGGGGGCGTCCCCACTGCCGCACTACGTGGACAAGCTGTGGGCGAACGGCCCGCCGGGGGAGCCCAAAGGCACGACCGATGCCGTCAAGGTGGAAATGGAGGTGACAAGCAGCAAGGATCCCGGTGACGTCGACGTGCAGGAGCTGACCTTCTTGACAGTTCCGCCCAAGCTGCTGGCCGGGGCTAAGCTTGTGTCGCTCCACATTCAGATTGACAAGCTCACGTCCTAAATGTTTCTACAATGCCTTCTATTTATCTTAGTAATATGCTAATATAGGGATTACCTTGGTCTACTTTAGCTTAAGAAATGGTGGGTTTTGGTGGCGATGCAGCAATTACTTCGACATCAGATCAGTAATTTCCAACAGTCGAACGGATACTTTGTGTCTGTTGGATATAAAGTTCCTTTGGGTAAGAAGTACTACTTGTCATCAAAATGGGTAAAAGGAGATGTATGTAGACGTATTTTAGTTCTAGATACGTCCCTTTTTATCCATTTTGATGACAAGCACTCCCTCCGTTCCACAATACATGCCTTCCATTTGTCAAAATATAGATGTATCTAGACATGTTTTAGTATATAGGTACATCCATGATAGAGCCAATCGGATGCTTGAGAACACTACAATTCGTAGCTACAGATGCGTGTGTGACTCCCAGATGCAGAGGCCCGGGGTCATCATCCTCCTTTTCGAGAAAAAACAGACGCGTGTGTGAGAGGACAAGTGCGTGCGTGCACCTCTTCTCTTCCTGTATAACGTACTACTAAACTCAGAGTACAAGTTTTTGTGGGTGGCACGATGGTGCGTGCGAGAAGTCCCGAGAGATAGGTTTAATGCGTCTGGAAAAAAGACAGGCCTAGAGCTCGCCACGCGGCTATTCCTGTCGAACGCCCCATTAACCATAAGATATGTATACGATGGTGCCAGTTATTGCACGTACACAGCAGTACTCCCTTCTTTCCGGTTTATAGGGCTTAATTCAAAAATCTCACCAACCAAGATGGTGAGTGGTGGAATATTTTTTGTAGTTTGCAAAAGCACCTAATTAATGCTCTTGTTTTTCTCAAAAAATTATGTTTATCAATGCATTAATTGCAATGCATGCATGCATAAAGTACATGCATTGGTCAATTTTCTCTTAATACTTGCATGCAATGATTTAATGCACCTTGGAATCTGAACATGTGTTGGGGAACAACCAAATTGAGCCTTATAAAATGGAAAAACTAAAATTTTGAGATAAGCCCTATAAAACCGGAAAGGAGGGAGTAGAAAAAGAAGTACTCCATCCGGGAATAGTGCCGCACTTCGAAACTAGAAGCGTCAATAAATTTTGAGCTTGCGTCTCGTCACATTCCAAATTACTCCACGCTATATTGAATTGCAAACCTGTTCACACCGATCACAACCTAAACGGTTTCCCACTTAGGAGCGTATTAGTACCACGCTATATTGAATTGCAAACCTGTTCACACCGATCACAACCTAAACGGTTTCCCACTTAGGAGCGTATTAGCACTCGGTTATAAATACTAGTATGCCAAGATGACTGCACATTCCTCCTCAACTCCTCATCCACAAAAACAAACAAGTCATTTAGCATCCTTCCCTTGCGTCTGCCATGGCCAGCGTGAGTTCTGGGTCGAGAGATTGCCACCAGGGAGAGGCGAGCATGGAAGCGGAAGCACGAGAGATGTCCCGCCTCGCTGCGAAAGCAGCCGACATGTCCCGCCGCGCGGAAGTAGCAGCACAGAGGTCCCGCCGCGCCGCTGAAGCAGCACGGAGGTCCCACCGCACCGTCGATGCAGCAGACTGGTCCGGCCGCGCCGCGGAAGCAGTAGACATGTCCCGCCGCGCCACGAATGCAGCAGAGATGTCCCGCCGCGCCGCGGCGGCCTGGGAAATTTCTCGCGGGCAGGCGGCGACTGTTATAGGCGCATGCATGCGATCGTCCATAGCCAGATGGATCAGATCTCCGGCTGGGCGAGGTTGCAGGACGACATGAAAGCCACTTTGAACAGGCTACCGGCGTCA
This sequence comes from Aegilops tauschii subsp. strangulata, assembly GCF_002575655.3. NCBI lineage: Eukaryota > Viridiplantae > Streptophyta > Magnoliopsida > Poales > Poaceae > Aegilops > Aegilops tauschii. Next base: position 428,011,545 of record NC_053037.3, on the reverse strand, counting down.
TCCGGCAACTAAGGGAGGGCAATGAGAGGCTCCGGGCCGAGCGCGACCTGCTGAGGGGGAAGATCGTCCGAAGTGTAGACCAGCAGGAGGAGACCAGTGCCTTGTTGAAGAGGACCAGCGTCATCGTCAAGAAACTTATGGACGAGAATGACATGCTCCGCAAGGAGCGCCAAAGGCTGGTGGAGGAATCCGTGGATGTTCTCAAGCAGCGTCTTGAGGACACGAAAGAGCTCATCGCCGCTCGCCGCGGAGACTAGTTCCCGCAGCCTGCAGCAACGCATCAAGAAAGTAGAGATCAGCGAGCCAGATCCTTGTCTTCCTTCTTCTTTTGCCCTTGTGTATTTCGGGCGTAGCCGCATGTGGCTTTTTTAATTATCTTTCTAATTATGTAAGACAATTAATCGTCCATACCTTTCTATGGAAGATCAATGTTGCGAGGCTGGAATGAGAAAACTCTTGTTGTGGCGACCCTGGCGTTGCTGTTCTTCTAGTTGCTGCTGGGCTTCCTTCAGTTTCCTGGTTTCTTTTGATGTAATAATCGGTTTAGGATGTGGATTGTGTCGTCGGTTGTGAAATGTTGGGTTCTAGCGCGGATGTTTGGCCTTTGTTGGCCTCTTGGGATGTTGCGATTTCAATCTGGTAGCTTTTAGTCCTTCGTGTTAGGCTGGAGTTGTGCTGAACTTCTTGTGAATTGTGGTGGTTTTCAGTAATGAAAATCGGAAGGGGCAAGCCCTTCTTTGATTAAAAAAATTAATCGTCCTTATATATTCATCAGTCTTGCTATAAGTCGCAGTAGATGCTATATAGGTCCGTCGGATCTTACATCCAGATCCGTGCTTTCAGATTTTCTTTTTTCTCTCTTAAATCTCAGTCGAGTGAGACATAGCCACGCCATTAAACAGTGGTTCGGGCGCCATTAATGGATACCTTGGGAGAGAGGTGGACGGCAGATGGAGGTCAAAGGGCTCTCCTCCCGATAAGCACGCGCAGGGGTCTGATCGCACACCTCTCGTACTCAAACAGCTACCCTGCACGGCGCCTCCTAGCTAATAAAAAATGGGGACGCGTGCCGGCATGTAAATGGTACTAATAAGTAGAACTCCCACGGTTTCAATAATACTTGTGTTTCCGATTGTAACGTGACAGCACTTGTTCCAAAATGACTTTGTTGATTGTTAATGTGTGCGCCTTCGCAAATCAGACTGCAAATTTACCTTAGCATGTTGGTGCCATGTCATGGCACCAAGCCAAGTTTCATTATTTTCATGCGTGTTTTGGATTTATAGGAATTAAAAAACTAAGTTTCTCAATGTTTCCAACCCAGCCACGACGCCCAGAATTTTGAATTTCATTCCCATTTCTTGCATGGAACCTAGAAATTTACCCCAGGACACACATGTGATTTTTCAACCAACTTTGGTGCACTGGAACATGTGCTTGTATTTCAAATTTGAATTATGCACACAAAGGTGACACGTTCCCTCCCAGGACCACGAGCCTTCTTGAGAGAAGCTCCGATTTGCAAGAAGCTTATACCAAAATTTGTTCCTATTCGGCCAATTTTTTTTACCACGGCATGGTACTACCATGACATGACACCATGCCAAGTTTCATGATTTTAAAACCATGTTTCTCAATGTTCTCGACCGAGCCACGATGCCCAGATGTTTGAATTTTATTCTCATTTTTTGCATGGAACCTACTCCCTCCTTCCATCTATATAGGGCCTAATGTGTTTTGCAAGACAGCCTTTGACTATTGACAAGATTAATAGCACATGAGATGTATACTATGAAAATTATATTATTGGAAGCTCCTTTGACATACAAATTTGAAGGTATGCTTTGTGTAAGTTGCATGTCATATATTATTGCTCTAATGTTTGGTCAAAGTTAGCCTCGAAAAATGCATTAGGACCTATACAGATGGAAGGAGGGATTAGAAATTCACCCGAGGACACAAATGTGATTTTTCAACCAACTTTGGTGCACGGGAGCGTGTGCTTGTAGTTCAAATTTGTATTATGCACATTAAATGACCAAAAACTCAATTAATGTGTAAATAAGGCCAAACGAAGCCGGAATAATTCCAAAATTTAACAGGGCACTCATGTAGTTCTATGTTGCCTTTGTAAATAAACTCAAGGGGGACAACGTATATCATTTCGCACTCAAAGGTGGCACGTTCCCTCTCAGAACCACGAGCCTTCTTGAGAGAAGCTTCGGTTCGCAAGAAGCTTATACCAAAATCTGTTCCTATTCGGCCAATTTTTTTACCACAACACGGTAGTACCATGACATGACATCCATGCCAAGTTTCATGATTTTCAGACGTGTTTTGGATTTACAAGAATTTTAAAACCAAGTTTCTCAATGTTCTCGGCCGAGCCACGATGCCCAGATGTTTTAATTTTATTCTCATTTCTTGCATGGGACCAAGAAATTCACCTGAGGACACAAATGTGATTTTTCAACCAACTTTGGTGCACGAGAGCATGTGCTTGTAGTTCAAATTTGACTTATGCACATTAAATGACCAGAAACTCAATTAATGTATAAAAATCGACAAACGAACCCGGAATAATTCCAAAATTTAACAGGGCACTAATGTAGTTCTATGTTGCCTTTGTTAAGAAACTCAAGGGGGGCAGCGTATATCGTTTCACACTCAAAGGTGGCACGTTCCCTCTTATAACCACGAGCTTCCAAATCGGCCCAATTTTTTACCACAACATGTTAGTGCCATGACATGACACCATGCCAAGTTTCATGATTTCCAGGCGAGTTTTGGATTTACATGAATTTAAAATCAAAGTTTCTCGATGTTCTCGGCAGAGTCATGACGCCCAGATGTTTGAATTTCATTCTCATTTCTTCCATGGGACCTAGAAATTCAACCAAGGACACACATGTGATTTTTCAACCCACTTTGGTGCACCGGAGCATGTGCATGCAATTCATATTTAGATTATGCACATTAAAAGTCCAGAAACTCAATTAATGTATAAAAAGGCCAAATGAACCCAAAATAATTCCAAAATTTAACAGGGCACTCATATAGTTCTATGTTGCCTCTGTAAATAAAATCAGGGGGGAGGCAGCGTATATCGTTTCGCGCACAAAGGTGACACGTTCCCTCTCGGAATCACGAGGCTTGTTGAGAGAATCTCCGGTTTTGTAAGAGGCTTATACCAAAACTTGTCCCAATTCAGCCAAAAATTATACGTATGAAAACAGGGTTTAGATTATCCCAAACATCTCGCTACCTAGACCAATAATGTACTATGATTTGAATTCAACATAAAATGGATACAAATATTTGAATTGGAGAGCGTATGCTACATGTAGTTCATAGTGAAATATGATTACTGCTATATGTATGTTTTTTGTTATCAATATAATATTTAAATTATTGTATAAATTGACAACAATCGTATACAAATAAGGAAAATTGATTCAAATTTAGTCCCTATGGTAGACGACAATATATATGTTCACATGGTGGAGTAACATGTTCATATATGATGGAAGTTCAAAATGTACGACTACATCAATTATAAACCGCAAGGTCACCTAACGATATATTCGAATTCAACATAACGTGGATTCAAAAATTGAAATTCGAGATCATGGCATCTGTAATCATATAAAAAGGGACATTACTCTTTCTTTGGTGGGAATTGATTTGTTTTTTGTTGTTGTTGAGGGAAGTGCGAATCGATAAGGTACTGTGCAGGGTAATCTTGTTCTCCCGAATTTTTTACATTTTTCTTGTAGTTTTTTCAATGGCATCTATAGCAATATAGTAAAAGGGGACATGACTCTCTTGTGTCTTGTATGAATTGTTTTTTTACACGTTAAGTTTGTTCTGCCGAACAAGGAATCCGCACCTTGTTATCCCGAAATTTTCAAGCTCGAGTATCTTTTGTCTCACCTGCTTTGAAACTCCTGCTTCTTCAACCCACGCCACGCCTTGTTATCTCGAAATTTGGACGCGCGCGAGAACTCCCTCCTCATCCGAAATCGCTCCCGCAGCCGAGACACGCGAAATCCCCCTTCTACCCCTCAGCCGGAAATGAAGCTCCACGTCGCGGTGTCAAAACCGGTGGGGGTACGCTGGTAACTTACCCTACATTTCGGACAAGCGCATCCCTAAGCTTGGCTCCCCCTCCCCCTTCGCCCCCCCCCCCCCCCATTCGTACACCGAGGCCGCCAAAACCCGCGAAACCCCACGCTCCTCCGTCGGCCTCCCGACCGCCGCCCAGCCGGAGACTCTTCCCCGACTACGTCGTCCACCGCAACAGCTCGTCGTCCCTCATCCACCGCACCGGATGAGGATCCGTTGTCGATCTTGTCGTCCCGCCGGATCAGCCGCCCCGTCCTCCACCTCCAAGGAGCTGCCCCGATGTTTGCCTCGTCTATCGCGCCACCTCAATCCCCACAGCGCCGTCTTGACGTCCCCACCGGAACCGCAGCACCCTCACCAATTCCTCCGATGAAGCCAAGGCCAACTCGGCGCCACCAAGGAGGTTCTGCACTCACCGCTGCATTTTATCTTTTATTCGATCTCACGGGGCTGCTGATGCTCGATACCGAGCAGACATGGCATGTCTCCATCGACAGCGCCGTCGCCGGCCACATCATCCACGGCGTCTCTCCCCCATGTCGTTGCTTCCTCGGCGGCGACTTCCACAACGCCACTAGCTGCAGCTGCTCCGGCTCTCGCTCGCGCTGCGGCTCTGTTCTTGTTGTTGGTCGCGCTGCTGCACTGCTCCTGCTTTCGTTCGTGCTGCTGCTCTGCTCTTGCTCTCGCTTGCGCTGCTGCTGCACGACCTCCGGCAGCTACAGGAGTTGCTGCTTTAGCACTCGCTCGCGGTGCTACTGCACGACTTGCTCTCTGCTAGTGCGTTCCCTGCTCGAGCGTCTGCTGATTTAGATCACTGCTTCTCTGCTACTAGTGCTCGAACGCCCTAAACATCTACTGCAATGCTCTGTTACTAGTTCAATCAGTTTCAACAGTAAAATTCAGTTTCGACTGTGAAGCTCATTTTCTTCAGTTAAGTTCAGAGTGAACAGTACTTACAGCATCTGTCGGAGCAGCCGTGGCGCGGCTGATGCGTTTTATATCTACTCCCTCCGTTCCGAAATATTTGTCTTTCTAACATTTCAAATGGACTACAACATACGGATGCATGTAGACACATTTTAGAGTGTAGATTCACTCACTTTGCTTCGTATGTAGTCACTTGTTGAAATATCTAGAAAGACAAATATTTAGGAACGGAGGGAGTAGCACTTTTTGGTGATGTATTTTACATCATCAATTGTAGATGATATTAGGGTCCCACTTCAGATTAACGTTGGTTGTCTTGTCATGCTTCAGCCTCGTCGCCGTACACCTTAGCGGAGCTGCTCCAATGACGGAACCGTCCATCACAGCAGAGCAGTACCCTCGGCGCCGTTTCCAGAGGCCTCGGATCTTCTTCCCCGCCTCCCACAGTCATACCAGCATCATCACCATCCTCCACGTCCAACCCAATGATGCTGAGGTCCACAAGGCTATGCCAAAGAGGTTGTACACTCGTTGCATCAGTTTGTTTCTCGATTCCTCTGTTCTTCCAATTCATGTGAGCCAAACACCCAGGTTGACTGAAATCCTATGTTTCCAAATGCTCTGTTTTGCATGTGCATTCCTATCCTATTCCTGTGTTTTTCCTGTCCCTGCATTTATAGAATCCTCCAATTCTAAGGAGCCCTTACAGATTTACTTCATTTTCAGATAGGCGTCAAAGAAAACTCTGTGTGTTATGTCCTGCTCCTGCCGTGTCGTCATCCACCCCACCTGAGGTGCACCATCGAGAGAAGCGTTCACTGCAGCAGAGATCCCCTGCAGACTTCCTTTCGCCACCTCAGATCATCTTCCCCGTTGCCGGCAGCCATGAAAACTACATTACCATCATCGACTGAGCAGGTGAACCTGAGGACTACACAGTTCCGGAAGAGAGGTCGCAGTCATTCGTGTTTGCTTACGTTATACATCGGTTATTATTACCTGCTACTTTATCGTTCAATCTTGAGTTTTGAATTGCCCATGGGTCTCATATCGAGCCAGCAACGAATAGTATCTGTCTACTATCTAGTTCATCTGGGGTCTTCTATGTGGTTCATGTTGGGTGGGCAAGAAACAATAGATGATCCATTGTCTATCTTTTTAAACTGAAGCTATAATCTACCTGCTATCATTAGTTTTGGATCCATCCACTCGTTTGCTACCATCAGTCTTGATTTTTGCATGCACCCCTTAGGCCTTACAAAATCTAACTATTTTTTTATTATGCATGTCAGATGTTGTACACAATCGTACTGAACATGTAGAGAAAAAGAGAAGACCGTTGCGTGCGAATATAATGTCATCCAGACGCCGCTCCATGGTGGGCGAAGTGCCCCCCCTCCTGCATTTCCAGATTGTATTCTAGAGGAAGATAACTGTTCGGATGGACATTCAGAAGGAGCCGAGCACGCCTGTTTACCACCTGAGGTGTTTGCTCTAACCTGGCATGCTGATATTGGTCATATCATGCATATGGCGCCTTGCATTGCTTACATTATACATCTTATATGTCATCAGCTTAGTTTAGATTTTCTTTGTGTGAATGCCACCTGTTTGGTTCTATATCATACTCCCACCATTCCTAAATATTCGTCTTTTTAGAGATTTCAACAAGTGACTACATACGGAACAAAATGAGTGAATCTACACTCTAAAATATGTCTATATACATCCGTATGTGGTAGTCCATTTGAAATCTCTAAAAAGACAAATATTTAGGAATGGAGGGAGTATATGGGAATTATGCAATGCCATCTTCTTTAGCCAGGCATCATATACGTGAATCATGCAATGCCATCCTGTTTAGCCAATCATCGTATATGTGAATTGTATTGTGCCATTTTTCCATAATGTATTCCATTTGTCAACAATGTTTATACATTCATCTACTCTTCCTGTGCATCAGCCATTTGAGTCGGTCATGGGAAAATCTGGAGTGAAAACAAGGTCTTCTGAGCAGTCAGTGCTACCTGTCGATGCAGATTTCTTGCTGGTTACAGATAGCTCCTGAGAGGAGGATTCAGAGAGAGATGACCAGTCATATCCCCCCCCCGAGGTGCATTCTCTAACTTGGCTGGGTTATATTGCTCATATAATGCATATGGTGTCTTGCATTGCCATGCCATCTGCTTAGATTAGACATGCTTTGTGTGAATGCCTCCTGTTTGCTTTCTGTATTAGATATGTGAAATATGCAATGCCATGTTTTTCAGCCAGTTATCATATATGTGAATTATGCACCGCCATGGAGCCAGGCATCATATATGTGAATTATCTCATGCCATCTTTTTTTTATTACGTATTCCATTTGTCGACAATCTGTGTATATTGAACTACTCTTCATGTGTATCAGCCATTTGAGCCGGTTATGGAAAAATCTGGAGTGAAAACAAGGTCTTCAGAGCAGGCAATGGTACCTGTTGAAGCATATATCTCGATGGTTACAGGGAGCTCCTCAGAGGAGGATTCAGAGACAGATGACCAGTCCTATATCCCACCTGAGGTGTATGCTCTAAGTTGCAATGTTTATATTTCTCATATGATGCATATGGTGTCTTGCATTGCTTAGTTTAGACATCATATGCACAATATTGAATTATGTCTGCTTAGTTTAGAGATCATACATGCGAGTGCCAGCTGCTTAGTCTATGAATCAATTATGTCAATTATATCATGCCATCCTGTATACTTAGACAACATATGTGAATTATTTCATCCCAACCTATTTTAGAAAGACATCATATAGTTTTGTCATGTCATCCTGTTTAGGTACTCATCATATGTTGAATTATGCCATTTTATCCTGTTAAGTTATCCATCATATATCTGAAACTGTGTCATGCTATCCTGTTTAGTTAGGCATCATATATGTGAAATTGTGTCATGATGTCCTGTTTGGTTAGACAACATATATGTGAATTACCACATCTGTCTATCATACAATGTCTGTACGTTCAATTTCTTTTCTTCTTTATCATCCATTTGAATTGGAGGGGGTGATGGCAGTATCTAAGGGAGCAAAAACCCGTTCTTCACAAAAGACAGTGCTACCCATCGATGCAGATAGAACCATGGTTGTACTGGCCCACAAACTAGCCCAACCACACATAATCGAGACTCTTCCAGATTGCACACTTACACCGTTGGGCAGAGAACCAGCTACAACCCATCTAACCGCAACCCCAGCGGATAGTAACCCACTTATAGTTGACAAAGCACCATGTCCACCACAGAGTACCCCCACACGAGCAGTTTGTAAAGCTACTGCAGTGCCCAAAGCACGAAGACCACCACAGCTAACCCAAACTCCACGTTTAAAGCAGAAGAGCAACTGTTCTCAGGTTAGGTTACGTAGCTATGGTCCATACTCCTTTGCTGTTGCATCACTGTATTTACTCATACCAACTACTTTCGAATTTGAAGGATCCAATTGAAACTCCAATGGCGCAACAGGTATGTTTTAAACCTATTTCTTTAACTGGATTGCTGTTCTGACTTCTTGCTCTATGTTGATTTCAGTTTAAGTTGTATAAACAGTTATGCTCTCATGTGATGCACATTACAAGTGCTGCCAATGCTGTGTAGTTTCTCACACTTATATTCTGTCTATGCTGCTGTGTCTTAAAAATATATGAGTTGAACCGTGTCTCTATCTTGATTAGGGAACATAAACTAGAATGATATGGACAATACAGTGACCATAGTACATAGATATATGTTTGTTTCATGCTGTTATCCTGTCCACCTTACTACTGAACCGGTTTACCAAAATGAGTTTCGTATACTACAAGCTAAACCTGTGATGTGTCTGCTTGTTTCTCTTGTAGTATGCAAATAGAATATTGGAGAAGACCACCCCACTATGCAATGGTAGAGAAAGTAATGCAGATAAGGTTCAAGATAGTGAGACAACCCTGTTGGTCTCCAAGAAAGGTGATAAAAACGATCTTGTAGACAGTGAGAAAACCCCACAGTCCTGCGTTGATGTAGTGTTCGAGTTACTGGCCAGTACCGCTGGCACAAGCTCTTCGAACTCGCTGCCTGAATCACTTCGGCTTCTTCAGTCTCAGCTACAAGCTGAAAGGCATCAGTCAGCTGTGCTGCGGCAAGAAGCCAAAGGACTGAGGAAGTCCCTGCAGAATTCAGATGCGTACTTTCTTGTGCAACAGCAAGCGCTGGAGGATTTAAGCGCCAAACAAGAGAAAGTTAATAAGCTTGCTAAGCATCTTGCCAGCATTATGGGTACCCATGATATTGTTTCTTGAACTCTTTCTGAAGTGGTTTCAGTTCTGGACTTGTTTTGCTGCGGCGTTTATATGCTGCTTTGTTCCCTATATTTGCACTGGTGGCAAACTTTGATGCCCAGTGGATGTAATATGTGTAATAGTCGTGATAGCCTAGCATAAGTTGCTTGCTTATTTATTTCCTTGTTGTCTTGTTTATTGGTTTGCTTGTAGTCAGTGCAGTTCTTTTTCCGCGGTTTGCTAGTGGCTGCAATAACCTATTTTTTAAAACTAGGCCACAATAACCATGGGCTAATATTTACTATAGTGACACTGGGCCTCCAACGGGCCGTAGAAATAGTGGGCCTTCTACGGGCCGTAGAAACAGTAGGCCTTCTACGAGCCGTAGAAACAATGGGCCTTCTACGGGCCGTAGAAACTATGGGCCTTCTACGGGCCGTATCATCAATGGGCCTTATATGGGCCGTATGATCGATTGGCCAAACATGGGCCAATAACAGGCCGCATTATGGCCGTAAACGGGCTAGAGTTGGAATCGTCCGTTCATGGGCCGACCATAACGGGCCATCGTTAATAGGCCGTATTTGATGACGCTATGAAAACGGGCCAACGTATTAACGGACCACACACGGGCCGACTGTAACCACGGGCTGAATTTGGCCCACAAGCAGAAAACGACAGTAACGGGCCGTAAGTAAACGCATGCTGGAAATGAGCCCAAGAATAAATGGGCTCTGAGAAGGCCGAAAGATAACATGGGCTGGAAACGGCCCAACGGAATAACGGGCCGTTAATGGGTATAAAGTGATACACTGTTCATTACAGGCCAGTTTCACCATGGGCCGTTAATGGGTGTAGAGTGATACACTGTTCATTACGGGCCAGTTTCACCACGGGCCGTTAATAGGCCAAGAGTTACATAGGGCCTCATATGGGCCGAAAGACGTCATGGGCCATACATGGGCTAGAAGTTAAAACGGGCTGGAATCATATTGGATGGCCCTGATGACACTACTGGGCCTAATTCGGATAGGGCGTAACGGGTTGTAAATGGGCTATATGCAAACAGGCCGTTAACACGCTTTCCATGGGCCGGCCCGCCACCTTTTGACTAAGTCAAATGGGCCGGCCTTTTCACAGGAATGGGCCTCTGTTGGGCCGTGCCACGTGTCGACGTATCATAGGCGCCTTCTGTCCAATGAGTGGATGACATCTGTCCCAACGATGAGCCGACACGTGTTTCCTCCAGCCAATGATGATTTTACACATGGAAAATCCCCATTGGTCGGGGCTGTTAATGGGTTATCGGATCCAAAACCCGACCCGATAGCTTAACGGTGTTCCATTACGATGGATGCCACGTGTCGGTCACCCTTGACGAAAGCACTTCTGTGACGCGTGATTTATCGTCATGGAAGTGCAAACTTCCGTGATGATAATTTTGGTAATGTCATGGAACACTTCTACGACAGCACAGGTATGACTATCTTGATTCTGTCATAAAATCGTCATGGATGTACATGCATGACAAAAAACGCGACCTACTGTGACAAACACGTATCATTACCCCCGGGCATAAAAACTGAAGACCGAAGACCGAACCCGAAAAGACCGAGACCGAACCCGAAATGACCGAACTAAATAAGACCGAATAAAAAACGGTCTGCACTACTGTATGACCGAACTAGTTACGGTCTGATCGGTCATCTGATGTTGTGGACCGAATAGCCCGTATAGACCGAATTTAGAAAAGCCCATCTGGCCAGCCCAAGGACACAAGTGAGATAACACACAAACACACCTCGTCCTCACCTCACGATGCAATCGATTCAGAGAACCTAGCCGCCGCCCGCTTTTGCACAATTCCTCTTTTCTCTCCCACCACGAACCCTAGCCGCCGTCCCTCGCGGTGGCGTGATGCCGTGAGCCGTCAGCCGTGACCGAGGAGCGTCGCGTGCCTCTGACCGATGAGCGACGAGGACCGGCGCCCTGAGCTGCTGCCCTGACCGGTGACGACGAGCCGACCACCATCCACGACCACCGTGCCCCTTGCGTCTTGCCGCCAAGCCCGACCCTCTTTTGTCGCTCCACTGCCAGTGACGGGGACATCCGCCGACAGTGCTCCATCTCCTGGCTGCTGCAGTTCGTCACCACCTCTCGTCCTCTTCGAGGTTGGTGCTGGGTCGTCGCCTGCTGTTCTTCCGGTGTTGTACCTTGCAGCTGAATCCTGAAGGCGAGCAAGATACTTCATCTCACTATGTGCATATGTGATGTCTAGATTGTCATTCTTTTATGTGAATCAATTATATTGTTCAAGTTCTGTGATGTTCAAATTAAGGTTGATATAGTGGCTTGCCTTTTTTTGGCTTGTATATATTCACGACAGATTCGTGCCATGCTGCTTTATGTACTAACTAGGCTATAAGTAGTATCTTTTTGTTAGTTTGTATGTTCCTGTGTACCATTAGATGAAGAAATGGTTCAGTAACGAGTAACCTGTTTTTTTTGTAGATGCTTTCTATACTGGAATCTGAACATGATGAGGGATTGAAGGACAAAGATGATGCATTTATGAGTGTAGATGCAGAGGTAGACGCAGAAACAGATGCAGAAGCAGGAGACGAATCATTCTTACGTAGCATCATTGAAGATGAAGATGCCGAAGCAAAAGTTGGTGAAGGTGCCAATCCAGAAGCTGCTCAAGATGACAAGCCAAAAGGACGGAAGCAAATGGCGTCAAGATCACAAATCTGGGAGCATTTTACCAAAGTTTTTGATGACAAGGGGTTAGTAAAGGAAGGAAAATGCAAGTATTGTGGCCGACCAATTCAAGCTACTACATCAATCAATGGAACAACAGCAATGCGCAGGCACTTTGGTACATGCAAGCGCAGTCCGAATAAGAAAATGGATCCAAATCAGACCACTTTGCAAGCAACTCCAGGAGATGGCATTAATACTTGGAGATATGATGCAAAAAAAGTTAGGAAGGCATTTGCTGTGATGGTCATGGAGGATGAACTGCCTTTTGCATTTGGTGAGAAATCTGGATTCAGAAAGTTCATTTCAGTCGCTTGCCCCCGCTTTAGTCCACCATCAAGAAGAACTTGTACTAGGGACACTGTCAAAATCTATCTAGATGAGAAATGCAAGTTGAAAAAGTTTTTCAAAGAGAATTGTGGAAGTGTGTGTGTAACCACTGATTGTTGGACTTCTCAGCAGCAAGATGGCTATATGGTAGTGACTGCACACTTCATTGATGAAGAGTGGAAGTATCATAAGAAGATTATTAAGTTCATTATGGTGAAGGGCCACAAAGGGAAGGACCTTGGGAAGAACTTGCAGAGATGTTTGATGGAATGGGGGCTAGAGAGAGTTATGACAGTCACCGTGGATAATGCAAGCAATAATGATGGCTCCATTGTTCACTTGAGAAAGTGCATGGTTGAGGCCAAAACTAGCATAGCTGCTGGAAAGTTTTTGCATATGAGATGTGCGGCACATATTGTCAACCTTATTGTACAAGATGGCCTAAAAGAAGTTGAACTTTCAATCAAACGTGTCCGAGCTGCTGTGCGATCTATCAAGAATGGGACTTCTCGGTTGGTAAAATTCAAAGAGCTAGCATTGGAAGAAAAAGTTAAGAGCAAAGCATTCTTGAACCTAGATGTATGCACTCGGTGGAACTCAACTTACATAATGTTGAAGGCTGCCATCACCTACGCGAAGGTGTTTACAAGGTACTATGAGGATGACCCATTGTATGCGTTGGACTTGTCTGAAGAAAAAGGAGGATTTGGGTATCCAGATGAAATGGATTGGGAAAATGCTAGGAAAATGGCTGCCTTTCTTGCTCATTTTTATGATCTTACTGTTCGTGTGTCATCCTCACTTCATGTCACTTCCAACAACTTTCTTTTCGAGGTTGGCAATATACACATATTGGTTCAAAATTGGATGAGCAGTACAGATCCTTTGCAAAAAGCTATGGCAGAGAGGATGAAAGAAAAGTTTGACAAATACTGGGGGTCTTGGCATGAGAATGAAAAGGTGAAGGATAAGGGTCCTATTGTAAATGAAAGAGGGAAAGGGAAGAAGAAGGAGAAGGAGGAGAAGGAGAAGGAAAATCTCAACTTGCTCATTTTTATTGCTGCAGCTCTTGATCCAAGGTATAAGCTTTCTGATTTCACTAGGCTCGCTACTTTGGAAATATTTGGTGTTGAGTCTGGAGAGAAGGTGTGGTATGCTGTCAACAAATGTGTTCGCGAGTTGTTTGAAGAATACCGAGTAAGATTGACTACACCAGAACCAACAACACCAGCCATTATCCAAGTAACAATAGAAGGAGGAGGAGCAAGTATGATGAAGGAACTAATTGCAAGTAGGTTGAGGCAAAATAATAGTGGAGGAAGTGCAAGTAGTATATCTGAGCTTGAAAAATACCTTGCTGAAGACTCTGAAGACCCTGACAAAAAATTGACATCCTAGGATGGTGGAAAGAGAATTCATCTAGGTTTCCAATCTTGGCAAATATGGCTCGTGATATTCTTGCTATCCCCATTACAACTGTGGCTTCTGAATCTGCCTTTAGCACAAGTGGACGCATACTTGATGACTTTAGGACATCTCTAACTCCATTTATGGTGCAAGCTTTAGTTTGTACGCAAGACTGGCTGAGAAGGTCAACAGATCCGGTCGACATCAAGGAGAACTTGGAAGAATTAGAAGTGCTCGAAAAAGGTAAAAAATTCAGCCAACTTGTCAATACATTTGTTTTTTTATTGTAGAGATATTAATATGCATGACATGCATCAGTACCAAACCAATGTATGGAGAACTTTATATGCATGACTTGACAAACTTCTTCATTAACTAGACCTAGCTAGTAGATCTCAACAAAATCACATTGCATTTGTCACTATCAGTATATCACCATAGCTAGCAGATTATGAAATTTGATTGAATACTTGACTTGTTGTAGAGTTGATTGAAGAATTTGGTGACAAGGTGAAGGGAAAGCGCAAGTTCAATGGTGGTGTTGTTTCTTCTTCCATGGCCAAGTCAAACAAGTGTGCAAGTTGACCAACAAAGTGACATCCACGTCTACTCATGGCTGAACTAAAATCATGTTGAATGTATGTTGTTTTAGTTATCATCTTTTGCTTTTGATTTGTGACTTGAGACTTGAGAATTGAGAACTGAGAGTGAGAGTGTGAGACCTTAATGTTTGTTGTTTGCTGCTGAATTGAAAGCATGTACTAAACTTGATTTGTTTCATGTCAAGTTCAATGTTGTCAAGTACTAAGTGGTGATGGTGTTTGCTGCCTGTCGACTCCATGGGCTGATCCGCTGATGTTACTGGATCTTCTTACTTTCTGGTGTCAAATATAAATGAGTATGCATGCATGGATCTTGTTGCTGGTGAAGTGGTGATTATATATAGTGCTAATTTTCTATGTAAAGATTTTCATATGGTGTACTGTACATACAAGTGTTACTTGTTTGAATTTTTCTTATGTACACATGCGCCAATTTACAGACATATGTTATCTCTATACACACAGCTTTCTGCACACATGTACCTCTTTACTCTATGTAGTTTGTATACAATTGGTACTGGAAGTAACATAAATCTGGGTTCTAGCATTTAATTTGGTCTATTTGGTCAGGACCGAAGACCGAATAGTAAAGACCGAATAGTGAATAACCGAAAAGACCGAAATTATATCGGTCTTCAATTATGGGAGACCGAAATTTTGAAAGACCGAAAAGACCGGACCGAACAAACCGAAAAGACCGAACGCCCGGGGCTACGTACCATCACGGAAGTGTATTTTTTTAGTGACATATGGTCTTCCAATGCCCTTCCAGTAAACAATGTTGGTCCATCCTTGGGATCACATGGCAAGACACTGGATCCAGACTTCAATGGATTAGTCACGCAGCAAAAAATCGGAACAAACCCATGTTCATGGAAATATTCCTACAGGCAGCTTGGAGTATCTGGAAAGAGAGGAATAACAAGCACTTCAGAAACATCGCCCCCACTTTGCTCTCCTGGCTTGAGCGTTTTAAGCATGATTTTAGCCTCCTCTAGCATAGAACTAAGACTGATAAGAGAGACTTTATTCTCTCCTTTGTACAAAACTTTGAACCTCCTTGACTCTTCCACCATAATAAAGTAGCTGCTAATCCCTCCCAAAGTGGAGGATAAGCACCCTGTAACTGCACCATGTACATTGTATTCTATTTTTGAGTAATACAAACACAGTGGGAGCCTCTCCCACTGTCTGGTCTCTCAAAAAAAAACTCCATGGAATTCGTTTGAATCAAAAAGGTTGGTTCTTATAAAATTTATTTGAATCTAAGATGACACTGTGTGGATGACTAGCTCAAAGCAGCCTAAACACCTTCAAGAAACAGCATGTCCTGGAACTATAGATAGCGATCATGCATGTGGGAGGCAATGTTATTTTCCTGGAACAAAAGATGGTTGATACGTCTCCAACGTATCTATAATTTATGAAGTATTCATGCTATTATATTATCTGTTTTGGATGTTTATGGGCTTTACTAAACACTTCTATATTATTTTTGGGACTAACCTATTAACCGGAGGCCCGGCCCAAATTGCTGTTTTCTTGCCTATTTCAGTGTTTCGAAGAAAAGGAATATCAAACGGAGTCCAAACGGAATGAAACCTTCGGGAGAGTTATTTTTGGAACGGAAGCGATCCAGGAGACTTGGAGTAGACGTCAGGGAAGCTTCGAGGTGGCCACGAGGCAGGGAGGCGCGCCTGCCCCCCCTGGGCGCGCCCCCCACCCTCGTGGCTCCCCTGACCGACTTCTTTCGCCTATATATATCCATATACCCTAAAAACATCGAGGAACAGAATAGATCGGGAGTTCCGCCGCCGCAAGCCTCTGTAGCCACCAAAAACCAATCGGGACCCTGTTACGGCACCCTGCCAGAGGGGGGATCCCTCACCGGGGGCCATCTTCATCATCCCGGCGCTCTCCATGATGAGGAGGGAGTAGTTCACCCTCGGGGCTGAGGGTATGTACCAGTAGCTATGTGTTTGATCTCTCTCTCTCTTGTTCTTGAGATGGTATGATCTTGATGTATCACGAGCTTTGCTATTATAGTTGGATCTTATGATGTTTCTCCCCCTCTCCTCTCTTGTAATGGATTGATTTTTCCCTTTGAAGTGATCTTATCGAATTGAGTCTTTAAGGATTTGAGAACACTTGATGTATGTCTTGCATGTGCTTATCTGTGGTGACAATGGGATATCACGTGATTCACTTGATGTATTTCTTGGTGATCAACTTGCGGGTTCAGTGACCTTGTGAACTTATGCATAGGGGTTGGCACACATTTTCGTCTTGACTCTCCAGTAGAAACTTTGGGGCACGCTTTGAAGTTCTTTGTGTTGGTTGAATAGATATATCTGAGATTGTGTGATGCATATCGTATAATCAAACCCACAGATACTTGAGGTGACATTGGATTATCTAGGTGACATTAGGGTTTTGGTTGATTTGCGTCTTAAGGTGTTATTCTAGTACGAACTCTATGATAGGTCGATCCGAAAGAATAACTTTGAGGTGGTTTCGTACCCTACAATAATCTCTTCGTTTGTTCTCCGCTATTAGTGACTTTGGAGTGACTCTTTGTTGCATGTTGAGGGATAGTTATATGATCCAATTATGTTATTATTGTTGAGAGAACTTGCACTAGTGAAAGTATGAACCCTAGGCCTTGTTTCCTAGCATTGCAATACCGTTTACACTCACTTTTACCACTTGTTACCTTGCTGTTTTTATATTTTCAGATTAGAAAAACCTATATCTACCATCCATAGTGCACTTGTATCACCATCTCTTCGCCGAACTAGTGCACCTATACAATTTACCATTGTATTGGGTGTGTTGGGGACACAAGAGACTCTTTGTTATTTGGTTGCAGGGTTGCTTGAGAGAGACCATCTTCATCCTACGCCTCCCACGGATTGATAAACCTTAGGTCATCCACTTGAGGGAAATTTTCTACTGTCCTACAAACCTCTGCACTTGGAGGCCCAACAACGTCTACAAGAAGAAGGTTGCGTAGTAGACATCAAGCAGTTTCTGGCGCCGTTGCCGGGGAGGTTAGTGCTTGAAGGTATATCTTTAGATCTTGCAATCGAATCTTTTAGTTTCTTGTTTTATCACTAGTTTAGTTTATAAAAGAAAACTACAAAAAATGGAATTGAGGGTGCCTCATATGCTTCATCTTTTTAATGTCTTTCGTGAAAATAAGGATTCCGATAATTGTGCTCAATTGCTAGAGGAAGAATGCATTAGAATGTTTGGCACTAAATATTTGAATGATTAGCATGATTTCAATGTTGTTAGTATGAATTCCTTGAATACCCATGATGCTAATGATATGCAAAGCCACAAGCTTGGGGAAGCTATGTTTGATGAAGATGATATTTTTTGTCCCCCAAGTTTTGATGAGCAAATTTATTGTGATGATAGCATGCCTCCTATTTATGATGATTATATTGATGAAAGTGGGTTTGGAAGAGTGTCAACTTTAGGAAGTAATGATCCCACTATTTTGGAGGGTGTTGAATCTTATTGTGATAATTATGAAAGTGGATTTGGAGAGGCCATGACTTTATTTAGTGATGAATCCATTATTTCGGAAGAGGTTCCAATTGGTTATGAGAACAAAGTTGCTATCTATGATGATTATTGTGATGACTTCTATGCTATTAAAAATAATGATAACCATGAAACTTGTCATCATGATTTTCAATTGGATTATGCCTCACATGATAATTATTTTGTTGAGTTTGCTCCCACTACTATTCCCAATGAGAAGAATTTTGCTTATGTAGAGAGTAGTAAATTTTCTATACTTGTAGATCATGAAAAGAATGCTTTAGGTGCTGGTTATATTGTTGAATTCATTCATGATGCTACTGAAAATTATTATGAGGGAGGAACATATGCTTGTAGGAATTGCAATAATATCAAGTTTCCTCTCTATGTGCTTAAAATTTTAAAGTTATGCTTGTTTTGCCTTCCTATGCTAGTTGATTATTGTTCCCATAAGTTGTTTGCTCACAAAATCCCTATGCATAGGAAGTGGGTTAGACTTAAATGTGCTAGTCATATTTTTCATGATGCTCTCTTTATGTTTCTATTCTTATCTTTTATGTGAGCATCAATGAAATCATCATGCCTAGCTAGGGGCGTTAAACGTTAGCGCTTGTTGGGAGGCAACCCAATTTTATTTTAGTTCTTTGCCTTTTGCTCCTGCTTAGTAATAAATAATCCATCTAGCCTCTGGTTAGATGCGGTTTTATGTTTTAATTAGTGTTTGTGCCAAGTAGAACCTTTGGGAAGACTTGGGTGAAGTCTTTATGATCATGCTGTAAAAAATAGAAACTTTAGCGCTCACAAGATTAGCTGCCATTTTTTACTGGATAGCGATTTTAAGTTTATTCTTTTTGCAGATGATTAATAGACAAATTCCTCAGGTCTACCAATTTATTTCAGAATTTTTAGAGTTCCAGAAGTATACGTTTGATACAGATTACTACATACTGTTCTGTTTTTGACAGATTCTGTTTTCTATGTGTTGTTTCCTTATTTTGATGAATCTATGAGTAGTATAGGAGGGTATGAACCATAGATAAGTTGGAATACAGTAGATATTACACCAACATGAATTTAGAGCGAGTTAACAACAGTACCTAAGTGGTGGTTTTATTTTCTTATACTAACGGAGCTTACGAGTTTTCTGTTGAGTTTTGTGTTGTGAAGTTTTCAAGTTTTGGGTAAAGATTCGATGAACTATGAAATAAGGAGTGGCAAGAGCCTAATCTTGGGGATACCCAAGGCACCCCAAGGCAATATTCAAGGATGACCAAGAGCCTAAGCTTGGGGATGCCCCGGAAGGCATCCCCTCTTTCGTCTTCGTTCATCGGTAACATTACTTGGAGCTATATTTTTATTCACCACATGATATGTTTTTTGCTTGGAGCATCAATTTATTCTGTTAGGATTTGCTTGCTTTTATTTAGAATAATGTTTTGCATCTTTTATTTCAATAAAAGTGGCATTGATAGCCTTTACTATGCTTATTTTACAAGTCTACATGTTGCTGTTTGAAAACAGAAAGTTTACCGCTGTTGCAAAAATTCCCTAGAAAAGTCAGAATGTGATAAAACGTTGAAACCTTTGCATAATAATCTCTGATAAATTTACTACAGTGGGAATTTTCTTTCATAATTTTTGGAGCTAGGGAAGTATGGATCTTGCTGCCTTCTTTACAGACTGTCCTGTTTAGGCAGATTGATTTATGTTTGCTTCTTTAATGATTATATTTGAGGATAGGACTATTAAATATGCAGAGGCATTTAGTATGCAATGTTGAATAATAATTTTAGCGATTTTCTAGGGTATGATAAGGTTTTTGCATTGGTTTATACTAACTTATCTCACGAGTCCTTGTTGAGTTTTGTGTGGATGAAGCTTTTGAGATTTAGGAAGACCGTGATATGAGAGGAATTAATGAGACACAAAAGCTCAAGCTTGGGGATGCCCAAGGCATCCCAAGATAATATTTCAAGAAGTCTCAAGCGTCTAAGCTTGGGGATGCCCCGGTTGGCTTCCCACCTTTCTTCTTCGACAACTATCGGTTAGTATCAGTTGATCCTAAGTTTTTGCTTCTTCACGTGATGTTTGCTATTCTTAGAATGTCATTTTATTTTGTTTTGCTCGCTGTTTGAATAAAATATCAAGATCTGAAATTCTTCAATGAGAGAGAGTCTTCACATAGCTACATAATTATTTAACTACTCATTGATCTTCACTTATATCTTTTTGGAGTAGTTTGTCATTTACTCGTGTGCTTCACTTATATCCTATGAGTAAATAGTTGAATGAGCGAATATCATAAATCTGAAATTATATATGTTTTATATGCTTATCCCATGGGGAGTAATGACTTCACATATAAGAAGTAGAGGTGGTAAATTTATTGAAGGTTAGCAAACATTGTATTGGTCACTTGAACAATTCATGAAAGAATATTGAGGGAAGAGAGATTTCACATATAAATATACTATCTTGGACACCTTTTATAATTGTGAGCACTCATTAAAATATGACATGCTAAAAGGTTGATGTTGGACAAGGAAGACAACGTAATGGGTTATGTTTTCTTATATCCGAAATAAAGTATATTGTCATGGATCATTCAACATGCTGAGCTTGCCTTTATCCCTCATGCTAGCCAATTCTTTGCACCAAGTAGAGATACTACTTGTGCTTCCAAACATCCCTTAAACCAGTATTGCCATGAGAGTCCACCATACCTACCTATGGATTGACTAAGATCCTTCAAGTAAGTTGTCGTCGGTGCATGCAATAAAAATTGCTCTCTAAATATGTATGATCTATTAGTGTGGATAAAATAAGATGTATACGATCTTGTGATGTGGAAGCAATAAAAGCGACAGACTGCATAATAAAGGTCCCTATCACAAGTGGCAATATAAAGTGACGTTCTTTCGCATTAAGATTTTGTGCATCCAACTATAAAAGCACATGACAACCTCTGCTTCCCTCTGCGAAGGGCCTATCTTTTATTCTTGTCCTATACCTTATGCAAGAGTCATGGTGATCTTCACCTTTCCTTTTTACATTTTATCCTTTGGCAAGCACATTGTGTTGGAAAGATCCTGATATATATATATATATATATATATATATATATATATATATATATATATATATATATATATATATATATATATATATATATATATATCCAATTGGATGTAAGGCATCATGAACTATTATTGTTGACATTACCCTTGAGGTAAAAGGTTGGGAGGAGAATCTATAAGCCCCTATCTTTCTCTGTGTCTGATTAAAACTTTGAACCCATAAATATCGCGTGAGTGTTAGCAATTGTGAAAGACTAAATGATAGTTGAGTATGTGAAGTTTGCTGAATCAAAGCTCTGACATAGACTCTTCCTGAAAATAAGATGAATTGTAATTGTTTAATGACTAATAACACGGTTTGTTAGTTTTCAAGAAAGTTTATGATCTATACTTTAACATGTGAATAGTTTGTTACTTGATCATGAAAGGATTTATGGGATGAGCTACTGTTATGACAAATGATGATGCTAGAAAAGGTGAATGAAATTATCATTGATCAAACTTGTGCACCTGGTAGCATTCACACTTCATAAATTATTTCTTTTATCATTTACCTACTCGAGGACGAGCAAATTAAGCTTGGGGATGCTGATACGTCTCCAACGTATCTATAATTTATGAAGTATTCATGCTATTATATTATCTATTTTGGATGTTTATGGGCTTTACTAAACATGTTTATATTATATTTGGGACTAACCTATTAACCGGAGGCCCAGCCCAAATTGCTGTTTTCTTGCCTATTTCAGTGTTTCAAAGAAAAGGAATATCAAACGGAGTCCAAACGGAATGAAACCTTCGGGAGAGTTACTTTTTGAATGGAAGCAATCCAGGAGACTTGGAGTAGACGTCAGGGAAGCTTCGAGGTGGCCACGAGGCAGGGAGGCGTGCCTGCCCCCTGGGCGCGCCCCCCACCCTCGTGGCTCCCCTGACTGACTTCTTTCACCTATATATATATCCATATACCCTAAAAATATCGAGGAACAGAATAGATCGGGAGTTCCGCCGCCGCAAGCCTCTGTAGCCACCAAAAACCAATCGGGACCCTGTTCCGGCACCCTGCCGGAGGGGGGAACCCTCACTGGTGGCCATCTTCATCATCCCGGCGCTCTCCATGACGAGGAGGGAGTAGTTCACCCTCGGGGCTGAGGGTATGTACCAGCAGCTATGTGTTTGATCTCTCTCTCTCTCTCTCTCTCTCTCTCTCGTGTTCTTGAGATGGTACGATCTTGATGTATCGCGAGCTTTGCTATTATAGTTGGATCTTATGATGTTTCTCCCCCTCTACTCTCTTGTAATGGATTGAGTTTTCCCTTTGAAGTGATCTTATCGGATTGAGTCTTCAAGGATTTGAGAACACTTGATGTATGTCTTGCATGTGCTTATCTGTGGTGACAATGGGATATCACGTGATTCACTTGATGTATGTTTTGGTGATCAACTTGCGGGTTCAGTGACCTTGTGAACTTATGCATAGGGGTTGCCACACGTTTTCGTCTTGACTCTCCAGTAGAAACTTTGGGGCACTCTTCGAAGTTCTTTGTGTTGGTTAAATAGATGAATCTGAGATTGTGTGATGCATATCGTATAATCAAACACACAGATACTTGAGGTGAAATTGGAGTATGTAGGTGACATTAGGATTTTGGTTGATTTGCGTCTTAAGGTGTTATTCTAGTACGAACTCTATGATAGATCGATCCGAAAGAATAACTTTGAGGTGGTTTCGTACCCTAAAATAATCTCTTCGTTTGTTCTCCGCTATTACTGACTTTGGAGTGACTCTTTGTTGCATGTTGAGGGATAGTTATATGATCCAATTATATTATTATTGTTGAGAGAACTTGCACTAGTGAAAGTATGAACCCTAGGCCTTGTTTCTTAGCATTGCAATACCGTTTACGCTCACTTTTACCACTTGTTACCTTGCTGTTTTTATATTTTCATATTACAAAAACCTATATCTACCATCCATATTGCACTTGTATCACCATCTCTTCGCCGAACTAGTGCACCTATACAATTTACCATTGTATTGGGTGTGTCGGGACACAAGAGACTCTTTGTTATTTGGTTGCAGGGTTGCTTGAGAGAGACCATCTTCATCCTACGCCTCCCACGGATTGATAAACCTTAGGTCATCCACTTGAGGGAAATTTGCTACTGTCCTACAAACCTCTACACTTGGAGGCCCAACAACATCTACAAGAAGAAGGTTGCGTAGTAGACATCAATGGTATTTACCTAGAGAAACCCAGCTGCAGTGATGTGAAGTGATGGTGAGTTTTAGATGTAGCCGGTCCTGGACAGTCCTTGTGGAGAAGGGGATTTTTATCTCAGATGATACCACTACTAGGAAAATGCTTATACATAGAATTTTGGTAGTAGCGCCTGTTTGGGCACCCACGCTACTGGTATTTACCAGTAGCGCCGGCCAAAACGGGCGCTACTGCTACTGAGTAGCAGCAGCGCTGCTTGGAGCGGGCCGCGCTGCTGTTTAGCGGGCCGCCGGGGCCAAAGGGCAGGCCACTTAGCTGTAGCGTGTGTTTTGCGCCAACGCTACAGCTAGTGGGCTTAGCAGTAGCGCTAGCCCATTGCCGGCGCTGCTGTTAAGCCCACTCCCTCTCCCGCGCGCGCCCCCGGCCCGGCCTCATCTCACTCAGCTCACTCACACTCCACACTCCTCCCTCAATCCCCCGCGCGCTACCGTCGACCCCCGCATGCTGCCGTCCCCCGCGCCGGCCCTCCTCCCTGCTTCGGCCGCCCGCGCCGGCCCTCCTCCCTGCCGGCCGCCCTCCCCATCGTCGGCCTCCTCCCCCGCCGGCCTCCCCGGCCCCCGCGCCAGCTCTCCTCCTGCACCGGCCCTCCTCCACCGAGATATACTCCTCACTCCTTCCTCCTCCTCCCTCCCTCCCTAGTTATAGTTATTAGAGTAGTTATTTTGAATCCTATGTAGTTGAAAAATGTAGGTTATTAGAATAATGTAGGTTATGATCGAACCCTAGCTAGGACAGATTAGGTATGAACCCTAGTTAATTCGTATGAACCCTAGGTTTTTGAATTTAGCTAGGTTTTAAAGTTAGGACAGAAATTTAGCTAGGTTTTTAATTAGGTGTAGTTAATAGAATTTAGGTGTTTTAAGTGTATGTAAAAGAATTTTAGGTGTTTTAGTAGTTTTAGGTGTAGTTAACAGAATTTTAGGTGTTTTAGTTGTTTTAGGTGTAGTTAACAGAATTCTAGGTATTTTTTTAGTTAAAGCAATTGTTGTTATTTTTTTTAGTTAAAGCAATTTTTCCTGTTATATGCAAATTTGCAGTGGACATGTCATATTTTGAACATGTCACATTTTGGACATGTCAAATTTTTCCGAGTGGCCTATGTTTTGCCAGAAATGTCGATTCGTTTATGTTCTGGCAAATTTCAGGCGCTCGATATGTCATGTTTTTAGCAAAGGTCATGCCAAATTTTGCTAAGTGTTTATTAATTTTGTTTTCATAATTAAGCATTTTGTTCTCGACGTCGACGATGCCTATCCCGCATCCTCGTCGTCGACTCGGCGGAGGACTCCTGGTTGAGCCGAGTGGCCATGTCCGGGACTGGGCTCCGCCAGGCTGGTACTGGGTTGTGCTACCTTCTGGTGAGCGCAGCTTAGTGAGGAGCCAGCCCGTCGTCGACCCGGAGCTTCTTTGGTGGCGGTCACTGTCGGTGTCAAAACCGGCGGATCTCGGGTAGGGGGTCCCGAACTGTGCGTCTAAGGCGGATGGTAACAGGAGGCAGGGGACACAATGTTTACCCAGGTTCGGGCCCTCTCGATGGAGGTAATACCCTACTTCCTGCTTGATTGATCTTGATGATATGAGTATTACAAGAGTTGATCTACCACGAGATCGTAGAGGCTAAGCCCTAGAAGGTAGCCTATGATTATGATTGTTGTTGTCCTACGGACTAAACCCTCCGGTTTATATAGACACCGGAGGGGGCTAGGGTTACACAGAGTTGGTTACAAGGGAGGAGATCTATATATCCGAATTGCCAAGCTTGCCTTCCACGCCAAGGAGAGTCCTACCCGGACACGGGACGAAGTCTTCAATCTTGTATCTTCATAGTCCAATAGTCCGGCCAAAGTATATAGTCCGGCTGTCCGAGGACCCCCTAATCCAGGACTCCCTCAGTAGCCCCTGAACCAGGCTTCAATGACGATGAGTCCGGCGTGCAGATTGTCTTCGGCATTGCAAGGCGGGTTCTTCTCCAAATTCTGAGTACCTGACGAGTAGTGTCCGGCTTCCCATGAATGTTGCACTCCTTGGCTTCTGCGCCTAATAATGGCTATCCTCCACGTGTCGAGCGAATGCGAGAAGTCGGGGCATTTTTACACTTGCCACCCTAACCATGTGAGTAAATCGTCTATTTAAAGGGCCGGGGATCCTCAGATCCAGATCACACCATTCTCCCTCAGCGAGTATCCATCGGAGCGCGCCCGGAAAAATCCGTCCCATCATGGCCGGCCATCGCAGCTCCTCCTCTCGCTCCCATAGCCCTAAACCAGGCAATTGGAAGAAGTGTTCTGTCTCCCACAGACAGTTACTAGAGTTACAGACCCAGGGGTTTCTCCCTCCTGCGTATATGGTCCCCGTCCGAGCCGGGTAGCCACTTACAATGGTGGGGAGCAAGCGGAGAGCTTTCCCAACCCATCCATGGGGGAGCGGGTATGCCTTGTCCCTTACTTATTGAGGGGACTTGGATTTCCAATCCACCCGTTCCTCCGCGGGCTACTGGAGTTCTACGGCCTCCAGCTGCATAACTTTACTCCCGCCTCCATATTACACATCGCTGGCTACTTCGCCCTTTGCGAGCTGTTTTTGGGCTGCGAAGCTCATTTCGAGCTATGGAAGAGGCTATTCTGCCTCGTACCCCGTACACAGGAGGGGTCAATATACCAAGTGGGCGGAGCCGAGATATGGCGCATCGCCGGGACCGGATACTTGTCCGGTACTCCGAAGAAGACATCCGAAGACTGGCCTTGGGAGTGGTTTTATATGGAGGACGTCCCCCTTCCAGACCCTATTCGGATGGGCCTTCCTGAGTTCGACAACGCCCCTTTGAAGAAACGCCGCAGCTGGCGCCCTCGGAGCCCCCAGGAGGAAGATAACGGATAAGTCCTTTACCTGATGGGCCGGATAAAAACGCTGGCCAAATCAAGATTGACAATAATCGAGGTTATGTCAATATGCATAATGCGGGGGGTGCAGCCACTTCAATATCGGGGACAACCCATGTGGCACTTCAATGGAGAAGACGATGCCACCCGCTGCGGTCGTAAGGGACCGGACTCCGTCGCTGCTCTAGCGAAAATACTGTCCGATTTATATAAAGGAGAGGAAGAGGAGTTCATCCGCATTAAGCCACGGGATGGATTCTCCATGTACAACCCCCCAAACTGGGTGAGCTGCTAGTTTTTACTCCAAACCTTCCCGCATTCTTCGTCATAAGTATTTACCTTGCTATTTCATAGCAGGAACTGCGAAAAGCTGTGAGGGAGGTCCACAACCCGCCTCCACAACCAGAGGACCCTGACCGGGCCCTCGACCCCGGACTCGAAGAAGATCCGGACACATTTGTGGAGCTCATCGACAGGACATTCTAACAATTAAGCTGCGATGGTGCCTTGGTGGCCATCATAGCTGATTATCCTGGACTACTCCCTGCATCGCATGTAAGTAAAACCGGAGTCCTAACTTCCGAGAAGGATCCCTTTTTTGCACTTCACCTACCGCACACATATGGTGTCTTACAGGGAAGGTCCTCGGGACGCCATGCCGAACCCGCAATGACTCACCAACAAGGGGCACCGAAACCGGGTAGGCTTAAAAGGAAGGCGGTCAGGACTGAGACGCCGTCGCGGAGGTATGAAAAAAGAACCCCGCTCCATGGTTGTCGTCTTTTAAAATAACGTCTGTGTTTCCTAGCAGGAAAAACGCTCGCCGGACCATATCCGGAGAGCCTGCCGGCCACGCCTCCACCAGCCAGGCTCCCAAGCCGGACTTAGAGGCAGACACTAACGTGGGGCCAACACCGGATGTTCCTCCTACAGAGGATGCAGATAGGCTGTCCGCTACGAATTCCGAAGTGGAGAGTGCCATGAATCACAGGCGTCGCCGGGCCGTACTCCGCGACGCTTGTTTCTCTCAAGAGGCGTTCGATGCCTTCGACTCAGGAGACGCGTACATCCGAGCTGCTCGAAATGGTCTTGCCAGAGCCATGGGCCAGTATGTAAAGGATATACGGGTAAGAAAATCTAATAATTATGTATATCAGTAGCCCCTGAGACTTGAAACAGTTGGCACAACTGATTTAAGGATCGTTGTTTTCGTAGGTTCTTACGGAGAAGAATACCCAGTTGTCTCGAGAGCTAGAGGAGTGCAAAGCCCAGCTACGGGCCGCAGTTGCCGCAGTGAAGGAGTCCGAGAAGGCCCCATCTGCTAACACTTGTTTCTATCGAAAAGAATGACATGTACCAGTTGGTATTCAGCATGCATGCAAATCTAACAATAGATTCTGCAGATGACCCCGGAGTGAATCCGGAGGTCGTACGAGGGGATGAGCAACATGCTCAACGACAGCTAAAGGCTGGCGAGCGCATGCTTACGCAGGTTAGGCGGGAGAAAAACGATCTCCAAGATGCCAATACCCAGCTGGGCGTTGAACTGAAAGATGTTCGAGCCCAGCTTTCTGACTCCATAAAGGAGAATAAGAGGCTTCGACGCGGCATTTTTAGTAAGTGCTTGAACGAACTTTTATAGAGTTCGGCGAAGAAACCGGCTAACAGAGTTATATCTGTAGGTATGCTGACGGGTCGTCCCGCGGAGGAGATGCCCGGGTCTGCGGGTGATCTTCTACCAGAGCTCTCACAACTGCACGAACAAGTACGGCAGGTGATGCAAAGCATTGCCCAAGCCTTGTGGCCATCGGCCTCCCTGCCAGGAGGCATGGGGGAGCTTGTAGAGATGCTCAAGGGAGCGCGACAGCGCTTCCGATTATGGAAGATATCAGCCTGCCGACAAGGTGCAAGGGAAGCCTGGGCCATGGTGAAGACACGATATACCAAGGCTGACCCGAACCACATGGCCGAGGTCGGACCTGTGGGGTCTGATGGGAAAGAGATCCCCGTCAGTTTGGTGTATGACCAGGTGAAATTAGCCGCAAAGTATTCCCAACAGGATTGTAGGCTAGACATCCTGTTGGATGGTATAGAAGAAGAATTTAGTCAGTCTAAGTGACTGTGTACTTCCAGTGACATATATTGTCCCTAGCTGGATTGTAAATCATTTGTCATGGCGGACCTTTTCGCTTCGACCTCTGGACCCGACAGTCCGGAGTGTATCCGAATACCCGCTCAGTTATGTAAAAACCGGGGTACGCGTGGAAACCAGGCGTAGGGGTCATAAGTGCTTGAACAGACAAGTACCCAACTAGCTATGTTATATTACATGGATAGTAAGAAACATCTTCTAGGAAGAATAGTTCCGTTAAGGGTTCCTTTCCCTGGGTACGCATGCATTAATGTGCATGTCCGAACTGTGAAAAAGGACGCAGGATATAAACATCTGGGGGCATGTATTACAATAAATAGAAGTCATCTTTTGTTCACCGACCGAATATTCCCTTAAGAACGCTAGCTTTCGGCTTCACCCAGTCTGAGGTACACATCCGGCTGACCCGGCAGTAAGAATCGCAGAGGTGCTCCCCTTATGCCCTAGCCGAATTAACTGGAACGTAGGGCATAAACACAAGAGCCAGGCAACCCAGCTTGGCCAAAACTTAAGTCATATCGATGCATATAATGGCGAAGAAAAGGTACATGTGGAAAGGTAACACATGTACGGGGGCATAAAGCCCGGAACATAATTATATTAAGCTTCTGTATAAGAAGCCCCCAGGTATAATGAGCACGCGTGGCGCGTCAAGATTGTGTAGTCAAGACACATTTTAACCTTTTAAGGCTGTGAAGAAAAAGGGAAGAAAGAAAGAAAGAAAGAAAGAAAAGACAGATAACGGATATATAAAAAATTGACGAAGGTAAGGAGACGAACACATAGTCCGGCACTAGGCGTAGAACCTTCGGAGTCTGGCTGCGTTCCATGGGTTTGGCTCGAGTCGATTGTCTAATGCATCCCGCAGACAGTACGCTCCACCGGTCAGAACTTGGTCAATAACGAAGGGACCTTCCCATTTCGGCTTGAGCTTGTTCTTTTTCTTCTCCGGTAGGCGTAGAACGAGTTCGCCAACGTTATAAGTTTTGGCCCGTACTTCTCTGCTTTGATACCGTCGAGCCTGTTGCTGATAGAATGCGGAGCGGGCTTTTGCCATGTCACGCTCCTCCTCCAGGGCGTCCAAACTATCCTGCCGATCAAGCTCGGCTTCTTTCTCTTCGTACATGCGTACTCGAGGTGAGTCATGAATTATGTCGCAGGGCAGTACCGCCTCTGCGCCGTACACCATAAAGATGGTGTGTATCCGGTAGTGCGATTCGGCGTGGTCCGCAGCCCCCATAGTACGGAGTCGAGCTCCTCGACCCAGTGCGTATCTGATTCCTTCAAGGATCGCACTAATCTGGGTTTAATGCCGCTCATGATAAGACCATTCGCTCGCTCGGCTTGACCGTTCGTTTGCAGGTGATAGACAGAGGCATAATCGAGCTTAATGCCCATGTTGCTGCACCAAGTTTTTACCTCGTCGGCTGTAAAGTTCGAGCCGTTATCGGTGATGATGCTGTGGGGGACGCCGTAACGGTGTACAACCCCGGATATGAAGTCTATCACTAGTCCGGACTCGGCCGTTTTAACTGGTTTGGCTTCTATCCATTTGGTGAATTTATCCACCATGACCAATAGGTATTTTTTCTTATGGCTTCCCCTTTTAAGGGGTCCGACCATATCAAGCCCTCAGACCGCAAAGGGCCAAGTAATGGGGATTGTTTGGAGAGCGGTAGGTGGCATATGGCTTTGTTTTGCAAAAAGCTGGCAACCGACGCAACGTTGAACGAGGTCATGTGCGTCTGCTCGGGCCGTCGGCCAGTAAAAACTTGTACGGAAGGCCTTGCTTACAAGGGCCCGAGCTGCGGCGTGGTGGCCGCCAAGTCCAGCATGAATTTCTGCCAAAAGTTGCCATCCTTCCTCTTCGGAGATGCACCTTTGAAGTACTTCGGTAGCGCTTTTCTTATAAAGCTCTCCCTCGTGGACCTTGTAGGCTTTAGACCGCCGCACAATGCAACGTGCCTCGTTTGGGTCCTCAGGGAGTTCTTGCCTAGTTAGGTAGGCCAAGAAGGGTTCTGTCCACGGGGCGATGACAGCCATAATCACGTGGGCCGAAGGCGTTATTTCGGTGGCAGAGCCTCCGATTACGTCGGAGTGTTCCATATCTGGTGTTGTGGCCAGGTCCGGACTGTTGTTGCTGGTCTCTCCTTCCCATACCACGGATGGCTTAAATAGCCTTTCCAAAAAGATATTAGGTGGGACAGGGTCGCGTTTAGCGCCGATGCGGGCGAGGATATCCGCCGCTTGATTGTTTTCTCGGACCACATGGTGGAATTCAAGCCCCTCGAACTGAGCTGACATTTTGAGGACGGCGTTGCGGTAAGCCGCCATTTTAGGGTCCTTGGCGTCAAAGTCTCCATTTATTTGAGATATTGCGAGGTTCGAATCCCCACGCACCTTTAGGCGTTGAATGCCCATGGATACTATCATCCGGAGACCATGCAACAGGGCCTCATATTCTGCTGCATTGTTGGAGTCTGTGTATAATATTTGGAGTACATATTGGACTGTATCTTCGGTGGGGGATGTCAGGACGACGCCTGCCCCCAGACCAGCCAGCATCTTAGAGGCGTCAAAGTGCATGATCCAATTGGAGTACGCGCTGTACTCTTTGAGTGGTACTTCAGAAGCCACCGTAATTGAACACTCTTGAAAGTAGTGTCATAATTTCCGGGATGCCATGAAGACCGCGTATGCTATCTTTTGATAATGTGGGTATCGTGATTTGCATGGAGTGAGGACAGTGGATATGTAGTATACAGGCTTTTGAAGCGGGAACTTATGTCCGTCCGTCTCTCGTTCGACGACGAGCACTGCGCTTACAACTTGGTGTGTTGCCGCTATATATAACAGCATTGGTTCACCGACGTTTGACATGGCCAAGATTGGGTTGGTGGCCAAAACGGCTTTTATTTCTTCCAATCCGGCCGTGGCCGCATCCGTCCACTCGAAGTGTTCGGTGCGTCGGAGAAGGCGATAGAGGGGTAGTGCCTTTTCTCCTAATCGGGAGATAAAGCGGCTTAAGGCAGCCACGCATCCAGTTAATTTCTGGATTTGCTTGAGGTCTGTTGGGATAGCCAACTGGGACAGAGCTCGGATTTTGGCCAGATTTGCTTCAATTCCTCTACTGGAGACGATGAAGCCCAAGAGCTTTCCGGCGGGCACGCCGAAAACGCATTTTTCCGGATTGAGCTTGATGTCATATGTTCGGAGATTGTCGAACGTGAGCCTAAAGTCGTCTATTAAGGATTCGACGTGTCTGGTTTTAATGACCACGTCGTCTACGTATGCCTCCACTGTTTTTCCAATTTGTGTTTCCAGATATGTCTGAATCATGCGTTGATAGGTTGCACCGGCGTTTTTGAGCCTGAAAGGCATGGTGTTAAAACAGAAGGGGCCGTATGGAGTGATAAATGCCGTTGCGGCTTGATCGGACTCCGCCATCTTAATTTGATGGTATCCGGAGTATGCGTCGAGGAAACACAATGAGTCATGTCCTGCGGTAGCGTCGATAATTTGATCGATGTGGGGGAGGGGGAAGGGATCCTTGGGGCAAGCCTTGTTAAGGTCCTTGAAATCGACACATAGGCGCCAGGATTTGTCCTTCTTTGGTACCATCACCAGGTTTGCTAGCCAGTCCAGATGTTTTATTTCTCTAATGAATCCGGCCTCGAGTAACTTGGCTAGCTCTTCTCCCATGGCTTGTCGCTTAGGCTCAGAGAAACGCCGAAGAGTCTACTTGACCGGCTTGAACCCCTTTAGAATGTTAAGGCTATGCTCGGCCAGCCTGCGTGGGATTCCTGGCATGTCTGAAGGATGCCAGGCGAAGATGTCCCAATTCTCGCGCAAGAAGTCCCGCAGTGCGGCGTCTAATGTGGGGTTTAACTGTGCCCCGATGGATGCTGTTTTTGTAGGGTCCGTTGGGTGGACCTGGAATTTGACTATTTCGTCTGCTGGTTTAAAAGAGGTGGGCTTGGGTCTTTTGTCGACTATCACGTCGTCCTTGTCCACTGTGGAGCGCAGCGCAGTTAGTTCTTCGGCCGCAAGGGCTTCGGATAACGCCTTGAGGGCTAGTGCGGCGGTTTTATTTTTGGCGCGGAGTGCTATGTCCGGATCACTAGCTAGAGTGATGATTCCATTGGGCCCGGGCATTTTGAGCTTCATGTACCCGTAATGGGGTATAGCTTGGAAGATCGTGAATGCCTCCCGCCCTAAAAGGGCGTGGTATCCGCTACTGAACGGGGCCACTTCGAATGTGATTTCTTCAGACCTATAATTCTCCGGCGTGCCGAATACCACATCTAGTGTGATTTTTCTCGCACATCGTGCCTCCCGACTAGGGATGATTCCTCTGAAGGTCGTGCTGCTTTGCTCAATGCGGCTCTTTTCTATTTCCATTTTTTGAAGAGTCTCCTCATAGATGAGGTTTAATCCGCTGCCACCGTCCATGAGCACTTTAGTAAGCCGGAAACCGTCCACAATTGGACTAAGGACCAAGGCGGCTGGTGCTCGGGTTGTTCGGAATTTAGGTTCGTCATTGGCATTGAAGGTTATAGCCGTATCGCTCCATGGATTTATTGCTGCCACGTGGCAGACTTCGGCAAGGCTACGGAGTGCTCGCTTGCGCCTATTATTTGAGGCGAAGGTCTCGAAGACTGTTAATACTGTATTGTTATTTTTCAACGGGATGGTGCTCTGTTGTATTGTTGATGAGGATATCCTCGCCGCTCTTGGCCACCTGCCGGAGTATCCAACGTGCTCTAAGGCTATGTGTTGGCATGGTATCCGTTGTACTGTGAATTTTGCATGGCCCATTGAGCCATCCCTCCAATACGATTCCACGCCCTGTAGTGGGCTTTTGTTTCTTTGTAATTGGATCGGGTGACTTACGAGAGTACACCCTTTTAGTTCGGACGGGGGGTTTAGTGAGAGCCGGAGGATCCCAAAATTTTGTTTAGGTTTTCCAGGCGCTTTCCATCGCACAGTACTTCTGTACTATGGCCGCCAAGTCAGCAAAGTGTGCTATGTCACGGCGACTTATGGCGTTGAGGATTCCCTTGTCCGTGCAATTTTTGCAAAATAATGAAATTGCGTCTTCCTCGCGACAGTCCTTGACCTTGCTCATTACAAGGAGGAATCTGGCCCAATAGTGATGTACTGTCTCTTGGGGCTCTTGTCTAATGTGGGAAAGATCACTTATATCTGGGTGGGTGGGTAGATTTAGGTCCGAACCCTGACCCGATCTGAGACCCAGGGGCGGAGGAGTTTTCGAGCTTGGCAGTTCGGGCTCCGGGATGTTGCACAATAGATCTGGCCCGCTGTCTGATTCTAGGTTCAAAGCTTGGGCCATGTCCTCCCGTAGACGGGTACCCGGCTTGGAGAGCTCGGGAATCCGGACATAGTTTGTCCTCAAGATAGAGGAAGAATCGCTGCGTTGCTCCTCCACCACCGCTATCTGATGGGTGACCGGCAGAGAGTTAATCTCCCTTTGGTCGGGTTTAAGCCCGATCCGATCATAGTCCGTAGCGACTCCCAGGGCGGCGATGCGATCCAAGAGCTCGTTCAAGGAAGAGAGCTCCATTGGATCCATCTGCTCGGCGAATCCCGAGCCGACGTGGAGGCTGTTTTTGATGACCCGAGAAGTCATCGTCGGCGCAACGGCCGAACGGGCGGTCATGACGAAGCCGCCTAGTCGGAGAGTTTGGCCTACAGCCAGGGCTCCCCCAGAGGTGATGTTGTCCTTGACAACAAGACGAGCCATCAAGCCTTATGGTGATGGCACAGTGGAACTCTGAATGAAAGCACCAATGTCGGTGTCAAAATCGGTGGATCTCGGGTAGGGGGTCCCGAACTGTGCGTGTAAGGCGGATGGTAACAGGAGGCGGGGGACACAATGTTTACCCAGGTTCGGGCCCTCTCGATGGAGGTAATACCCTACTTCCTGCTTGATTGATCTTGATGATATGAGTATTACAAGAGTTGATCTACCACAAGATCGTAGAGGCTAAGCCCTAGAAGCTAGCCTATAATTATGATTGTTGTTGTCCTACGGACTAAACCCTCCGGTTTATATAGACACCGAAGGGGGCTAGGGTTACACAGAGTCGGTTACAAGGGAGGAGATCTACAGATCCGAATTGCCAAGCTTGCCTTCCACGCCAAGGAGAGTCCTGCCCGGACACGGGACGAAGTCTTCAATCTTCTATCTTCATAGTCCAACAGTCCGGCCAAAGTATATAGTCCGGCTGTCTGAGGACCCCCTAATCCAGGACTCCCTCAGTCATGTGGGCCTGCATCGGTGGAGAGGCTTGAGTCCCCCGCGCATGTGGTACAGCACCGTGTCATGGAGGAGAACGCGCACGTCCAGCGCTACTTGGTTGCGTTGGCGAACGGGCGGTTCTCCAATACCTGGCAGATTCTTTGGGGATCTCACCGGAGCTATGATCCGGTGATGGTTCCTTCTCTTTGGGTGTCCACCGCGGCCCACTAAACCTAGAGGAGCTATTATTCGAGATGTATTAGTGATATTATATGATGATCTTTGCTACAAACTACTATATATGTACTCGATGATGGATTATTAATTACCTATTAGTTATTTGCTTATTGAATGCAAAAGATGAGCGCGGTTTGTGCTACAAACTACTATATATGTATTCGATGATGGATTATATGATGATCTTTGCTACAAACTAGGTTCGATGATGATCTTTGCTACAAACTACTACAAACTACAATTTTTAGGTGTTTTAGTTGTCATATGATGATCTTTGCTACAAACTACTATATATGTATTGGATGATGGATTATTAATTACCTATTAGGAAATGTCTGACGACGAAAGGGAATTCGCTATGTGCGATTACTGCGAAGATGAGCGCGGTCTGTGCGACAGGCCTCACCTGGTAGAAGGTCGGCACTTCAGCATCAAGCTCCAAGAGACCTTCGATGTTGAAACGGTACGCAACGACGACAAGTGTTTTTGTTATTTTTTGCATGACTTCTCTGCTTCTTCAACGTGTAATTTCCATCTTTTACAATTCGACTAGCTTATCCCATGCCATGCAAGACGCTATGTCTTGGAGAAGATGGGTTTTGAAGATCATAAAAGAATGGAGACAAACATAATTCAACTAAGGACCCATCATGGTTATGATTTTGCTGTAAATCTATACAATTCTGTGAACTCATCCAATTTTGGTTGCCTGAATTGGGAAGCCCTTTGCAAGGCGTATGATTTTCATGAGGGTATGCTTCTCACCTTCGATCTTGGTGATCCTGACATCGACGAAAATAATATGACCATTTGGGTCCTTGTTGACACGCTTCCAGTTCTACCGCTGTGTGAGTTTCTTAAACATATTTACCAAGTAATTTATATTGTTTATTTCAAAATATTTGACAGCTTATTTTCATTGACAGCTTATTTTCATTCTTCAAAAAATATACGAAAAATGGTAGACAGAACCTACTACTACAATGATGAAGCACAATTAATTTATAAGGAGCAAGATGGTCTTATCGCATTTTTTACTAATCTTGAGAATTACAATAGCTATTATCAAACTCCTCCACATTATGGTCAATACGTGCCACTAGTGCACGTGTTGAACTACGGTAACATCAATGGAGATATCATGGTAAGATTTTCTACTATTACGACATCCGTGCATCTTTTGCATAAATTCTTCTAAAACTAAACTACATTGCTAACTACAAAGTTATTACTATGTTTTTGAACAGAAAATCCCGATGGATTGTGTGCCTCATCTGATGTTGCCGAGAGATCGCGTTAATGTTATGAGCTTACGGCCACCACGGCCAGGTCAGCCGCAGTATCCACATCACTCCTGTCCATACCGGATTTCTAAAAGCGAGGAAGCCATGATAATAAATGATTTCAAAAAATGTTTGAACCATCGTAGAGAGCTACTTGGAAGCAACATTGTGCGTAGGCCAAGACTTGGAGACAGGATGATCTCCGTTCTTTATTATGGAGAGTCAGTTTTCCTTAATGGAGAGTCAATGCCTATCTTGTTTTATGATATTTTACCTAAGAGAGGGTAGAGTAGGTCCTATGAGAGGAGTAGGTCGTAGCTAGAATGTGTTATTATGTGCTACGATGTGTTAGAGTTGATGATGATGATGATGAAGAGTTGTGATTATGACTAGTGACCAACTTGTTATATGATGTCTCATTGACGAACATTGTTTGGTGGTGATGACAAGTGGTAATGAATATGCTATTTAAACAGACTAGTTCATGATGAGTTGTTATTGTATAAAAAATATATCTGTTTAAACATGTATAGCGCCAAAATGCTAAAAAAAACATAAAGTTAGCAGTGGCGCGGGCCAAAATATTACCAGCAGCGCTCACTTACCAGTAGCGCTCCCAAGTGCCGCGCTACTCGTACTTGAACTTACCAGTAGCGCTGGCCTAAAAACGCGCTACTGCTACAAAATAGCTGTAGCGCCGTAGCAGTAGCGCTGGTGCCCGTGCTACTGGTAGCTCAAAAACCAGCGCTACTGGTAAGCTTTTCCCTAGTAGTAGTGTACTTCCAGCCAAAAGGTGCGCACAGAGTTTAACTGCAAGTTGCAACCACAATGCCTATATCAGGAGAGTTTCTTGTTACCAATTTCAACTTTCTGTATGTGCGTCACCTCACCGCCATCTTGCAACTTATAATACCTGCTGCAGGCATTATACGGCACGGCTCTTCTGTAAGAAAAGTATGATGGGAGCATTATCGTGGCCATGGACCAAACAATTGTGGAAAAAATTGGCTATGTCGGTGAGAGGAAGGTGATAAGCGCTTGGAAAAAATTGTGTGGCCAGTGGTTGCCTGGGTTACTAGTTCAATCTTCCTGCACCTCAACATCTTGTTTTCTTTATCGGTGAAAGGGAAAAGGGGTATATATCCCACTAAAGCCAAAATTGCCACACGTTACTGTTCTTCATTTTCATTTCATTTTCTAATTCATTATACGTGCTTTTATTTAACACGTAAACTTGAATGTCTACGCGAAATCATTGTGCAGGAAATCTCTTGGTTGCGGCGCAGAGCGGCTTGTTGTCGAGGTTGAAAGCACAGAGGAGAAGTACCATCCGACCCCCGCGTCGTCCCCAGGCGACTCGGGGGATCCCATCTCGCTGGCCGGCGCCGCACCTCTCTCTCCTCCCCCCTCGCCGCCGCCGGGCAAAACCCGCGCTGCGGACGGCGGCGGCGGGGCGTTCGCTGCGCAGCGGCGAGGTTCCTTGGTGGTGGGAGGCGCTCTTTCCGCCGGCTCGGCGGCGCAGCCGCGGCGGCTCCCCATGTGCGACACCGGCGGCTCCCTGCGTGGATCTCGCGCTAGCGCCTCCAGATCCGGCCGGCGCGGGTGAGGAGGGGTGGCGGCCCTCCTTCCCCTGCTCATGGGCGATGGGGCGGCTTCGGCGGCCCGGCAGCCCGGCGGCTTCGGCGTCCCTGCGGCAGTGGCGTCCCGGTGGTTGGCTCCTCCGCGGACGCCCCTTTGTGCTGCGGTGGCGGCTCCCAGTATGCAGCGGCGACGGATCCCGGCGCGGTTCTCGCGCTTCTGGACTCGGTCGGCGCGGGTGCGGAGGGGTGGCGGCCCTCCTGCCCCTGCTCGTGGGCAGTGTACTCGTCTGCGTGGTGGCTGCGTGGTGGATGCGGTCCCTTTGGCTGCCTGAGGTGGGGGAATGTGGATCTGGCAGGCGCCCAGATCTAGCTTGTCGGTGCTGCTCCGGGTGCCGGTGAGGAGTGGGTTGTGGTGGCTCTCCGATGTTGCTGGCGCGGCGTCTTCGTGGAGGTGGGTGGGCCAGTGGAGGTTCGGTGCGTGTGGGTGCCGGTGGTGACGGGTGCTCTGGGCGAAAGTTTTGCCAGGTTCCGGCCAGCGGCGTCGGCGTCCGTGGGCGTCGTTTCACCTCCTTGGAGGCGCCGTCGTGGAGCCCCGTGTCCGTCACCCTCAGACCTTGCTCTTCGGGTGAAAGCCTAAGGCCCGACCGGGTCGGGCGGCGGCATCGTCATCGTCGCCTCCCCCTTGGGGGCGTCGCCTTGAAGAGCATTGGTTCCCCTTTGCGCGCTTCATGGGCTGGACACTCCCGACATTGCGGTCGGCTGGTGCCCGTCCGGTGATGTGGATGTTAGCGGGGCTTCTTGTGTGATAACGATGGCAGTTTCAAGCGGAGCAGGCTTGCTGATGGGTCTTGGTAGTCAGTCTCTACCGGCGTGTTCGAGGGGTTGCCATGCCCCGCTTTGTCTTCCTGAAGTCGGAGCTGCTGAGGAGGGGCCCTTGCGGCGACGATAACACGAGACGGGTGGTTAGCTCTGGCGCTGGCTCGGCACAAGCCCAACGCTTTTCCCTTGGGATGCTCGTCGATAGAGTCAGAGCTGTCTAGTCGCCGGCGCGTGTGGCTGACTGTTTGGCATCGGCCGGCGCAGGCCTCGACGCTTGTTTGCGGTGAGGGCTTCTTCGGTGGTCGTCGATGGTGGAGTCGGGGTCGCCCTCGCGGAGGTGTGATGACGATGATGCTGGGCTGCAACCTCGACGATGCTTTTCTCCTCGGCGGCGTGTGTGCATTCTTGTGCGGGTAGCCAGATCGCCCTGTGTCTTGTGTGGGCATGTTGTAACGGTTTTTGCCCGGTTTTCCGTTAATTAACCGGACAACTCTCTTCTTTTTTATTAATGAGATGAGGCAAAACTTTTGCCTCTGTTTCAGAAAAAAATATCATTGTGCAGTATTTAAGATGGAAGCAAAATCAGTATTATCAAAGCAAGACAAACGACTTACATGACACTGATCGATCAAGGTAGATTCTGGTAAGCTTCTTCTGCTCTGCTCTGCGATTCAGAATTTCTGTGGCTTGCTTCATCCAGGTTCCAGATCATCGTCAGTCTTAAGGGAACTAGTATTGTCGTCGACCTTCATTCCAGCGGGTGGGAGATCGAGGTTTCGATCATGTGGCAATCGGCCACTAGTCACCATGGATCTGCATTAATTCGTAAGAAGTGATTGGTCGATGGTAGCACTGAAATTTCCGAAGAAGAAAACCGTCAATCCAAGAGCGTGCGGGGTCGCCTTCGCCACCTGCCGCGGCCGCCGAACGCAGGCGCTCCGCCCCTCTCTCTCTCTCTCTCTGTTTTTTTTTAGATTTTTTTTTTGAGACAAAAAGATTTATTTTTAGATCTCTGGTTTTTTTTTTGAGAAACTTTTAGATTCTGGTATGCGGCGACCAAGATGATGGGCCTCCACGGCCCGCGCTAAAAATTGCCATAGCTCGGCAGGCCCTGCGCGTAATTTTTTTTATTAAAGTTTGATTGAATCGTGGGCTGGGTCGTTTCCGCAAAACATGCAGCCGTTGTTTTGGTCCACGATTTTTACGAGAGGAAACTCGTCGTAGTCGACACGTACTCGAAACTCGTAGCCGAGTCGGGGCACCAGATACCATCACGTACGAATATAAAAGGCGAGACCCCCACCCGATTTCCTCCACCAGAACATCGACGAGACAAAAAAAGACAACCAGAACATCGAGGAGAGCAGATAGAAGGAAATCCGTCGGGAGGATTCGAGTGCTTAAGCCAACAACAACCACGTGCGAACGCGAGATCGACCAAGCAAGTTAGCGAAACAATGGGCTGCTGCATGAGCCGGTTCGTCAAGGCGACGATCGCAGTCGTCTTGCTCGTCATGATCTTCACGTCCGGCGCAATGGCGGCCACCAGCTTGGACGCCACCCGGATCCAGCAGCTGCCGTTGGCGGACGGACTTCTCCAAGGGCCAGAGAGTGTCGCCTTCGACGCCCAAGGGCACGGCCCATATAGCGGCGTCTCCGACGGCCGCATTCTCAGGTGGGACGGGGACAAGATAGGCTGGACCACTTACGCATATGGCCCTGGCTATGACGAAGATATGTGCACGGCTTCGATATTCCGCTCAGCAACTTCCACGGAGAGTCAGTGTGGCCGGCCGCTCGGTTTACAGTTTCACCACAAGTCTGGGGATCTATACGTGGCTGACGCCTACAGGGGACTCATGCGGGTTGGTCCTGGTGGCGGGGAAGCCACGGTATTGGTCAATGCGATTGATGATAAACCTCTCCGCTTCACCAACGGGGTTGACATCGACCAGGTCACCGGTCAAGTCTACTTCACTGATAGTTCTATGAACTATGACAGGACGCATCATGAACTAGTCACAAGATCAGGGGATTTAACAGGGCGTCTCATGAGGTACGCCCCACGTACCGGTGACGTCGCGGTCCTCCAAACACGCCTGGCGTATGCAAACGGCGTCGCTATCAGCACCGACCGTACGCATCTAATCGTCGCATCTACC
This sequence comes from Aegilops tauschii subsp. strangulata, assembly GCF_002575655.3. Taxonomy (NCBI): domain Eukaryota; kingdom Viridiplantae; phylum Streptophyta; class Magnoliopsida; order Poales; family Poaceae; genus Aegilops; species Aegilops tauschii. The sequence continues at coordinate 427,970,811 of NC_053037.3, read as the reverse complement.
GGACCGTGCAAACTACTGAGGCACTGGATCAAAGGGAGCAAGGCGGGGACGTCTGAGCCATTTGCCGATCTCCCCGGCTACCCTGATAACGTGAGGCCTGACAGAAGGGGAGGTTACTGGGTGGCGTTACATGGGGAGAAGAATGAATTGCCCTCTCGCCCCAATAGCCATTTGCTCGCTGTGAGGATCGGAGCTGATGGCAAGATACTTGAAGAGATGAGGGGGCCCAAGCGCGTCAAACCCGCTGAGGTGATGGAAAGAGACAACGGAAAATTGTACATAGGCTCTATTGACTTGCCGTATGTCGGCATAGTTACACGCAAGCAGGGAGGCTAAAATATTTTTTGTGTTTTGCAAATAAATGTAATATCTTTATTATGCACATTGATTGTTGATAAATTATTGTGTACTATGTCTTAAGTTCCTCAGACCCACCAATATTTTTTTATTTGATTGATTGCAATAATCGTGAGTTTCTTTGTTGATTGACGGAAAGGTTATCAATCGTAAGTTACGGCAAACTGTTCATTAATATGATGCATGCTTTGACGATGATTTCCCCTTGTTGGGTGTGTTTGTTTGTACCACGGGGAACATTTTATGTGCAGCGATTGTGGGAAGGTGGATGTATTTGCCGCCGATTGCCATATTGAGCTGTCTCGTATAACATAAAGCAATAATACTTTGATTCGGAGGGAAATCAAAAGATGGATTAGTTTGGAGGCACAGACTGAAACCTGGATCAATCGATTTGGACTAAACAACAGCTCGTCTAGATGTTTTTTCGTTCCCTCAACAGAGACACTTTTGGTACGTGCGTCAATCACTTGTTGGCGATGAACACGTCGTAGAGCACGGTGTCGGAGCGGGCCCCTCGTCCATGTCGGCGCCTCCCAACGATCGACGGCGCCGAGGCCTTGGGACGGCAGCACGAACGTCACCTCGGTCGCCAGCCTCCATGGTGGTGGCCGTGGCGCAGTACCCGCCGCAGGTGTACAATCTTGGCAGCGGGTCCTCTACGATTTCATCATGGTCTCGACCCGCCTGGCGCCCACCTCAGGCTCGCCGGCGTGATGGTGCGATGAGAAGCCCGTGTGCAGTTGGCGGTGCCACTGAACTCATCCAAGCGCCGTACTACAGTACAGTCAAAAGATGTTCACTGGGCCAAAACTGAAGTTCAATTTTAAATGGCACGGCGGTTTTAAATAAACCCATCGTTCTCGCATCCTATATATTCCGTCAAAGAAAGAAGGTCACTCATTTTATTTTTCCTGGTCCGAAATTTAACTCGCTCTTGGTGTCACCGTAGAAATTCTGGACTAGTAGGTGCTATTTGGCTTAGTTTGCTCGCCCATACCAATTCCCAGCTATAAATACCACACAGCAGAAGTCGATGTCAACCAGCAGCAGGAAACCAGCTACCACCCCAGCCGAGTGAATGAGCATGGCCGCATCACGGCAGATCTCCACGGCCGAGCTGCGGCTCTGCATCAAGGAGGCGCTGGGCGGCGACATGTCGACCGAGGAGGTGCAGGCCCTGATGGCCTCCGCAGATACCGATGGCGACGGGCTGCTGGACGAGGAGGGGTTCCTGAGGCTGGTGCGGGAGGCTGAGGCCGGCCACGAGGAAGAGGAAAACAGGTGCAGGGAGGCGTTCGGGGTGTACGAGATGGAAGGGAGGGGCTGCATCACCCCGCTCAGCCTCAAGCTGATGATGAGCAGGCTAGGCCTGCACCTGGAAGTCGACGTCTCGACGAGTGTCAGGTTATGATCCGCCGGTTCGACCTCAACGGCGACGGGGTGCTCACCTTCGACGAGTTCAAGACCATGATGATGATGATGGCATGAGATCTAGATTATGCCCACACATACAAAAACTCAACTTCTATGCAAGACATTCGGTTTTCTATAATGAAAACCGGACAGGGTGGCCTCTGTTTTGCTCGAAAAAAAAGGAAGGTTGATTGTAATTCTATAATTTCTATCTTTGACTCAGCAGCACATACAATTGTATTGTTCTATAGCCAACTAGACTGGCCCCACATCCCTTGAGAAAAACAAAGTGCCAAACTAAAAAAGATGAACAAATGACAATGCTTCCATTTCCAGTGCTCCACTATAATATCAGTGGATACCTGGGAGGGACATGACACATCTATAAAATGTTGCAACCAAGAAAAACATCTTTCCAGCAGTAGCATATAAATAGCACTTACCCATCATTATTCCAACATACCTGGTCCTAAATAAAACAGATGGACCAGACTCCACACTTGACTCCTTTGGCACCTTCCATGCTCCAGTAAAAAGAACAGACAGGAAAGCTCTAGCAGTCGAACCTGTACACTACGGTCTTCTGCACCACGGGCGCATAAACGTTAAAAACTAGATTGCCCCGACGAGCGAGCTGACCAGTTCATCCACTGCACAGAGTTGCAGCAATATAAGTACATGTCTCCACAGTCTATTTGTGATCATCAGGTGGGTGTGCTATAGTAAATGACCCACATAAAAGGGGGGATCCATCTCTTTTTGTTGGTCTATGAGATTAATCTGAAACCTACACTTAAAGTCACAGACTGAAATAAGGCTACTTTCCTGAGCCCATGGAACTTCTCCCAGCTCAAAACCTTATCAAGGGGGCAATCATGCATGTCTTCGGATATATAAGAATAACCATTCCGAAGACAATTGCGCAGAGGCCTTGAGCTATATTAACCAGGAACCGATTCAGAAGAGATGTGTCCACCGCTAGCACCAGTGGGATTAAAACTGCTGGCAGGCGTGGTTCTCTGAGCGAAATCAAGCAGCATCTGGCGTTGCTGCTCGTTTGTGTGGGGGAGGCTTGCACGTAGCAACTCTACTGGCATCTCCCTGCTGGTTGCTTGGGAGGCTTCAGATCCAATCACAGAGCCTGATGCCTGCATCACAAACATCTGCAGAATACTTTCATACTTACTGAGGCAGTATTTTGTCAGAAGCCCAAAGAAAGCATCAAACGATGCCTGCCAGAGAGCTCGGTTTGACGGGGTATAGCTGGATACGGCACGCTGATCAGTCAGCAACTCAGTTGCTCGGTCCAGTACTGACTTGATAATAAGAGAAGCCCCGTCACCAGCAGAGCTACCAAGAGGACGGAGAGGTGGTTGCTCAGATGAACAGACAACTGCAGCAAGGCAAGCACTAAGAGCACCGAGCTCCATATGGTGAGCACAAGTCGAAACAGTCTTTGCCAGAGCAACTGTTGTCTCTGCTGCACTTGAATCTGATGGTAAACCCCCAAACAAGAACCTCAGGTGTCGGAAAATAGCCATGCACACAATCCTGGTCAACTCGCTTCCAGGGACAATAAGCCGGATATAACGAGCCAGAAGCTTACGTCCTTTGGGAAGAGAAACAATGCGAAGAAAGACAATATCATCCTTAGGGGCTAAACCAGATGAATTGGCAGATTTGCTGGGCCCAAGAGGGTCAGCAAGCTGAAGTGACGCGGCTAGACCTTCAAGGAGAACTTGTCGCCTTCGCCTCAGCTGGAAGCTGTTCTCCTGTGCCTGGCTAGACTGCAGGAGCCTGTCAATATCATCCACCTCAAGAAGAAGACCAATGGCATCTTCAACAGTGACCCTGGCTGCTACCATAGGTTCTTTCTCCAGGGACCTCACGGAAGACTTCTGATCATGAGGACCCTCACCTGACAAAGGATTGTCAACTTCAAGAAGAGACCGGGGCCTGCGAATGGAAGAGAAAGAAACTCTCCCAAGAGCATCGACCTGAAGATATGCATGCTGGTCACCACTTGATCTGGACTTGGAGGGCAAGTCTTTAACTGATGTTGGGGAGAAATTGGTCTTTTGCTTAGAACTGGAACCCTTTTTCGCCATGCAAGCTTGATGATAATAATCAACAACGTAAGGATCACTGCTGTGACTTGCCGAGTGCTGCATTCTTAGAATAGACTCAATCTCTTCAGATGACATGTACTTGGATCTAAACTTCAGTCCACCACTCTCACCGTTCTGACTACCAGTAGTATCAGATGGTGGTTGAGAAAAACGTAAACTGTGTTTTCCCCTTCCTGATCTTGATCTCTTGTCTCTTGATGAAGGAAGACTGGTAGCAGATTCAAACCTGCCTGGTATCTCTGGGGGGTGATGATGGTAGAATAGGTGGGGTGGTAAATTTAGGTAATTATGATGGTGGGATGGTTGGAGCTGTGCCAATCTCTGCTGTTGCTGAGAGAATAGCAGTGATGACATTGGGCTATTCGGAAGCGATATTTGTTTCTGTAACAAGTTTGGCAGTAGATTAAGGTGCTCCCCAGTGAACAGGTTGGCTTGGTTTGACCAGTCATTTTGCATTGGATTGCTTACATGCATATTAGGACCACCAAAGGGCATGCTTCCACCATATGGTAGTCCATGAGGTAACCCAACCATATGATACGGGGAACCTGGCAGTGGCATGCTCGGAGAACCCATCTGTATCCCAGCTCCAAACGATGGAATGCTCCCATGACGTGTAAGACCTTGAGCAGGATGTGGTGATCTACCACCTGGTGGCGGAAACGAGGTTAACGGAGGAGACTTTGGTCCTGTGATAGGTTCACTGGAACGGTGCTGCAGTGGCTGCTGAGGATAGGAAGATGTTCGACTTAACGGCTTGTTGTCCCCTTGCTGCATCAAAGAATGTGACTGCGATGACCACCATCTTTTACCTTCCTGGAATTCCTCATTTTCTAATATATCCTGATAATTGGGAAACTCGACATCCTCAGTCCAATCAACAGTTAAAGAACCTGAAGAATAAAAATCATTCCATAGATCAGTAACATATTGAATCTTGGGGCATATAACTGACTTTTACTATACACATAAGTTCGCATAAGAAAAAAAAATTATCCGACAGAACAGTATATAAGAACCTAAATTCGAGTCCACAAGGGATTGAAGTTTACTTTAAATAGTTGCTTTCCAACCAATAAATACAGACACCTAACCACTCTTCCTGATAACACTGATGACATTAAATTCCAAAATTATGTGCAACAATGCAATAAAATCATATCGTACTGGAGCACATGCTGAGCTTTCAACAAAGCCACATCCAAAAACTACAATATATTAATATAAACATTTCTGAAAAAAATCATAAATGTTTTTATCTACTGACATAGATAACATGATGTATAGCATGTCAAAAATCCACAAATAATATACAAGGTTAACAATAAGAGGCAAAACAGTTGAAGCGACAAAAATAAATATGGTGCAGAAGAGCATGCTGTGAAGATTGACTTGAAGATTCTTAAACAACCAAAGTTTGAGCATCATGTTTCATAGAGAGCAATAGTGAATATCACAAGTAAGCTTCACACCATTAAACACCAGTGTTATTTTGTCATAAGAGTAGCAATGTCAACTTACTTCCTCTTGAAATGGATCGTCTGTCACCGATAACACCAGGATTCCGTGTTCCACCACTAACGGTTCGGTTCAACTGAAATAAAATATGTAAATTTCTGAGTGCAAGCTAAGAAACAGTAACAGTAAACAAGCAGCTACTATGAACACACACATCATGTATAAGTATTAAGTCAAACAAAGACGGAGATGAAGGCGCAATGAACATAATCCTAAGTTGCATAGCCACTGACCAAAATATTACTCCAAAGCGAGTTCAATCCCCATGAACTCGGTGTCTACATCTTTTATGCCCAATAGGGCCTTTCATGGGTAAAAACGTTGAAAACGTAGAATAGGTAAATGTGGTCAGAATCAATAATCTATCTACGTCCATTAAGTTCAGATAATCAAATTATCAAGGATATAATAAGAAAAGAATGGATTGTCAAACAATAAGAGTAACCACTTAGCAAAATATGATAAAGCATAATGGGGCTTCAAAAAGTTGCTAATTCAAGAAGAATCTGCTGAATACTGTGTATCCCAAAAACATATGTGATAGGTGCATGTGGGAAAGGTCATATCCAACTCCTATCAATTTTTAAAGCTGAAACACTGGAGCAATAAGTCAAGAGTAGCAAACCTTAGCAAAAGTACTCGCAAGATCATCGACGTCCGACAAGTTACTTAGATTGTCAATCTGTGGAAAAAGGAGCTTGAGTCAGAATAACAGCATGCACTAGAGAATTTAAATAAATTATAAATCACAAGAAAAGATTAAAAAAAAACAGGAAGCATTTTGAAAATGGTATGCAGAGGGTGTCGGGTTAGCTAAAAGCATACACATGTCCCTGATTCCCCATACAAACTTTGTTTCTGAAAAGTACTGCACAGGGATTGACGGCTAATTACTCTATCATTACATGCACAGTTTGCCCATTACAATCAACTCGAGGTATAAGTTTATACATGCGCTCTAGCTAATCATGATCACGCAGTACAACTGAGCCACACAGTCAGTGAGTCACTAAAAATTGGTCATGTTAAGCACCACAAGCTTAAACTCGCTATGCCCAGAAATACATGACATGAATCTTAACGGCCAAACTTAGTCCATAGGAGACTTAAAACTAAGTATTAGCATTGCAAGATCAACGACGCAATGTTGACTGCAAAAGCAACTAGAGCAGTTCAAAAATGGCATGCCTACCAACAGACCAATCAGCTCTATTATTCTGCAACATAGTAGATTCAATGGTTATTTTCACACAGCAGTATTGACAATGTTGATCCCAAAGTTGCAGAAATAACTATGTTGAACCCAACAAAGTAATTCTGGGGGTCAAACAACACAAGTGAAAGTATGCTAGGATCCAAAGTGCACCAAAAATCCTACTCATAATTTCCTAAAAAAAATCCTACTCATAATCAACAATCAGATAAAAACATAGGCTAGGCTACTCATATAAGCAACAATCAGTGCTCTAGGGGTGTAAAGTCTTGACCAGTTAGTAATAGGGTGGGTGCAAGAGGATTTCCGCTTACTACATCCGAGGCAAGAAATTCCACCCTCTAAAGGAACTTTTGTGCTCTGAAAAGAAGTGCTGAAATCGTTCACTAGACGCACATTAAGATAGCCCAAAACTTCCCACCGGTCACCGAAGGACTTTGTGTTCCAACATTAGTGAATTGATCCTCATTTCCACCACATATTACCCCATAGGCCCACAAGGATTTATTCTTGATTCCTCCCGCACTAACCCTCCACTACTAACATCCAACTTGCAAAAACCGCACGCCATCGAATAGGATCAAGCACGCATGAGAGCCAAACACACAACACAAACAAGGCCAGAAGTCCATAACAAATATGGTCAGGGTGTGGACTAGGAAGGTCCCGGAATCAGCACCTCTTCTCCCACCGAAGAGAGCCGGTACAAGCCACCATCCTCTGGCCCGCTGAATCCACCGCCATTGCCATGGCCACCATCAGCCTCCAAGCAACCTAGCTCGAGCCCGTCGCGCGGCTCCTTCCCGAAGAAGGCGTACTGCCCGGCGTCAAAACTATCTGCAGCAAGGAAGCACAGATCAAATTAGCATCTTTACCCAGATTACAAGCTAGAACCAAGAACAGCATGTGAAGACCAATCAAGCGAACAAACTAGAACATGTCTTGAGCTCGCCGGGTCCGGGAGGCCCAACTGGAGTAATTCGCCGCTGGCAAGGCAAGATTCGCACCAGAAGCGCGACGAAGGCGCCAGACCCGAGCACCAGCACCCCAACAACACCAACCAAACCGGCGACCAGATCAAACGCTCCCAGGAAAACCGGCAAAAAGCGCACCGAACTCATTCACCACGCCGGCGCAAGCCTCACCTGCGGTGGAGGAGGAGGAAGCGCCGGCGCCGGCGCCGCCGTCGGCCTCAGCGCCCGGCATCTCCGCAGAAACCTAGCAGCAGCAACAGTAGCAGCGGCGGCGGCAGTCGGCGTCGCGCATCTAAGCTAGGCGAGGGCGCGATTCTCTTGGGCTTTCGGATCTGAGAGTTGTGCCTGTGCGTGCGAGGGAAGGGAACGGATAGCTCGGCTCGGCGGCCTCAGTGCTTTGCTCCCTCGGTCCTACTTCTCCCCCTCCCTCCTCTTTCTCTCTCCCCCTCCCTTCTCTTTCTCTCTCCTGCCTATAAATAAATGAGTACATAAATAAAGGGGAATATATTTTGGGATAAGGTAGCAATTGATTGCTCCCAAAGAAATAGGGCATGCAAATTTAAAGCAGTCCAAAAATAAACGCCTCCTTGTCCCCCTTGGGCGGGATTAGGGCTTTCACATTTTTGTTGCATTAATTACATATATATATAAAAGAATGCTGTTGCCTTGCAAGGCACACAACAATGGATCAAGCAGGGGAAGTGAGATTAGAAACGGTAGATGATGGGAGATGCTAAAGAAGCGTAGATAAGAGAGGCAGAGGGAGGCTTTTGGCGTGGCTTGATTGTTACTCTATCTACATTTAACTTTTCTTTATGCGTTTTCTTCTTTACCCCTTCTCTCTCTCTTTCTTTCTTTGAGACCATCTCTCTCTTCTTATGTGGTGTCCTGTTTTTGGATGGGACTTTGAAATAATTGGTTTTTTTTGTGTTTGTGTGTCACTGCTAAACTGTGTCATTTACTATATGGTTTTCTCTCTCTTCTATGATCATATACTTGTCTCGAGTAATGATGGTCTTTGGGGGTGGATTTAGCACTCTGTTAGCACTTGGTTGGTGGTGATGGGGAGTGGAGGTACTGTATTCGAGGGAGGGATCAAGCATCCTATGTTACTGTTACTAATAGAAAAAAATGAGTAGTGGTGTGGTGCTTTGTTTACATCAAAATGTTACTTCCTCCGTTTTAAAGTAGGTACCGTGGTTTTAGTTCAAAATGATACTCCACGATGCTTATTTTTCAAACAGAGGAAGTACTATATTGGACACTAACTTTACCCTGTGATTTACCGGGAAATGTAACCTTTCGCGAGCGTCTTCCTGCCAAGATTTTTGGCTTAGTTGATGTGACTCCTGCCTAGCCTTTCGAAAACAACGTTCAACTGATGTACTAGCTTATTATTATTCTTACCCTAGTGTGGTTGATTTTGGAGATGGCCTTCTGACCTATAAGAGAGATTTTACTATCCTCCTATGCTCATGTGTTGCTAGTGCCGTCGATGGCACCCAATCCGCATGCGCATGTGTAGCTTGCTTCTAAAAACGGACTAGAAACCTCATTTTCCAAGGTAGAACCATAAATGCTATGGTACCATGGCATGGTGCGGCCGTGCAAGGCTTCGACCATAAGTATTTCTTTCGTTCTAAAATAAATATCTTAATCTTAGTAACTTTGTACTCGAGTTAGTATAAAGTCGAGATACTCATTCTGGGATGGAGAAGTACAATTGTAACTCGCACCCGGTTCGGTCGCCCCAGACATTTATCTGCACGACCAAATGCCAGACTACCATTTCGTTTGTCCCTGGTCGAAATACATGCTCCTTTTTCCGACCCTGAAATGCCATCTAGAATCCCCGGAAAAAAGAAATACCATCTAGAAGAAGACGTGAGATCTAAAGAAGAGAGCCGGTACCAAACATGACCCTACAAAAGGAGCACGTACACCATCACCAAGTAATAATAAACTTTTAAAAGGGAGAAAGTGGTCAGGGATATGTGGATGGATGATAGGAGTATTCGCGCACGTAGAATGCTTTAGTATTTCTTTTCCGGTGGTGCAGTGAGTGATGCGGCAGGCAACAGGAGTCCTTTTCTCCGGGCCCTTTCCTTCTTCTTTTTAAATTTTTTTCAGCTGTCACGAGAGAGATAGAGTGTGTGAATTATTGGGCGCAGGAATATTCCGTGCCACCCAAATGGCTGGAGGAATATGTTCCGAGGAGCCTGGCAGGCAGGCAGCTGGTTAATCAGTCACCAAAAGCTCCGAGATGAGCAGATGGCACACCTGAGCTGAGCTGAGGTCGGACTGTACTTTTTCCCATTAATATGTGGAGTTGCTCTAGGTGTGTGTGAAGGGCGGTGGTTCATGCTCGGCCAATTTTTGAGCTGTTTCCCAAACGATGCATTCTCCAGGCCTTGTAAATTAACGATGAGAGCCAAGAGGCTGATACGGACTATTTAAAGAGTGATTTTTGATGCGTTTACAGCGTGCACGTACTTGGCCAAAGTTGGGTGGTTTCGAAGAAGCTTGATTAGATCGAGCAGTTCGGCTTACAAGCTACGAGGGGGAGTCGCGTATGTCTCACAGTGGAAACTTGCGAGTAGGATAGCATCCCCTTCTCTTTTTCTAAACGAGGATAACTTTTTTTTTCAAAAGTAGAAGTAGTAGGACAGCATCTGCGCTGCACGAGCCACCCTATATCTCTCCCGCTCCGTTTTGGACGACGGATCACCAAAGCAAAACCGCGTGCGTGCGTGCGTGCAGTCAAAAGCCGGTGCCACGCATCGCGGGAGTCTTGCTTGGGGGCTTTCCCCTTCCGGCTCCGGGCTCGCTGACGCCGTGCCAGTAGGTGGGTGCGCGCCCGCGCCGTGTTTATCCGCGAGCGAGCAGGCAGGGTGGGGAAAAGGCCGAGAGGGCTCAGGCCAACTCCACCGCGCGACTCCAAATTGTCCGAGGCTGTCCGTTTGAGATTAAACGGACACACGAGACGTCCCAACGCAGGACCCCATCCGCAAAAAGCGTTCGTTTCTGGTCCGTCTCACCCCATCCTGGGCGCAAACTTGGTCTGGTTTTGCGTCTGAAACGGACACGCCCGAACGTTTTCTGCATGGTCCTCGTCCGCCCCTGTCCCTTCGCATGTGAGGCCTGACCCGCTTGTCATTGAACAAAGGGGCCCACACACCCACCCATCCCCCTCTCTCTCCTCCTGTTCTCTCATCTTCACCGCTCCGGCGCGCGACGCAGGCTGGCACGGCGCCGGCGTGGCGGGGCGCATCGCTGGCGGGCCGGGGGCGGGGTGCGGCGCGGGCGGCGCGGCGCGGCGCTGGCGAGGCGGGCAGGGCGGGGCGAGGTGCAAGCGGCGGCGTGGCGTGCGTGGGTTGTGGCGCGGGGTGCAGGCGGCGGCGGGGCAACGCGGGCGCGGGCGTGCAGCGGCGCGGGGCGGGCGCGGGCGCGGGCGCGGACGTGCAGGCGACGGCAGGGCAGCGCGGGCGCGGACGTGCAGGCGACGGCGGGGCAGCGCGGGCGCGGCGGGGCAGAGGAGGTGCGGCAAGGCGCGGCGCCGGCTGCGGGCTGGACAGGGGCAGGGCGTGGGAGAGCGCCCCGGCGAGCGAGCACGAGCGGCCACGGCATGCCACGGCGGGCGCGGACGGCAGCGGACGTTTTGGGGTTAGTTGCTGTGTTGAACGACTCGAACAGACGCCAGACGCATATGTCCGCTTTCACACCCATCGCCATCCAAATGGATTAGAAATCGGACGTCCGTTTGGGGTCTTGCGGTGGAGTTGGCCTGAGCACATGCGGTGATGAGGCAGACGAGACGGCTATGCGTTCCTTCTCGATTTGGACAAAGCACACACGTCCTTTTCCTCCTCTCCCTCCCGTCTCTTTCCGTGCCCGTCCTCCTCTTTGCGGTAGCTGCAGCGGCCGTATCTGCCATCGTTCGCGGCCATCCCTCCGCCGTGTCGTTTTCGCTGCGTGCTTGCCGCGCCGGGTAATACGACGCGGTGCCATCTCATCCTGCCGATCTGCCGCTAGCCTTGTTTGTTTCTTTCCGGTTCCCGTGCATGCCACTTTTAAAACAATTCCACTGGTGAATGAACTCCCCTGAAATTTTCTTTGACGAACAAGTCAACCGGTTTTATCGACCACCTGGGTCTCGTTTACGATTAAAATCAGTTCCGATTTTTCAAGCAAGTCTTCGCATTATTGCGTATAAATACAAAAAAACGAGTATCTTCAGAGCCAAGCGTGTCGGCTATCCTTTTCTTTTGTTCTTAAACATGGAGAGAGAATCAGTGGTAGTATTAAACGAATTGCTTGCGTGTGGTGGCGGTTTTTAGAGGGAGGCGAGGCTCGCAGTCAGGAAGGAGCTCACTCACTCCCCAGCGTGAGGCATCCGATGGTTCTCACGTGAGGATGCACGTTGTGCATTGGATCCCAGGGAACCGAAGCCCGCACGCACATGGTGATTGTACTGCACTAGTGCACTGTACTGCGCTTCGTCTCGCATTAATCGGGCGTGCTGCTCATCATGGTCGCGGTTGAGCGAGCCCGTACGCGCGCCCACAAGAAACTATCGATAAAATACTGCATTATGTGAACAACTGTACTCCGTAGTCAGTCACAGGCCGGTGAAGTACTGCTGCTGGTGTACAGAAGTAGTAATAAATAAGTTGACACCGGCCGGTGGTAACCGTCGCGCTTGGCCAAAAATCGTCAAGAGGATCGTTCTGTCCACGCGCAGGGCAGCTCGGCGTGCATGATGCGTGCCCGGCCGATCCCCACTCATCGTGACCCACGATCGATCTTCTATCTAGGAGTAGTTCTAGTCAGTCTAGCCGCTTATACTAATCCGCCGCCCCACTGGGCGTGCGTACGTTGCTTCACGCGGAATGCACAACGAGAAAAGGGACTCGCTTATTCGTGCACTCTCCCCCGCTCCAAGGGACGCCAGCGTTGGCGTGCCGGCGTCCGCGTCGGTTGCGTCACGCATGGCGCGCGAGCGGTCACGCTCAGAGGAGAGCCGACGGTCGCCAGCCGTCCAGTGGATTCTCCCCCGGTCGCGGCGTGGACGGAGGGAGGGAGCTGCAGGCGTGCAGTACGGTGCAGGGTGCACCCGCGCGCCATACCCACCTACCCGGGACTGGCCGGTCGCGCGTCAACGGGCCGCCCGGCCGGTGAATCGACCAGGAAAACCGGGAAAAAGGAACGGGGGCATGGCATCTTCTTCCGGAAAGGAAAAGTAAACGCCGCTCGGCCCGGCACGCGTCGCCGCCAGGCCGTCGCACGTGGTGTGTCGACGTCGGCGTGGGCGCGGGGCGGACAGCGAAACGGGACGGGGGGCACGAGCGCCGCGTGGTGCGCCGCGCGCCGGTCGGCGGCACGTGGGGGACGGAGATAGGGGGAGTGCGTGCGCCGGGCGGCGGGGGATGGATGGATAGATCGCGTCCGCGCCGGCCTCGTGCAGTCGTGCTCGCGGTGGATGGACGCGGGCGGATGGGCGGTGCCTTCCTTCGCTTTCGCCGCCACGTTGAGGTGTTCGACTTTTTTTTTTTAGGTTGCGACCTGCGGTTTCCTCAGGGCCAGCTGTGGATGGGCCATCATGGATGCGGTAATCGACTTCGTGCTGTTTGGCCCATTCGTAAGGACGAACAAGGGAGAGCCAGAATACGGCCCACACTATACTCCCATCTCACCTTGTGTTGCCCAAAATGTCTCAAAAAAAAAACCTTTGTTGCCCAAAAAAAGCCTACCTTAACTCTGCCTTCCCCCGATATGACAGCAAACATATGTTAAAGGAAAATAAATACATTCTTTGATTGTAAATAAAAGAAGAGCTATATCAATTAATCCATTGAATATTTCGTACTAAAACGTGAAAAACAAACACCGAACAAATTAAGACCCCCTATACTTATATTAGAAGACGCCATAATTCATTAGGAGTACCAGTATTACTTACTTTCTCCTTGGACTTCTGAGTCCCGTATACGGTTGCGGTTATATATGCTTTCTAGTCCAAAGCAAACAACATGACCGCGTGGCCTAATGGATAAGGCGCTCGCCTCCGGAGCGGGAGATTCTGGGTTCGAGTCCCAGCGTGGTCGATTTTTTACAACATTCCAATTTTATTATTACAGGCTAGGCATACACGAGATCGATTTTTTACAACATTCCAATTTTATTATTACAGGCTAGGCATACACGAGATGCAGTACAATAGTATCTTTTCTTTAATCTTAAAAAAACTCGGGTCAATCTCTTTCTTTTTTCTAAAAAAGATTGAGCCAAGAAATAGATCATGATACCAATAACGAGGCTTCAAATCGAGCTACGGAAGGAATCTAGGATGGCAACTGAGTTATCAATTTTGCAATTTACGAATTGTTTTGTTGAGGGTCAAAATGTAGGCAGCATATGCGTCAAGTCAGTGCCCAATAGTTGAGATGAGAGTCATAGAGTATGAAATTGATAGGAGCACTAGAAGCTTATTTCATTATGTCGTGATGAAACTTCATCTCTGGCATTACAAAAACCAGCGTTCGTACCAGGGCTGCTATAATCGAATTTGAAAAGGCATTGAAGCCAAACTTGCATTCACACATCAGAAGGAATAAGTTGACACGTGCTGGGGAAAAAACTCTTGGATTTTGCTGCTGTACATCTATCTCTACGGTAAACAAGTTTCAAAAAGTACCCAGAAGGTGATTCGATAAAACTCCGAATCACCTCCCAAAAAAAACATACTTTGTGTAACTCTGCTATTTCGCAGATCAAGTACCACACCCACAAAAAAACGGATTTGTTGACCAGCGTCAAATTCAAGGTGCCTACATCCATTGGTGGCTTGAGGCCGATGCAGCGCCTTAAGATCAGAGCATACCACAGACCCTCTCCGCGACATTGAAGATATTCGATGTTGAGTTAAACCACTTTCAGAGCATACCACCTCTGCCAAAAATGAAGTACCTCCTTCAGTGATCCCAGACATGCAACTACTTCAAATTTGGCCTTGTTGACAAATCTTTCTAGTGATCCTTTCATATTCAGATTTCTGCCGAAAGAATTATGCATGAAGAAGCACAATCCTAGCTTGTGGATCTGCATTTGAATCTCATACCTGCCTTAAAAGGTCTGCAGAGAAGTCAAGTTCAGCCTCCTCAAAGAGAACAAAACATCCTCCTCCATATGCTCTCTGGGCGAAAGAATAATCATAATGCCATCATGTGAGATCATGAGTGCCCCGGCGCTGAACAACCCAAAATACTAATGGGATGCTTTCTTAGTTTCTTCTTAGTCCACCGGAGCAGATAGCCTGAATGCTGCAATACCCACCGACTCAGCTAAAAAAGGAACGAGCAAAAGATTGATTCTCCTTGCTTAACTGACCAAACCATTCGGAAATCTGACTCGCTTGCAGAACACATGGACCTGATAATGGTCCAGTCTGGCTAGAAACTATTTTATCAAATGTCAACGGAAAGAGACTGAGCAGCGCACCAATGGCAGAGAACTGAACAGGTATGCTCCTCGATCTTGTAAAACTCGTCCCTATTAGCACTGCTAACTTGTTCCTCAGCTCAACTACTGCTTCTGTCTCATAACCAACATCATCAATGAAAAACCTGCAAAATAGTAATCAAGCAATTGTAAAATGTCAATGAAAAGTGAAAACAGCTCGAGAAGGTAACGTGTACCAGCACTAAATCTATTAACAGAAGTTGAAACAGTATTTATGCAATAAACATGCACAAAAGCATATTTCAAAATAAAAAGAAGAGGGGGAAAGAGACTATCACCCTTAAAAGGCCTAAAGATAAAGAACATGCCTAGTTGTAAAACTAGAGAACATAGAAAGCTAAGAGATCATTTCACCACTAATAGACTCATTTAAAGAACATAAATCATGGCAGAGTATCAGTCATATCAAAAGAGCTGGTCTAGCTTGGAGAATGAAGACCGTAAGTCAGAACAGATTGTATCACCGGTTTCATGCTTAAAAGAATGCGAGAGAAGAAATGAAGGGCCTCCCAGTGTGAAGAATTCTTGTGACAGTGTCTCAACTTAATCATGTGAAAGAAAGTTCCCAAGGATGCCACTGTGACATTAGATTCTAATCTTTACACCCATCACATATATTGGAATAACTGCTAGAGTGGCATGAGACCAGTTATTCAAAGCTACTGGTGTCCCTTGCAGTTTTCTTTAAGAAAAAAAATACCACCTCAACAATCAAGATACATGAGATCTCAATTTCCAAAAAGATGTACCAAATATTTTCCAACATGTTATGCTGTATACTTAGATTAGCAAACATAAAACTGCACAATACACACGTGATGTCACACAACACATGCACCTGGGGTCTTCTAGTGATGGAAAACTGATCAGTCACCCATCATGAGAGAAGGAGAAGAAACAATTCAATAACCCCCCCCCCCCCCCCCCCAGTGTTTTTTATTTGATGTTTAAGACTTTTGTATACTTACTATTTTCCTAAAAGGCACAAGGTAAACCACATATTAAGTTGAGTGTCTTGCTACCATATTAAATTGTTTGTCCCCGAAACATGATATCTTCAACCTTTGTGGCTAACAGTTAAAGAAATTAAATGCAGGAAAGGGTAGACAAATTGAGCTAGGGGAACTACAGGAATAAGTAGGCACATGACTAGTACCTCTTACTAAAATCCCGTAACATCAAATAGAAAGAACACATTTCCTCGTAAAATCATGAAATAAAGAAAAACAGAGGCAGTACATATTTCACAACTGTGTAAGTGATTTCTAAGCATTCATATTTAAAGCAGAAGGAAAATGGCACAAACCTTCCAAGCTGGCTGACAAGTACCAAGAGAGCAGCTGAATACTCCTCACATGTGCATGATTCCAAAATCTTCAGAAGACGAACAACAACATTTTTGTATGTCCACTCGCAGCTCTAAAAACAAACATGAATAGTCAGCCTATAATGAAACAGATGATGTGTGCAATTGCATAGCAGATATTCGATTGCTACTAATAGTAAGAAGAATAGTTTCAACTTAAGCAAAGTTCATCAAAAGAGCCATGATGCTAGAAACAACGATGTTTAGTTCTTTTGAAATGATTCTGATTTGACAGGGGAGCTAAAGGTAAAAACTACTACCTCTGTAACTAAATACAAGACGTTTTTGCAACTCAATTTGAACTGCAAAAACATCTTATATTTAGTTATGGAGGTAGTATTAAACTAATACTATCTAACTATGAAATACAAGAGCTGAAAAAATTCCCCTGGTACATGAAAATGTGCTGTCTGGCAGTCAATATTGTTCACATGTTAGATAATTCCAAAAAATAAACTATCAAGATAAACTGAAATCAAGTAAGATGAAGAAGTTGACCATACCATGTAGTTGCCAAACAGCTCAAGCAGAGATATTATCTCAGTGAAATAGCACAGGTCTCTCTCTGCAGGATAATTGGTATCCTCAGTAAATTTTGCTTGCTTGGAGATATTGCAAGATTCACCACAATTGATCTCCAGTCCACTTGATCCTGAATGAGAACTGTGCCTTGTAATAGCTTCATTTGAATTGGCATGATTGTTCCATGACAGAGCACATAAATCTAGCTCATCGAGCAGAGAAGAGATAAAAACATCTATAGACACTGTATCCACATCAAACACACATTGTGTACAGGATGGGAAAGCTGTTGGTCTATTGGACTGAATATAAGATGACACAAGGCACGAAGAAGTGTCTGTGCTCTCAAGAAGCAGGACAACCAACCGTACAGTTGTCATGAGAAGGTTACAGCTCTTCAGAAAGCGCAACTTATCACCACATACGGAACCAAAGACATGGAGAGCCAACATGGTCCAGGAAAGGTTTAATTTGCCCATCTGAAGAACTCTGTATGAAACCTCTAAAACCACATCCAGCCTCTCCACTTTAACACATATTGAAGCCAAAAGGATGCAAGCAGAGATAAACTGATTTACAGTCGCAGGCTTAGTGGATACTTGTATGCCAGTTTCATCATCTAGGTGACAATACTTGATTGCAACAGAATTCCTAACTCCCATTTTATCACAAACCATAACTTCTTTGTTCACGAGAAAATCCTCAATTAAGGAGACAAGGACATCCAGATGGTTGCTTTTTAGGAGGCCCAATATCGTTTCCATGTAAGGTTTCACTGCAAGGAAAATAATGGGAATTTCAAAATAATGTCTGAAAACGCGATTCAGAAGCTATTTGTACGACATACAATGACTAGCTCGGTATAGCCATAATCTCATGTGGTGTGGCTCAAGTATAAAATAAGTTAACAACAATGAATAAATGAAGACAACCAAGGCATGGAGTAGTTTCTTATAGAAGAAAGCTAATTCACTTCGCCAGAAGA
This sequence comes from Aegilops tauschii subsp. strangulata, assembly GCF_002575655.3. Taxonomy (NCBI): domain Eukaryota; kingdom Viridiplantae; phylum Streptophyta; class Magnoliopsida; order Poales; family Poaceae; genus Aegilops; species Aegilops tauschii. The sequence goes on along the minus strand of NC_053037.3, from coordinate 427,952,813 downwards.
AAAATACTCACAAACTGAACTTGACAAATAACCTACATGTACTTCAGAAGAAAACTCTACTTGCCATATCACAATCTAAGCTTGATGAATAATTTCAAATACTGCCATCAAGGAATTTCAGTTAACGCGTGAGAATATAAAATGTTATTGGTAGAAGTAGAAGTAACATTGTGTAACTTTATGAGAAATGATAGTCAAATAGCAGCAATGTCTAAAAGGCTACCAATGGTATATAAAACTGTAGCATTAAAGAAGTTTCTACCTGGTGGAACAGCATCAAAATAAAAAATACAGATTTGGATGGAATTCCATTTTTGTGGTACTTTTGTTGATTTTACTCTTAACTGGTTCTAAACTCTCCCACACGATAAAGGAACCAAATGTTTGCACAAAGTTCTTGCGCAGCATAAACCACATCAAAGTTGCAAACCCAGTTATTTATTATTTGTTTGCACATAAGGGGGAAAGGGAAATAATTAAGTGATGAAAAAATGAAATATCGAAAGCCTACCCGTCATCATACCAGTCATGGAAAAGGCCGACGAAGCAAGGTATTGATCAACAGGTTCTGTTGTTAATTTACGAACATCCCACAACAAAAGGGAAAAAATGAAGGGAACCCTCTCTCTGCATAAGAAAACAGAAGTGTTACTTATTTTGCAATATGAATGCTCATGGCAGTAATAGAAGAGCATGTAACTGCTAAAATGAATAGACAAGCAGTCAGCTCAATGCAAGCAGACTTACTCTGGAAGCAGCAATGGTTCGGCTGATACTCTTTCTAGTAATGGACCATCAACATAAATATCCTCAGAAAGTTTAACAGCTTCAGAAGACAGGGCATCCCAATAGCGAAGTATCTTTATTAGGCTGCTTCTTTTCAAACTAGAAACGCCAACAAAGTCAATAGTGTTGTTTCCAGCTCCATGACAACGACCAATCACACTATTTGAGGTCAAACTGACTGGCCCAGCTACTTGTGATTTACTTGTTCCAACATTACTTCGCAGTTCAGGATCTGATGATGCATCAAACATTTGATTTAGCCTGCTTTTATTAGGTGCCGAATGCAAACTGGCATTTGCATGGTCTCTGCAGCTACTTTCTGAGAACTGTGGTCCCATGGTATTCTCCAAATCCACAGCGATGGAAACTAACGAATTTGAGGCCACATTCCCACGTGAAACATTGACCGATCTGGCTGTAACTGACACATCAACCAATTTGGTGTTGTAAGGATCATTATCTGCTGTATTAGATTTATTGTTTGCACACAGCTCCTTAACACTGCCACTGTATTCAGTTCTACTATAGGATGATTGAAACTTAGCATTCTGAGATAATTTCTGAACTTCCGACAAACTGCCATCAGACCTTGACGCAGAACAATCTCTATCATATTGAATATCATTGCCATCAACCAAATGCGGAGACATAGGCCTTCTAGTTATAGTGGGTAGAACAATGGGCACATCTGGTGAAAGAGGTCTCTTCATTGCCTTTCTGTACTTCTCCTCATCAGCATCATTGTCCAAATTGAGCAACTTCAAGCAGTCCCCTTCAATCAATTTCTCAAAAGAGAGCAATGAAGCAAATTTACTGCCTGCGCAAGCATTTGCTGCTCCAGGAGACAATACTTTAGCACAGCCACTCAAGGATTTATCAACGGCCGCATGACATTTCCTGCTACGATTTTGCGAGCCCTCTTTGTTTATACATGGGATGATGATATTTTGTTCCTGCGGACATGAACGATCATCACCGAATGCCAAATAATTATTTGCAGTGGCATCATGGGGAAGTGATTCTACAGAATTTTTTGTCCTTTTTCTCTTCCTACCACCATTAGGCATTTGATCTGCAACTTCTGTACCACCAGGCAGTGATGACTTCAATGCCTTCCGTCGAGATGAATGACCAGAAATCTCCAGCAGCGCTCTATCTTGTTTCCTTGTATTGCAGTCTTTAGGGGGTAACTCTGAACCTGTCAAGTTCTGGTTCTTTCTGGTACCTGTTGATGAGACAAATAGGCTTTCCTTACCCTGGGAGCCCATGAACTTTTTATCAGATATGGATGTGGGACGTGAAGATCTGTGGTGATTTTTGGACTCCGTTCTGAGAGCACTACCAATAGGAGGCTCTAATTCAGAACTAGTACCTGAGATTGGTCTTGTGCAGCTTTCTCTAGGCAACTGATATGAAGTGTATTCTCTTGGGGCAGAAGTAGAAGGAATAATCCCAGCTTGTAACCCGAAATATGGGGCAGCAACTGGATTACGAGGACGAAGAGTATGTTCCAAGTCATGTACCTCCTGTTGACGCTTCAGCTGCCAAGATGATCATGATAACATTAGTTCATATAAAAGTAGGTGCAAGAGAAAATTCTTAGCGAATGTTAGAACTTAAAAGTATAGGTGCATACTAATAAAATTCAGCAGCTGATCAACAGAATATTAGTGGCATCTACATGTAAAAACACTAGCAAGTGCACATCATTTTGTCTAAATATACCAATTGCACCTCTAGTAACATAAAAAATGACCTCCACTTTAGTCTTTATATCAAAATGTGCTTTGGACTTATGTTTGCAAACTACGACTCAGATATTAAATTGTTTAAGTTTAAATGTAGATTGTTTTGGACTTAAATTTGCAAACTACGACTCAGATATTCAATAGTCTAAACAGAAATTGATTCAAACAGTTTACATTTAAGTATCAAACTGGCACAAAATGATAACAATATTCAATATATCTATCGTTAAAACTATCATAAAATAAGTTTTTTTTAGTAACATGTTAATATAGAATGGGAAAAGTTAGAACTTGTAGATCGAGCATCTAAAATGATATCAAATTCGAGAATAGAGGAGCTAACATTTTCTTGCCGTACTACAAACCCCTTCACTGTTAACTTCCCTCGATTCTTCGATGTGAACACATGAAGATTGACAAAAGCAACTGTGATGTCTCCATTTGAGAACAGAATGCAGGTCCTTTTAGCATTGGAACAGTAAAAAAATCTAAGTTTGACCATCTCTAATGATGAAAAACTACTAGCATCCAAATGATGTTACTAGATTTATCGTTAAGTCTACTTCTACAGTCTGAGCAGACTAACAGAAAAAATTCCACCATGTAGACAATTTTGCAAAAAACATTTACATATCCGTATGAAGAAATTCTCTGTTTGCAGTGGTGAGCTATTGTACGTTGAATTTGAAATTATACATTACCATGATACCTTTGAGCATCAAATTCTACATAACTACCTTCCTTCATAGAGCTCATGATACTGATAAGTAGCTATCAGGATACATACCTTTTTCATTGCATGAATACCTTCAACACCACCAGCAAGATAGTCATCAAGCATGTTAAACCGATTCAGCGGCTTCATCCAGTCCTGTTTTAGGAGCTCAATCTCTTTTCTTATCAATGATTTCTCTAACTTTGATTCATTTTTCACATGCTTTAGTTGATCTTTCTTCCGCTTCAGCTTCTCTTTGAGAAGTTTTATGTTAGCACTTTCAGTAGCTACACCAATATGTTGTATTCCATGTTTGCCAAGAGAAACCATATCCCTAGTGGCACTCAAATCATCAGACTTCCTCTGTAAACATTCACTACGTTTTCTCTCCTCTTCCAACTTCTGTAACAGGTGGTCTGCACGGTTTTTCTCAGACATAGCATTCTTTCTTTGAGCCTCAATGCTAACTTGCAAGCTTTCATTCAGTTTCTTCTGTTCCTGTAACTGTGCAAGCAAATGGTTAGAATGGCTCTTCTCTTCCATTGCCTTTTTCCTCTCAACTTCAATTAGTTTTTTGTTCTTCTCTGCTAACATTTTTTCAGAATCGGCACATTTCTTTTCTCTGGCAGCCTTCTGCTTCTCCGCTTCGGCCTTTTTATGTGCCTCCCCTGTTTTCTGAATCTGAGCAGACAACTGCGCCCTGGTTTCATTTACTTCAGTCCTCAATTTTTCACATGATGCCTTCAAATCATTGGCTATTTTTCTTTCTGTATCAGCAAGCCTTTTGTACTCTTCATACTTATGTGTTTCAGACTTCAATAATTTTTGCGCTTCTAAAGCCTTGCTCTTTGCTTCTTCGACCTTTTTCTTCTCAGAATCACTTTTCAACTTTTCTTCTCCTAAAACCTGTTTGAGCCTTCTATTTTCTTCCTCCAACTCAGAGATGCGTAAGAGCTCATCACTGTTTTTGCCGAAATTTTGTTTTTGATGCAGGGCTGAGTTCTCTGCCTTCAGTTCAATTACCTCTTTCTCTAATATATCTCTGGCATCAGACTCGGTTTCCCTAGCTGCTTCTGCTGAATCAGCTCGGAGACGCTCCTCCTTGCACACTGACCATCCAGAAAGCAGAAAGAACAACCTATTAGTGCATGATGTGCATACCGAAAGGTTCACAGATGAAGTGGTAAAGCCATGTAGAAACAAGAACGCCTTGTGGATTGACCGTAACAGAAATCTTAAGTACTTGAATTTCTAGCTACATGCAACATGGACAAGGTCTATATTACAGATGAAATAGTGGATGTTGAGAGTATAAGAAAGCATTAGGAGAAAATAAACATACTTTGAAAGGCTCATCTTCTTTGGGATAGACACCTTCTGTTAAATTCCTGGTAGCATGCTACTAGCATGCCATTAGATTAGAATTTAGAGCATTAGATACTTCAGAACAACAATCTTTTAATACATGAAGGATTTTGTTTTCTCTAGATGAAGGAGAGGATTTTATTATAAGATCAATTAGTGGCTTAACATAATCCTTTCAATAAAGGGTGAATTTTACTGACTCATAATGAAGCATCAAGTGGCTTAACATATATAGCAAGCTAAAGTGTGACAACCCAAAATTTAGTTTTGTTCTTGTTCATCTTGCGAAGTGAGCATTCCAACACACTCCAGCCAATCATAATGCGGAAGGAATCAACCAGATCAGCACAGCATGAACGAGCTGGAGAACTCCGTACCTTCCGCCAGAGCTGATTTCTCATTCCGCACCTTGTCAATCTCGCTGTTCAGGAGCTTCACCGCCTCCCGCAGCACCGCCCGGCCCTTCTCAATCTGCTGGTACTTCTTCCATAGCTACGGAACCAGAGAAACAAAAAAGGGGATCCGTCAAGAAAGCGAACAGACCGAAAAGAGAACGCGTCGCAAAGAGTCGAGGAGAAGGGGGGCCCGGTTACCTTGGCGCAGCAGGGATTGGGGCCGCCGGCGACACCGGCGGTGGCGGCGAGGGGCGGGGTTTCCTGCGAGGAGTCGTTCTCCGCCGTCTCCGCCGCCATTCCGGCGTGATTTGTGGGGAGGGTGGGGTTTAGGGTTTGTGCGGCGCGCCGAGGGCTTCCACCTTCCAATGCCCAGAGAAGGCCGGCGATGGGAATCGGAATCCGGAACGGGAATCGACTGCCTCGTGCGCGGCACGTGCGGGAGCGACAAGAGACGAGGCGGTGGTTTTTTTTTTTTTTTTGAGAGAGAGAATTCCTTTTAGGCCTTTTAGTTCAAAGGAAAAGGATTCAAAAGAAATTTGGGAGGATTTTAAGTTGTTTGATTCTTAGGATTATATATAATTCGTATGATTTTTTTTTCTTATCATTCATATGTACTAGGTTCAATAGAAAATTTTACATCCACTCTAACCTTATGTGAAGAATCTTACATTTCTCTTGCGCATATTCAAACACCCATATTGATCCTATAAGATTGAAGATGACATGCCATTTAATTTATGTGTTTTATCTACTGCTATTCCCTCCGTTCGGAATTACTTGTCATAAAAATGAATGTATCTACAATTAAAATACATCTAGATACATTCATTTTTTGGACGAGTAAATCCGAACGGAAGAAGTACATTCTACAAATCCTGCAACTCAAATAGGGCCTTAAGAGCATCCGTAGAGCTACTATAATCTCGGCCCGCAAAAACCGTTTGCGCCTCCCCGTATAATGGATTTGCAGCACCGTGCGGTGTTGGGTGGAACAAATGCCACATTGCGGTACGGGTTTGCGGCATCTACTCTGTCCGAAGCCATGCGGTGCTGCAAAATGTTGTACGGATAAATAATGACGGTAAAAAAACAGTGTTCCAAAATGCTTCCGAAAGTAGCATTTTTTTTTGGCATCGCTTCCACGACGAAACTTTGCAAGCACTTGGAATATTTGTCAAAGTTTGCCACAAAAAAAATTCAGAATTTTTTTTAAAAAAATCAATGTTCCTCAAATTTGTAATAATCCTTTCCTAGTTTCGTAATACTTGATTATTAATTATTAATAATAAAAATTCGGAATTCATCACATTTGCCTATGATGTGTGACATACACGTGCGATTGTGATTTATCTGAAAAGGTATCTGCTAATTATGAAGGGAGAATTTTTTTAACACAGTACAGACGCAAATGCTCATACATACACGTATACACTCACCCCTATGGACGCACACACGCATATCCTACTCCATGAGCACCTCCGAAAGACCAAGCCGGCATATCATCTTGAGATTTATGAAGTCAGTGTAGGTGCCTCGTCGTCGACGAGAACGTCTCCTTGCACTGAAAGCGTATCGCCGGAAATTCTAAAATAAATCCAGGAATAATACGAACACCATGACTTGAACCCTGGTGAGCTGTGGATACCACTGTCTCTCTAACCATCCAACCACAAGTTGGTTATTCGTTATTCGTGTGTTGTATGTGCAACTAGTAGATTAGTGGAGATGGGGATTGATCACTAAAAAAATTAAAAGGCAAACAAGCAAAGAAATCGTACTCCTTTACCCTTGAGGCACAAGGATGGGTCATACGACCAGGGAGCCAGCCGGCGCTGGCGCCTTCAAAAAGCTAGAGTTCTCTGCCTCTCGCCAGCGCCGGTCCGCCCCGTCTCCGGTGGTCTTAGGGCCATGGAGGCGGAGTGGGTCTCGGCCCTCGCCGGTGGGAGGCTCTATTTTTATATCTTTTTTGAGTGTTGTTAGGGTTTGTGTCCTGCTCAGAAAGGCGAGACGGCGGCGGCTCCTTGAAGATGGAATAAAGGTCTCCCGCCTAGCCACTGTTCCGGTGAAGCAGTATCATCGGGGGGCGTGTGGAGGTGTGTCTCCGGTGGATCTGTCTTTGGTGGATTTGCTCGGATCTGTTCATCATTCGTCTTCGTTTGTGTGTTTTCAGGTTGGATCCTTTTGATCTACACTCTTCATCCGCGGCGGTTACTGTTCTGGTGCGTTGGTTCTATGGGGCCTTAGCACGACGACTTTCCGACTGTCTACTACAACAAGGTTTGCCCAGCTCCAGCGATGGAGGGGCGATGATAGCGGCACGTCTTCTGCTCGCTTCAGTGCTTGTAATCGTCGTTAGGTGGTCTACGGGTCTGGATGTAATTTTTATTATTTCTAGTGTTCGTTGTACTACTCTGATTGAAGATGAATAGATTGAAAGGTTCACGAAAAAAAAATTGTACTCCTTTTCCCCCGCTATATATCAGTTGAGAATTAAGAATTATCAATTGATATACAGCCGGAAAAAAAACACGCTGTACACGCTCATTGTGCGCCAATGGGCTGGGCACCTGCGCGGACGTGCTGGTGAGCGGGCCTATTGGGCCTGCATAGTAGCGGTTTTGTATGTTGAATTCCAATATTATTAGGATATCTTTTATCTTTTTTATACACGTGAATTCTCAGATTTTTATAATACGCTTACTGCTGTTATACAAAAGCCATATCCTTTGTTCATACCAAGCTTTCTAATTCTGTGTTGTCACAGTTTTGTAATTAACGGCAATGATCTAAATTTCTTTGCAGCATGGAGCCGTATCTGCTGCAAATCCGGCCGGGTCTTCTCCATTAACCAATAATGCACAAACCACGCCTCCTCCACTACTATGGTAACTAGAAGAACGCCCGTGCGTTGCAACGGGGTCACATTAACTTTAAGTGTTCAATATTAATCATGTTAATATTACATTTAATATTCTCATACATATCAAGTGACACTGGCGACCTTTTTTACAATCAAAACCTCACACACATACACTCTCCGTACCTCTTCCTCACTCTCTCTCCCCCTCCCCCTCTCTCTCTCTCTAACACACACATATCCATCTTATTGGGTATGGGACCATAATCCATCTATTTCACACACACGCTAGTGCATAACAATATGGATTATGTGTATTATATTTGCCACCACAACTGAGGGAATTTATTTCATGTAAATCGGCCAGCCACAACTCCATGACAAACAATACATCTAAATTCTCAGCGTTATTTTTATGTAATATGCATTATCTTTTTACTATTTCTTGTCCGTGATTAAACTATTACTTGAACTTGCTACCACCAAATGATCTCTCTCTCTCACACACACACACACTCACACACACACTATCTGATATTGTAGGACCAAAAACTTTTACCAATTACCATATTGTAGAACACCACACTCCTCACTGCATCGATGGGCGTTGGGTGGTGTCTCTTGGTCACCTGGCATCCTCTAATTCTGCGCCACCATCTCGATTATCTCCCTTGGCACCGAATTGTAAACACCTGCCCTCCTTCTCCTCCTTCCCTGTGCTCCACAACACCCGAGCTGACCGCGAATAAAATCTGGACTGCTGGTACGGGCGCCCATGAGCTAATACAACGATTCTCAATCAGACATGACAAGAATGTAAAAAAGAGCACATACCTTGATGCGAAAACTGCTGCCGCCTACCAAGTGAAGACCAGCAGGTGCGCTGCTCCGCCGTGGACCTGTGCTGGCTTGAGTCCATGTCCGCCGTTGGCCGCTGCTCGCATTCGTCCCACCCATCGCCCAAGCCGGCGTTAGGAGCAAACTCAATAGCCTTGCCCGCCTTAATGGTTCCACACCACGAGATCGAATCAAACATCATAGAGTTCGGGGAGGAGTAGCATTTCCACCGTCAGCTCCTCGCTGATGTATCAGCGTAGAGTGCGGGGAGGACACAGAACGTAAATACCTGTGGTTTAGCGCTGGTGGCGGGAACGACCGACACGGCCTCCTTGCGCCGCTCTTTGCTGCCTGCCTTGCTCTGGGGATCCTAGCGCCCTGCCCTAGGGTTACTCGCTGGCGGCGGCTGCGGCGGCGTTTCCCTCAAGAAAAAAAGCACGTCTCATGTCCGGCTCGTGCAGGAATCCATCACCAAGTAGGATCAGTAGTTCCATCCCGAATCGGTTATGTTGCAAGTCCTAGCTAGGGAAATACCCAATGGTTCCTGGTTGTATATGCACCCTATATGGGATTTTTTTTTAAAATATTTTTTTAAAAAGTCAAAATAGGTAAGAACTATTTTGACAAAACACTTGACTTACTTTTGCACTGGTATATACACTTTCACAAAAAAAAAACAAAAGTTGACATCACAGCAAAAAAGACAAAATTTATTTGCTATTATAGGTCACTATTCACACTATTTTAGCTAAAAATTTGTCTTTTTCGAAAAGAAGTCAAAGGGATATTTTTTGTGTGTGGATTTTTTCTCACGGGTACAGCAAAAGGTCAAGTTTATTTCAAAAATATTTTCAGGAATTCTTGACTTTTTGTTGAATTACTAATTTTTTTCCCATATAGGGTGTATATGTCCCATAGACCACAAATCCTCCTCCGTCCTAGCTATAGCTATATATATGTATTACCCTGCACCCCTATAAACAGTACTCCCTCCGTAAACTAATATAAGAGTGTTTAGATCACTATTTTAGTTGTCTAAACGCTTTTATATTAGTTTACAGAGGGAGTACACCCAGAGACCAATAGAAAGATCAGCGGGCACGAGGCATGCCCGTGTGTATCAATTGCTTGCGCGTATCCGTGTTGCTTCTAGTAGATCGATACTACATCAACCGTGGTTAGCCAGCTACGTCCAATCTATTCGAGTGTTTTCGTCTGCGTACGTGTTTTTCTGGTATATACTTCAGAATTCACTAATTCAGTCAGTCGGGGGCTGGATGTCTAAGCAAAGAAGGCAGGGCGAGGAGGATGAGGCCAACTACTACCACGACCGCAGCGGCAACAAGGAGAAGAGCCTCTATCTGGTTCTAGACGACTGGCACAAGGGCTTCACCATCCGCAAGATCGATGCCGACAGTCCCGACCTCAGCGCCTCCCCTGTCCTCCGGCTAGTGTCACCTAAGCGTGGCCGTGCCATGAAGTTCGCAGCCCTGGGCGGCTACATCATCGCCACGAGCAACATACATGCCGGAACCCTCTTCTACGACACTGACACCGCCGGACTGGCCGTCGGCCCTCCCGTTCCAGACGCACTGCTTTGTGGCTCCAACACCTTCCTGACCTCCGGCGCCAGTGACACGCTGTTCGCGTTCGCCTTCCACTTCATGGAGCGGCCTGTGTCCTTTGAGGCGATGGCGAAGCCGCCGACGACGGAAGACGACGACCTGCTGCCCACCGACTGGTCCTGGAGAAGCATGCCGACGCCCTTCACCAAGGACGAGATGATCTTCTCCTACGCGCTGCACCCGGACGGGCGCACCATATTCGTGTCGTCGTGGAGCAGGGCGGTCTGCGGCACGTACTCCGTCGACACCAGGAGCTGCAAGTGGAGGCGCCATGGGGAGTGGATGCTGCCTTCCAAAGGCCGAGGCTACGTCGACGCCGAGCTAGACGCATGGGTCGGGCTGCACGTGGACGGCTACGTCTGCTCCTGCCAGGTTGCCTCCCGCAGCGGCGGCACCACGCAGCAGCGGCACCACGCAGCAGCCGGAGTGGAAGATGGCCGACGAGCGTAGGATGTGGATCCCGTGACATCAGCTGGAGTTTCGCCTGCGTCGGATGTGACGGCGTGGGCGGAGTATCGAGGAGTCGCCGGCGTCGGCCAGGGCCTGGGGCACAGAGGAGTCCTCCTAGTCAAGGAGATCGGAGAGAAGAAGATGATGGCGGCGCGAGGACACATGAGGGCAGGCGTCGAGAGGATCGGCCGTCCAGGCTCGTGAGGAGGGCAGCGATGGGAGGAACGCGTTAATGGTACCGTGTACAAAAATCCCATCAAAGCAAGTAAAATATACCATCGATGCTTAATTGATTCTGATTTGTAGGGCATGTGCCCACGATCCTCGCACGCCGTACCTTTTTTTGATGTGTATGATTCATGATAAGAAATGAAAATCACATCAATGTAAGGAAATATCCCATCAATGCTTGATTGATTGTGATTAATTTTTTTATATGGTAACTAATCCGATGGGTTTATGTGGGCGGTGAAGCGAAAAGGCAGGTGGGAGGGGAGACGAAAAATAACCGGTCAGAAAAAAAAATGAATTGATTATTGCCTTGTACGTTTAGTTTTGGTATTTGAAGATTGATTACCATCCGTTAGTTGGGTTACCAAAGAATAAATCAATCATCATATGTGAATTCATTGTGTTACCAAATAAATGTTGGATTTGTCCGGCCAATAGGAGGGGGGCGAATAAAAAACCGACGAAATTGGGAGGTGGGAGGGAGGACGAAAAAAACCCAGCAAAAAATAACCGGCGGACTATTCACCAACTGCTCTATTAGGAGTAGAGATTATGCACTGCCTAATTTATATACGTAGTATATTTGCTTGTTGACTGTATATTTGTTCTGAACTTGTTTTTTGTTCTATAGGTCGCCTAGGAACAAAAAGTTTTTACCCCTTGCTGCTGGGTACTTCACTTTTGTGTGTGCAGCAATGTCTGCAGTACTTTACTGGGATACTCGCCCTCTAGTATTGGACACTGCGACGAAGCAGTCTGATTAATGTTCAGATGTATCTAACCTCCGAAGACCTATGCTTGGGAAAAAGCAGAATAAGTGGAGTTGTTGCGGATGTAAGAACTGTTATTAAAGTATTCCTAGTTGTGGATGTAAGAACTTTGTAAGTGATTCTAGCATATGACTTGTTGAACAACGGCTATGATGATTCAGTAGTGCTTGAGCTTCGTACCTGTTTTTTTTCTTCTGCTTATGTATGTTGCCACAGCCGAAATCGTTTCTACCGTCTCCTTGCAGCTCTTGCTTTCTTTTCAGGTTTTACCCCAATTGCCACGCCAGATAATTTCGGGTTTCATTATTATTTTTTTCAACAGATTTGGTCAGTGAAAAAATAAACCGAATTTCACTATTAAAAACTAAAACCTGAGAGTTCTGTTACCTGATAATTTCGGTTCAGTTTTTGGGTTAACTCGAATTTCAGTATTAAAAACTGAAACCTAAGAGTTCTGTTACCAGATAATTTCGGTTCAGTTTTTGGGTTAACTCAAATTATTGTCAGAGTTTAGACCTCTAATTCTATCAATGATATCATTGATCTTGAAGCGGAACGTGCCTTAGAAATGATTCGAAACTTAGCAGTTGTCAAACCTATGAATGATTCGGATATAGATGCATTGGGGGTTAGGGTACTTGATAGCTTTTGTGCGGATCTTGCACCCTCAGGATCAAAACCTTCTGCACCCCACGCTGGATTTCACCCCGAGACTGAGGAGGATGAGTGCTTTATTTCCCCAAGGGTTTCAAACCTTGCTGATACTCAGGCGGCTAGGTCCACTGAACTCGGTTGTGAGGACCGGGTAGAGGGCCAAAACAAGCCTAAGCGCAAGTGGAAACGAAAGATTTATCCGGCTTCGGCTGTGCGCAAAAGTGCTAGGATCCGGACCACTAAAAAATTTCATGATGAAATATGAAGGGAATCTTTTGAAATAGTAGAGGTCTTAAGAACTTGGCTAAAAAAAGGTTTCTAGCGGATGCTTCTATAGAGCACAAGTTGGATTTTATCGCCCTCTCTGAAACTGGAAGGGACAATTTTACCCCTCAGTTTCTTAGCACTTTATCGGGAGGAGTTGATTTCGATTGGCATTGCCTACCCCCAAGAGGAAGATCCGGTGGGATTTTACTTGGGGTTAATTGCGACACTTTGGAAGTCCGGAATGTGGTTATGTGAGATTTTGCGGTTAAGTTTCGGCCAGATCGAAGGTTTATGGGTTTCAATGGGCACTCGTGGCGGTGTATGGCGCCGCACAACCTGAACTCAAACCTGATTTTTTGGCAGACTTAGTTCGTATTTGCGGTAGCGAGCAGCTCCCAATTCTGGTTGGGGGCGATTTTAACATTATTCGAAGACGGGAGGAAAAAAACAATGATAATTTTGACGGCAGATGGTCGTTTATGTTTAATACAATCATTGAAAGCATGGATCTTCGAGAGATCGAGCTGTCCGGTAGAAAATTCACTGGGGCTAATAGGTTACCAAATCCAACGTTTGAGAAGTTGGATCGTGTCCTCGCCATCGTCGAATGGGAGCAGAAGTTTCCTATGATGACGGTCCAAGCGTTGTCACGCGCGATCTCCGATCATACCCCATTGCTTGTTGACTGTGGAGAGGCAACTCATGTGGGAAACAAAAACACTTTCTCTTTCGAATTAGCATGGTTTGAAAGAGAAAGGTTCTTGGATCTGGTAGCACGAGAATGGGCTAAAGATTTAGGAGGGAGGTAGAATGTAGAGAGATGGTAGAATAAAATAAGGCACCTAAGGTAGGTCTTACGTGGCTGGGCCAAACATTTGAGTGGGATATATAAGGTTGAAAAGGAAAGGCTCCTTATCAATTCCTTTGAATTAAAGGCTGAGTCCTCCATTCTAGATACCAGGGAGCTGGAAACTGAAGTGGAGGCAAAAATGATATCGAAAGAACTGCTTCGAGAGGAGGAATTGAAGTGGGCACTAAGAGCTAAAGTTCGCAAAATCGTCCAAGGGGACGATAACACTCAATTCTTCCACATGATAGCGAATGGCAAGCATCTAAAGAAGAGAATCTTTCAGCTAGAGCAAGATGAGGGGACGATTTTAGGACAGGAGAACCTAAAACTATACAACACCAATTACTATAAGCAGCTTTTTGGGCCACCTGAGGATAATTTCGTGTCCTTAGATGAGTCGAGGATTGAGGATATCCCTCAACTAGCAGCCGATGAGAACGGCATTTTAACCGCCCCATTTTCGAAGAAAGAGGTTTTGAGGCAATTTCACAAATGAAGAATAATAAAGCGCCGGGGCCAGATGGTTTTCCGGCTGAGTTTTATAAAAAGTGATGGCACATCATTAAGGGTGACTTGCTCCCGATGTTCCATGATTTGTTCGCTGGACATTTGCAGCTATTTCACCTGAATTTCGGAACGATTACGTTGCTTCCGAAGAAAATAGAGGCAGTGTGGATTGAGCAGTTCAGACCGATCTGTCTTCTTAATGTCAGCTTCAAAATTTTCACCAAGGTTGGAACTAATAGGCTTATGCAGATTGCGCATTCTGTGGTGCAGCCATCTCAAACTGCTTTCATGCCGGATAGAAACATCCTAGAAGGGGTTGTGATCCTACATGAAACACTCCATGAAATCCACACACAAAAACTCGATGGGGTGGTTGTTAAAGTGGATTTTGAGAAAGCGTACGATAAGGTAAAATGGCCATTTCTTTAGCAGGCCTTGCGAATGAAAGCATTCGATCAGGCTTGGAGAAACCAGGTTGATTCTTTCACGCAAAAAGGGAGTGTAGGAATCAAAGTGAATGATGACATAGATCATTATTTCCAGACACACAAGGGTCTGAGGCAGGGAGACCCGATGTCACCGATTCTGTTCAACATAGTGGTAGACATGTTGAAGATCCTAATAGGAAGAGCTAAGGATAATGGCCAGATAGGTGGCCTTGTCCCGCATTTAGTAGATGGGGTTGTGTCCATTTTACAGTACGTGGATGATACTATCATCTTTATGGAGCATGATTTGGCAAAAGCAAGAAACATGAAGCTTGTGTTATGCTTATTCGAACAGTTGTCGGGGTTAAAGATTAACTTCCATAAAAGTGAATTGTTCTGCTTTGGAAGAGCTAGAGACGAACAAGAAGCTTACAAACAACTGTTCGGGTGCGAATTGGGGTCTTTGCCCTTCACGTATTTGGGTATACCAATTCACCATCGCAAGCTTTCCAACACAGAATGGAAGTGCATTGAGGATCGATTTGAAAAGAAACTAAGCTCCTGGAAGGGCAAGCTTATGTCATACGGAGGCCGACTAATTCTCATTAATTCGGTACTCATGAGTATGCCTATGTTTCTCTTGTCCTTTTTTGAGGTACCAGTTGGAGTTCGGAAAAGACTAGATTTCTATCGATCGCATTTCTTCTGGCAGAGCGATGAGTTAAAACGAAAGTACAGACTCGCTAAATGGGACATAATCTATAGGCCAAAAGACCAAGGGGGTCTCGGCATAGAAAATTTAGAGGTGAAGAACAGATGTCTTCTCAGCAAGTGGTTGTATAAGCTATCTGTAGAGACCGATGCCACATGGGCCCAGATTCTGCATAATAAGTACCTACATTTCAAAACCCTATCCCAGGTGTCAGTCACACCGACCGATTCACCATTTTGGAAGGGACTGATGAGAGTGAAATCAGTCTTCTTCAACATGACAAAATTTATAGTTGGAAATGGTACTACTACGAGATTCTGGGAGGATACATGGTTAGGGGAGACGCCCCTTGCTCTCCAATATCCTTCTCTCTATAATATTGTTCAGCGAAGAGACGCTTACATTGCAACAGTATTACAGTCCAACCCTCTCAATATTCAATTCAGGAGGACTTTAGCGGTAAACCATTGGGAAGCTTGGCTCCATCTTGTGAGAAGATTGATGGATGTTCACCTCTCTCAACAGCCAGATCAGTTGCACTGGAAACTCACTAAGAATGGAGAGTTTTAGGTTAAATCCATGTATTTGGATATTATTAACACTGGCTCTATACCTCGATCGAAACATGTTTGGAAAGTCAAAGTGCCTTTAAAATTAAAGTGTTTATGTGGTTTGTCCATAAACAAGTCATTCTAACTAAGGACAATTTGGCAAAACACAACTGGACAGGATCTAGAAGATGTAGCTTCCGTGATCATGATGAATCCATCAAACACCTCTTTCTTGACTGCGCAATGGCAAAAAAATTATGGAGGCATGTCCACATAGCATTTAATATTACTCCTCGGAATACTATCAACACGTTATTTGGGACGTGGTTAGATGGAATAGATTCAGAAACGACGAGACATATTCATGTAGGAGTATGTGCTTTATTATGCGCAGTATGGAACTGCAGGAATGATATGGTTTTTAACGGAACAACAAATTTTCATTTCTTGCAGGTTATTTTTCGGGACACTGCATTGATCCGTATGTGGTCGCTACTCACTCCGACGGATGACAGGTAGCGTTTGGTTACTGGGTCTATCCGGTGGGAGACGGTAGCACGGGCTATCTTCAACTGGTTTGAATGGCGGTCATGTAATAGGATAGATGTTTAGTTTCCTATCTTCTATATGCCTGCCGGTTGTGGCTATGCTGCTCTTTTCTGTTTTTGCTCTATGTAAGCTTTGTTTCCCTTATGAGACCTGAAGACTTTGTTGAACCTTTTATTTTATTAATAATATGGCCGTATGCATCGATCTGATGCAGAGGCCGGAGGATAACCTCATTTTCGAAAAAAAGCAGCACATCAAGCAGTAGAGACTAACAACGATGACAGCACAACAAGCGTTATAGAACACTAGCACACAAGAACTGCCATGGCATAGCGGTGCAGCACACACCACTTTCCACGGCGGCAGTGCAGCACACATCACTCTCTACTCCACGCCGCCTCCAAGTCCAGCCTGCTCCAACTCTTTGTCTACAACCCTGCCCTGTCGCACGACAACACAAGTGTACAACTTAGAAATATTAGTACAACATGAGATTGGCATGGAAAATGTGTTTTTTCGTTTCAGTAAAGCCCCGCTTGGATTAGCGTTTTTAGCCGTTTACAGCTGGTTTAGAATACACGCCTAAACCGTCCGTTTTGTTTCCAAGAGAAAAATCAGCTATGACCAGTATTTTACACCTGTAAAATAAATACAGGTGTAGAAGCGGGGCATAAGTTTCCAACTCACCAATATTCAGAAAGTGGATTGTTCTACTCTACGAGTGTAGACGGACGACTTGCTGTTTAACAAAACGTTGAAACATTAAGGTTTGCTAGTTCTTTTTTGCATAATATTATGTCTATAGGGACAAAAGATGAAAACAAATTTACATACAGCAGGCACCTTACCCCCTTAAATATTTACCGCTATATAGAAAATCAAATTACATTTTGTCCATGTTTTCTTACTTTTACTAGCATGAAACGTTATTATGGTAACATGATTAGTAGGAAGAGAGCGGTTATAATTGCTATAAAGAATCTCAATAAATACTGGAGTTCTACTATTCTATCGGTCATTCAGATATTTTACAGGTTGATAAAAATTAAGATTGCGTCTAGAAATGGAGTTTCTAGTGACGAGAATTCAAGTTTTCATCTCACCGGATTTAAGTAGATAGACCTGCCATGGTGATGAAAGCCTCTTGAGAGGCCTTTGACTTTGAAGAATTTCCACTACCATACTCTTTGTTCTGAGAAAGAATGAAAGAAATGTACAACAAACAAGAACTTGGACAATGAATGGTGTAAAGGATGTCATCAAATCATCTAGGACACATGACTCCGATGCAACTGTTGATACATGAATTGCTAACACATCACGAGCCAATCTTGATAATATTAAAATCTAGAAGCATTAACTTCCACCATGCTAGAATATCAAAATCATCGTTGTCCTCTTCATTCTCTTCCATAAGGTATCTGTAAACTTCAGATTTACTAGTGCTCATTTCACCACCAATTTTTTTTTGCAATTCGAGACTGCAACTTCCTCCCTTCCCTTCCGTGAGCACCTTGGGAGTCACTTGCTTGTGCACTTGTATCACTTAATTGGAGCATAGAGATATTTGTATTTATCAAATAATGCATAGAAACAAGCATTCACCGCATCCCAAACTTTGGGTCCTTTTTCTTCGCCAAGCATTTCAACAATGGCCAACTTTGTGTAACTAGTATCTTCGATCAAGAACACCCACAATAAATATGAGCAAGTTCATGTTCTCATCATCTTTTTCCCCCCTCCCTTTTCCCTCCCTGTTCTCACTCTCAATATAAGCCCTCTTCTCATGCCACTGTCCCCAATACTTATAATACTTATCTTGCATTCGCTTTGCCATTGCCTTATGCAAAGGATCTTCACTATTAGCCCATCCTTCCAGCAACATATTGACTTCACCAATCTCATGAAAGAATTCGTTGGCAGTTGAGGAAACACTAAGAGTGAGACCATAAAAAAGCCTAAGAAATTATGCCATCTTCTTAGCATTCTCCCAACCATTTTAACCAAAGTCCCGGGACCTTTCTCATTTTTTAGATCAACTAAATACAAAGCGTCTTCTTCCTCATACCTTACAGATACTTTTTCATAAGTGATTGCAGCTTTAAATATAAGGTTGTTGAATTCCATATAGTGCATATGTCTAGGTTCAAGAATGCCTTGCTGTCCACCTTCTCTAGTTCAACTTTTTTTTAATTTGGCCAACCTAGAGCTCCCATTTCTGATAAACCTAACTGCAGCACACACACGCTTAATTGACTCATCTAAGTCTTTAAGGCCACCAGAAACAATCAAATTAATAATATGGGCAACACACCTCATGTGGAGAATTACCATTAGCAATGTTTCTTTTGATTTGCTCATTTTCTTTCGGATGTAAGTTACACCACCATCATTGGCGCTATGATTATCACTTGTTATTGTCATAACCTTGTCAATACCCCACTCCATCAAGCATTCTCTAGGGATTTCTCAATATTTCTCCCTTATGACCTTTACTAGGAATAAACTAATAACCTTCTTGTGTAGTTTCCAATCACCATCAATAAAATGTGTTGTGACTACCATGTAGCTATCTTGTTGTTGAGAAGTCCAACAAATAGTTGTGAGGCACAGTCTTTCACATGATTTCATGGAAAAACAGTTTGAGCTTGGCTTCTCTCCAAAATAATGCATACACCATCTCTAGTGGTGGTTCTTCTAAAGGGCACAGAGAAACGTGAACAAGCCTTTGCCACCATTTTCTAAAACTCAACCTTTTCGTATGAGCAAAGGGATGCTCGTCTTCGATGATCATTTCAACAATAGCTTTCCTAATTACTTCTGGATCAAATTCATTTTTGGAGATGGACTAGGCCTATTGGAGTTTTGGGCCTCAAGTCCTATACGATGAACGGTGAAAGCCCACTCATGTGGGCACACACGAGATTCTTCAGTTTTACAGCTAACCAAGGCTATAAAGCAAATCCGATTTACTAAATCGGGTAGCTAGATCTAGAAACCAAATTTTCAGTTGCTAACTCAAAAACCGATGAATGCAGTTTATTTATTTTGTGTTCGGTTCGGTTTTTTATTCTTTTTTTGTTTTTATGCCCAGCCCTAAGGCTGCATGTAGATAGAGGATTCGGTTGAGAAACCGAGGCCCACGTGCCCCACGTGTCCCAACCCCTCTCATTTCACACCGTTTTTTAGAGAAGGCCATCATGACTGGATATGGGCAGAAATTTAATAGACACACATTTTTAGGTGAGTTGTGGCACATATTTCCTTAACTTCAATGTCGTGACTAAGGATAATTTCGGGGTCATTGTGTTTGACCTTTCTAACACGGACATATCCCTGTTTGTTATCATGTTCATGCTTGACTACCATGCCTGCAATTGTGTACTTGTGCGTCCGTCTCTGTCATTATTATGAATGTACGTACATAAATTTTCTAATGTGGTTACACATACGTTTCTTTTCATGGTTGTATTTGCGGATATTCAAAGCCATGTAGGGTGCCAGAAGACCTTCGTGGATCCTTCGTAAAACATGTTGCACATATGCCACTTTGCTTGTCGGCTGCCGTTGGTCTTTGCGTTCTGTTGAATAGGCATTTTTTCGATTAATTTAATCCAGGAAATAATCATGAACATGGCATTGATAGAAATAATGACATACTGATTACGATCTAGACAAGCACGTACTACGCAAAATAGTAGACATATCTACACATAATGCTAGTACGGCTAACATGGAAATAAGTAGGAGCGGGATAAACGAGTTATACCCTCCAGTAGGCCCGGCAGAAGCCGCAGCGACGGCGGTGGCAGCAGCGGCGTCCTCGGCGGCCTTCTTGTCAGCTTTGATTTTCTTGGCGGCGACACGTTCGGCGTCGGTTGGACATGATGACGATGAAGGCGACACGGACTTAGAGGAAGCAGACGAACAGAAGGCGAGCAGTCACGTAGTCGCTCCCCAAAAAACCTAATCGCCCCTCTCCCGTACAAGATCCGGAGAGACGGGGTTTCGGAGGCCTACTCTCCCATCAACCGTGTACACGGTGAACGGGATGGAGTTGCCGGCGGCAGCAACAACAATGTAATGACGTGGGCGTGGAGGCAGATGTGGTCTGATTCGCGTGGCGGCTAGGGTTGGCAAACGCCCCACATATATATGTGCGCCTAAGCGCATAGATGTGAGCTCGGCTCGGCTCATTCCCGCAATCCGCGACGCGTCGTGATGAGGCGTGGCATGGCAAGGTGGATGGCGAAGGAGGAGCGCACGGGAACCACTTCTCTTCTCAAGCTCCAAAAACATGTGGAAGAGAATCTCTTATAAGAAGGTCCAACTCCTCTCCAACTAGTAAGGTCGGACTAAACTTTCCACCATACCTAGTGCCATATAACCCACATGGGTCCTTAGAGATTTTTCTAAAATTGTTAGATGGGTCCAAGGCCCACCCTCATATTTCAACAATCCCCCACCAGATCTCAAGTGTCCATTTTTGTCCTTTGTTCCAAATACTATTTTAATATACCAGTATTTCAGTGGAGACCTATTAAGGTTGAGTTCCACCTAGAGCAAGTAGCTACATTAATTCCTTCACAACTGAACAATGGACTATTGCCTTGAATTGTTGTTTGGCGTAAAGAAGTTTCACCACATGTCTTACTAGTACTAGACTGCCGAAGGCTGACCCCTGGGGTGGAGCATATTAGTCACACTCCTGGCCTTTTCATGAGCTTACTAGAGATCACCCCAATCTCATAGACTGTGACCAACAGTCGGGCTGATATAGGTGTGTTCCTTCAAAGATCGCTCTGTAGGATAGCATCTTACTTACATAAGCTTTGGTACACATTAAGACAGTAGTCAACCTACCATAGAGTTTCCAAGAGTATTACATCTCCAACGGAGTGGGTTAGTAAAGGTACTCTCCTCAGTTCACCATTGGCTTGTTTTCCCATGCCCTACTTCATGGGATCTTCGATCACATAGGTTGAGTTACCACCATGGCAACTCATGTGGGTCTCATACCCATCTCCCTCGATGCATTATCTATCACAATACGCGATAGCCCTTTAGTAAAGGGGTATGCCAGATTCTTAGCCGTTTGGATATAATCCAACGCTATCACTTCGGAGTTTCTTAATTTTCTCGGCAGCTTTTAATCTCATTCTTACGTGTTTATTGGACTTCATGTTGTCCTTTGAACTCTTCACCTTGGCCATAACAGTTTGATTGTCACACTTCATAAGGATAGCCGGAAGCGGCTTCTCAACCAATGGCAAGTCCATCAAAAGATCTCGAAGTCATTCTGCTTCAACACCAGACGTGTCTAATGTTGTCAATTCTGCTTCCATTGTCGATCTCGTTAAGATCTTTTGCTTGCAAGGCTTCCAGGAAACACCACCACCTTCAAGAGTAGACATATAACCTGTTGTGGCCTTCATCTCATCAGCATCACAGATCCAATTCGCATCACTATACCCTTCAAGTACCGACGGGTATCCGGTATAGTTAGGTCCATAGTTCATAATACCTTTCAGATAGCGCATAACTCTTTCGATAGCATGACAATGTACATCACCCGATTTGGAAACAAACTGGCTCAGTTTGTTCACAGCAAACACAATGTCATGCCTCATTGCGCTCCCTAGGTACACGAGTGAACCAATTTTTGGGATTATCTCAATTGATCCTTAGCTGTGCCTTCGAACTTTCGAATCAACACACTAGGATCATATGGTATTTGAGATGGTTTGCTGTCTAAATATCCAAAATGACTCAACACCTTCTCAACATAACGGGATTGCAGAAGTGTAATCCCACCCTCAACATATCTCAGTAGCTTGATGTTAAAGATAACATTAGCCACACCAAGGTCCTTCATCTCAAAGTTCTGAGATAAAAATGACTTAACCTCCTCAATCACTTTGAGGTTGGTTCGAAATATCAGTATGTCATCAACATACAAGCACAGTATAAATCCTTCGCCCCAACCATGGCGATACTCTACACATTTGTTAGCTTCATTAACAACGAAGCCAACAGATGTCAGAGTTGTATTAAACTTCTCATGCCATTGCTTAGGTGCTTGTCTGAAGCCATATAAAGATTTCAGCAACCTAACACTTTTCCTTCGTGACCATCTATCACAAAACCATCTGCTTATTGCATGTAGATTTCCTCGTCTAACTCTCCATTCAGGAAAGCCGTCTTAACATCCATTTGGTGGATGAGAAGACCTTGCGAGGCCGACAACGAGAGTAATACTCAAATTGTGGTTAGTTTGGCCACAAGTGAATAAGTATCAAAGAAATCTTCCTCTTCTTTCTGGGCATAGCCCTTGGCCACAAGACTAGCCTTGTACTTTTGAATTGTACCATCGGGTCTAAGCTTCTTTTTGAACACCCACTTACGTCCCAATGGTTTGCAACCATAGGGACCTTCAGTGATCTCCCATGTCTCATTAGCCATGATTGAATCCATCTCGCTACGGACCACATCCTTCTAGTAGTCAGCTTCCGGAGAGGCATACGCTTCTGAAATAGAAGTGGAAGTATCATCCACGAGATACACGAAGAAATCATCACCAAAGGTCTTTGCATTCCTTTGTCTCTTGCCCCTACCAAGGGTTTCCTCATCATCATCCTCAGGATTTTTATCATGTGTTTGTTCATAATATTCCATAGGAATGGCAGACTCAGGAGTCTCGACAAATTCTCGTCTACAAGTGCTTCACATATCTCTCATAGGAAAAATATCCTCGAAGAATATAGCATCCTTAGACTCCATAATTGTACCGACCTTCTAGTCAGGTACCTTAGATTTCACTACTAGAAATCTATAGCCAACGCTATTCTTAGCGTAGCCCAAATTAACACAGTCAACGGTCTTTGGTCCAAGCTTACACTTTTTGGGGATCGGCACATTGACTTTCGCCAAACAGTCCATGCAAGTACGAGAGTGTTGTCTTCGCCCATTTCTCATAGGGAGCGATCTCATTATATGTTGTCGAAACTTTATTCAGGACATGACATGATGTCAATATAGCCTCCCCCACCATGCCCCTTGGATAAACCCGATGTATCTAGCATGACGTTAACCAAATCAGATAGAGTATGGTTTTTCCGCTTAGCAACCCTGTTTGACTGGGGCGAATAGAGATGCGTCCTCTCATGAATAATACCGTGTTCCGCACAAAAAGAATCAAACTCACTCGAAAAGTACTCTCCACCATGATCTGACTGGACTCGTTTAATTTTCTTTTCAAGTTGATTCTCAACTTCTTCCTAATAGATTTTAAAGTAGTGTAGAGCCTCATCTTTAGTATTTAACAGATACACATAACAATATCTAGTGGAATCATCTATCAATGTCATGACGTATTTATTTCCACCTTTAGTCAACACACCATTCATCTCACAAAGATAAGAATGTATGAGTTCTAATGACGCCAAGTGTCTCTCCTCCGCAGCCTTGTGAGGCTTGCGAGGTTGCTTAGCTTGCACACACGGAAGGCACTTAGAACCTTTGGCTAAAGTGAATCTCGAGATTAAATTCAACTTAGCTAGTCGCGTCATAACACCGAAACTAATGTGACAAAGACGTGAATGACAAACTTTAGATTCATTAACACTCGAATAATATAGTTCATGACTTTATTACAAAAATCTGCAAGGGAAAGGCGGAACATCCCTCCGCACTCATAACCTTTTCCAACAAAGAGTCCATATTTCGTAACAACTAATTTATTAGACTCGAAGACCAATTTAAACCCTTCTCTACATAGACGGGAGCCACTAACGAGGTTCTTCTTGATTGTGGGGACATGTTGCATGTTCTTTAGATGCACGATCCTTCCCCAAGTAAACTTCAGATTGATCGTGCCAATATCATGAACAGAAGCACTCGTGCCATTCCCCATCAATGCAGACATGTGGCATGTGACCTAGTAAGAAGAAAATAATGAAATGTCAGCACACAGATGAACGCTTGCACCTTTGTCCACCCACCAATCGGTGGACTGAAACACTAAAAACACAGTAAATAAATTGTTGTACCCGAATGCACCATTATCATTGTTGCTCATAATCATGTTGGCAGACTTGGGGTCCTGCCGTGGCTTCTTGTACTCATTTGGGCACTTCTTGGCCCAATGTTCGTCCGAACCACAAGTGAAGCAACCATCTTCCTTCTTGTTCTTCTCGAATGTCTTCTTACCCTTCTTCTTAAAGTCAGTATTCTTTTGGACACCTTTCTTTCCCTTGGGCTTGTGGGAGTTGAAGTTCCATTGATGTACCATATTGGCAACAGAAGTACCTTCAACCCCTTTTCCGTGCGATTCCTTTGCTCTCAAGTTCTGCTCAACACTCAGATGGCCGATGGCATCCTCTACTGAGAATTCACGTCTCTGATGTTTCAGAGTGGTAGCAAAGTTCCTCCAGGAATTAGGGAGCTTAGCGATTATACATCCCGCGACAAACTTTCCCGGTAAATCTCACTTAAGAAGCTCAAGCTCCTTAGCGATGCATATTATCTCATGAGCCTGCTCCAATACAGGACGGTTCCCGACCATCTTGTAATCGTGGAACTGCTGTATAATATACACCTCGCCCCAGCATCTGTGGCCTTGAATTCAGATTCGAGCGCCTCCCACAAGTCATTAGCAACCCGCATATGTAAATATGTGTCAACCAACTTATCTCCGATCACGCTAAGAACTGCTCCAAGAAATACGACAGTGGCTTCCTTGAAAGCCTTCTCCCGTTCAGGAACAATTGTTCCAGTGGAAGGGACACCGGCGATCCAGAACACATTCATAGCCATGAGCCATAAGATGGTTTTGGTCTGCCAACGCTTAAAGTATGTACCGGTAAACTTATCCGGTTTCAGTGCAGTGGCAAAGCCACTAGCCGAAAAATTTCATACACAAATTAGGTTTTTGGATTGTTGAGTAAATAGGCATTTATCGATTAACTTAATCCAGGACATAATCATGAACATGGCATTGGCAAAATTAACGACATACTGATTACGATCTAGACAAGAACGTACTACGCAAACAGTAAACACATTTACACATAATGCTAGTATGGCTAACACGGAAATAAATAGGATCGGGATAAACGAGTTACACCCTACAGTAGGCCACACAGTAGCCGCGACGGAGACGGTGGTAGCAGCGGCGTCCTTCTTGTCGGCTTCAATTTTCTTGGCGGCGGCACGTTCGGCGTCGGTGGACATGATCACGATGAAGGCGACACGGACTTAGAGGAAGCAGACGAACAGAGGCGAGCAGTTGCTCCCCAATAAACCTAATCACCCTTCTCCGTTACAGGATCCGGAGAGGTGGGATTTTGGAGGCCTGCTCTCCCATCAACCATGTATGCGGTGAACGGGATGGAGTCGCTGGTGGCAGCAACAACAATGGAACGACATGGGCGTGGAGGCATATGCGCCGCGACATGCGGTGGAGGAGGAGCACGTGGGAACCACTTCTCTTCTTAAGCTCCAATAGATGTGGAAGAGAATCCCTTATAAGAAGGTACAACTCCTCTCCAACTAGCAAGGTGGGACTAAACTTCCCACCACACCTAGTGCCATATAACCCACATAGGTGATGACCCACAAGTATAGGGGATCAATCATAGTCCTTTCGATAAGTAAGAGTGTCGAACCCAACAGGAGTAAGGAAATGACAAGTGGTTTTCAACAAGGTATTTTCTGCAAGCACTGAAATAGTCGGTAAAAAGTAGTTTGATAGCAAGATAATTTGTAACGAGCAAGTAACGGTAACGGTAAATAAAGTGCAGCAAGTTAGCCCAATCCTTTTGTGGCAAAGGATAGGCAAAAACGGTTTCTTATAATAGGCAAAGCGTTCTTGAGGGTACACGGGAATTTCATCTAGTCACTTTCATCATGTTGGTTTGATTCGTGTTCGCTACTTTGATAATTTGATATGTGGGTAGACCGGTGCTTAGGTGTTGTTCTTACTTGAACAAACCTCCTACTTATGATTAACCCCCTCGCAAGCATCCGCAACTACGAGAAAAGTATTAAGATAAAATCTAACCATCAAAATGGCAATTTTCCCCGTGGGGGAGGGTATCCATGGGCATTTACCAGCTAAGAAGCGGTGATGGGGGTCAAAATCCCCCCATGGGTATAACGGGGCGAGTACCCCAGAAGCAAGTGGGGCGGGGATGGGGTGCAAACTGGCTCCATTGAGCCTCCATGGATACCCAAGACCCCACCTGTCAGTCAAACTGGCCACCTAGTATATATACAAGAAAACCCTAAATCGACTCATCCGCTCACCACTCCACTCTGTTTCCCATCCCCCGCAGCCGCCTCTCCCTCTCACTCTCCCCAATCCCCATCCCTCCCGATCCATTCATCCATCCATCCCTAGATCGACAACCACCGGTGGCGCCCAGCACCGGCCTGTTGGAAATATGCCCTAGAGGCAATAATAAAATGGTTATTATTATATTTCCTTGTTCATGATGATTGTCTATTGTTCATGCTATAATTGTGTTATCCGGAAATCGTAATACATGTGTGAATACATAGACCACAACATGTCCCTAGGGAGCCTCTAGTTGTCTAGCTCGTTGATCAACAGATAGTCATGGTTTCCTGACTATGGACATTGGATGTCATTGATAACGGGATCACATCATTAGGAGAATGATGTGATGGACAAGACCCAATCCTAAGCATAGCACAAGATCGTGTAGTTCGTTTGCTAGAGCTTTTCCAAATGTCAAGTATCATTTCCTTAGACCATGAGATTGTGCAACTCCCGGATACCATAGGAGTGCTTTGGGTGTGCCAAACGTCACAACGTAACTGGGTGGCTATAAAGGTGCACTACGGGTATCTCCGAAAGTGTCTGTTGGGTTGGCACGAATCGAGACTGGGATTTGTCACTCTGTATGACGGAGAGGTATCTCTGGGCCCACTCGGTAATGCATCATCATAATGAGCTCAATGTGACCAAGTGTTTGGTCACGGGATCATGCATTATGGTACGAGTAAAGTGTCTTGCCGGTAACGAGATTGAACAAGGTATTGGGAACTGACGATCGAATCTCGGGCAAGTAACGTACCGATTGACAAAGGGAATTGTATACGGGATTGATTGAATCCTCGACATCGTGGTTCATCCGATGAGATCATCGTGGAACATGTGGGAGCCAACATGGGTATCCGGATCCCGCTGTTGGTTATTGACCGGAGAGTCGTCTCGGTCATGTCTGCATGTCTCCCGAACCCGTAGGGTCTACACACTTAAGGTTCGGTGACGCTAGGGTTGTAGAGATACTAGTATGCGGTAACCCGAAAGTTGTTCGGAGTCCCGGATGAGATCCCGGACGCCACGAGGAGTTTCGGAATGGTCCGGAGGTGAAGAATTATATATAGGAAGTCTAGTTTCGGCCACCGGGAAAGTTTCGGGGGTCACCGGTATTGTACCGGGACCACCGGAAGGGTCCCGGGGGTCCACCTGGTGGGGCCACCTATCCCGGAGGGCCCCATGGGCTGAAGTGGGGAAGGGAACCAGCCCCTGATGGGCTGGTGCGCCCCCCTTGGGCCTCCCCTGCGCCTAGGGTTGGAAACCCTAGGGGTGGGGGGGTGCCCCACTTGACTTGGGGGGCAAGTCCCCCCCTGGGCCGCCGCCCCCCTTGAGATGGGATCCCTGGGGCCGGCGCCCCCCTGGACCCCTATATAAAGAGAGGGGGAGGGAGGGCAGCCATAACCCAAGCCCTGGTGCCTCCCTCTCCCTCCCGTGACACATCTCCCTCCTCCCGCAGCGCTTGGCGAAGCCCTGTTGGAATCCCGCTACTTCCACCACCACGCCGTCGTGCTGCTGGATCTCCATCAACCTCTCCTTCCCCCTTGCTGGATCAAGAAGGAGGAACGTCTCTGCTCCGTAGTGTGTTGAACGCGGAGGTGCCATCCGTTCGGCGCTAGGATCATCGGTGATTTGGATCACGACGAGTACGACTCCATCAACCCCGTTCTCTTGAACGCTTCCGCTCGCGATCTACAAGGGTATGTAGATGCACTCCTTCCCTCTCGTTGCTAGTAAACTCCATAGATTGATCTTGGTGATGCGTAGAAAATTTTGAATTTCTGCTACGTTCCCCTACCGTGGCATCATGAGCCAGGTTTATGCGTAGTTTCTATGCACGAGTAGAACACAAACTTGTTGTGGGCGTAGATGTTGTCAACTTTCTTGCCACTACTAGTCTTATCTTGTTTCGGCGGCATCGTGGGATGAAGCGGCCCGGACCGACCTTACACGTACGCTTATGTGAGACAGGTTCCATCGACTGACATGCACTAGTTGCATAAGGTGGCTAGCGGGTGTCTGTCTCTCCCACTTTAGTCGAATCGGATTCGATGAAAAGGGTCCTTATGAAGGATAAATAGAAGTTGGAATATCACGTTGTGGTTTTACGTAGGTAAGAAACGTTCTTGCTAGAAACCTATAGAAGCCACGTAAAAACATGCAACAACAATTAGAGGACGTCTAACTTGTTTTTGCAGCATATGCCTTGTGATGTGATATGGCCAAAAGGATGTGATGAATGAAATATATGTGATGTATGAGATTGATCATGTTCTTGTAATAGGAATCACGACTTGCATGTCGATGAGTATGACAACCGGCAGGAGCCATAGGAGTTGTCTTTATTTTTTGTATGACCTGCGTGTCATTGAATAACGCCATGTAAATTACTTTACTTTATTGCTAAACACGTTAGCCATAGAAGTAGAAGTAATCGTTGGCGTGACAACTTCATGAAGACACGATGATGGAGATCATGGTGTCATGCTGGTGACGAAGATGATCATGGCGCCCCGAAGATGGAGATCAAAGGAGCAAAATGATATTGGCCATATCATGTCACTATTTGATTGCATGTGATGTTTATCATGTTTTACATCTTATTTGCTTAGAACGACGATAGCTTAAATAAGATGATCCCTCGCAATAATTTCAAGAAAGTGTTCCCCCTAACTGTGCACCGTTGCGAAGGTTTGTTGTTTTGAAGCACCACGTGATGATCGGGTGTGATAGATTATAACATTCGAATACAACGGGTGTAAGCCAGATTTACACACGCAATACACTTAGGTTGACTTGACAAGCCTAGCATGTACAGACATGGCCTCGGAACACGGAAGACCAAAAGGTCGAGCATGAGTCGTATAGAAGATACGATCAACATGAAGATGTTCACCGATGTTGACTAGTCCGTCTCACGTGATGATCGGACATGGCCTAGTTGACTCGGATCATGTTTCACTTAGATGACTAGAGGGATGTCTATCTGAGTGGGAGTTCATTGAATAATTTGATTAGATGAACTTAATTATCATGAACTTAGTCTAAAATCTTTACAATATGTCTTGTAGATCAAATGGCCCACGCTAATGTTGCCCTCAACTTCAACGCGTTCCTAGAGAAAACCAAGCTGAAAGATGATGGCAGCAACTATACGGACTGGGTCTGGAACCCGAGGATCATCCTCATAGCTGCCAAGAAAGATTATGTCCTAGAAGCACCGCTAGGTGACGCACCCATCCCAGAGAACCAAGACGTTATGAACGCTTGGCAGCAGCGTGCTGATGATTACTCCCTCGTTCAGTGCGGCATGCTTTACAGCTTAGAACCGGGGCTCCAAAAGCGTTTTGAGCAACACGGAGCATATGAGATGTTCGAAGAGCTGAAAATGGTTTTCCAAGCTCATGCCCGGATCGAGAGATATGAAGTCTCCGACAAGTTCTTCAGTTGTAAGATGGAGGAAAATAGTTCTGTCAGTGAGCACATACTCAAATGTCTGGGTTACACAACCGCCTGACTCAGCTGGGAGTTAATCTCCCGGATGACGCGGTCATTGACAGAATCCTTCAGTCGCTTCCACCGAGCTACAAGAGCTTTGTGATGAACTTCAATATGCAGGGGATGGAAAAGACCATTCCTGAGGTATATTCAATGCTGAAATCAGCGGAGGTGGAGATCAAAAAGGAACATCAAGTGTTGATGGTGAATAAAACCACTAAGTTCAAGAAAGGCAAGGGTAAGAAGAACTTCAAGAAGGACGGCAAGGGAGTTGCCGCGCCCGGTAAGCCAGTTGCCGGGAAGAAGCCAAAGAATGGACCCAAGCCTGAGACTGAGTGCTTTTATTGCAAGGGAAGTGGTCACTGGAAGCGGAACTACCCCAAGTACTTAGCGGACAAGAAGGTCGGCAACACCAAAGGTATATGTGATATACATGTTATTGATGTGTACCTTACCAGCACTCGTAGTAGCTCCTGGGTATTTGATACCGGTGCGGTTGCTCATATTTGTAACTCAAAGCAGGAGCTGCGGAATAAACGGAGACTGGCAAAGGATGAGGTGACGATGCGCGTCGGGAATGGTTCCAAGGTCGATGTGATCGCCGTCGGCACGCTACCTCTACATTTACCTACGGGATTAGTTTTAAACCTCAATAATTGTTATTTAGTGCCAGCTTTGAGCATGAACATTGTATCAGGATCTCGTTTAATTCGAGATGGCTACTCATTTAAATCCGAGAATAATGGTTGTTCTATTTATATGGAGATATGTTTTATGGTCATGCCCCGCTGGTTAATGGTTTATTCTTAATGAATCTCGAACGTAGTGTTACACATATTCATAGTGTGAGTACCAAAAGATGTAAAGTTGATAACGATAGTCCCACATACTTGTGGCACTGCCGCCTTGGTCACATTGGTGTCAAGCGCATGAAGAAGCTCCATGCTGATGGACTTTTAGAGTCTCTCAATTATGAATCATTTGACACATGCGAACCATGCCTCATGGGCAAAATGACCAAGACTCCGTTCTCCGGAACAATGGAGCGACCAACCAACTTATTATAAATCATACATACTGATGTGTGCGGTCCAATGAGTGTTGAGGCTCGCAGAGGCTATCGTTATGTTCTCACTCTCACTGATGACTTGACTAGATATGGGTATGTCTACCTAATGAAACACAAGTCTGAGACCTTTGAAAAGTTCAAGGAATTTCAGAGTGAGGTTGAGAATCAACGTGACAGGAAAATAAAATTCTTACGATCAGATCGTGGGGGGGAATATTTGAGTCACGAATTTGGCACACACTTAAGGAAATGTGGAATAGTTTCACAACTCACGCCGCCTGGAACACCTCAGCGAAATGGTGTGTCCGAACGTCGTAATCGCACTCTATTGGATATGGTGCGATCTATGATGTCTCTTACCGATCTACCGCTCTCATTTTGGGGCTATGCTTTAGAGACTGCCGCATTCACTTTAAATAGGGCTCCGTCGAAATCCGTTGAGACAACACCGTATGAATTATGGTTTGGGAAGAAACCTAAGCTGTCGTTTCTAAAAGTTTGGGGATGCGATGCTTATGTCAAGAAACTTCAACCTGAAAAGCTCGAACCCAAGTCGGAAAAATGTGTCTTCATAGGATACCCTAAGGAAACCATTGGGTATACCTTCTACCTCAGATCCGAAGGCAAGATCTTTGTTGCCAAGAACGGGTCCTTTCTGGAGAAAGAGTTTCTCTCAAAAGAAGTAAGTGGGAGGAAAGTGGAACTTGATGAAGTACTACCTCTTGAACCAGAAAGTAGCGCAGCTCAGGAAGATGTTCCTGTGGTGCCTGCACTGACTAGAGAGGAAGTTAATGATGATGATGATCAAGGTACTTCGGATCAAGCTCCTACTGAACTTCGTAGGTCCACAAGGACACGTTCCGCGCCAGAGTGGTATGGCAACCCTGTCTTGGAAATCATGTTGTTAGACAATGGTGAACCTTCGAACTATGAAGAAGCAATGGCGGGCCCAGATTCCGACAAATGGCTAGAAGCCATGCAATCCGAGATAGGATCCATGTATGAAAACGAAATATGGACTTTGATTGACTTGCCCGATGATCGGCGAGCCATAGAAAATAGATGGATCTTTAAGAAGAAGACAGACGCGGATGGTAATGTCACCATCTATAAGGCCCGACTTGTCGCTAAGGGTTATCGACAAGTTCAAGGGGTTGACTATGATGAGACTTTCTCACCCGTAGCGAAGCTGAAGTCCGTCCGAATCATGTTAGCAATTGCCGCATTCTATGATTATGAGATATGGCAAATGGACGTCAAAACGGCATTCCTTAACGGCTTTCTTAAGGAAGAATTGTATATGATGCAGCCAGAAGGTTTTGCCGATCCTAAGAATGCTAACAAGGTATGCAAGCTCCAGCGCTCCATCTATGGGCTGGTGCAAGCATCTCGGAGTTGGAACATTCAATTTGATGAGATGATCAAAGCGTTTGGGTTTACACAGACTTATGGAGAAGCCTGTGTTTACAAGAAAGTGAGTGGGAGCTCTGTAGCATTTCTCATATTATATGTGGATGACATACTGTTGATGGGAAATGATATAGAATTCTTAGGAAGCATAAAGGCCTACTTGAACAAGTGTTTTTCAATGAAGGACCTTGGAGAAGCTGCTTATATATTAGACATCAAGATCTATAGAGATAGATCAAGACGCCTCATTGGTCTTTCACAAAGTACATACCTTGACAAGATATTGAAGAAGTTCAATATGGATCAGTCCAAGAAGGGGTTCTTGCATGTATTGCAAGGTGTGCAATTGAGCACGGCTCAATGCCCGACCACGGCAGAAGATAGAGAAAAGATGAGTGTCGTCCCCTATGCCTCGGCCATAGGGTCTATTATGTATGCCATGCTGTGTACCAGACCTGATGTAAACCTTGCCGTAAGTTTGGTAGGAAGGTACCAAAGTAATCCCGGCATGGAACACTGGACAGCGGTCAAGAATATCCTGAAGTACCTGAAGAGGACTAAGGATATGTTTCTCGTTTATGGAGGTGACGAAGAGCTCGTCGTAAAGGGTTACGTCGATGCTAGCTTCGACACAGATCTGGATGACTCTAAGTCACAAACCGGATACGTGTATATTTTGAATGGTGGGGCAGTAAGCTGGTGCAGTTGCAAGCAAAGCGTTGTGGCGGGATCTACATGTGAAGCGGAATACATGGCGGCCTCAGAGGCAGCACAAGAAGCAATCTGGGTGAAGGAGTTCATTACCGACCTAGGAGTTATTCCCAATGCGTCGGGCCCGATGACTCTCTTCTGTGACAACACTGGAGCTATTGCCCTTGCCAAGGAGCCCAGGTTTCACAGGAAGACCAGGCATATCAAGCGTCGCTTCAACTCCATTCGTGAAAGTGTTCAAAATGGAGACATAGATATTTGTAAAGTACATACGGACCTGAATGTAGCAGATCCGTTGACTAAACCTCTCCCTAGAGCAAAACATGATCAACACCAGAACTCTATGGGTGTTCGATTCATCACAATGTAACTAGATTATTGACTCTAGTGCAAGTGGGAGACTGTTGGAAATATGCCCTAGAGGCAATAATAAAATGGTTATTATTATATTTCCTTGTTCATGATAATTGTCTATTGTTCATGCTATAATTGTGTTATCCGGAAATCGTAATACATGTGTGAATACATAGACCACAACATGTCCCTAGCGAGCCTCTAGTTGACTAGCTCGTTGATCAACAGATAGTCATGGTTTCCTGACTATGGACATTGGATGTCATTGATAACGGGATCACATCATTAGGAGAATGATGTGATGGACAAGACCCAATCCTAAGCATAGCACAAGATCGTGTAGTTCGTTTGCTAGAGCTTTTCCAAATGTCAAGTATCATTTCCTTAGACCATGAGATTGTGCAACTCCCGGATACCATAGGAGTGCTTTGGGTGTGCCAAACGTCACAACGTAACTGGGTGGCTATAAAGGTGCACTACGGGTATCTCCGAAAGTGTCTGTTGGGTTGGCACGAATCGAGACTGGGATTTG
This sequence comes from Aegilops tauschii subsp. strangulata, assembly GCF_002575655.3. Lineage (NCBI taxonomy): Eukaryota > Viridiplantae > Streptophyta > Magnoliopsida > Poales > Poaceae > Aegilops > Aegilops tauschii. The sequence goes on along the minus strand of NC_053037.3, from coordinate 427,918,600 downwards.
TCACTCCGTATGACGGAGAGGTATCTCTGGGCCCACTCGGTAATGCATCATCATAATGATCTCAATGTGACCAAGTGTTTGGTCACGGGATCATGCATTATGGTACGGGTAAAGTGACTTGCCGGTAACGAGATTGAACAAGGTATTGGGATACCGACGATCGAATCTCGGGCAAGTAACGTACCGATTGGCAAAGGGAATTGTATACGGGATTGATTGAATCCTCGACATTGTGGTTCATCTGATGAGATCATCATGGAACATGTGGGAGCCAACATGGGTATCCAGATCCCGCTGTTGGTTATTGACCGGAGAGTCGTCTCGGTCATGTCTGCATGTCTCCCGAACCCGTAGGGTCTACACACTTAAGGTTCAGTGACGCTAGGGTTGTAGAGATACTAGTATGCAGTAACCCAAAAGTTGTTCGGAGTCCCGGATGAGATCCCGGACGTCACGAGGAGTTCCGGAATGGTCCGGAGGTGAAGAATTATATATAGGAAGTCTAGTTTCGGCCACCGGGAAAGTTTCGGGGGTCACCGGTGAAGTGGGTAAGGGAACCAACCCCTGATGGGCTGGTGCGCCCCCCTTGGGCCTCCCCTGCGCCTAGGGTTGGAAACCCTAGGGGTGGGGGGGCGCCCCACTTGACTTGGGGGGCAAGTCCCCCCTGGGCCGCCGCCGCCCCTTGAGATGGGATCCCTGGGACCGGCGGCCCCCCTGGACCCCTATATAAAGAGAGGGGGAGGGAGGGCAGCCATAACCCAAGCCCTGGCGCCTCCCTCTCCCTCCCGTGACACATCTCCCTCCTCCCGCAGCGCTTGGCGAAGCCCTGTTGGAATCCCGCTACTTCCACCACCACGCCGTCGTGCTGCTGGATCTCCATCAACCTCTCCTTCCCCCTTGCTGGATCAAGAAGGAGGAGACATCGCTACTCCGTACGTGTGTTGAACGCGGAGGTGCCGTCCGTTCGGCGCTAGGATCATCGGTGATTTGGATCACGACGAGTACGACTCCATCAACCCCGTTCTCTTGAACGCTTCCGCTCGCGATCTACAAGGGTATGTAGATGCACTCCTTCCCTCTCGTTGCTAGTAAACTCCATATATTGATCTTGGTGATGCGTAGAAAATTTTGAATTTCTGCTACGTTTCCCTACACGGCCGGCGTCTCATCCGGCCGCCCCTCTCATTTGGTCTCGCGGCCCATCGCCCTCTCCTGCTCCTCGCCTCCTCGCGAGTCCACGACAGCGACGATGGCGAGCGACGGCCACGCCAAAAGCTAACTGTGACGATGATAGTGGTGATGACGACGAACACCGGTGGCGCCCTGCACCGGCCGCCCCGCCCATCTGGTCACGCAGCCCGTCGCCCTCTCCCGCTCCTCACCTCCTCGCGAGTCCACGACGACGAGCGATGACCAGGCCAAAAGCTAACCACGACCGGCGGTGATAGTGGCCACAACGACGCCGGTGACTCCCCTCCTCTTCTTCCACCTCAAGCACAAGCAGTGGCGAGAGGAATCTGCATCGACCCGAGAGGCCGAGACCATCAGGGTAAGAAGCTGACCGGTGACCTGTAGTGTGTAGCACTCGAGGTAGTTCTTGTGGTGTGTATGCATCTGTGATCTATGATCTGTTGTGTAAATTATTGTTTATGTGCTGCTAATGTACTGTTGTGTAATGTGTTTGTGCTTCTGTATTAGAAGATTGCTGCCAAAATTATTTTGGTTTGTTCTGCCAATGTATTGTTGTTTGTTGCTATAATGGATGATTGAATCTGTCAAAATATATTGTGGTCTGTGCTCCTCTTTTACTGTTATTTTGCTATTGTTGGTCTCCATGGGGATCCCCATGGGGACGGGTACCCGTTGTTAGTGGGGATGGGGACTGTCCCCCTGCCAAGGTTGGCAGGGCTAGCGGGGACGGGTATTAGTGGGGATCGGGGCGGGGACGGTGGCATGCCCCCCGGTGATCCCCGTCCCCATTACCATCTTGATCTAACCATAGCATTAAACTTTTGGATCCAAATCAGCCCCTTACGAAGTAGCGCATAAACTAGGGTTTAAGCTTCTGTCACTCTAGCAACCCATCATCTAATAACTACTCCACAATGCATTCCCTTAGGCCAAAATATGGGGAAGTGCCGGTCGACATTCACATGACACCACTAAGGGAATCACAACATACATATCATCAAAATATCGAATACATATCAAGTTCACATGATTACTTGCAACATGACTTCCCCCGTGACCTCAAGAACAAAAGTAACTACTCACAAATGATAATCATGCCCAAGATCAGAGGGGTATTAAATAGCATAATGGATCTGAACATATAATCTTCCACCAAATAAACCATATAGTAATCAGTTACAAGATGTAATCAACACTACTAGTCACCCACAGGTACCAATCTGATGTTCCGGTACAAAGATTGAACACAAGAGATGAACTAGGGTTTGAGAGGAGATGGTGCTGCTGAATATGTTGATGGAGATTGCCCTCCCAAAGATGAGAGGGTTGTTGGTGACGACGAACGATGATTCCCCCCTCCGGGAGGGAAGTTCCCCTGGCGGAATCGCTCCGCCGGAGGGACAAAGTGCTCCTGCCCAAGTTCCGCCTCGAGACGGCGGCGCTTCGTCCCGAAAGTCCCCCTCTGATTTTTTTCAAGGTCAAAATGACCTATATACTAGAATATGGGCACCGGAGGTGGACCGAGGAGGGCACAACCCACCAGGGCGCGCCTGGGGGCCCAGTCGCGCCCTGGTGTCTTATGCTCACCAGTGTGGCCCCCTCTCATAGTTACTTGCTCCAGTATTTTTCATATATTCCAAAACAATTCTCCATAAAGTTTCAGCTCATTTGGAGATGTGCAGAATAGGTAACTCTGACGTAGCTTTTTCAGGCCCAGAATTCCAGCTGCACGCATTCTTCCTCTTTGTGTAAACCTTGCATACTTTGAGAGAAAAGACATTAGAATTACTCCATAAAGCATTATTATGCATAAAAACATTATAAATAATAGTAGGAAAACATGATGTAAAATGGACATATCAACTCCCCGAAGCTTAGACCTCGCTTGTCCTCAAGCAAAAAACTGAAATCGAGAAACATGCCCACATGCTTAGAGAGAGAGAGGTGTCGATAAAACAAAATACGGACATAGAAGCATCATGCTTATTATCATAACAACAAAAAACATTAATATAAAACTTTATCACAAAACTTTCATCATATAACTTCTAACATAAAACTTCTCATGAATAAGTAACAATTCATCACAACATTGAAGTATAAAGCATAAACCTTATTGAAAACCAACAAACTATGTTCTCAGTCAACTTTGCAACTACAATTCATCATATTTTCAGGAAGGGTCATGTATCGGAGCCTTTTGGCAAGTCCACATACTCAACCATCATTTAACCTTCTATGATTGCTAACACTCACAGCATACCCATGAACAAAAAGTTTCAACCGGGCACATAGGAAGATAGGGGCTTATGTTTCGCCGCCCAACGTATTCACCTCAAGGGTGATGTCAACAATAATAACGCATGCTCACTCACATCCAACTGGATATATGTGCCTAGATCTTTCCTCACCACATGATGCTTGTAAAAAGAGAAAATAAAAAGGAATAGGGAATAATACTTTGACTCTTACATAAAAGTAAATGCATAAAAGTAAAAGATAGGCCCTTCGCAGAGGGAAGCAGAGGTTGCCATGCACTTTTTTGTTTGTATGCCAAATCCCTTAATGCAAAAGAATGTCACGTTATATTGCCCATTATGATAGCAACCTTTATTATGCAGTCCATTGCTTTTATTACTTTGCCATCACAAGTTCGTACAACGCTCAATTTTCTATTACACTAAATTATCCAACACATTTAGAAGCAATTTTTATTGCCTTATTGCACCGATGACAACTTACTCGAAGGATCTTACTCAATCCATAGGTAGGTATGGTGGACTCTCAAAAGAAGATTTTGGGTTTAAGGGTTTTTGGATGCACAAGTGGTATCTCTACTTAGTGCGGAATTTTTGGCTAGCAAAGATATTGAGCAAGCACCACATGTTGAAGGGTCTATGACAATATAACTTCTATGTGAATATGAACAAACATAAATCATTACGTTGTCTTCCTTGTCCAACGTCAACAATTTTGACACATAATATTTAATGGGGGATCACAATCATAAAAGATGTCCAAGATAGTGTATTTGCATGCGAATCTTCTCTTACCTTATTAATTCTTTCATGAATTGCATCATTGACCAATGCTATGTTTGTCAATATCCAATAAATTTTACCACTTATACTTTTCCTTATGTGATGTCATTACTTACCATAAGATTAGCATATGGTATTTTCATTTATTTTCCTTTCTTTTTATTGGAACAAACAAAAGTAAAGAAACAAAACTCAAACTACTCTTTATTATATATCTCACACACGGTTACATAGGAAGATAGATCACTAAGCAAGCACTCGAAAAGAAAGGATCGAACTAAACTTTTTATTCAACTAATTTCAAAAGGTAACTAAAGATCGAACTAAGATAGATAAAGGCAAAGATAGTGGTGGTGATACGATACCGGGGAACCTCCCCCAAGCTTGGCACAGGCCAAGGGGAGTGCCCATACCATGAACTCAAGTCACCTTTGGTGGGGAAGATGATGATGGTTGTGGTGATGAGGTAGTGTCACGCTTCAAACTCAGGAGGTACTCCAATCTATGAATGATGCTCCAGAGGGCAATGATATGCTCTTGCAACAGAATATTTTCACGAGTAAGATATTTATTTTGCACATGAACCGTTTCAATGGTCCTAAAGGTTTCAATTTCAATAGGGGTAAGATAATCGTAGTATGGTTGAAGGATATCCTCTTCTTCTTCTCCTGGCACAGCCTGCCCTACTGTTGAGGCTTGATCTCCCGTAGCTTCCTTGCTCTTGTCATCCTTGGCGGCTTCCTTTGGCTCCTCTCTCTTCAGTTCCATCTTCATCAGCGAAGCATCCCCTTCTACATTATTGGAGGAGGGAGAAGACATGACGCCTGGCTTGACAGATCTAAGAGAAAACAACAAGAAACAAGAACAGAAGATTTCTCCGCGATACGGTAGTCAATACGTTCGGGGGGGGGTATATAAAGATTTTTTTATCTTGAGAAACAAGCAAACGGGAGGAAACGGAGTCGGGAAGGTTCCCGAGGTGGGCACAACCCACCTGGGCGCGCCAGGCATGCCAGGCGCGCCCTGGTGTCTTGTGCCCTCCTCGGCTGCCTTCCTGGTTATTTCTTGTCTTCCTATTTTTTGTAATATTCCAAAACTGACAGAAAATATTTTTGTGGATTTTTTGAAGTCCGTTTACTTACCGTATCACGTACCTCCTCTTTTTTAGTATTCTGGAGTGTTCCTGAAGGTTTCTTTTATGTGTTCCTCCGGTGTCATGGTTTGGATAATATTGCTTTCAACATTAATAGGCGTACCTGAGATATAGTGCTTAATTCTTTGCCCATTGACAACCTTCGGGTTAGTACCTTCGACATTATTTATTTTGATTACTCTAGAATGATAAACCTCTTTGATAATATATGGTCCTTCCCATTTAGAGAGAAGTTTTCTTGCAAAGAATATGAAACAAGAGTTGTACAAAAGAACATATTCTCCGACTTTGAATTCCCGCTTTTGGATTCTTTTGTCATGCCATATTTTAATTTTTCTTTAAATAATTTGGCATTTTCATAGGCTTGGGTTCTCCATTCATCTAATGAGCTAATATCAAATAACCTCTTTTCACCCGCAAGTTTGAAATCATAGTTAATTTCTTTAATTGCCAAGTAAGCTTTATGTTCTAACTCTAGAGGCAAATGACAAGCTTTTCCATAAACCATTTTATAGGGAGAGATACCCATAGGATATTTATATGCTGTTTTGCAGGCCCAAAGTGCATCATCCAATTTCTTAGACCAATTCTTTCGGGACCTATTAACAGTGTTTTGTAATATTAATTTTATTTCTATATTGCTAAGTTCAACTTGACCACTGGATTGAGGATGATATGGTGATGCAATTCTATGGTTAACATCATATTTAGCAAGCATTTGACGGAAAGCACCATGAATAAAGTGTGAACCACCATCAGTCATTAAATATCTAGGGACTCCAAACCTCGGGAAAATAACTTCTTTAAGCATTTTAATGGAAGTGTTATGATCAACACTACTAGTTGGAATAGCTTCTACCCAGTTAGTAACATAATCAACACCAACCAAAATATGTGTATACCCATTAGAGGAAGGAAAAGTTCCCATATAATCAAAACCCCAAACATCAAATGGTTCAACATCAAGTGAATAATTCATAGGCATTTCTTGACGCATACCGATATTACCAATTCTTTGACATTCATCACAAGATAAAACAAACTTACGGGCATCCTTGACGAAGAGAGTAGGCCAATTAAAACAGGATTGCAATACCTGTGACCAGTTCTATCTCCCGCATGATGCCCTCCATAAGCTTCGGAGTGACATTTCCGTAGGATTTGTTCCTGTTCATGCTCAGGTACACAACGTCTAATAATACCATCTACTCATTCTTTATAAAGATGTGGTCATCCCAAAAGTAATGTCTTAAACCATTGAAGAATTTTTTTCTTTTGTTGGTATGTGAAACTAGGTGGTATGTATTTAGCAATGCTACTTCTTGAGCTTGCGTTGGTTTTTCCCTTGAAGAGGAAAGGGTGATACAGCACAGTAGAGATAAGTATTTCCCTTAGTTAAGAACCAAGGTATCAATCCAGTAGGAGAAACGTGCAAGTCCCCAATAGATGCACCTGCACAAACAATCAAACACTTGCACCCAACACGATAAAGGGGTTGTCAATCCCTTCATGGTCACTTGCAAAAGTGAGATCTGATAGAGATAGATAAAACTAAATAAAATATAAAATATTTTTGGGTTTTTTGGTTTAGAAAAGCGCAAAGTTATGATGATATCCAAGGCAATGATTATGCATATAGGCATCACGTCCGTGTCAAGTAGACCGGCCCCTGCCTGCATCCACTACTATTACTCCACACATCGACTGCTATCCAGCATGCATCTAGAGTATTAAGTTGATAAAGAATGGAGTAATGCCTTAAGTAAGATGACATGATGTAGAGGAATAAAATCAAGCAATATGATGAAAACCCCATCTTTTTATCCTCGGTGGCAACAATGCAATACGTGTCTCGCTACCCCTACTTTGTCACTGGGTGAAATCACGCAAGATTGAACCCAAAGCTAAGCACCTCTCCCATTACAAGAAAAACCAATCTAGTTGGCCAAACCAAATCGATAATTCGAAGAGAAATACAAAGATGTCAAATCATGCATAAAAGAATTCAGAGAAGATTTAGATAATATTCATAGCTAAGCTGATCATAAATCCACAATTCATCGAATCTCGACAAACACACCGCAAAAGAAGATTACATCAGATAGATCTCCAAGAACATCGAGGAGAACATGGTATAGAGAATCAAAGAGAGAGAAGAAGCCATCTAGCTACTAGCTATGGATCCGTATGTCTGTGGTAAACTACTCATGCTTCATCAAAAGGGCAATAGGGTTGATGTAGATTCCCTGCGTGATCGAATCCCCCTCTGCAGGGTGCCGGAAAAGGCCCCAAGATGGGATCTCACGGGAACAGAAGGTTGCGGTGGTGAAAAAGTATTTTTTGGATGCTTCTGAGGGCTTTGGAATATATGTGAATATATAGGACGAAGAGGTAGGTCAGAGGAGTCCCGATGGGGCCAAGGTAGGGGGCGCGCCCGCCCCTAGGGCGCGCCCGCCACCCTTGTCGCCGCCTTGTGGCTCTTCTGGCTTTGACTCCAAGTCCCCTAGGTGTCTTCTGGTCCAAGAAAAATCATCGTGAAATTTTATTCCATTTGGACTCCGTTTAGTATTCCTTTTCTGCGAAACTCAAAAACAAGGAAAAACATAAACTGGCATTGGGCTCTAGGTTAATAAGTTAGTCCCAAAAATAATATAAAATAGCATAATAATGCATATAAACATACAAAACAGATGATATAATAGCATGGAACAATCAAAAATTATAGATACGTTGGAGACGTATCAAGCATCCCCAAGCTTAATTCCTGCTCGTCCTCGAGTAGGTAAATGATAAAAACAGAATTTTTGATGTGGAATGCTACCTAACATATTTATCCATGTAATATTCTTCATTGTGGCATGAATGTTCAGATCCATAAGATTCAAAACAAAAGTTTAATATTGACATAAAAACAATAATACTTCAAGCATACTGATAAAGTAATCATGTCTTCTCAAAATAACATAGCCGAAGAAAGTTATCCCTACAAAATCATATAGTCTGGTTATGCTCCATCTTCATCACACAAAGTATTCAAATCATGCACAACCCCGATGACAAGCCAAGCAATTGTTTCATACTTTTGATGTTCTCAAACCTTTTCAACTTTCACGCAATACATGAGCGTGAGCCATGGACATATCACTATAGATGGAATAGAAGGTTGTGGAGAAGACAAAAAGAAGGAGATAGTCTCACATTAACTAGGCATATCAACGGGCTATGGAGATGCCCATCAATAGATATCAATGTCAGTGAGTAGGGATTGCCATGCAACGGATGTACTGGAGCTATAAGTTTATGTAAGCTCAAAAAGAAACTAAGTGGGCGTGCATCCAACTCGCTTTCTCACGAAGACCTAGGGCAATTTGAGGAAGCCCATCGTTGGAATATACAAGCCAAGTTCTATAATGGAATATTCCCACTAGTATATGAAAGTGAAAACATAGGAGACTCTCTATCATGAAGATCATGGTGATACTTTGAAGCACAAGTGTGGAAAAAGGATAGTAACATTGCCCCTTCTCTCTTTTCTCTCATTTTTTTCTTTTTTCTTTTTTTCCTTTTTTTGGCTTCTTTGGCCTTTTTTTATAAAGTCCGGAGACTCATCCCAACTTGTGAGGGAATCATAGCTTCCATCATCCTTTTCCTCACATGGGGCAATGCTCTAATAATGATGATCATCACACTTTTATTTGCTTACAACTCAAGAATTACAACTCGATACTTAGAACAAAATATGACTCTATATTAATGCCTCTGGCGGTGTACCGGGATGTGCAATGATCTAGCGTAGCAAATGACATCAAAAAAGGGCAAGCTATGTAAACATCATGCTAGCTATCTTACGATCATGCAGAGCAATATGATAATAATGGAGCGTGTCATAATAAAACAGAACAGTGGAAGTTGCATGGCAATATATTCGGAATGGCTATGGAAATGCCATAATAGGTAGGTATGGTGGCTATTTTGAGGAAGGTAAATGGTGGGTGTATGGTACTGGCATGACCAAGGAAACTACGAGTACCTTTAATATCTTTAGTACATGGCATTTTCTCAATTGCATCAACTTTAGCTTTATCCACCTCAATACCTCATTCAGAAATTTTATGCCCCAAGACAATACCTTCATTAACCATAAAGTGGCACTTGTCCCAATTCAAGACAAGATTAGTTTGCTCACATCTTTGCAAAACTCGATCAACGTTGCTCAAGCAATCATCAAAAGAAGTTCCATATAAAGAAAAATCATCCATGAAAACCTTAACAATCTTGTCACAAAAATCAGAGAATATAGGACTCATACATCTTTGAAAGGTAGCAGGTGCATTGCATAAACCAAAAGGCATACGTCTATAAGCATCAGTTCCAAATGGGCAAGTAAAGGTGGTTTTCTCTTGATCAGGTTGTGAAACGGGTATTTGAGAAAAACTAGAATATCCATCCAGAAAACGAAAGTGTGTGTGCTTTGATAATCTTTCCAATATTTGATCAATAAAAGGCAAAGGGAAATGATATTTTCTAGTTGCTTTATTTAATTTTCTAAAATCAATTACCATTCTATAGCCAGTAACAATTCTTTGCGGAATAAGTTCATTTTTATCAATAGGAACAACAGTAATACCTCCCTTCTTAGGGGCACAATGAACGGGACTTACCCATCTACTATCAGCTATGGGGTAGATTATACCTCCCTCAAGAAGCTTTAATATTTCAGTTCTTACCACTTCTTTCATCTTAGGATTCAAACGTCATTGATGATCAACAACGGGTTTAGCATCAGGTTCCATATTAATCTTGTGCTAACAAAGAGTGGGACTAATGCCCTTAAGATCATCAAGAGTATATTCAATAGCAGCACAGTGCTTCTTCAGAATTTTCAATAATCTTTCTTCCTCATGTTCTGAAAGGTTAGCACTAATAATAACATGATATATCTTTTTCTCATCAAGATAAGCATATTTCAAAGTGCGAGGCAATTGTTTTAATTCAAACACGGGATCTCCTTTAGGTGGAGGAGGACCTCCTAGAGTTTCAATAGGTAAATTGTGTTTGAGCAGAGGTATCTGTTCAAATAAAATCTTATCTATTTCATTTCTTTCATGGATATGCATATCATTTTCATGGTCTAGCAAATATTGTTCTAATAGATAAGTAGGAGGCACAGCAATAGAAGCAAGACCAATTATTTCATCCTTACTAGGTAATTCTTTCTTATGAGGTTGTCTATTAAACTTGGAGAAATTAAACTCATGAGACTCATCACCAAATCGAACACTAACAGTTTGTTTATGACAATCTATAGTAGCATTGACAGTGTTCAAGAAAGTCTACCAAAGATAATGGGACAAAAAGTCATCTTGTGGGGAACCAAGAACTAGAAAATCAGTAGGGTATTTTATTTTCCCACATAATACTTCAACATCTCTAACAATCCCAAGTGGTGTGATGGTGTCTCTATTGGCAAGTTTAATAGTAACATCTATGTCTTCTATTTAAACGGGTGCTATGGCATTCATAATTTCTTGGTATAAGGTAAAAGGAATAGCACTCATGCTAGCACCTAAGTCACATAAACCATGATAACAATGATCACCTCTTTTAACCGAGACAACAGGCATGCCAAAAACAGGTCTATGTTTATCTTTTTCATCGAGTTTGGCAATTCTAGCAGCTTCATCACAGAAGTAAATAACATGCCCATCAATATTTTCTACTAGAAGATCTTTAACCATAGCAACACTAGGTTCTACTTTAATTTGTTTAGCAGGTTTAGGTGCTCTAATATTACTTTTGCGAACCCCAGTTGAAACCTTAGCGTGTTCCTTTATCCTAACAGGGAAAGGTGGTTTTTCACTATAAGCAGTAGGCACAACTGGATCAACATTGTAAATAATAGTTTCATCTTTAACTATTACCAGTTCTTTGATTTCTTCTTTAATAGGGGGATAATATTCAAACCACTTCTCATTAGGGAGATCAACATGAGTAGCAAAGGATTCACAAAAAGAGGCTACTATCTCAGAGTCAAGTCCATATTTAGTGCTAAACTTATGAAAAGCATCGGTATTCATAAAAGATTTAACACGATCATACTCGAGCTTAATACCTGACTCTTTACCTTCATCGAGTTCCGAATCTTCAGAGTTGCGTTTAATTCTCTCTAAAAGATCCCACCCGAATTCAATAGTCTTCTTAATAAAAGAACCAGTATAAGAAGTATCGAGCATGGATTGATCATCACGAGAAAGCTGAGCATAAAAGTTCTGAATAATAATTTCTCTCGAGAGCTCATGATTGGGGCATGAATATAACATTGACTTAAGCGTCTCCCAAGCTAGAGCAATACTTTATCCTTCACGAGGCCAAAAATTATATTTATAATTCCGATCACGATGAATTAGATGCATAGGATAATTTTTTTGGTGAAATTCCAATTCAATTGATTCCTATTCCAGGATCCAATATCATCGCATAGCCTTGATGACCCACAAGTATAGGGGATAAATTGTAGTCCTTTCGATAAGTAAGTGTGTTGAACCCAACGAGGAGCAGAAGGAAATGACAAGTGGTTGATGTCGCTTGAATTACGTCGGTACTTCCCCAAAGAGGAAGGGATGATGCAGCACAACTGCGGCAGGTATTTCCATGAGTGATGAGACCAAGGTTATTGAACCAGTAGGAGAACCAAGCAACACTATGTAAACGGTACCTGCACACAAAGAACAAATACTTGCAACCCGACGCGTAAGAGGGGTTGTCAATCCTTCCCGGGTAAAAGATAGATTGTTTTGTAGTAGATTGGATAAATAGATCTCGCAATAAATCAAAATAGAATAAATAAAGAAAAAGTGCAGCAAGGTACTTTTGGGTTTTTGGAATAATAGATCTGAAAATAAAAGCGAATAAAATTAGATCTCGAAGGCAAATACGATAAAGAATAGACCCGGGGGCCGTAGGTTTCACTAGTGGCTTCTCTCGAAAAAAATAGCATACAGTGGGTAAACAAATTACTGTTGGGCAATTGATAGAACTTCAAATAATTATGACGGTATCCAGGCAATAATCATTATATAGGCATCACATCCAAGATTAGTAGACCGACTCCTGCCTGCATCTACTACTATTACTCCACACATCGACCACTATCCAGCGTGCATCTAGTGTATTAAGTTCATGGAGAAACGGAGTAATGCAATAAGAACGATGACATGATGTAGACAAGATCTATTCATTTAGGAATAGACCCCATCTTTTTATCCTTAATAGCAATGATACATACGTGCCATGTCCCCTTCTGTCACCGGGATTGAGCACCGTAAGATCGAACCCATCACAAATCACCTCTTCCCATGGCAAGAAAAATCGATCTAGTTGGCATAACTAAACCAAAGATTCGAAATTAGGCTATAAGCAATCATGCATATAAGAGATCAAAATTCAAATAACTTTCATGGATAAAATAGATCTGATCATAAACTCAAAGTTCATCGGATCCCAACAAACACACCGCAAAAAGAGTTGCATCAAATAGATCTCCAAGAGACCATAGTATTGAGAATCAAAAGAGAGAGAGGAAGCCATCTAGCTACTAACTACGGACCCAAAGGTCTACAATGAACTACTCACGCATCATCGGAGAGGCACCAATGAGGATGATGAACCCCTCCGTGATGGTGTCTAGATTGGATATGGTGGTTCTGGAACTTGCGGCGGTTGGAATTGTGTTTCGTCGACTCCCCTAGGGTTTTTGGATTTTCAGGGTATTTATAGAGCAAAGACGCGGTGCAGGAAGCGGCCGAGGTGGGCACAACCCACCAGGGCACGCCTGGGCCCCCAGGCGCGCCTAGGTTGGTTGTGCTACCCTCGAAGCCCCCCTATGGTACTTCTTTGGCCCAACAGGTGTCTTCTGGTCCAGAAAAAATCTCCAAAAAGTTTTGCTGCATTTGGACTCCGTTTGGTATTGATTTTCTGCGAAGTAAAAAAAGCAAAAAACCAGCAACTGGCACTGGGCACTATGTCAATAGGTTAGTCCCAAAAAATGATATAAATTTGCTATAAAATGATTTTAAAACATCCAAGAATGATAATATAACAGCATGGAACAATAAAAAATTATAGATACGTTGGAGACGTATCAGTGGTTTTCAGCAAGGTAATTTCTGCAAGCACTAAAATTGTCGGTAACAGATAATTTGATAGCAAGATAATTTGCAAGTAATGGTAACAGTAAGTAAAGTGCAGCAAGGTAGCTGTAATGCCCCGGATCCGATGCGCCAGGTGTCTTCCAGTTATTCGTCGTCGTTCCCATGACATTTGCTTGCGTGTTGCATTTTGCCATGTCATCATCTGCATTTCTTCTGCATGTTTTTCAAAACTTGCATCCGTTCGGGTCCTCCCGGTTCTCTCCGTTGTCCGTTCTGAGCCCAACCACACCCGCACGCGCCCGCGGCACCTCCGAAATATTATTTTATAAGTGGCATAAAAATGTTCTCGGAATGGGGTGAAAGTTGGCGTGCGGTCTTATTATAGTGTAGGTAGACCGCCTGTCAAATTTCGTCGCATTCGGAGTCCGTTTGATAGCCCAATCGTCATCCGTAGCGGCACCGTTGCCGGTTTAATCGTCGGACATTTTCAGTATCCGGAAACCGTGCCGGGCCGCACTTCTTCCCCTCTCTTTTCAGCCCGAGGCCTTCTACACAAACCACCTGTAGCCCACCTAGTCCCCCCCTCTGTCCGGAGCCGTCGGATAGAGATCCGATGCCCGAAAACCCCTCCAAAACCTTCAAACCCTAGTCCCTACCCTTTATATACACCTTCCCCTTCCATTTTTGGCAGCCAACCCCCCTCTCCTCCTCGTTTTCACTGCCTCCTCCCACCTCGAGGGCCACGCTGCCACCTCCCCCTCCAAATCCGCGCGCAGCCACCTCCCTCTGCCACTTGTCGCCGGCCTAGAGGCCAGCCACCACCTGCGCCGCCGTCGGTGGCCTCTCCCGCGCCTCCACGTCACCTCCCCAGCCCCCAGGCACCGCACGGGCCCGCCGGAGCCCATCCGCGACCCGCCCCGGGCCGATCTGGGCCTGAGACGCCCGCGCCGCGCCGTCGCCCGCTCGCCCCGTCCCTCGACCCCGACCTCCCGCTCGTCCCCGTGGCTTCCCCGCCGCTCGCCGGACCTCGCGTCCCGCCGGCGACCCCGTCGGGCTTCGCCGCCGCCGACCCCCAAGGCCAGACCACGCCACCCCCTGCCTTCTCTTTCTCCTCCTTGCTCTCCCTCTCTCTCACGTCTCTCTCTCTCCCTCTATACCAGGATCCGCCGCCGCCGCCCTGGGAAGCTTCGCCGACCCCCGCCCCCACCGGATCCGGCAAGAATCCGGCCGGATCCGCTCGTTTTCGCTGCACCGGGCCCCTCCTGGCCTCCCTGCCGACCGGCACCGGCGCCGCCTTCCATGGCCGCCTCCCTCCTGCTCAAGCGGGAGGAGGGGGACGAGCGCCCCCTCGGGCCTGCCTCAGCCCCGTGGGCCCCGCCCGTGACTAGCCCAGCCCAGGCCTCCCGCCGGCCGGCCTCCTTCCTTCCTGGGCTAAGCCCAATGTGAGGACCTCTAGCCTAAACCCCGCCCGTGCGTCTTTTAGTTATTTTGCGCCCGTTCGGTTTTTTTCCAGAAACTGCTAAGTCCCAGATTTCATGCATCACCTGAGCATTTTGTACATGGTGTAACTTTGTGCATGTTTACCCTATGTTGATGTATAATATGTCGAAATGTTCATCATGAGATGCTCTTCATTTCATTACATTGTGCCATGCTTGTTTGAGTCCATCTTGATGCTCTAATCATCGTTGCAAGAGTGCTATATGCTGTTAACTGCTGTCTGTTATCAGAACTTGGTGATTTGTCTTTTTCATTGCATTTTGTGTGTGCATCCTATGAGCATGAGCTCTATATGAGTTTTGAACTACATCATGCCATCTTTACAGTGGTGCTTGTCTTGTATTTTTATGATCTATGTGGTGACTAGCACAAGCATGCAAAGTAGCCTCCATGATGTTGCTGATTTCTGTGACTTGGTCATTTGTGCCAAGTCTGAGTCTGTTATGTTGTGATGCCATGTAAACCTGCTTCTACAAGTCATTCTATGCATAATCTGGAGATGTTCACTAAGAATGTTTTGTTATATAATGGTATGCTCTATCCTTCCATGCCCATGTTTGCAATTATGGAGTGCTCTAGCATGTCTTAATCTTGCTCTACTTTTGCTATAAAATGTTCCTGGCAGATTGTTTACATGTTAATCAATTTTGCCATGGTCGTTACTAGTGATCCATATACCCTATGACTATGCTATTGCCATGCTTAGCTTCATATTTATTCCATCTTACTGTTAGTTACCTTGTCATGCCATGTATTGCTCTGTGGTGAGTGGTTCAAGCTCACCAACATGCCTACTTATCGTTGTTTCTGCCATGCTCTGTTTTTCTTCCAAGTCTGAATCTGTTTATGAAACTTTCTATGTTTACATGGGTGCCATCATATCTTCTGAGTCCTTTTGGCTCATGTTCAGTAAGGGACATTTGTTATATGCTTTGATTAGAATCATTCCGTGCTTTCATTTGTCATGATAAGTTCTTGTAGCATGTTGTTTGTTAGCTCTAAACTTTGCAACCTGATGTTATTTCTGCCATGTCCAGTGATTTCTGCTAAGTCTGTGAATCTGTTATTATTTGCAATCTTGCCATGTCCTTTTGAGCATGTTCTATTGATTTCTGGGGATAACTCAGTGTTCATGTTTTGTAACGGTTTACCTTTACATCATGTCCATGCCTTTTGTTTTCCTATTGGGGTGCTGTAGCATATTGTTTTGATGCTTGCTATATGCCTAGTTGCTGTTTTGGACAGATTGTTGCTATGTCTTGTTTGGAGTGTATGTGTTGCACCGTTGCTCCGTTTTGAGCATGCTCTATATGAAACTTGCTTAGTTTTGCATGTAGTTTTATGTTACCTTGTTGCATCCTTGTTTTGAGTGTGTTTGCTTGATGTTTGAGTGCATTTTGCATCAATGCCATGCTTATCTTGTTTTGCTCATATCTTCTAGGCCGTAGCTCCGAATCTAATGAACTTTATATGTAACTACTAGAATTTCGTGTAGATCATCTTGGTGCATCTTAACTTGCTGTTAACAACGTGAACATAAGGTTTATTCAGATCTGGACCAATTTCGAAATTTGCATATGAGGACTTACCGGAATTGTTATATGTTGTTTCCGGCCTCATTTAAACTTGCTTTGATGTGTTGCTCTTGTATGCATCATCTCTTGCCATGAGTAGCTTCATGTAGCCTTGTCATGCATCATAGTTGGTTGAGCATCATGCCTTGTTCATGTGTGGTGTGTTTACCATGTTGTGTGCTTCTTCTCGATAGTTCCCGTTTCGTTGCGATCGTGAGGATTCGTTCGTCTACGCTTGGTTCGTCTTGATGGCTTCATCTTCTTCATGGACTCGTTCTTATTCCTAGCGGGATTTCAGGCAAGATGACCGTCACCTTGGATCTCATTACTATCATTGCTATGCTAGTTGCTTCGTTCTATCGCTATGTTGCGCTACCTATCACTTGCTCTTCAAGCCTCCCAAATTGCCATGAACCTCTAACCTTTGTCACCCTTCCTAGCAAACCATTGTTTGGCTATGTTACCGCTTTTTGCTTAGCCCCTCTTATAGCGTTGCTAGTTGCAGGTGAAGATGAAGATTGCTCCTTGTTTGATTATGTTTATGTTGGGATATCACAATATCTCTTATTTAATTAATGCATCTATATACTTGGTAAAGGGTGGAAGGCTCGGCCTTATGCCTGGTGTTTTGTTCCACTCTTGCCGCCCTAGTTTCCGTCATACCAGTGTTATGTTCCTTGATTTCGCGTCCCTTATGCGGTTGGGTGATTTATGGGACCCCCTTGACAGTTCGCTTTGAATAAAACTCCTCCAGCAAGGCCCAACCTTGGTTTTACATTTGCATCACCTAGCCTTTTTTCCCTTGGGAGTCGCGCTCCCGAGGGTCATCTTATTTTAACCCCCCCGGGCGAGTGCTCCTCGGAGTGTTGGTCCAAACTAGAGCCACTTGCAGCGCCACCTCGGGGAAACTTGAGGGCTGGTTTTAGTTGTACGTAGTGTTCATCCGGTGTGTCCTGAGAACGAGGTACGTGCGACTCCTATCGGGATTGTCGACACATCGGGCGGCTTTGCTGGACTTGTTTTACCATTGTCGAAATGTCTTGTAACCGGGATTCCGAGACTGATCGGGTCTTCCCGGGAGAAGGAATATCCTTCGTTGTGTTGGGGAACGTAGCAATAATTCAAAATTTTCCTACGTGTCACCAAGATCATTCTATGGAGTTTACTAGCAACGAGAGGGGAGGAGTGCATCTACATACCCTTGTAGATCGCTAAGCGGAAGCGTTACAAGAACGCGGTTGATGGAGTCGTACTCGCGGCGATTCAAATCACGGAAGATCCGATCTAGCGCCGAACGGACGGCGCCTCCGCGTTCAACACACGTACAGCCCGGGGACGTCTCCTCCTTCTTGATCCAGCAAGGGGAGAGGAGAAGTTGAGGGAGAACTCCAGCAGCACGACGACATGGTGGCAATGGAGCTCGTGGTTCTCCGGCAGAGCTTCGCTAAGCACTACGGAGGAGAAGGAGGAGGTGTATGAGGAGGGAGGGCTGCGCCAGGGAAGAGGTGTGGCTGCCCTCCCACCCCTCCACTATATATAGGGGCAAGGGGAGAGGGGAGGCGCCCTAGGGTTTCCCCTAGGGGGCGGCGGCCAAGCAGATTGGATCTCCCTAGGGAAAATCCTAGGGAGACTTGCCCCCCAAGCCAAGCAGGTGGAGGCTTGCCTCCCAAGCCAGGTGGAGGCGCCCCACCTCCCCAAGTAACGTGGGAAAGGGTGTGGGGGGCGCACCACCCCTTAGTGGGCTGGTTTGCCCCTTCCCCTTTGGCCCATGAGGCCCTCCAACACTTGCCGGGGCTCCCGACACACCTTTCGGTCATGCCGGCCATAGCCTGGTACCCCCGGAACACTTCCGGACTCCAATACCCTTCGTCCAATATATCGATCTTCACCGCCGGACCATTCCGGAACTCCTCGTGATGCCCCGCATCTCATCCGGGACTCCGAACAACCTTCGGTAACCACATACTATTTCCCATAACAACTCTAGCGTCACCGAACCTTAAGTGTGTAGACCCTACGGGTTCGGGAACCATGCAGACATGGCCGAGACACCTCTCCGGCCAATAACCAATAGCGGGATCTGGATACCCATATTGGCTCCCACATGTTCCACGATGATCTCATCGGATGAACCACGATGTCGGGGATTCAATCAATCCCGTATACAATTCCCTTTGTCAATCGGTATGTTACTTGCCCGAGATTCGATCGTCGGTATCCCAATACCTCATTCAATCTCGTTACCGGCAAGTCTCTTTACTCGTTCCGTAACGCATGATCCCGTGGCTAACTCCTTAGTCACATTGAGCTCATTATGATGATGCATTACCGAGTGGGCCCAGAGATACCTCTCCATCATACGGAGTGACAAATCCCAGTCTCGATTCGTGCCAACCCAACAGACACTTTCGGAGATACCTGTAGTGCACCTTTATAGCCACCCAGTTACGTTGTGACGTTTGATACACCCAAAGCATTCCTACGGTATCTGGGAGTTGCACAATCTCATGGTCTAAGGAAATGATACTTGACATTAGAAAAGCTCTAGCAAATGAACTACATGATCTTGTGCTATGCTTAGGATTGGGTCTTGTCCATCACATCATTCTCCTAATGATGTGATCTCGTTATCAATGACATCCAATGTCCATGGTCAGGAAACCATAACCATCTATTGATCAACGAGCTAGTCAACTAGAGGCTTACTAGGGACATGTTGTGGTCTATGTATTCACACATGTATTACGGTTTCCAGTTAATACAATTATAGCATGAACAATAGACAATTATCATGAACAAGGAAATACAATAATAACCATTTTATTATTGCCTCTAGGGCATATTTCCAACACGTTGACCGTGAGAGCTTATAATGGGCTAAGTTGGGACACCCCTGCAGGGTATAAACTTTCGAGAGCCGTGCCCGCAGTTATGTGGCAGATGGGAATTTGTTAATATCCGGTTGTAGAGAACTTGACACTTGACTTAATTAAAACGCATTAACCGCGTGTGTAGCCGTGATGGTCTCTTCTCGGCGGAGTCCGGGAAGAGAACACGGTTTTTGGGTTATGTTTGATGTAAGTAGGAGTTCGGGATCACTTCTTGATCATTACTAGTTGACGACCATTCCGTTGCTTGTCTTCTCGCTCTTATTTGCGTAAGTTAGCCACCATACATACTTAGTCGCTGCTGCAACCTCACCACTTATCCTTTCCATACCCATTAAGCTTTGCTAGTCTTGATACCCATGGTAATGGGATGCTGAGTCCTTGTGGCTCACAGATTACTACAACACCAGTTGCAGGTACAGGTTATGCGATGATCATGACGCGAGAGTGATGTTTACTTGTTTGGAGTTCTTCTTCTGCTTCTTCTTCGATCATGGGATAGGTTCCAGGTCGGCAGCCTGGCTAGCAGGGTGGATGTCATTTGAGTTTCTGTTTGTGTTTCATCCGTAGTCGGATGTTGATCTTATGTATGATGTATTGATGTATTCTTGCGGCATTTGTATGCCTTGTATGTATCCCCAACTATTATGTAATGTTGATGTAATGATATCCACCTTGCAAAAGCGTTTCAATATGCGGGTCTATCCTTGGTGGGACCTTCGAGTTCCTCGCGGATAGGGTCGCATATTGGGCGTGACAGTAGCCCAATCCTTTTGTGGCAAAGTACATGCCAAAACGGTTTCTTATAATAGGCGAAGCATTCTTGAGGGTACACGGGAATTTCATCTAGTAACTTTCATCATGTTGGTTTGATTCGTGTTCGCTACTTTGATAATTTGATATGTGGGTGGACTGGTGCTTAGGTGCTGTTCTTACTTGAACAAACCTCCTACTTATGATTAAGCCCCCCGCAAGCATCCGCTACTACAAGAAAAGTCTTGAGATAAAATCTAACTCATTACCCACAAGTGTAGGGGATCGCAATAGTTTTCGAGGGTAGAGTATTCAGCCCAAATTTATTGATTCGACACAAGGGGAGCCAAAGAATATTTGCAAGTATTAGCAGCTGAGCTATCAATTCAACCACACCTGGAGATTAATTATCTAGATCAAGGTGATTAGTAGAAAAGTAGTATGATAGTTTTGATAGTAGTAGCAACAACAATAGTAACGGTAACAATGATAGAGTGATTTTGTAGCAAGTGTAATAGTAACAGCAGTAGTAGTAGCTTATCGGAAACAATATAAGAGAAATTCGTAGGCATTGGATCGATGAATTCGTTGGATGATATTCATGTTGGAAATATGCCCTAGAGGCAATAATAAAATGGTTATTATTATATTTCCTTGTTCATGATAATTGTCTATTGTTCATGCTATAATTGTGTTATCCGGAAATCGTAATACATGTGTGAATACATAGACCACAACATGTCCCTAGTGAGCCTCTAGTTGACTAGCTCGTTGATCAACAGATAGTCATGGTTTCCTGACTATGGACATTGGATGTCATTGATAACGGGATCACATCATTAGGAGAATGATGTGATGGACAAGACCCAATCCTAAGCATAGCATAAGATCGTGTAGTTCGTTTGCTAGAGCTTTTCCAAATGTCAAGTATCATTTCCTTAGACCATGAGATTGTGCAACTCCCGGATACCATAGGAGTGCTTTGGGTGTGCCAAACGTCACAACGTAACTGGGTGGCTATAAAGGTGCACTACGGGTATCTCCGAAAGTGTCTGTTGGGTTGGCACGAATCGAGACTGGGATTTGTCACTCCGTATGACGGAGAGGTATCTCTGGGCCCACTCGGTAATGCATCATCACAATGAGCTCAATGTGACCAAGTGTTTGGTCACGGGATCATGCATTACGGTACGAGTAAAGTGACTTGCCGGTAACGAGATTGAACAAGGTATTGGGATACCGACGATCGAATCTCGGGCAAGTAACGTACCGATTGACAAAGGGAATTGTATACGGGATTGATTGAATCCTCGACATCGTGGTTCATCCGATGAGATCATCGTGGAACATGTGGGAGCCAACATGGGTATCCAGATCCCGCTGTTGGTTATTGACCGGAGAGTCGTCTCGGTCATGTCTGCATGTCTCCCGAACCTGTAGGGTCTACACACTTAAGGTTCGGTGACGCTAGAGTTGTAGAGATATTAGTATGCGGTTAACCGAAAGTTGTTCGGAGTCCCGGATGAGATCCCGGACGTCACGAGGAGTTCCGGAATGGTCCGGAGGTAAAGATTTATATATGGGAAGTCCTATTTTGGCCACCGGAAAATGTTCGGGATTTTTCGGTATTGTACCGGGAAGGTTCTAGAAGGTTCCGAAGTGGGGCCCACCTGCATGGGGGGACCCACATGAACGTGGGTAGTGGGGGCAAGGCCCCACACCCCTGGTCAAGGCGCACCAAGATCCCACCTTAGAAGGAATAAGATCATATCCCGAAGGGATAAGATCAAGATCCCTAAAAAAGGGGGATAACAATCGGTGGGGAAGGGAAATGATGGGATTTCTTTCCCCCACCTTTGCCAGCGCCGCAATGGACTTGGAGGGCAAGAAACCAGCCCCCTCCACCCCTATATATAGTGGGGAGGCGCATGGGAGCAGCACCCCAAGCCCTGGCGCCTCCCTCCCTCCCGTGACACCTCTTCCTTCCCGCTTGCGCTTGGCGAAGCCCTGCCGGGATCCCGCTACTTCCACCACCACGCCGTCGTGCTGCTGGATCTCCATCAACTTCTCCTCCCCCCTTGCTGGATCAAGAAGGAGGATACGTCCCCTCTCCGTACGTGTGTTGAACGCGGAGGTGCCGTCCGTTCGGCGCTAGGATCATCGGTGATTTGGATCACGACGAGTACGACTCCATCAACCCCGTTCTCTTGAACGCTTCCGCGCGCGATCTACAAGGGTATGTAGATGCACTCCCCCCTCTCTCGTTGCTAGATGACTCTATAGATTGATCTTGGTGATACGTAGAAAATTTTAAATTTCTGCTACGATCCCCAACAATTCATCATATAACAGTCATAACCTAGGGCAGTACGGCAGTAGCTCCAGTTCATAAATATAATGTAGGCATGTATTCCGTAAATAGTCATACGTGCTTATGGAAAGAACTTGCATGTCATCTTTTGTCCTACCCTCCCATGGCAGCGGGGTCCTATTGGAAACTAAGGGATATTAAGGCCTCCTTTTAATAGAGAACCGGAACAAAGCATTAACACATAGTGAATACATGAACTCCTCAAACTACGGTCATCACTGGGAAGTGTCCCAACTATTGTCACTCCGGGGTTGCCGGATCATAACGCGTAGTAGGTGACTATAACTTGCAAGATAGGATCTAGAACATAGATATAATGGTGATAACATAAATGGTTCAGATCTGAAACCATGGCACCTGGGCCCAAAGTGAAAAGCATTAAGCATGGAAAAGTCATAGCAACATCATTCTCAGAACATAATGGATACTAGGGATCAAGCCCTAACAAAACTAACTCGATTACATGATGAATCTCATCCAACTCCTCACCGACCAGCGAGCCTACAAAGGAATTACTCACTCCCGGTGGGGAGCATCATGGAATTAGCGATGGAGAAGGGTTGGTGATGACGAAGATCGAAGATCCCCCCTCTCCGGAGCCCCAAACGGACTCCAGATCTGGCCTCCCGATGAAGAACAGGAGGTGGCGGCGGCTCCGTCTCGCGAAACACGATAATTCTTTCTCCCTGATTTTTTTTCTGGAAATATGTGATTTTATAGTATCAGGGTTGGAGTCTGCTGGGCCACCAGGTGGGGACAACCCACCTGGGTGCGCCTGAGGAGGGGCGCCCTGGTGGGTTGTGCCCACCCAGGTGCTCCCCTCCGATGGTTCTTGGCTCCAGAAATTCTCTTTTATTATTAAAAAATCCTCGCAAAGTTTTGTTCCATTCCGAGAACTTTTATTTCTCCACAAAAACAACACCATGGCAGTTCTGCTGAAAATAGCGTCAGTCCGGGTTAGTTTCATTCAAATCATGCAAATTAGAGTCCAAAACAAGAGGAAAAGCGTTAGCAAAAGTAGATACGACGGAGACGTATCAACTCCCCCAAGCTTAAACCTTTGCTTGTCCTCAAGCAATTCAGTTGATAAACTGAAAGTGAAAAAGAAAAACTTTTACGAACTCTTTTGCTCTTGTTTACATAAATAAGCTTAAGTAGCACCCAGGTTTTTAGCCAAGATTATAACTAACCATGTCGACAATAACTCTTAAAAATATATTAACTCATATTAATGACATAATCAGCTAGCGAGCAATAATAAGATATCTCAAACAACAACATGTTATCAAAACAACCATGATATAATATGACAATAGTGTATCTTGCTAGCCCTTACTGAGACCGTAAAACATAAATGTTGAGCACCTCCAAAGTCCAAGCAGTGACTAAACATTGTAATTCATGGTAGAAAGATTCAGTCATGATACACCCAACATCAGCTACACACAATGCATGAGGATGACAATAGTGCTCTCAGGTTCTGGCGCTTATTTGAGAAGGTGATGACACAACATAAAAGTAAATAGATAGTCCCTTCGCAGAGGGAAGCAGTGATTTGCAGCGGTGCTAGAGCTCAAGTTTTTAAAATAGAGGTAAATGACATTTTGAGAAATGCACCCTTCTTGTTTACTTCGCGACCA
The DNA here is from genome assembly GCF_002575655.3 of Aegilops tauschii subsp. strangulata. Lineage (NCBI taxonomy): Eukaryota > Viridiplantae > Streptophyta > Magnoliopsida > Poales > Poaceae > Aegilops > Aegilops tauschii. The sequence goes on along the minus strand of NC_053037.3, from coordinate 427,894,339 downwards.
TCAGTTATCGGTATCTTCCATGCTAAACTCATTAGTGGCAGTTCCCAAGCGATAAAAAGTAAAGGTTTACTCCCCCTCCACCAACAATCACATTCCACGGCTTGTCCGAAACAACGGGTGCCGTCCATACCAACAATAGTCCCGAGGGAGTTTTGTTTAATTATTTTCAATTTGAATTCGGGACTGGGAATCCCTATTACCGCCCCTCTCGTGCAAGGACGAGTGAATAAACACTCATCATGAGTATAACCCGCTTAGCATGGAAGATAGTGACTACCTCCTGTCGCTCCATGAACAATCCAGGCACACAAAAAGGGATATTTATTTGAAGTTTTTAGAGGTGGCACATGCAAATTTACTTAGGACAGCAGGGTAATACCGCATATAGGTAGATATGGTGGACTCATCTGGAATAACGTGGGTTTCAGGTTTTTGATGCACAAGGAGAATTCCCGCTTAGTGCAGGTGAAGGCTAGCAAATAGGTTGGGAAGCGGCCAGCTAGAGAGCAAAAATGGTCATGAACATGCATTAAGCATAAGTATCATTGGATACTAGCATGAGTAGGATATGAGCACCATGAACATAAATATCATAGAGGCTATGTTGGTATTGATTCAACTACATGCATGAACATGTGCCAAGTCAAGCCACTCGAACATTCAGAGGAGGCTACCATATCATCATACTACATCGCAATCATTTTAACACAATGTTGACATCCAAGATAAATCATTATCCACTCTTAGCTACTTAAGCATGGCATGAGAAATTATAATCTCTAATTGTCATTGCAAACATGTTTGATCATAATAGGCTAAATCATGGATACTAGGTTAAACAAATTTACAAAAACATAACAAGTTGAGTTCATACCCGTTTCTCTCTGCGACAGCGAGTTCATCAAATATCGTCATTATTGCCTTTCACTTGCACGACCGAATGATTTGAAAATAATAATAGTGAAAGAGTGTTGTGAACTAAGCTGGAATCTGCAAACATTTTATTCAAAAGGAGAAGACAAGGTAATATGGGCTCCTTGTTAGATCAACAATAATGCATAATAGAGCAACTAAACATTTTCATCGAAGTCTTCTCCTCGGTATGACTCAATAATAAGAAAACAAATTCACAGAAACACACTGAAATATTTTTGGAGTTTTTGGTTTTTTTCTTGAACACCCAAATAAAAAGGGAAAGCAAAAACGAGAAAAACTATTTACACGGGAAAGCTCCCAACGAGTAAAAGAAGAACAAGGAAATCTTTTTGGGTTTTCTTTTTAGTACTACAACAAATCAAACTAGGAAGAAAAACCAAAAAGAAGCAGGAAATATTTTTGGATTTTCTCAAAGTTTTTCAAACACACGAGAAGAAAGCGAGAAAATAAATCTAACATGGATGATACAATGAAAAAGTGTGGACACCGACAACTGGAATGATATGTGTGAACATGAATGTAATGTCGGTGGAAATACGTACTCCCCCAAGCTTAGGCCTTTGGCCTAACTTGGTAATTACCACTTGAAGAAACCATCAGGTCTCACGTTGAAGTGTTGGGGAGCGGGCACCTGAGGATCCCACTGCTGAGGCTCCGCCTATGCTGCAGCTAGGTTGTTCCGGTAGGCGACGATGTCCTCACGCATAATCTTGTATCCGCCCCTGGCAATAGATCAAACAAAGCAGGTGCAGGCAAAGGAATAACATCGCGGGTAATCTCACTAAAGACCAAGTTATAAGGAACATCCATAGTGGTGTTCTCAATATCAATGAAGTGGTGGTGTTTCATAGCCGCGCGATCTAGGTAAACCTTGGGCAAGGAATAATCTTGCTGGCGTATCTGGACATTAAGTGACTTTGATATGAAAAGTGACCTTGCTTTTATTACAATCAATAACAGCCCCTGCAGTATTCAAAAAGGGTATACCAAGGATAATCTACATGTTGTCATCTTCGGGCATCTCAAGTATAACAAAGTCAGTCAAGATAGTAACATTAGCAACAACAATGGGCACATCCTCACAAATACCGATGGGTATGGTAGTTGATTTGTCAACCATTTGCAAAGATATTTCAGTAGGTGTGAGTTTATTCAAATCAAGTCTTTTATATAAAGAGAAAGGCATAACACTAACACCAGCTCCTAAATCACATAAAGCAGTTTTCACATAGTTTCTTTTGATGGAGCAAGGTATAGTGGGGATTTCTGGATCTTCAAGTTTTTAGGTACTCCATATTTAAAAGTATAATTAGCAAGCATGGTGGAGATTTCAGCTTCCGGTATTTTTCTCTTATTGGTGATGATGTCTTTCATATACTTTGCATAAGGAGGCATTTTCAAGATATCAGACAAGCGAGTACGCAAAAAGACTGGCCTAATCGTTTCTTTTTGGTTGACTTAGGTGGAAAGGGCATAGGTTTTTGAACCCACGGCTCTCTTTCCTTCTCGTGTTTCCTAGCAACAAAGTCCCTTTTATCATATCTTTTATTCTTGGGTTGTGGGTTATCAAGATCAACAGCTGGTTCTATCTCAAGATCATTGTCTGGTTCTTTATTATTTGTTTGAGTGTCTTCATGAACCTCATCATTATCTTTTCATTATCATAAGGTGAGTGTTCATTACCAGATTGAGTTTCAGCATCAGAGATAGAGACTTCATTATCATTATCAGGTGGTTTTTCTACTTCAGGTTCACTAGAGGCATGCAAAGTCCTGTCATTTTTCTTCTTCTTTTTCTTTCTAGAAGGACTAGGTGCATCAGTGTTGATTCTTTGAGAGTCTTGTTCAATTCTTTTTGGGTGTCCCTCAGGATAAAGTGGTTCCTGAGTCATTTTACCTCCTCTAGTTGCTACTCTAACAGCAAAGTCACTTATATTATTGTTCATTTCATCAAGCAACTCTCTTTGAGATTTAGCAACTTGTTCTAATTGAGTTTGAACCATAGAAGCATGCTTTCCTACACCTCTAACATCATTTGAGATTCTAAATAACAAGTCACTTAAGCGAGCAATCATATCAGAGTTGTATTTCAATTGTTTCATAACATTTGCATTGAAGTGATCTTGCTTTCTAATGTAGTTTTCAAACTCATAAAGGCATTGACTAGGATGCATATTGTGAGGATTGTCATTGTCGTTGAATTTCATTAAAGAATTTACCTCTACCACCTTAGGTGATGGTGGTGTATCAAGCCCATGTATATTTCTTCAATAGGAGGTAAATTTTTGACATCCTTGGCTTTAATACCTTTTTCCTTCATAGATTTCTTTGCCTCTTGCACATCTTCAGGACTGAGATATATTATACCCCTCATCTTCGGAGTGGGTTTAGGTGATGGTTCAGGAAGAGTCCAATCATCATAATTTTTCAATATGTTATTCAATAGTTCTTCAGCTTGTCCAATAGTTTGTTCCCTGAAAACACAACCAGCACAACTATCTAGGAAATCCCTAGAAGCATCAGTTAGTCCATTATAGAAGATATCAAGTATTTCATTTTTCTCAAGAGGATGATCAGGCAAAGCATTAAGCAATTGGAGAAGCCTCCCCCAAGCTTGTGGGAGACTCTCTTCTTCAATTTGCACAAAGTTAAATATTTCTTGTAAGGCAGCTTGTTTCTTATGAGCAGGGATATATTTTTCATAGAAGTAGTAAATCATATCCTAGGGACTACACACACAACCAGGAGCAAGAGTATTATACCAAGTCTTAGCATCACCCTTTAATGAGAACGGAAATAATTTGAGAATATAGTAAAAGCGAATCTTCATCAAGAGCAAAAAGGGTGGCTATGTCATTGAACTTAGTAAGATGTGACAACCGTTTCAGTTTCATAACCATGGAAAGGATCAAATTCAACCAAAGTAATCAACTCTGGGTCAACAGAGAATTCGTAATCCTTATCATCAATGAAGATAGGTGAGGTTGCAAACTGAGGATCACATTTCATTCTAGCATTCAAAGTCTTTTCTTTATACTTGCATAATAATTTTTCTAGATCATCTCTATCCTTACAAGCAAGAATGTCTCTAGTTGTCTCCTCATTCATAACATAACCCTCTGGTACTTTTGGAAATTCATATCTAGGAGAACTAGGTCTAATAGGTGTTTAAAGATTTTCAGTTTCAAGCTCTTCATCAGTTTCAACAATCTCATCAGTTTCAGCATTCTCAAAAGCTTTAGTTCTAGCAAGTTGTTCATTAAGAAATTCACCTAGTGGCACATTATCATCAAGCAAGGTACTAGCATCATCATAAATTCATTCATAGCAGAAGTAGCATCATCAATAACTTGCGACATATCAGGATTAATAGCATGTAGGGGTGTTGTGAGCTTACTTATAACAGAAGGTGAATCAAGTGTAGAGCTAGATGGCAAGTCCTTACCTCCCCTCGTCTTGGAGGGAAAAAACTTAGTCTTCGCGCCCTTCAGATTCTTTATAGTGATAATTTGATAATAATCCCAAGTGACTCCACAAATATAGCTATGCTCCCCGGCAACAGCGCCAAAAAAGGTCTTGATAACCCACAAGTGTAGGGGACCACAATAGTTTTTAAGGGTAGAGTATTCAGCCCAAATTTATTGATTCGACACAAGGGGAGCCAAAGAATATTTGCAAGTATTAGCAGCTGAGTTGTCAATTCAATCACACCTGGAGATTAATTATCTGCAGCAAGGTGATTAGTAGCAAAGTAGTATGATAGTTTTGATAGTAGTAGCAACAACAATAGTAACGGTAACAGTGATAGCAGTGATTTTGTAGCAAGTGTAATAGTAACAACATCAGTAGTAGCTTATCTGAAACAATATAAGAGAAATTCGTAGGCATTGGATCGGTGAATTCGTTGGATGATATTCATCATATAACAGTCATAACCTAGGGCAATACGACACTAGCTCCAGTTCATAAATATAATGTAGGCATGTATTCTGTAAATAGTCATACGTGCTTATGGAAAGAACTTGCATGACATATTTTATCCTACCCTCCCGTGGTAGCAGGGTCCTATTGGAAACTAAGGGATATTAAGGCCTTCTTTTAATAGAGAACCGAAACAAAGCATTAACACATAGTGAATACATGAACTCCTCAAACTATGGTCATCACCAGGAAGTATCCCGACTATTGTCACTCCGGGGTTGCCGGATCATAACACGTAGTAGGTGACTATAACTTACAAGATCGGATCTAGAACATAGATATAATGGTGAAAACATAAACGGTTCAGGTCTGAAATTATGGTAACCGGGCCCAAAGTGACAAGCATTAAGCATGGCAAAGTCATAGCAACATCAATCTCAGAACATAATGGATACTAGGGATCAAGCCCTAACAAAACTAACTCGATTACATGATGAATCTCATTCAACTCCTCACCGACCAGCGAGTCTACGAAGGAATTACTCACTCCCGGTGGGGAGCATCATGGAATTGGTGATGGAGAAGGGTTGGTGATGACGAAGATCAAAGATCCCCCTCTCCGGAGCCCCAAACGGACTCCAGATCTGGCCTCCCGATGAAGAACGGGAGGTGGCGGCGGCTCCGTCTCGCGAAACACGATAATTCTTTCTCCCTGATTTTGTCTGGAAATATGTGATTTTATAGTATCAAGGTTGGAGTCCGCGGGGCCACCAGGTGGGGACAACCCACCTGGGCGCACCTGAGGGGGGGGCGCCCTGGTGCGTTGTGCCCACCCAGAAATTCTCTTTCATTATGTAAAAAATCCTCGCAAAGTGTCGTTCCATTCCGAGAACTTTTATTTCTGCACAAAAATAACATCATAGTAGTTCTGCTGAAAATAGCGTTAGTTCGGGTTAGTTTCATTCAAATCATTAGAGTCCAAAACAAGAGGAAAAGCATTAGGAAAAGTAGATACGACGAAGACGTATCAATAACCATAGCATTAAACTTTTGGATCCAAATCGGTCCCTTACGAAGTAGCGCATAAACTAGGGTTTAAGCTTCTGTCACTCTAGCAACCCATCATCTAATAACTACTCCAGAATGCATTCCCTTAGGCCCAAAAATGATGAAGTGCCATGTAGTTGACGTTCACATGACACCAGTAAGGCAATCACAACATACATATCATCAAAATATCGAACACATATCAAGTTCACTTGATTACTTGCAACAAGATTTCTCTCGTGACCTCAAGAACAAAATTAACTACCCACAAATGATAATCTTTACCTAATATTAAAGGAAGGAGGCTTTCATAGTTTTCCATAGGTCACCCGTTTATATTCATTGATTTTATACAGATTGATGGATGAGATTTAATAAATAATTTGACATACGAAGGGAGAAAAATAATCTACGCAGCCTCGCACCGTAAGCAAACAACCTCGGACTGTACGCATGTTCACCCGTATTTGGCCAGGCAACTGCCCTGCTTTTTATGGGCCCCTAGAGACACAAGTGGGCTTTCATAAATAAAACAAGGAAAAATATAGTCGGCGGTCCAAGGAACGCTGTATACGACTCGGATGGAGTACGATACTAAAAGTTCACCCCCTCCCATTGTACCGCGAGAACAAATCAAATCGGAACAACTGTCGGGTGATGCATCGACGAGGCGAGACAGGACAGCTCCTGCTGCTGGGCCTCATGTGCCGCGACGCCGGTAGGGGACACATCCTCCAGGCCATCCATCGGAGGCTCGCCGCCAGCGATTTTGAAGAGGGCAACGCTCCTGCTGCTGGCCAACGCCAGATGTGAGGAGCGGCGGAGGTCAGGAGCGGCGATGGCCCCTGCCTGAGCCCGGCGTTTTTCTTTTTGTTGCTCGGTGGTGGTTACCTCGAGAACGAGGCCGACGGAAGCCAGGTGGTGTAACTGGTCCGTGTAAAATGGATTCAAACTTGGCGAAGCCCTTGAACAACACTCTTGCTTTCTTCTATTACGATCCTTTATCAATCATTGAGTCACACCAAGTTTTTGAGATGGTAATGTAGCCTGCCACATTTAAATTTGTCGCTACCCTTGGTTCTTTGTTATCTATTCTTTTGAATTCCTGAAATTTCCCTGCAAAATAAGTCTTGCTTTGCGTGAAGATTGAAGTGTTTCTTTTCAGGTACGATCATCTAATCTCATATCTGTGTTCGTTTGAACTTATTTGCTCTTTTTACTGTTGATTTTGTTTTGCTTTGCCTAAAGATTGAACGGTTTCTTTTTACTGTTGCTTTATAAATTCCAAGTACTGATGTGCATAACTAAGCATCTGTTCATCAGGTTTCATTGTATATGGACAAGTCTGCAGGGGTTTGCCAGTTGGACCTCCATGATTGCAAATTGTCGTTCCTGCAAATAATATGTGATTACAATCTTTTTGTTGAGATACCTGGTCTGGATCTCACTGTAAATTCATGGATTACCAACCTAGGGAACAATAAATACTCTAGTTTGCCAAAATTATTTTAATAGACCAGCAATATTGTTCAGAGACTTTGGTCCTCCTCCGCAGCGGAATGCGACCTCCCTGGAGCAGCGGGTTAGGCGCATCGTTGGAGGGGGAGAAGATCTTGTCATCTACAGCAACGTTGCGTGAACTACCGTGGAACTGAAGCGCGCCTCCTATAGCTGCGACCCTGTGTCGGCCCTGCCCGTGTGCGTCCGCTAAGACCGGAAATAGAGCAAAAAAGGATTTGAACCGCCCTGTCTCTGTTTTTCCTCCCTCTTTCTCGCATCTTTGCTGGGAGGGCGTTGCAGGAGCAACTAAGGCATGCGGTGGTCTGAAACTTGCACAAGGGGTGGCCTAAGGGTGGCACGGCGTACAAGCTCTCTACTCTCTGTCATCTTATATCTCTGACTTTTTTTGCTGCATGCGCAGGTGTTTCAGGCAGAAACAGTAATAGCATCGACCAGAAGGAGCAAGACAAGAAGCAGCGACAGCTACCATTGCTGGCTAAGCTAGCTGCTAGGATGCCCGCCTCTCTCTCCCTCATATGCATGGGTTTGCAACGGCCAAACCACACAACAATCCATAGTTGGGTGAATATTTTCTCCCCACTTTGGTGACTTGGGATGGCTTGTGGGCAACAACAGTTTAGAAGAATCAGTACTAGAAACTTCTTCTGAATGTTAAAGCCAATGGGCTAGAAAACTATAAAGATACTTGATTTGTTTCCATATCTAGCTTTCAGTATTCAGCCTTGCAAGAGAAGGTGCCTCATGGTAGAAGCTGAACATAGGCGTGGCCTCACTATTGCAAGATGCTGCTAACGCGACACTACGATCATAGACCCTTCGACGAAACTGAGTGCGATGCAATAATCGCAAACGATGGTGTAAAAACCCGTCAAAAAAGGTGCAAAATGTTTGCGATGGAGGATGTATCAAACACGATTCAGACTTTAGTTGCATGTGCGATGCAGGGCATATGGTTCAGTTCAATTAATTGTTTGCGATGATGAGGAACAAAAGAAACGGGCAGCCAGACGAAGGTGTGTGCGATATACAACATACGGTTCACTAGGATGAACTGTGTGTGATCAGACAACACAATGGAAATGGTTCAACTGAACAAGATTTGTGTGATACGCGGCAAACAGGTCCGTAATCAGAAATGTGTGCGAAGACCAATGATAACATAGACCATTGCTGCTAATAAGCCGTGTGATTTGCTCTGTCTACAGAAGAACAACATGTATAAGGACTTGATCCCATAAACAAATTGAACATCAAATTACATATGTGGCTAGTACACACATGACCTTTGCACACACGAAAGTACATTCCAAAATGCCTATGAAACTCAAATAATGTATAAAAACGCAAAACGAACCGTGATTAATTTCATATTTTTAGGACGACGCTACTATATATAGTTGCATGTTGCCTCTGTAAAATAAATCAAGGCGGGAAGAGACATCGCATGTCGTTTCGCATACATAGGTGACAAGGTCCCTCTCGGAACCATGAGCCTTTTTGAGAGAAGCTCCGGTTTGTAAGAAGATTGTACCAAAACTTGTCCCAAATTGGACTTTTTTTACCACAACATGTTGGTGCTATGACATAACACCATGCCAAGTTTCATGATTTTGAGGCGAGTTTTGGATTTACAGTCGTTTTAAAACCAGGTTTCTCAATGTTTACTGTCGAGTCGGCACTGCCCAGGATAGGCTTTTTCCTCGTGGGTCCCAAATGATAAATCCAAATCTGTGACTACCATGCAGCTTTTCTTATTAAGAATTACAGCCCTTGGTGTGCAAGCTGAAAATAAGTTTGTGGGTGCTTCTGGGCACTAAAAACTTGCGGTTCTGTAATGAACAAATATCTCAAGGATCCCGCGAGAGTGATGTTCTTTGCCTATGTTGTGAATGCTTATAATATTTATGTCTTAATTAAAGAAATGGCAAGCCATTGGCCTAGTATGAAAGAAAATATGGGTCAAAGCTGAGTTGAAAAGGGAAACAATATCTAACTCCAGCTAACAAACAGTACAAAAGCACGAGGATTAATTGCTCATCAGGTTTAGACAAAATCCAGATTGAACAGGACAATGACATCTAACTCAACCAAAGTTTTCGGCAGTCACAATCAAATGGATCGGTCTGATCCATAAAATCAAGATCAACGGCCAAAAATTCTATTGGTCCATGATGACAAGCTGTTGTAAATAGAAGCCGAGCACGATCAGAAGCCCTTAGGTCCACATGAAACTTCTTTTTATGTTGTTCAACACCTACAACCGTAAGAAATTTCTTGTTGAAAAACTTAATCCTCACGGGCAATAGTGCCCTCGCATTCAACATGAAGAATGTGACAAAGCTAGTGTTTGCATTGTTGGATGCATATCCTTCCAGTGTTACTGTCTTCAAACGAATGTCGTGAGATCTGAGAAAATCCCGGTGCTTCTTGAACCATTGATTGGTTATACTTTTTTCTCCATGTGTTAGTGCCTAAATAGAGATGAAGATTGAAAACAGTGAATGTCGAAAAAAGATTATGTTGAAAGAGTGATAGCTGAACGATTAATTATAGTACATTATATATGGGCTTTCAATGTGCGTGAAATCATCACCTTCATATACAAATTGCCAGACATGGAAAGCATTGCAGAAAGGCAATAATGATGTTGAGATCAAAACACCACATAGTGATATATAAGGTCTTGACAGAATCCACCACCACTGATAGGATGGACAAGCGCTTCATTGAGCATAGAACATAATATTAGCACTGAAAGTGTACTCCAAGATGATACTTAACTTATGCGCACAAATGAAAAATGCAAATTACAAAAGTGTACGTGAATAATATACAATACCTCAATAGGTGTGGGGGCAAACACCATCTCGAACCATTCAAACCTATCACTAATTGCACCCAAGGCCTCCAGTTTAGGCGCAGAGACCACAGTTATTTGTGAGGGTTTATAACATCAATTAAGGAGCAACCTTTGTAGTGAAGGGGCGTCTTAATTCGATGATGAGCTCCTGTCCTTCAAAATGAATTCCAATGCTTACAAGGTGAGACGACTTTACTTTGAGACAAAGGATATGGATTCCTATTCCAAAAACAAGCACCAAACGCTGCAGTGCAGGGCAGCTAGAGTGGATGATGCTGTGAAGTGAGGCCACCGACAGATCAACCAACACAAGCGCAAGTTTTTTCAGCACTGGCAGTCGAAGCATTTGTACCAGATAGTCTGCTAGATGGCACCGAGTCAAGGTGGCGGTGTGGAGAGAGGAGGAAAACCATGAGATGGGCATCGGTAGTGAGGGCAGAGATGTAGCTCTTGGTGGTAACCTATCATTGTAATGGTAGAACTCAAGCTGCTGGAGTTTATCGAATTGACGGGATGTCAGCCAGGCGGCCACCATGCAGGGTATGTCCAGCAAGTAGCATGCCGGGATGCAGATGCGTTGAACAGAGCCCCCATGGGAGGAGATGATGGCTCCGGGGAGTTCAGAATCATCATCGACAGATAGCTGACGACAGTCGAGATTAAGAGGCGCGGTGCACCATAGAGTACGCCACCGAGATGCGAGGACTTGTGTGCGGCAGCCATCCTTGGTGGGGAGAAGGGAGATGATCTCCCCAAGGATTCCATCTGGAGATCGCTGATGCGGTCCGCCGGAGATTCTACTGGTTCCTCAGGTCCAGGGGGCGCTTCTGGCCGCACAGCCGGGGTCCAAGATCTACATCCGGCGGCGGCGCTGGTCGGAGCCTCATCTGTGTACATACCAATCTGAAAGAAAAAATGACATAACATGTAGGACATTCGAAATCAATTCTCAAGATCAGGAAGAAAAAAGGCACAAACATATATGTAGGTGACTAACCGGTTTTCCGTCGGAGTCGCAGTTGTTGCCGGAGTTTGCTGTTGACCTCCGGCTCCGGCCGGGGGGCCACGACGATGCCGACGAATTCAAGGTCATGCTGCTGCCCGCGCAAGACCTCGTCGGCGGCGACGGAAACCTCTATGGCTAGCTTGACGCGTTGTGCGGGTGCTTCACCAGCCCCGGCGTCGCCATTCCCTCCAATGGTGCGCTTCGGCGGCATCATCATACACTCCAGAGTCCAGACATCAGTGACCACTGTGGACCGGGGGTGCGGCCGCCTATTATGACTGGTGGCTCGGGCGCGCAATTAATACGGACCAATGGGAGCGAGGCAGGCTGCGGTCAAAAGTTGTCTCGCCTCCCGGTGAGCCTGCACGGCGGACGTCTGCCATTCCTACCATCATTTCACACATCTACTCGCATGCCTCCCCGTCAATACACACACCTGCGCGCACGCCTCCCGGTATGCCTGCGCGGCAGACTGCTCGCATGCGTCCTGTCAACTCACGCCTGCTCGCACGGCACACGGGGCGTGTGGCAGCACATATATTTTTTGGTTTATTTTTTGCCGCTTTACTGCTTCACGGAACCGTTTGCATTGAAGAGATGCACAAATCCTGCGTTGAACATCTCGCATGCTTCCCGGTGAACCTGCGCATCGGACGAGTTTTGGATTTACTAGAATTTTAAAACCAGGCATCTCAAAGTTTTGCCGGCAATCAACAGTGCCCTGGTGTTTGAAATTCATTCCCATTTCTTGCATGGGACCTAAGCATGCACATAAGGACACATATTTGATTTTTCAACCAATTTATATACACTGGAGCATGTGCATGTAGTTCAAATTTGAATTATGCACATAAATGCATTGAAAACTCAGTTAATGCATAAAAATGTCCAAACAAACCCTAAAAATCACAAAATTGACACAACACTCTTGTTGTTCTATGTTGACACGAGAAAAAATTTGAAAGCAATAAGAGGCAATGGATATCGTTTCGTCCCCAAAGGTGGGACGTTCCCTACCGAAACCATCATGCTTGTTGTGAGAAGCTCTGGTTTGTGAGAAGTATACACCCAAACCTGCCCCAAATGGGACAAAAAATTTACCACGACATGTTGATGCCGCTCCATGATAGCATGCCAAGTTTCATGAATTTCAGACGAGTTTTGGATTTACTAGAATTTAAGAACCAGGCATCTCAATGTTTTGCCAGCCATCAACGGTGCCCCGGTGTTTGAAATTCATTCCCATTTCTTGCATGGGACCTAATCATGCACCCAAGGACACATATTTGATTTTCAACCAATTTATATGCACTGGAGCATGTGCATGTAGTTCAAATTTGAATTATGCACATAAATGCATTGAAAACTCAGTTAATGCATAAAAATGTCCAAACGAACCCCAAAATATCACAAAAATTGACACAACACTCCTGTTGTTCTATGCTGACATGAGAAGATTTTTTGAAGCAATAAGAGGGAATGGATATCGTTTCGTCCCCATAGGTGGGACGTTCCCTACCAAAACCATCATGCTTGTTGTGAGAAGCTCTGGTTTGTGAGAAGCTTATACCCAAGCCTGCCCCAAATGGGACAAATTTTTTACCACGGCATGTTGATGCCGCTCCATGATATCATGCCAAGTTTCATGAATTTTAGACGAGTTTTGGATTTACTAGAAATTAAAAGCCATGTATCTCAATGTTTGCGGCCGAGTGACGGTGGCAGGGTGTTTGAAATTCATTCCCATTCCTTGCATGGGACCTAAGCATGCAACCAAGGACATATTTGATTTTTCAACCAGTTTATATGCACTGGAGAATGTGCATGTAGTTCAAATTTGAATTATGTGCATACAATGCTTGGAAAACCCAGTTAATGTATAAAAATGTCCAAACGAACCCCTAAAAATTCCAAAATTGAACACAACACTCCTGTTGTTCTATGTTGACACTCGAAATTTTTTGAAAGCAATAAGAGGCAATGGATATCGTTTCGTCCCCAAAGGTGGCACGTTCCCTACCGAAACCATCACGCTTGTTGTGAGAAGCTCTGGTTTGTGAGAAGCTTATACCCAAACCTGCCCCAAATGGGACAAAAAATTTACCACGACATGTTGATGCCTCTCCATGATAGCATGCCAGGTTTCATGAATTTCAGACGAGTTTTGGATTTACTAGAATTTAAAAACCAGGTATCTCAATGTTTGCGGCCGAGTGACGGTGGCAGGGTGTGTGACATTCATTCCCATTTCTTGCATGGGACCTAAGCATGCAATCAAGGACACATATTTGATTTTTCAACCAGTTTATATGCACTAGAGAATGTGCATGTACTTTAAATTTGAATTATGCGCATAAAATGCCTGGAAAACCCAGTTAATGTATAAAAATGTCCAAACGAACCCCAAAAATTCCAAAATTGAACACAACATTCCTGTTGTTCTATGTTGACACTCGAAATTTTTTGAAAGCAATAAGAGACAACGAATATCGTTTCGTCCCCAAAGGTGGCACGTTCCCTACCGAAACCATCACGCTTGTTGTGAGAAGCTCTGGTTTGTGAGAAGCTTATACCCAAACCTGCCCCAAATGGGACAAAATTTTTACCACGTCATGTTGATGCCGCTCCATGATAGCATGCCAGGTTTCATGAATTTCAGACGAGTTTTGGATTTACTAGAAACTAAAAGCCATGTATCTCAATGTTTGCGGCCGAGTGACGGTGGCAGGGTGTGTGACATTCATTCCCATTTGTTGCATGGGACCTAAGCATGCAACCAAGGACACATATTTGTTTTTTCAACCAGTTTATATGCACTGGAGCATGTGCATGTAGTTCAAATTAGAATTATGCGCATAAAATGCCTAGAAAACCAAGTTAATGTATAAAAACGTCCAAACGAACCCTGAATAATTCCAATTTTTTTGACGACACACTTATAGTTGCATGTTCACTGCAGATAAAAGTTATAACAATTCAAACACCATCCTTTGTAGCTGTGACCCCATTACGTAATTCAAATCAAGACGATAAATCAAGTAGAACGCACACAGTTTATTATCACCAACCGTGTGAGATGCAACACAAAATATCTTGGAGCACCGTCGGTGTATAGTACGCCTATGGCTTACGCGAGAAGGTGCGTGGGCTATAGTCCACAGCCGGCGTGTCAAGCACACTAGCTCACTCCCCAAATATCATTTCACTATTCATTCGTCACCGGTGAAAGATGGGGACATGGACCCACGTCGTGAGGGTAACTTCGGTGGCCCACTCCGGCGAGAGCGCGGCCGTAGCCGCCAGGTGCGTGCTAACAAGCTTCATGAGGGCGACCGCACTCTGCGTCCGGGTGACCAAGGTAGCCCAAACGGCCCCTGTTGCTTCTCAGGCGGTGGCAGCAGCATCTGCCTCGGGGATAGCAACTGGCGAGAGCGGCACAACAACTGTCCGTTCCGCAGCGGCGGCCTTAGCCCTGATGGAGGCCGCCCACTACCATGTCGAGGCCGTCGACGCCCAGCTCGTGGCGGTCACTGCACAAATCGAACGAAGCTTCTCCGACAACGGTCGGCAACCCACGGCCGAAGAGCTGGCAATCGCCGAGAGAGTTCGAGCTGCCGTCTGTTCCTGCGCGGCATACCTTGGCATGACGGAGCCCGCTAGAGCCCAAATCGCGGCCGCCCACGCCCTGCTCGTGGCGGCCTATGCCAAAGATATGGCGGACGCAGATGGCGAGATGCTTGCCGAGTATGGTGCAATTGATGCCATGGAGCCCCTACCCCAGGAGACCGTCGGGCGTGAGCTGGACATGGAGGCAGCGGCGGAGATCGACGAGCACCAGCCGTAGTAGTACTCTTTGTTTTGTTTAATTAAGAGCGTCGGTCTTTAATTTGTTAGAGTAATGTTTCGGTCAGCTAGCTCTGTTTAATTGCTGAACTTGCTCGATTAAGAAGTTTGTCTCCTTTGTGTACCCAAATTATGCAATGACGTGGATGACCACTTTAACCAGGGAAATTCGAACCAAAATTTTTGACGTTCAAACTCAACACACATGGGTTAAGCTATCTGAATCGTTTGTGATGTTCACATATCGTACACAGTTCTAAATAAGGGACCGTGTCTGATAACACTTTGCGCGCCAGTTTTTGGCTGAAGCGATTCCAAATTTTCGGCTTCCGCGAAAATATCTACCTCCCCGCCCCCTCCCCCTTACCAAAAGCCACATTTCCCCTATTTCCGCTTTCCTTTCCAAGTTGAAACCTTCACTCCTTGCTTGCAGCGCCGCCTCCTCGCCGGCGACCCTCCTTCACGCTGGTCGGCCTCGCCTACCCAGGCAGGTAATCCACATCCGACCCCCATCCTCCTCCTCCTTCCACATCCCGCATGCCCCGACCGCCGGCGCGAGCGCGACACCTTCCACCCAAATCACCGACCCCTCCACCAAATAAGCGCCGCCCTAAGCCATGGTGCAAGCAGTATAGCCAGAATCTCAAGGATCATTTGGCAGCGGAGAAGCAAATCGCGGCCGCACGCACCGATGAGATCGCGATGGCTGCCATTCGTGCCAACCCCCAGATCTTGGAGGAGCACCTCGCCGTCGAGGCCACCGTTGATGCCTCGCGTGCCGACGCCCCGACGTGGTTGGCTGCTTTAAACAACAGTTCATGGCATTTTCTCAAGGCCACCGTCGGTGCCTTCGACGAAGACTACAAGGTGTTTTCTCAGCGTGCACGTGCTTACCTCATCTCGAGAGCCAGCAGGTTGGTGCCCGGAGTGGCTCAGGCAACTCACCACTACAACGAGGGCACCCACGATGCGGTGGCCTCACCCTCTTCCATGTCCAAGGAGCCAATCGTCATCGATATCTCCAACAATGAGGAGTAGCTTGTCTTATTAGCTCACTATAAGGACCCATGTCCAGTTGGCTAGCTACTGCCTTTCCTTAACAAATTCTAGTGAATTATGCTATCTACTTTTACCATGCAATCTTCTGCTATAGTGTATATGTTCTATATGTCGTGCGATGTGGTGTTCAGTTAACTGCTTGGTTCAATTATGCAAATGTGATGTTCAATTCTTCAGGGTGCAATATTTCCAAGTTGTTAAGTGCAGCAAAGTAGCATAAGTATTTCCCTCATTTTTTGAGAACCAAGGCATCAATCCAGTAGGAGACTACACACAAGTCGCCTCGTACCTACACAAACAAATAAGAACCTTGCAACCAACGCGATAAAGGGGTTGTCAATCCCTTCACGGCCACTTGCAAAAGTGAGATCCGATAGAGATAATAAGATAAATATTTTTGGTATTTTTATGATATAAACTGAAAGTAAAGAATGCAAAGTAAAAATAGATTGGAAACTTATATGATGGAAAATAGACCCGGGGGCCATAGGTTTCACTAGTTGCTTCTCTCAAGATAACATAAGTATTACGGTGGGTGAACGAATTACTATCGAGCAATTGATAGAAAAGTGCATAATTATGAGAATATCTAGGCATGATCATGTATATAGGCATCACGTCCGCGACAAGTAGAGCGAAACGATTCTGCATCTACTACTATTACTCCACACATCGACCGCTATCCAGCATGCATCTAGAGTATTAAGTTTATAAGAACAGAGTAACGCATTAGGCAAGATGACATGATGTAGAGGGATAAACTCAAGCAATATGATATAAACCCCATCTTTTTATCCTCGATGGCAACAATGTTGGGATACGTAGTAATTTCAAAAAATTTCCTACGCACACGCAAGATCATGGTGATGCATAGCAACGAGAGGGGAGAGTGTTGTCCACGTACCCTCGTAGACCGAAAGCGGAAGCGTTAACACAACGCGGTTGATGTAGTCGTACGTCTTCACGATCCGACCGATCAAGTACCGAACGCACGGCACCTCCGAGTTCAGCACACGTTCAGCTCGATGATGTCCCTCGAACTCCGATCCAGCCGAGTGTTGAGGGAGAGTTTCGTCAGCACGACGGCGTGGTGACGATGATGATGTTCTACCGACGCAGGGCTTCGCCTAAGCTCCGCTACGATATTATCGAGGTGTAATATGGTGGAGGGGGGCACCGCACACGGCTAAAATATCGTATATCAATTGTGTGTCTCTGTGGTGCCCCCTGCCCCCGTATATAAAGGAGCAAGGGGGAGGCGGCCGGCCAAGGGGAGAGGCGCGCCAAGGGGGGAGTCCTACTCCCACCGGGAGTAGGACTCCTCCTTTCCTTGTTGGAGTAGGAAAAGGGAAGGGAAAAGGAGAAAGAAGGAAGGGGGCGCCCCCCCCTAGTCCAATTCGGACTAGTCCATGGGGAGGGGTGCGGCCTCCCTTTGGGGCCTTTCTCTCCTTTCCCGTATGGCCCATTAAGGCCCAATACGAATTCCCGTAACTCTCCGGTACTCCGAAAAATACCCGAATCACTCGGAACCTTTCCGAAGTCCGAATATAGTCGTCCAATATATTGATCTTTACGTCTCGGCCATTTCGAGACTCCTCGTCATGTCCCCGATCTCATCAGGGACTCTGAACTCCTTCGGTACATCAACATACATAAACTCATAATAAAACTATCATCGTAACGTTAAGCGTGCGGACCCTACGGGTTCGAGAACTATGTAGACATGACCGAGACACCTCTCCGGTCAATAACCAATAGCGGAACCTGGATGCTCATATTGGTTCCTACATATTCTACGAAGATCTTTATCGGTCAGACCGCATAACAACATACGTTGTTCCCTTTGTCATCGGTATGTTACTTGCCCGAGATTCGATCGTCGGTATCTCGATACCTAGTTCAATCTCGTTACCGGCAAGTCTCTTTACTCGTTCCGTAATACATCATCCCGCAACTAACTCATTAGTCATAATGCTTGCAAGGCTTATAGTGATGTGCATTACCGAGTGGGCCCAGAGATACCTCTCCGACAATCGGAGTGACAAATCCTAATCTCGAAATACGCCAACCCAACAAGTACCTTTGGAGACACCTGTAGAGCACCTTTATAATCACCCAGTTATGTTGTGACGTTTGGTAGCACACAAAGTGTTCCTCCGGTAAACGGGAGTTGCATAATCTCATAGTCATAGGAACATGTATAAGTCATGAAGAAAGCAATAGCAACATACTAAACGTTCGA
The DNA here is from genome assembly GCF_002575655.3 of Aegilops tauschii subsp. strangulata. NCBI lineage: Eukaryota > Viridiplantae > Streptophyta > Magnoliopsida > Poales > Poaceae > Aegilops > Aegilops tauschii. The sequence goes on along the minus strand of NC_053037.3, from coordinate 427,875,905 downwards.
GTGCTAAGCTAACGGAATGGGTCAAGTCAATCACGTCATTCTCCTAATGAGGTGATCCCGTTAATCAAATGACAACTCATGTCTAATGGCTAGGAAACATAACCATCTTTGATTAACGAGCTAGTCAAGTAGAGGCATACTAGTGACACACTGTTTGTCTATGTATTCACACATGTATTATGTTTCCGGTTAATACAATTCTAGCATGAATAATAAACATTTATCATGATATAAGGAAATAAATAATAACATTATTATTGCCTCTAGGGCATATTTCCTTCAGTCTCCCACTTGCACTAGAGTCAATAATCTAGTTCACATCGCCATGTGATTTAACATCAATAATTCACATCACCATGTGATTAACACCCATAGTTCACATTGTCATGTGACCAACACCCAAAGGGTTTACTAGAGTCAATAATCTAGTTCACATCGCTATGTGATTAACACCCAAAGAGTACTAAGGTGTGATCATGTTTTGATTGTGAGATAATTTTAGTCAACGGGTCTGTCACATTCAGATCCGTAAGTATTTTGCAAATTTCTATGTCTACAATGCTCTGCACGGAGCTACTCTAGCTAATTTCTCCCACTTCCAATATGTATCTAGACCGAGACTTAGAGTCATCTAGATTAGTGTCAAAACTTTCATCAACGTAACCCTTTACGACGAACCTTTTGTCACTTCCATAATCGAGAAACATATCCTTATTCCACTAAGGATAATTTTGACCGCTGTCCAGTGATCTACTCCTAGATCACTATTGTACTCCCTTGCCAAAATCAGTGTAGGGTATACAATAGATCTGGTACACAACATGGCATACTTTATAGAACCTATGGCCAAGGCATAGGGAATGACTTTCATTCTCTTTCTATCTTCTGCCGTGGTCGGGCTTTGAGTCTTACTCAATTTCACACCTTGTAACAAAGGGAAGAACTCTTTCTTTGACTGTTCTATTTTGAACTACTTCAAAATCTTGTTAAGGTATGTACTCATTGAAAAAACTTATCAAGCGTCTTGATCTATCTCTATAGATCTTGATGCTCAATATGTAAGCAGCTTCACCGAGGTCTTTCTTTGAAAAACTCCTTTCAAACACTCCTTTATGCTTTCCAGAATAATTCTACATTATTTCCGATCAACAACATGTCATTCACATATACTTATCAGAAATGTTGTAGTGCTCCCACTCACTTTCTTGTAAATACAGGCTTCACCGCAAGTCTGTATAAAACTATATCCTTTGATCAACTTATCAAAGCGTATATTCCAACTCCGAGATGCTTGCACCAGTCCATAGATGGATCGCTGGAGCTTGCATATTTTGTTAGCACTTTTAGGATTGACAAAACCTTCTGGTTGCATCATATACAACTCTTCTTTAATAAATCCATTAAGGAATGCAGTTTTGTTTATCCATTTGCCATATTTCATAAAATGTGGCAATTGCTAACATGATTCAGACAGACTTAAGCATAGATACGAGTGAGAAACTCTCATCGTAGTCAACACCTTGAATTTGTCGAAAACCTTTTTGCGACAATTCTATCTTTGTAGACAGTAACACTACTATCACTGTCTGTCTTCCTCTTGAAGATCCATTTAATCTCAATGGCTCGCCGATCATTGGGCAAGTCAATCAAAGTCCATACTTTGTTCTCATATATGGATCTCATCTCAGATTTCATAGCCTCAAGCCATTTCGCGGAATCTGGGCTCATCATCGCTTCCTCATAGTTCGTAGGTTCGTCATGGTCAAATAACATGACCTCCAGAACAGGATTACTGTACCACTCTGGTGTGGATCTCACTCTGGTTTACCTACGAGGTTTGGTAGTAACTTGATCTGAAGTTACATGATCATCATCATTAACTTCCTCACTAATTGGTGTAGGAGTCACAGGAACAGATTTCTATGATGAACTACTTTCCAATAAGGGAGCAGGTACAGTTACCTCATCAAGTTCTACTTCCTCCCACTCACTTCTTTCGAGAGAAACTCCTTCTCTAGAAAGGATCCATTCTTAGCAACGAATGTCTTGCCTTCGGATCTGTGATAGAAGGTGTACCCAACTGTCCTTTGGGTATCCTATGAAGACACATTTCTCCGATTTGGGTTTGATCTTATTAGGATGAAAACTTTTTCACATAAGCATCGCAACCCCAAACTTTAAGAAACGACAACTTTGGTTTCTTGCCAAACCACAGTTCATAAGCTGTCGTCTCAACAGATTTAGATGGTACCCTATTTAACGTGAATGCAGCTGTCTCTAATGCATAACCCCAAAACGATAGTGGTAGATCGGTAAGAGACATCATATATCGCACCATATCTAATAAAGTACGGTTACGATGTTCGGACACACCATTACACTGTGGTGTTCCAGGTGGCGTGAGTAGTGAAACTATTTCACATTGTCTTAACTGAAGGCCAAACTCGTAACTCAAATACTCTTCTCCACGATCAGATCGTAGAAACTTTATTTTCTTGTTACGATGATTTTCCGCTTCACTCTGAAAATTATATGAACTTTTCAAATGTTTCAGACTTCTGTTTCATTAAGTAGATATACCCATATCTGCTCAAATCATCTGTGAAGGTCAGAAAATAATGATACCTGCTACGAGCCTCAATATTCATCGGACCACATACATCTGTATGTATGATTTCCAACAAATCTGTTGCTCTCTCCATAGTTCCGGAAAACGGTGTTTTAGTCATCTTGCCCATGAGGCACGGTTCGCAAGCATCAAGTGATTCATAATCAAGTGATTCCAAAATCCCATCAGTATGGAGTTTCTTCATGCGCTTTACACCAATATGACCTAAATGGCAGTGCCACAAATAAGTTGCACTATCATTATTAACTTTGCATTTTTTGGCTTCAATATTATGAATATGTGTATCACTACGATCGAGATCCAACAAACCATTTTCGTTGGTGTGTATGACCATAGAAGGTTTTTTATTCATGTAAACAGAACAACAATTGTTCTCTAACTTAAATGAATAACCGTATTGCAATAAACATGATCAAATCATATTCATGCTCAACGCAAACACCAAATAACACTTATTTAGTTTCAACACTAATCTCGAAAGTACAGGGAGTGTGCGATGATGATCATATCAATCTTGGAACTACTTCCAACACACATCGTCACCTCGCCTTTTTACTAGTCTCTGTTTATTCTGCAACTCCCGTTTCGAGTTACTACTCTTAGCAACTGAACCAATATCAAATACCGAGGGGTTGCTATAAACACTAGTAAGTACACATCAATAACATGTATATCCAATATACCTTTGTTCACTTTTGCCATCCTTCTTATCCACCAAATACTTGGGGCAGTTCCGCTTCCAGTGACCAGTCCCTTTGCAGTAGAAGCACTTAGTCTCAGGCTTAGGTACAGACTTGGGCTTCTTCACTTGAGTAGCAACTTGCTTGCCGTTCTTTTTGAAGTTCCCCATCTATCCTTTTGCCCTTTTCTTGAAACTAGTGGTCCTGTTAACCATCAACACTTGATACTCTTTCTTGATTTCTACCTTCGTCGATTTCAGCATCGTGAAGAGCTCGGGAATTACTTTCGTCATCCCTTACATACTATAGTTCATCACGAAGTTCTACTAACTTGGTGATGGTGACTAGAGAATTCTGTCAATCACTATTTTATCTGGAAGATTAACTCCCACTTGATTCAAGCGATTGTAGTACCCAGACAATCTGAGCACATGCTCAGTGCTTGAGCTATTCTCCTCCATCTTTTAGCTATAGAACTTGTTGGAGACTTCATATCTCTCAACTCGGGTATTTGCTTGAAATATTAACTTCAACTCCTGGAACATCTCATATGGTCCATGACATTCAAAACGTCTTTGAAGTCCTGATTCTAAGCTGTTAAGCATGGTGCACTAAACTATCAAGTAGTCATCATATTGAGCTAGCCAAACGTTCATAACGTCTGCATCTGCTCCTGCAATAGGTCTGTCACCTAGCGGTGCATCAAGGACATAATTCTTCTGTGCAGCAATTAGGATAATCCTCAGATCACGGATCCAATCCGCATTTTTGCTACTAACATCTTTCAACATAATTTTTCTATAGGAACATATAAAAATAAACATAGGGAAGCAACAACGCGAGCTATTGATCTACAACATAATTTGCAAAATACTATCAGGACTAAGTTCATGATAAATTTAAGTTCAATTAATCGTATTACTTAAGAACTCCCACTTAGATAGACATCCCTCTAATCTTCTAAGTGATCACGTGATCCATATCAACGAAACCATGTCCGATCATCACGTGAGATGGAGTAGTTTCAACGGTGAACATCACTATGTTGATCATATCTACTATATGATTCACGCTCGACCTTTCGGTCTCCGTGTTCCGAGGCCATATCTGCATATGCTAGGCTCGTCAAGTTTAACCTAAGTATTCCGCGTGTGCAACTATTTTGCACCCGTTGTATTTGAACGTAGAGCCTATCACACCCGATCATCACATGGTGTCTCATCACGAAGAACTTTCGCAACGGTGCATACTCAGGGAGAACACTTTTATCTTGAAATTTTAGTCAGAGATCATCTTATAATGCTACCGTCAATCAAAGCAAGATAAGATGCATAAAAGATTAACATCACATGCAATCAATATAAGTGATATGATATGGCCATCATCATCTTTGTGCTTGTGATCTCCATCTCCGAAGCACCGTCATGATCACCATCGTCACCGGCGCGACACCTTGATCTCCATCGTAGTATCGTTGTCGTCTCGCCAACTTATTGCTTTTACGACTATCGCTACCGCTTAGTGATAAAGTAAAACAATTACATGGCGATTGCATTGCATACAATAAAGCGACAACCATATGGCTCCTGCCAGTTGCCGATAACTCGGTTACAAAACATGATCATCTCATACAATAAAATATAGCATCCTGTCTTGACCATATCACATCACAACATGCCCTGCAAAAACAAGTTAGACGTCCTCTACTTTGTTGTTGCAAGTTTTACGTGGCTACTACGGGCTTAGCAAGAACCGTTCTTACCTACGCATCAAAACCATAACGATAGTTTGTCAAGTTGGTGCTGTTTTAACCTTCGCAAGGACCGGGCGTAGCCACACTCGGTTCAACTAAAGTGAGAGAGACAGACACCCGCCAGTCACCTTTAAGCAACGAGTGCTCGCAACGGTGAAACCAGTCTCGCGTAAGCGTACGCGTAATGTCGGTCCGGGCCGCTTCATCTCACAATACCGCCGAACCAAAGTATGACATGCTGGTAAGCAGTATGACTTATATCGCCCACAACTCACTTCTGTTCTACTCATGCATAGCATCAACGCATAAAACCAGGCTCGGATGCCACTGTTGGGATACGTAGTAATTTCAAAAAAAAATCTACGCACACGCAAGATCATGGTGATGCATAGCAACGAGAGGGGAGAGTGTTGTCCACGTACCCTCGTAGACCGAAAGCGGAAGCGTTAACACAATGCGGTTGATGTAGTCGTACGTCTTCACGATCCGACCGATCAAGTACCGAACGCACGGCACCTCCGAGTTCAGCACACGTTCAGCTCGATGACGTCCCTCGAACTCCGATCCAGCCGAGTGTTGAGGGAGAGTTTCGTCAGCACGACGGCGTGGTGACGATGATGATGTTCTACCGACGCAGGGCTTCGCCTAAGCTCCGCTACGATATTATCGAGGTGTAATATGGTGGAGGGGGGCACCGCACACGGCTAAAATATCATATATCAATTGTGTGTCTCTGTGGTGCCCCCCTGCCCCCGTATATAAAGGAGCAAGGGGGAGGCGGCCGGCCAAGGGGAGAGGCACGCCAAGGGGGGAGTCCTACTCCCACCGGGAGTAGGACTCCTCCTTTCCTTGTTGGAGTAGGAAAAGGGAAGGGAGAAGGAGAAAGAAGGAAGGGGGCGCCCCCCCTCCCTAGTCCAATTCGGACTAGTCCATGGGGAGGGGTGCGGCCTCCCTTTGGGGCCTTTCTCTCCTTTCCCGTATGGCCCATTAAGGCCCAATACGAATTCCCGTAACTCTCCGGTACTCCGAAAAATACCCGAATCACTCGGAACCTTTCCGAAGTCCGAATATAGTCGTCCAATATATCGATCTTTACGTCTCGGCCATTTCGAGACTCCTCGTCATGTCCCCGATCTCATCAGGGACTCCGAACTCCTTCGGTACATCAACATACATAAACTCATAATAAAACTATCATCGTAACGTTAAGCGTGCGGACCTACGGGTTCGAGAACTATGTAGACATGACCGAGACACCTCTCCGGTCAATAACCAATAGCGGAACCTGGATGCTCATATTGGTTCCTACATATTCTACGAAGATCTTTATCGGTCAGACCGCATAACAACATACGTTGTTCCCTTTGTCATCGGTATGTTACTTGCCCGAGATTCGATCGTCGGTATCTCGATACCTAGTTCAATCTCGTTACCGGCAAGTCTCTTTACTCGTTCCGTAATACATCATCCCGCAACTAACTCATTAGTCATAATGCTTGCAAGGCTTATAGTGATGTGCATTACCGAGTGGGCCCAGAGATACCTCTCCGACAATCGGAGTGACAAATCCTAATCTCGAAATACGCCAATCAAACAAGTACCTTTGGAGACACCTGTAGAGCACCTTTATAATCACCCAGTTACATTGTGACGTTTGGTAGCACACAAAGTGTTCCTCCGGTAAACGGGAGTTGCATAATCTCATAGTCATAGGAACATGTATAAGTCATGAAGAAAGCAATAGCAACATACTAAACGATCGAGTGCTAAGCTAACGGAATGGGTCAAGTCAATCACGTCATTCTCCTAATGAGGTGATCCCGTTAATCAAATGACAACTCATGTCTATGGCTAGGAAACATAAACATCTTTGATTAACGAGCTAGTCAAGTAGAGGCATACTAGTGACACACTGTTTGTCTATGTATTCACACATGTATTATGTTTCCGGTTAATACAATTCTAGCATGAATAATAAACATTTATCATGATATAAGGAAATAAATAATACTTTATTATTGCCTCTAGGGCATATTTCCTTCAAACAATACAATACGTGCCTGGCTGCCCCTATTGTCACTTGGAAAGGACACCGCAAGATTGAACCCAAAACTAAGCACTTCTCCCATTCCAAGAAAGATCAATCTAGTAGGCCAAACCAGACTGATAATTTGAAGAGACTTGCAAAGATAACCAATCATACATAAAAGAATTCAGAGGAGATTCAAATATTGTTCATAGATAATCTTGATCATAAACCCACAATTCATCGGATCTCGACAAACACACCGCAAAAAGAGTTACATCGAATAGATCTCCAAGAAGACCAAGGAGAACTTTGTATTGAGATCCAAAGAGAGAGAAGAAGCCATCTAGCTAATAACTATGGACCCGAAGGTCTGTGGTAAACTACTCACACATAATCGGAGAGGCTATGGTGTTGATGTAGAAGCCCTCCATGATCGATGCCCCCTCCGGCGGAGCGCCGGAAAAGGCCCCAAGATGGGATCTCATGGGTACAGAAGGTTGCGGCGGTGGAAATAGGGTTTCGTGGTGCTCCTCGATGTTTTCAGAGTATATGAGTATATATAGGAGGAAGAAGTAGGTCGGTGGAGCTGGGAGGGGCCCACGAGGGTGGGGGGATGCCCAGGGGGCAGGCACGCCTGCCTACCTCGTGGCCTCCTCGCTTCTTTCTTGACGTCCACTCCAAGTCCTCTGGATCACGTTTGTTCCAAAAATAACTCTCCCGAAGGTTTCATTCCGTTTGGACTCCGTTTGATATTCCTTTTCTGCAAAACACTGAAATAGGCGAAAACACAGCAATTTGCACAGGGCCTTCCGTTAATAGGTTAGTCCCAAAAATAATATAAAAGTGCTTACTAAAGCCCATTGAACATCCAAAACAGGTAATATAATAGCATGGAACAATAAAAAATTATAGATACGTTGGAGACGTATCAAGCATCCCCAAGATGATAAAAACAGAATTTTTGATGTGGAATGCTACCTAGCATATTTCTCAATGTAATTTCCTTTATTGTGGCATGAATGTTCAGATCCGAAAGATTCAAGACAAAAGTTTAATATTGACATGAAAATAATAATACTTCAAGCATACTAACAAAGCAATCATGTCTTCTCAAAATAACATGGCCAAAGAAAGTTATCCCTACAAAATCATATAGTCTGGCTATGCTCTATCTTCATCACACAAAGTATTTAATCATGCACAACCCCGATGACAAGCCAAGCAATTGTTTCATACTTTTGATGTTCTCAAACTTTTTCAATCTTCACGCAATACATGAGCGTGAGACATGGACATTGCACTATATGTGGAATAGAATGGTGGTTGTGGAGAAGACAAAAAGGAGAACATAGTCTCACATCAACTAGGCGTATCAACGGGCTATGGAGATGCCCATCAATAGATATCAATGTGAGTGAGTAGGGATTGCCATGCAACGGATGCGCTAGAGCTATAAGTGTATGAAAGCTCAAGAAAAAAAAACTAAGTGGGTGTGCATCCAACTCGCTTGCTCACAAAGACCTAGGGCATTCTGAGGAAGCCCATCATTGGAATATACAAGCCAAGTTCTATAATGTAAAATTCCCACTAGTATATGAAAGTGACAACATAGGAGACTCTCTATCTTGAAGATCATGGTGCTATTTTGAAGCATAAGTGTGGCAAAAGGATAGTAACATTGTCCCTTCTCACTTTTTCTCTCATTTTTTTATTTGGGCCTTTTTCTCTCTTTTTTTATGGCCTCATTTTTTTCATTTCTTTTTTCTTTTCGTCCGGAGTCTCATCCCGACTTGTGGGGGAATCATAGTCTCCATCATCCTTTCCTCACTTGGGACAGTGCTCTAATAATGATGACCATCACACTTTTATTTTCTTACAACTCAAAAAATTACAACTCAATACTTGGAATAAAATATGACTCTATGTGAATGCCTCCGGCAGTGTACCGGGATATGCAATGAATCAAGAGCGACATGTATGAAAGAATTATAAAGGTGGATTTGCCACAAATACGATGTCAACTACATGATCATGCAAGGCAATATGACAATGATGGAACATGTCATAACAAACAGAACAGTGGTAAGTTGCATGGCAATATATCTCGGAATGGCTATGGAAATGCCATAATTGAAGGAAATATGCCCTACAGGCAATAATAAAGTTGTTATTTATATTTACTTATATCATGATAAATGTTTATTATTCATGCTAGAATTGTATTAACCGGAAACTTAGTACATGTGTGAATACATAGACAAACAAAGTGTCACTAGTATGCCTCTACTTGACTAGCTCGTTGAATCAAAGATGGTTAAGTTTCCTAGCCATAGACATGAGTTGTCATTTGATTAACGGGATCACATCATTAGAGAATGATGTGATTGACTTGACTCATTACGTTAGCTTACCATTTGATCATTTAGTATATTTCTATTCTTTCTTCATGACTTATACATGTTCCTATGACTATGAGATTATGCAACTCCCGAATACCGGAGGAACACTTTGTGTGCTGCCAAACGTCACAACGTAACTGGGTGATTATAAAGGTGCTCTACAGGTGTCTCCAATGGTACTTGTTGAGTTGGCATAGATCAAGATTAGGATTTGTCACTCCGACTGTCGGAGAGGTATCTCTTGGCCCTCTCGGTAATGCACATCACTATAAGCCTTGCAAGCAATGTAACTAATGAGTTAGTTGCGGGATGATGTATTATGGAATGAGTAAAGAGACTTGCTGGTAACGAGATTGAACTAGGTATTGAGATACCGACGATCGAATCTCGGGCAAGTAACATACCGATGACAAAGGGAACAACGTATGTTGTTATGCGGTTTGACTGATTAAGATCTTCGTAGAATATGTAGGAACCAATATGAGCATCCATGTTCCGCTATTGGTTATTGACCGAAGACGTGTCTCGGTCATGTCTACATAGTTCTCGAACCCGTAGGGTCCGCACGCTTAACGTTCGGTGACGATCGGTATTATGAGTTTATGAGTTTTCATGTACCGAAGGTAGTCCGGAGTCCCAGATATGGTCACAGACATGACGAGGAGTCTCGAAATGGTCGAGACATAAAGATTGATATATTGGAAGCCTATATTTGGACATCGGAATAGTTCCGGGTGAAATCGGGATTATACCGGAGTACCGGGAGGTTACCGGAACCCCCCGGTAAGTGTATGGGCCTTATTGGGCCATAGTGGAGAGAGAGAGAGAGGAGACCAGGGCAGGCCACGCGCCCCCTCTCCCTCTGGTCCGAATTGGACTAGGAGGGGGGCGGCACCCCCCTTTCCTTCCTCCCTCTCTCCCCTTCCTTCTCTCCTAGTCCAACTAGGGAAGGGGGGATCCTACTCCCGGTGGGAGTAGGACTCCTCCAGGGCGCGCCATAGAGGGCCGGCCCTCCCCCTCCTCCACTCCTTTATATACGGGGGAGGGGGGCACCCCATAGACACACAAGTTGATCATTGATCTCTTAGCCGTGTGCGGTGCCCTCGTCCACCATAATCCACCTTGGTCATATTGTAGCGGTGCTTAGGCGAAGCCCTGCATCGGTAGCTTCATCATCACCGTCATCACGGCGTCGTGCTAACGGAACTCTCCCTCGAAGCTCTACTAGATCGTGAGTTCCTGGGACGTCACCGAGCTGAACGTGTGTAGATCACGGAGGTGCCGTACGTTCGGTACTAGGATCGGTCGATCGTGAAGACGTACGACTACATCAGCCGCGTTGTCATAACGCTTCCGCTTACGGTCTATGAGGGTACATGGACAACACTCTCCCCTCTCGTTGCTATGCATCACCATGATCTTGCGTGTGCGTGGGAATTTTTTTTGAAATTACTACGTTCCCCAACAGTGGCATTAGAGCCAGGTTTATGCGTAGATGTTATATGAACGAGTAGAACACAAGTGAGTTGTGGGCGATATAAGTCATACTGCTTACCAGCATGTCATACTTTGATTCGGCGGTATTGTTGGATGAAGCGGCCCGGACCGACATTACTCGTACGCTTACGCGAGACTGGTTATACCGACATGCTTCGAACGCAGGTGGCTGGCGGGTGTCAGTTTCTCCAACTTTAGTTGAATCGAGTGTGGCTACGCCCGGTCCTTGTGAAGGTTAAAACAACACATACTTGACGAAATATCGTTGTTGTTTTGATGCCTAGGTAAGAACGGTTCTTGCTCAGCCCGTAGCAGCCACGTAAAACTTGCAACAACAAAGTAGAGGACGTCTAACTTGTTTTTGCAGGGCATGTTGTGATGTGATATGGTCAAGACATGCTGCTAAATTTTATTGTATGAGATGATCATGTTTTGTAACAGAGTTATCGGCAACTGGCAGGAGCCATATGGTTGTCGCTTTATTGTATGAAATGCAATTGCCATGTAATTGCTTTACTTTATCACTAAGTGGTAGCGATAGTCATAGAAGCAATAGTTGGCGAGACGACAACAATGCTACGATGGAGATCAAGGTGTCGCGCCGGTGACGATGGTGATCATGACGGTGCTTTGGAAATGGAGATCAAAGGCACAAGATGATGATGGCCATATCATATCACTTATATTGATTGCATTTTATGTTTATCTTTTATGCATCTTATTTTGCTTAGATCGACGGTAGCATTATAAGATGATCTCTCACTAAATTTCAAGGTATAAGTGTTCTCCCTGAGAATGCACCATTGCGAAAGTTCGTCGTGCCGAGACACCACGTGATGATCGGGTGTGATAAGCTCTACGTTCACATACAACGGGTGCAAGCCATTTTTGCACAAGCAGAATACCCGGGTTAAACTTGACGAGCCTAGCATATGCAGATATGGCCTCGGAACACTGAGACCGAAAGGTCGAACGTGAATCATATAGTAGATATGATCAACATAGTGATGTTCACCATTGAAAACTACTCCATCTCACATGATGATCGGACATGGTTTAGTTGATATGGATCACGTGATCACTTAGATGATTAGAGGGATGTCTATCTAAGTGGGAGTTCTTAAGTAATTTGATTAACTGAACTTTAATTTATCATGAACTTAGTACCTGATAGTATTTTGCATGTCTATGTTGTTGTAGATAGATGGCCCGTGCTGTTGTTTCGTTGAATTTTAATGCATTCCTAGAGAAAGCTAAGTTGAAAGATGATGGTAGCAACTACACGGACTTGGTCCGTAACTTGAGGATTATCCTCATTGCTGCACAGAAGAATTACATCCTGGAAGCACCGCTAGGTGCCAAACCCGCTGCAGGAGCAACGCTAGATGTTATGAACGTCTGGCAGAGCAAAGCTAATGACTACTCGATAGTTCAGTGTGCCATGCTTTACGGCTTAGAACCGGGACTTCAACGACGTTTTGAATGTCATGGAGCATATGAGATGTTCCAGGAGTTGAAGTTAATATTTCAAGCAAATGCTCGAATTGAGAGATATGAAGTCTCCAATAAGTTCTACAGCTGTAAGATGGAGGAGAATAGTTCTGTCAGTGAGCATATACTCAAAATGTCTGGGTATAACAATCACTCAACTGGGAGATAATCTTCCGGATGATAGTGTCATTGACAGAATTCTTCAATCACTGCCACCAAGCTACAAGAGCTTCGTGATGAACTATAATATGCAAGGGATGTATAAGACAATTCCTGAGCTCTTCGCGATGCTAAAGGCTGCGGAGGTAGAAATCAAGAAGGAGGATCAAGTGTTGATGGTCAACAAGACCACCAGTTTCAAGAAAAAGGGTAAAGGGAAGAAGGGGAACTTCAATAAGAACGGCAAGCAAGTTGCTGCTCAAGTGAAGAAGCCCAAGTCTGGACCTAAGCCTGAGACTGAGTGCTTCTACTGCAAAGGGACTGGTCACTAGAAGCGGAACTGCCCCAAGTATTTGGCGGATAAGAAGGATGGCAAGGTGAACAAAGGTATATGTGATATACATGTTATTGATGTGTACCTTACTAATGCTCGCAGTAGCACCTGGGTATTTGATACTGGTTCTGTTGTTAATATTTGCAACTCGAAACAGGGACTACGGATTAAGCGAAGATTGGCTAAGGACGAGGTGACGATGCGCGTGGGAAATGGTTCCAAAGTCGATGTGATCGCGGTCGGCACGCTACCTCTACATCTACCTTCGGGATTAGTTTTAGACCTGAATAATTGTTATTTGGTGCCAGTGTTGAGCATGAACATTATATCTGGATCTTGTTTGATGCGAGATGGTTATTCATTTAAATCTGAGAATAATGGTTGTTCTATTTATATGAGTAATATCTTTTATGGCCATGCACCCTTGAAGAGTGGTCTATTTTTGATGAATCTCGATAGTAGTGATACACATATTCATAATATTGAAGGCAAAAGATGCAGAGTTGATAATGATAGTGCAACTTATTTGTGGCACTGCCGTTTAGGTCATATTGGTGTAAAGCGCATGAAGAAACTCCATTCTGATGGACTTTTGGAATCACTTGATTATGAATCACTTGGTACTTGCGAACCATGCCGCATGGGCAAGATGACTAAAACGCCGTTCTCCAGAACAATGGAGCGAGCAACAGATTTGTTGGAAATCATACATACTGATGTATGTGGTCCAATGAATGTTGAGGCTCGCGGCGGGTATCGTTATTTTCTCACCTTCACAGATGATTTGAGCAGATATGGGTATATCTACTTAATGAAACATAAGTCTGAAACATTTGAAAAGTTCAAAGAATTTCAGAGTGAAGTGGAAAATCATCGTAACAAGAAAATAAAGTTTCTACGATCTGATCGTGGAGGAGAATATTTGAGTTACGAGTTTGGTCTTCGCTTGAAACAATGCGGAATACTTTCGCAACTCACGCCACCCGGAACACCACGGCGAAATGGTGTGCCCGAACGTTGTAATCGTACTTTACTAGATATGGTGCGATCTATGATGCCTCTTACCGATTTACCACTATCGTTTTGGGGTTATGCATTAGAGACAGCTGCATTCACGTTAAATAGGGCACCATCTAAATCCGTTGAGACGACACCATATGAACTGTGGTTTGGCAAGAAAACAAACTTGTCATTTCTTAAACTTTGGGGTTGCGATGCTTATGTGAAAAAGTTTCATCCTGATAAGCTCAAACCCAAATCGGAGAAATGTGTGTTCATAGGATACCCAAAGGAGACAGTTGGGTACACCTTCTATCACAGATCCGAAGGCAAGACATTTGTTGCTAAGAATGGATCCTTTCTAGAGAAGGAGTTTCTCTCGAAAGAAGTGAGTGGGAGGAAAGTAGAACTTGATGAGGTAACTGTACCTGCTCCCTTATTGGAAAGTAGTTCATCACAGAAATCTGTTCCTGTGACTCCTACACCAATTAGTGAGGAAGCTAATGATGATGATCATGTAACTTCAGATCAAGTTACTACTGAACCTTGTAGGTCAACCAGAGTGAGATCCGCACCAGAGTGGAACGGTAATCCTGTTCTGGAGGTCATGTTACTTGACCATGACAAACCTACGAACTATGAGGAAGCGATGATGAGCCCAGATTCCACAAAATGGCTTGAGGCCATGAAATCTGAGATGGGATCCATGTATGAGAACAAAGTGTGGACTTTGGTTGACTTGCCCGATGATCGGCAAGCCATTGAGAATAAATGGATCTTCAAGAAGAAGACTGACGCTGACGGTAATGTTACTGTCTACAAAGCTCGACTTGTTGCGAAAGGTTTTCGACAAGTTCAAGGAGTTGACTACGATGAGACTTTCTCACCTATAGCGATGCTTAAGTCCGTCTGAATCATGTTAGCAATCGCCGCATTTTATGATTATGAAATTTGGCAAATGGATGTAAAGACTGCATTCCTGAATGGATTTCTGCAAGAAGAGTTGTATATGATGCAACCTGAAGGTTTTATCAATCCAAAGGATGCTAACAAAGTGTGCAAGCTCCAGTGATCCATCTATGGACTGGTGCAAGCATCTCGGAGTTGGAATAAACGTTTTGATAGTGTGATCAAAGCATATGGTTTTATACAGACTTTTGGAGAAGCCTGTATTTACAAGAAAGTGAGTGGGAGCTCTGTAGCATTTCTAATATTATATGTGGATGACATATTGTTTATTGGAAATGATATAGAATTTCTAGATAGCATAAAAGGATATTTGAATAAGTGTTTTTCAATGAAAGACCTTGGTGAAGCTGCTTATATATTGGGCATCAAGATCTATAGAGATAGATCAAGATGCTTAATTGGACTTTCACAAAGCACATACCTTGATAAAGTTTTGAAGAAGTTCAAAATGGATCAAGCAAAGAAAGGGTTCTTGCCTGTGTTACAAGGTGTGAAGTTGAGTCAGACTCAATGCCCGACCACTGCAGAAGATAGAGAGAAAATGAAAGGTGTTCCCTATGCTTCAGCCATAGGCTTTATCATGTATGCAATGCTGTGTACCAGACCTGATGTGTGCCTTGCTATTAGTTTTAGCAGGGAGGTACCAAAGTAATCCAGGAGTGGATCACTGGACAGCGGTCAAGAACATCCTGAAATACCAGAAAAGGACTAAGGATATGTTTCTCGTTTATGGAGGTGACAAAGAGCTCGTCGTAAATGGTGACGTCGATGCAAGCTTTGACACTGATCCGGATGACTCTAAGTCACAAACCGGATACGTGTTTATATTGAACGGTGGAGCTGTCAGTTGGTGCAGTTCTAAGCAAAGCGTCGTGGCGGGATCTACGTGTGAAGCGGAGTACATAGCTGCTTCAGAAGCAGCAAATGAAGGAGTCTGGATGAAGGAGTTCATATCCGATCTAGGTGTCGTACCTAGTGCATCGGGTCCAATGAAAATCTTTTGTGACAATACTGGTGCAATTGCCTTGGCAAAGGAATCCAAATTTCACAAGAGAACCAAGCACATCAAGAGACGCTTCAATTCCATCCGCGATCAAGTCAAGGAGGGAGACATAGAGATTTGCTACATACGGATGTGAATGTTGCAGACCCGTTGACTAAGCCTCTCTCACGAGCAAAACATGATCAGCACCAAGACTCCATGGGTGTTAGAATCATTACTATGTAATCTAGATTATTGACTCTAGTGCAAGTGGGAGACTGAAGGAAATATTCCCTAGAGGCAATAATAAAGTTGTTATTTATATTTCCTTATATCATGATAAAAGTTTATTATTCATGCTACAATTGTATTAACCGGAAACTTAGTACATGTGTGAATACATAGACAAAGAAAGTGTCACTAGTATGCCTCTACTTGATTAGCTCGTTGAATTAAAGATGGTTAAGTTTCCTAGCCATAGACATGAGTTGTCATTTGATTAACGGGATCACATCATTAGAGAATGATGTGATTGACTTGACCCATTCCGTTAGCTTAGCATTTGATCGTTTAGTATATTGCTATTGCTTTCTTCATGACTTATACATGTTCCTATGACTATGAGATTATGCAACTCCAGAATACCGGAGGAACACTTTGTGTGCTACCAAACGTCACAACGTAACTGGGTGATTATAAAGGTGCTCTACAGGTGTCTCCAATGGTACTTGTTGAGTTGGCATAGATCAAGATTAGGATTTTTCACTCCGATTGTCAGAGAGGTATCTCTGGGCCCTCTCGGTAATCCACATCACTATAAGCCTTGCAAGCAATGTAACTAATGAGTTAGTTGCGGGATGATGTATTACGGAACGAGTAAAGAGACTTGCCGGTAACGAGATTGAACTAGGTATTAAGATACCGATGATCGAATCTCGGGCAAGTAACATACCAATGACAAAGGGAACAACGTATGTTGTTATGCGGTTTGACCGATAAAGATCTTCGTAGAATATGTAGGAACCAATATGAGCATCCAGGTTCCGCTATTGGTTATTAACCGAAGACGTGTCTCGGTCATGTCTACATAGTTCTCGAACCCGTAGGGTCCACACGCTTAACGTTCGGTGATGATCGGTATTATGAGTTTATGAGTTTTGATGTACCGAAGGTAGTTCGGAGTCCCGGATATGATCACGGACATGACGAGGAGTCTCGAAATGGTCGAGACATAAAGATCGATATATTGGAAGCCTATATTTGGACATCAGAATAGTTCCGGGTGAAATCGGGATTATACCGGAGTACCGGGAGGTTACCGGAACCCCCCGGTAAGTGTATGGGCCTTATTGGGCCATAGTGGAGAGAGAGAGAGGAGACCAGGGCAGGCCGCGCGCCCCCTCTCCCTCTGGTCCAAATTGGACTAGGAGGGGGGCGGCGCCCCCCTTTCCTTCCTCCCGCTCTCCCCCTTCCTTCTCTCCTAGTCCAACTAGGGAAGTGGGGGGGGGCGGGGGGGGGATCCTACTCCCGGTGGGAGTAGGACTCCTACAGGGCGCGCCATAGAGGGTCGGCCCTCCCCCCTCCTCCACTCCTTTATATACGGGGGAGGGGGCACCCCATAGACACACAAGTTGATCATTGATCTCTTAGCCGTGTGCGGTCTACGAGGGTACGTGGACAACACTCTCCCCTCTCGTTGCTATGCATCACCATGATCTTGCGTGTGCGTAGGATTTTTTTTGAAATTACTACGTTCCCCAACAATAATAGGTAGGTATGGTGGCTGTTTTGAGGAAGGTATATGGTGGGTGTATGATACCGGCGAAAGGTGCGCGGTATTAGAGAGGCCAGCAATGGTGGAAGGGTGAGAGTGCGTATAATCCATGGACTCAACATTAGTCATAAAGAACTCACATACTTATTGCAAAAATCTATTAGTTATCGAAACGAAGTACTATGCACATGCTCCTAGGGGGATATATTGGTAGGAAAAGACCATCGCTCGTCCCCGACCGCCACTCATAAGGAAGACAATCAATAAATAAATCATGCTCCGACTTCATCACATAACGGTTCACCATACGTGCATGCTACGGGAATCACAAACTTTAGAACAAGTATTTCTCAAATTCACAACTACTCAACTAGCATGACTCTAATATCACCATCTTCATATCTCAAAACAATTATAAAGAATCAAACTTCTCATAGTATTCGATGCACTTTATATGATAGTTTTTATTATACCCATCTTGGATGTTCATCATATTAGGACTAATTTTATAGCGAAAGCAAACTACCATGCTGTTCTAAAATACTCTCAAAATAATATAAGTGAAGCATGAGAGATCAATAATTTCTATAACATAAAACCACCACCGTGCTCTAAAAGATATAAGTGAAGCACTAGAGCAAAATTATCTAGCTCAAAAGATATAAGTGAAGCACATAGAGTATTCTAATAAATTCCGATTCATGTGTGTATCTCCAAAAAGGTGTGTACAGCAAGTATGATTGTGGTAAACTAAAATCAAAGACTCAAGTCATACAAGACGCTCCAAGCAAAACACATATCATGTGGTGAATAAAAATATAGCCTCAAGTAAAGTTACCGATAGACGAAGACGAAAGAGGGGATGCCTTACGGGGCATCCCCAAGCTTAGGATTTTGGTTGTCCTTGAATTTTACCTTGGGGTGCCTTGGTCATCCCGAAGCTTAGGCTCTTGCCACTCCTTATTCCATAACCCATCAAATCTTTACCCAAAACTTGAAAACTTCACAACACAAAACTCAACAGAAAATCTTATGAGCTCCGTTAGTATAAGAAAGCAAACCACCATCATAAGGTACTGTAATGAACTCATTTTTTATTTATATTGGTGCTAAACCTACTGTATTCCAACTTCTGTATGGTTCATACCCTCCGATACTAGCCATAGATTCATCAAAATAAGCAAACAACACACGAAAAACAGAATCTGTCAAAAAACAGAACAGTCTGAAGTAATCTGGATCAAACCTATACTTCTGTAACTCCAAAAATTCTAAAATAAATTTCTGGACGTGAGGAATTTGTGTATTGATCATCTTCAAAAAGAATCAACTAAATAGCACTCTCCAGTAAAAAGTTGTAGCTAATCTCGTGAGCGCTAAAGTTTCTGTTTTGTACAGCAAGATCATAAAGACTTCAACCAAGTCTTCCCAAAGGTTCTACTTGGAACAAACACAAATTAAAACATAAAACCACATATAAACAGAGTCTAGAACAAATATTTATTACTAAACATAAATAAAAAGCAAGAAACAAAAATAAAATTGGGTTGCCTCCCAACAAGCGCTATCGTTTAACGCCCTTAGCTAGGCATTGAGATTTCGATGATGCTCACATGAAAGACAAGCACAAAGAGAGCATCATGAAACATGGGACAAACGTATCTAAGTCCAACATACTTCCTATGCATAGGCATCCTATAGGAAAAAAATTATCATAGCAAGCAAAAACTAGCATATGCAAGGTAGCGGAAAGAAACAATAGCAATCTCAACATAACGAGAGGTAATTTTGTAACATGAAAATTTCTACAACCATATTTTCCTCTCTCATAATAATTACATGTAGGATCATAAGCAAATTCAACAATATAACTATCTCAAAACATATTCTTAACACGATCCACATGTATGCAAAGTTGACACTCTTCCAAAATAGTGGGATTAACATTAACTAAAGTCATGACCTCTCCAAACCCACTTTTATCAAAAACTTCATAAGATTGAACATTCTCCAAATATGTGGGATCTAAAGTTGACACTCTTCCAAACCCACTTTCAATATTATTGCAAACATTATTATCAATCTCATATTCGTCATAGGGCTTAAATAAATTTTCAAGATCATAAGAAGAATCACCCCAATCATGATCATTGCAACAAGTAGTAGACATAGCAAAACTAGCATCCCCAAGCTTAGGGTTTTACATATTATTAGCACAATTGACATCAAGAGAATTTATAATAACATCATTGCAATCATGCTTTACATCGAAGGAACTATCAAGTATGGGTACAATAGCAACGATCTCATGTTTAACATAAGGAACTATAGCAAATTCATCTTCATAAATATTGGCATCATGGCCACAAGAATAGCAAGCATCATGTTCATCAAGGGATATTTCAATCAAATCATCGGAATCATAATTATCTATAGATTCATGCATATCATTATTTTCTTTAGAAGCAACGGTCATTCTTTTAATAAATTCTTTGACATAGACATTATGAGCATAGTTTTCATAGCAATATTTAAGTATGTCAAAATTTTCAGATTCGTAGAGAGTAATATCATACTTTTCAATCAAAGAAGCAACTTCATAAGCACCCTTAAAGGCAACAAATTCTTCAATTTGTTCGATATCATAGTAACTATAAACACCCTTTGCATAAGAAGATAAGATTTCATTATCATTAAACTCACATAGGTAGGGGAGGTGTTTTTTAGGGTTCTTAGAGCAACAAGTAAAATCATAAATTTCACAAAGATTCCAAGCATAACACAGCAATCTGTTCATTTGATCCCATAAGAGTCCTCCTTTTTCAAACAAACGGTGACGCACAAAATGAGCATGCTCATCTAAAGATTTCCCATCAACTAGGCTAGTTGGGGTTTCAGCACGAGCGCATAAGGATCGAAGATGGTCCAGGTAGAACACTTTAAGTGGATCCATATCAATAGATTTTTAGCAAGCAAAGATGCAAGCAAATAGAAGGCACATGGAAACACAAGCAAAAATACATACGGGAAGAAGGCGAAGAAAAGGCAAAGGTGAAGTGGGGGAGAGGAAAACGAGAGGCAAATGGCAAATAATGTATTGCGAGGGATAAGAGTTTGTGATGGGTACTTGGTATGTCTTGACTTGACTTGACTTGGCGTAGATCTCCCCGGAAACGGCGCCAGAAATTGGCTAGTTGACGGGAGATCAAATCTTGACTTGACTTTGCGTAAGCCTCCCCGGCAACGGCGCCAGAAATCCTTCTTGCTACCTCTTGAGCTTGCGTTGGTTTTTCGCTTGAAGAGGAAAGGGTGATGCAGCAAAGTAGCGTAAGTATTTCCCTCAGTTTTTGAGAACCAAGGTATCAATCCAGTAGGAGACTACACACAAGTCGCCTCGTACCTACACAAACAAATAAGAACCTTGCAACCAACGCGATAAAGGGGTTGTCAATCCCTTCACGACCACTTGCAAAAGTGAGATCTGATAGAGATAATAAGATAAATATTTTTGGTATTTTTATGATATAAACTGAAAGTAAAGAATGCAAAGTAAAAATAGATTGGAAACTTATATGATGGAAATAGACCCGAGGGCCATAGGTTTCACTAGTGGCTTCTCTCAAGATAGCATAAGTATTACGGCGGGTGAACGAATTACTGTCGAGCAATTGATAGAAAAGTGCATAATTATGAGAATATCTAGGCATGATCATGTATATAGGCATCACGTCCACGACAAGTAGAGCGAAACGATTCTGCATCTACTACTATTACTCCAGACATCGACCGCTATCCAGCATGCATCTAGAGTATTAAGTTCATAAGAACAGAGTAAAGCATTAGGCAAGATGACATGATGTAGAGGGATAAACTCAAGCAATATGATATAAACCCCATCTTTTTATCCTCGATGGCAACAATACAATACGTGCCTTGCTGCCCCTGCTGTCACTGGGAAAGGACACCGCAAGATTGAACCCAAAGCTAAGCACTTCTCCCATTGCAAGAAAGATCAATCTAGTAGGCCAAACCAAACTGATAATTCAAAGAGACTTGCAAAGATAACCAATCATACTTAAAAGAGTTCAGAGGAGATTCGAATATTGTTCATAGATAATCTTGATCATAAACCCACAATTCATCGGATCTCGACAAACACACCCCAAAAAGAATTACATCGAATAGATCTCCAAGAAGATCGAGGAGAACTTTGTGTTGAGATCCAAAGAGAGAGAAGAAGCCATCTAGCTAATAACTATGGACCCGAAGGTCTGTGGTAAACTACTCACACATCATCGGAGAGGCTATGGTGTTGATGTAGAAGCCCTCCATGATCGATTCCCCCTTCGGCGGAGCGCCGAAAAAGGCCCCAAGATGGGATCTCGCGGGTACAGAAGGTTGCGGCGGTGGAAATAGGGTTTCATGGTGCTCCTGGATGTTTTTGGGGTATATGGGTATATATAGGAGGAAGAAATAGGTCGGTGGAGCTGCAAGGGCCCACGAGGGTGGGGGTGCGCCCAGGGGGCAGGCACGCCTCCCTGCCTCGTGGCCTCCTCGCTTCTTTCTTGACGTCCACTCCAAGTCCTCTAGATCACGTTTATTCCAAAAATAACTCTCCCGAAGGTTTCATTCCATTTGGACTCCGTTTGATATTCCTTTTCTGCGAAACACTGAAATAGGCAAAAAAACAGCAATTTGCACTGGGCCTTCGGTTAATAGGTTAGTCCCAAAAATAATATAAAAGTGCTTAGTAAAGCCCATTAACCATCCAAAACAGATAATATAATAGCATGGACCAACCAAAAATTATAGATACGTGGGAGACGTATCATTAAGCATGCTTTGTTTGGTTAAGTGTCTGATCTTCTATTACGAGTATGTTATATTGTGCAATGTGGTGCTCAGTTAACGTTTGGTTCATTTGTTGTGGTGTTTAGTTAATTGGTTGGTTCAATTCTGCAATGCGATGTTCAATTGTTGTGGCTGCATTCAGTTATTGTATACCATGTGAGGAATAAATCGAATTTGGCTGTACTAAATACATGAGAAACAAATATAATTGTTATATTTCCAAGTTGTTAAGCATGCTTGGTTTGGTTAACTATCTGATCTTCTATTAGGAGTATGTTATATTGTGCAATGTGGTGCTCAGTTAATGTTTGGTTCATTTGTTGTGGTGTTTAGCTAACTGCTTGGTTCAATTCTACACTGCGATGTCCAATTGTCATGGGTAGAATTTTGTATTGTTGTGCATGTGAGAAATAAATCGAATTTGGCTGCACTTAATACGTGAGAAACATATACAAGTGCTATATTTCCTAGTTCTTAATCATGCTTGGTATGGATAAATGGGTTTTCCATGTGGCTTGAATTAATCTGATGAATCTGCAATGTGCTTATTTTTCATCAACATATTTTACTGATAGCATGCGAACTCTTACTTAACCCGATGACTAACTACCTTATATGTGTTGCAGGGAAACAATGGGAAGCACTGAGGTTTACAATCGAGGTTAGCACGTGCATGGTCCGTTCTCTAATAGCACATTATTGTGTAATTGCAAGAACCATTCTAATATTTAGGTTTTTAACAATTTGGTCTTGCACATGTAGGTCCTGCTGTCAGAGGTTTTGACCCACTGTTCAACCCTTTTTGCATGTGGGGAAATGAGTTGTCCATGAATATCAATCAAATCAAGAAACTCAGAAAGATTGTTAGGATAAAGAAATTAGTGACAAAAAACAACAAGATCTTTGTCTGCACAATGAAGTAGACATGAGTTCACTACAAGATGGTACTAACTATTATACCTTGCCTTTTTTTATTCCTTTGCCCCATTTCCAGTATAGAGAAGATATTTATGCACATCCTTATTTTCAG
Source organism: Aegilops tauschii subsp. strangulata (assembly GCF_002575655.3). NCBI lineage: Eukaryota > Viridiplantae > Streptophyta > Magnoliopsida > Poales > Poaceae > Aegilops > Aegilops tauschii. The sequence goes on along the minus strand of NC_053037.3, from coordinate 427,852,329 downwards.
GCCTTCCCAAAGCAGTTCACTGATGATTACCTCTCAACCCACCTCTATGGTCAGGAGGAGAGGAAGGTTTTCATACAACACCCACGGTTCAATATTGAAGTGTTCTTGAAGAGGACGAAGGACGGACGGTCAATCATCCACAGGCCCTGGCCTAAAGTTGCAAAGACCTTCAACATGAATGAAAGCTCAATATTCGCCTTCCGCTTCAGCAGTTTTCCAGATGAGATGCATCTGTCTATATACCGTCTATGATGCTAATTTCGAAAGGTTCTACATGTTGCATGTGAAAGTTGGTGCTGGTGCAGTTGTGTAATGGGTAGCTGAGTGCTGAAGCTATATCATGTTGTACTCTGATGTATTTCAATTATGAAATTCTGCTTCCTTAATATGGAAATGAAATATATTATGTGCTTAATATGAATGTCAATTAGATTAATAAATGGATTATTAATAATAGGGCAATTAGCCTGCTAATTGGGTTTTGCTATTGCAAACGGTTGTTGAAAAAATACCGTGGGCGATGACCTCAGGAAACGCACACAGTTTCTAGGAATAAACCGTGTTGGATCAATGAACAATCACACATGACTTTCTCTTGAAAACTGTTTGCGTTAGGCCACCTTGCGCAAACGTTTACCACATAAAAACTGTGTGTGATGGACAGCCTTTGCCACACAGTTTCTTCTATGGACCGTGTGTGATATATTCAATAATGCAAACGATTTAACGGGAAAAATTGTGTGTGATGTACCTGTGAACGGAAACGTTTTCCTTGGAGCGACTGTGTGGGATGTACATACGAACGGAAACGTTTAGCGGAGACTGACCGTGTGGGATGTACTTGCGACCGGAAATAATTTCACCTGTATAATTGTATTCTTTTAGCTCTACTATACATATTTCCGTATTTGAGCGCTCACCGGTCGCACACGACCTCATTTTTTGCCGAGCGTGTGTGCCAGGAGGGCATATCCCCGACGGTTTCTCGGTCGTGTGGGAAGGACCCCCCTATCGCCCACACTCACTTGGCGACGGTTCCAAATGCCGTTGCGGAAAGGGGTTAAAAACCGTTTGTTTAGGACCGACGCGTACCAGTGCCTTGAAAGCCAGGATTTTATGAGTAGCCTAACACTTCTGTTCTCCCTACAGAATCAGAATTGAAAAGATCAATGGAAGTTTGCTCATGAAAGTAAAAGATCAATGTACTGATGCATTTCAACTTTTCAATAGGAGAGTACTTTCTGATGTTTTAATGACCAAGTATTATTGATCTTGAGGTGTGTAATTCATCTCCGTTACTAAATAGATGGTGTTTTTGGTTACTTTGTGAAGAAGCATTGCATGCAAGACACCGTAAAAAAATGCTGCCCCTGATGCTTCCTCACGGAATCACAGCTTGATGAGGCTTGCTGCGCCTCTGGAACAAGCAGCCGCTAAAAAGAGCAGCTTGAAGGTTTGAACAAATGTACATATTGAAATTTGGACTTCCAAAAGTACATATGTGCAAGAGTGTAATGTTCACTTGGAACTTGCTCATGGTAGAGACGTTCCACAAAAAAAAAGTGAAGACACCTTGAAACTTCATGAGGTAATTTAGTAATCCGGTCGGTCAGTGCATTTCTGTATAAACAAAAAATATCCACTCAAAGCACATTGGTTTATGATGTATTTTTTTGTCGGAGTTTTATGATATTTTTTTGTTAGTACATCGTTTCATTAATGATATTGGATGAGGGGAATAAAATATCTGCATATGTAGCTCATGCCATTGATTAATTTACTGAAAGTTGAATCTATGATCAAGACAATGAGTTAGTTCTAGACATGTAAAATTACGAATTAAATTTTTATTAAACCTAAAACTTGAAAATTCTGATTTTATATCATGTGAAGTTGTAATAGGAGAGGACTGGACACTGTTCTATCTGATAATCGATTGTTTCCAAGAATGGATCATGGTACTTTTGAATAATTTCATACTAATGTTTTGCTAATAGCAAAGTTGTTTGAGTTGTATGCGCAAAAAATATTTGTTTGAGAGTTAATTTGTTTTATAGGTTTTCAAGCACATGTTTATTTATTTTGTCGATACTCATGCCGACCCCAAGAAGTCTATCTATGCGGGCATGGGCGATACAGATAGGGCGGAGTAGGAATCATGTGTGAGACAGAGACACCATCAATCACTGGTCAATCTGGTCCACAACGTCAAATGCCAAAATCCATGGCGCAAGGTGGTGCTTTTTCGAGCAAGCAACCTAGCAAATGCATAGGTGATCAATCAATGTCAATTTGGCTAGAAGGATGTACATTGCCCTACTACAATTCCTTCCAAGATGCAGACACAGATGTGCTTAGGGGCTTGGGATTTTCTTCCGTCGTGACGCACGGGCCCGTTTGCTAGTGATGCTCAAGATCAGAGGGGTATTAAATAGCATAATGGATCTGAACATATAATCTTCCACCAAATAAACCATATAGTAATCAACTACAAGATGTAATCAACACTACTAGTCACCCATTGATACGTCCATTTTGCATCATGTTTTCTTACTGTTATTTATAATGTTTTTATCCATAATAATGCTTTTTGGAGTAATTCTAATGCATTTTCTCTCATAATTTGCAAGGTACACACCAAGAGGGAGAATTCCGGTAGCTGGAAATCTGGACCTGAAAAAGCTATGTCAGGCCACCTATTCTACACAACTCCAAACAAGCTGAAACTTTACGGAGATTTTTTATGGAATATATAAGAATTATTGGAGCCAATAAGTACCAGAGGGGGGCCACCAGGTGGGCACAACCCACCTGGGCACGCCAGGCAGCCCAGGCGCGCCTTGGTGGGTTGTAGCCCCTCGGCCCACCTACTGTGCCCATCTTCTGGTATATAAGTCATTGTTACCTAGAAAAAAATAAGGAGAATACTTTCGGGGCGGAGCAACACCGTCTCAAGGAGGAACTTGGGCAAGAGCACTTTTGCCCTCCGGCAGAGCGATTCTGCCGGGGGAACTTCCCTCCCGGAGGGGGAAATCATCGTCATCATCAGCACCAACAACTCTCCCATCTTGGGGAGGGCAATCTCCATCAACATCTTCATCAGCACCATCTCATCTCAAACCCTAGTTCATCTCTTGTATTCAATCTTGTTACCGGAACTATAGATTGGTGCTAGGGGGTGACTAGTAGTGTTGATTACATCTTGCAGTTGATTACTATATGGTTTATTTGGTGGAAGATTATATGTTTAGATCCATGATGCTATTTAATACTCCTCTGATCATGAGAATGTTTATTATTTGTGAGTACTTACTTTCACTCTTGAGGTCACGGGATAAATCATGTTGCAAGTAATCATGTGAATTTGATATGTGTTCGATATTTTGATAGTATGTATGTTGTGATTCCCTTAGTGGTGTCATGTGAATGTCGACTACATGACACTTCACCATATTTGGGCCTAAGGGAATGCATTGTGGAGTAGTAAATAGATGGTGGGTTGCGAGAGTGACAGAAGCTTAAACCCCAGTTTATGCACTATTCCGTAAGGGACCGATTGGACCCAAAAGTTTAATGCTATGGTTAGAATTTATTCCTAACACTTTTCTTGTAGTTGCGGATGCTTGCGGGAGGGTTAATCATAAGTAGGAGGTTTTTTTAAGTAAGAATAGCACCTAAGCACCGGTCCACCCACATATCAAATTATCAAAGTAGCAAACACGAATCAAACCAACATGATGAAAGTGACTAGATGAAATTCACGTGTACCCTCAAGAACACTTTCTTGTCATAAGAGACCGTTTTGGCCTGTCATTTGCCTCAAAAGGATTGGGCTACCTTGCTGCATACTTATTGCTACTATCGTTACTTGCTCGTTACAAATTATCTTGCTATCAAACTACCCGCTACTTACAATTTCAGCACTTGCAGACATTACCTTACTGAAAACTACTTGTCATTTCCTTCCGCTCCTCGTTGGGTTCGACACTCTTACTTATCGAAAAGAGCTACAATTGATCCCCTATACTTGTGGGTCCTCAAGGCTATTTTCCTGCGTCGTTGCCGGGGAGTGAAGCGCCTTTGGTAAGGGGAATTTGTGCAGAAATAGAAGTTCTCGGAATGGAACGAAACTTTGCGAGGAATTTTTATGCAATAAAAGAGAATTTCTGGAGCCAAGACCTACCAGAGAGGGGCGCCTGGGTGGGAACAACCCACCAGGGCGCACCCCCTCTCCTAGCGCGCCCAGGTGGGTTGTCCCCACCTGGTGGCCCCGCAGACCCTGAAACTGATGCTATAAAATCCTATTTTTCCAGAAAAAATCAGGGAGAAAGAATTATCGCGATCCACGAGATGGAGCCGCCGTCACCTCCTGCTCTTCATCGAGAGGCCAGATCTGGAGTCCGTTTGGGGCTCCGGGGAGGGGGATCTTCGTTCTTCATCATCACCAACCCTTCTCCGTCGCCAATTCCATGTTGCTCCCCACCGGGAGTGAGTAATTCCTTCGTAGGCTCGCTGGTCGGTGAGGAGTTGGATGAGATTCATCATGTAATCGAGTTAGTTTTGTTAGGGCTTCATCCCTAGGATCCACTATGTTCTAAGATTGATGTTGCTATGACATTGCTATGTTTAATGCTTGTCACTTTGGGCCCGGGTGCCATGAACTCAGATCTGAACCGTTTATGATTTCATCATTATATCCATGTTTCAGATCCGATCTTGCAATTTATAGTCACCTACTACATGTTATGATCCGGCAACCCCGGAGTGACATTAGTCAGGCGCACTCCCGGTGATGACCGTAGTTTGAGGAGTTCATGTATTCACTATGTGTTAATGCTCTGTTCTGGTTCTCTATTAAAAGGAGGCCTTAATATCCCTTAGTTTTCAATATGGACCACGCTGCCACGGGAGGGTAGGACAAAAGATGTCATGCAAGTTCTTTCCATAAGCACGTATGACTATTTACGAAATACATGCCTACATTATATTGATGAACTGGAGCTAGTGCCGTATCGCCCTAGGTTATAACTGTCTCATGATGAATATCATCCAGCAAGTCACCGATCCAATGCCTACAAATTTATCTTATATTGTTTCTGCTAAGTTACTACTGCTATCATCACTGTTACACTTGCTACAAAATTACTTCTATCACTGTTACTGTTACCATTGTTGTTGCTACTATTATCAAAACTATCATACTACTTTGCTACTGATTACTTGCTGCAGATAATTAATCTCCAGGTGCGGTTGAATTGACAACTCAGCTGCTAATACCTTCAAATATTATTTAGCTCCCCTTGTGTCAAATCTATAAATTTGGGTTGAATACTCTACCCTCGATAACTGTTGCAATCCCCCATACTTGTGGGTTATCAAGACCTTTTCCTGGCGGCGTTGCCGGGGACCATAGCAATATTTGTTGAGTCACTTGGGATTATTATCATATTATCACTATGAAGAATCTGAAGGATCCAAAAACTAAGATTTATCCCTCAAAGACGAGGGGAGGTAAGGAACTGCCATCCAGTTCTGCTTTAGATTCACCTTCTGTTATGAGTAAACTTGCAACACCACCACATGATATCAATTCTAATATGTCGCAAGTTATTGATGATGCTACTTCTACTATGAATGATGCTTATGACGATGGTAGTACCTTGCTTGATAATGATGATGTGCCACTTGGTGAATTTCTTGATGAACAAATTGCTAGAGTAATACAACATGACGTTGTTGAATCTGATGATGAGCTTGAAACTGAAACTCCTGAAACACCTGCTAGAACTAGCCTTCCTAGATATGAATTGCCTAAGGTACCGGAAGGTTATGTTATGAATGAGGAGACAACTAGAGATATTCTTGCTTGTAAGGATAGAGATGATCTAGAGAAATTATTATGCAAGTATAAAGAAAAATCTCTGAATGCTTGAATGAAATATGATCCTAAGTTTGCTACTTCACCTATATTTATTGATGATAAGGATTATGAATTCTCTGTCAACCCAGAGTTAAATATTTTGGTTGAATCTGATCCTTTCCATGGTTATGAAACTGAAACTATTGTGGCACATCTTGCTAAGTTGAATGACATAGCCACCCTTTTTACTCATGATGAGAAAACTCGCTATTACTTTATTCTCAAATTATTTCCTTTCTCAGTAAAGGGTGATGCTAAATCTTGGTACAACACTCTTACTCCTGGTTGTGTGCGTAGTCCCCAGGATATGATTTATTACTTCTCTAAAACATATTTTCCTGTTCATAAGAAACAAGCTGTCTTACAGGAAATATTTAGCTTTGTGCAAACTAAAGAAGAGAGTCTCCCACAAGCTTGGGGGAGGCTTTGCTAGTTACTTAATGCTTTGCCTGATCATCCTCTTAAGAAAAATGAAATACTTGATATCTTCTGTAATGGACTAACCGATGCTTCTAGGGACTTGCTAGATAGTTGTGCTGGTTGTGTTTTCAGGGAAGGAACTATTGGACAAGCTGAAGAATTATTGAATAACATATTGAAAAATTATGATGATTGGACTCTTCCTGAACCACCGGCTAAACCCACTCCAAAGAAGAGGGGTATATTATATCTCAGTCCTGAAGATATGGAAGAGGCAAAGAAATCTATGAAGGAAAAAGGTATTAAAGCTGAGGATGTTAAAAATTTACCTCCTATTGAAGAAATACATGGGCTTAATACACCACCACTGCCTAAGGTGGTAGAGGTAAATTCTCTAATGAAATTCAATGATAATGATAATCCTCACAATATGCATCCTAGTCAATGCCTTTATGAGTTTGAAAACTACATTAGAAAACAAGATCACTTCAATGCAAATGTTATGAAACAATTGAAATACAACTGTGATATGATTGCTCGCTTGAGTGACTTGTTATTTAGAATTTCAAATGATGTCAGAGGTGTTGGAAAACATGCTTCTATGGTACAAACCCAGTTAGAACAAGTTGCTAAATCACAAAGAGAATTGCTTGATGAAATGAATACAAACCCAGTTAGAACCCTGTTAGAGTACATGCTTCTATGGTACAAACCCAGTTAGAACCCTGTTAGAGTTGCAACTAGAGGAGGTAAAATGACTCAGGAACCACTTTATCCTGAGGGACACCCAAAAAGAATTGAACAATACTCACAAAGAAATAACACCACTGCACCTAGTCCTTCTAAAAAGAAAAAGAAGAAGAAAAATGATAGGACTTTGCATGCTTCTAGTGAACCTGAAATAGAAAAACCTCCTGATAATGAAAATGAAACTTCTATCTTTGATGCTGAAACTCAATCTGGTAATGAACATCCACCTAGTGATAATGAAAAATATAATGCTGATGTTCATGAAGATGCCCAACCCAAACAATGAAAAAGAACCAGATAATGATGTTGACATAGAACCACCTGTTGATCTTGATAACCCACAACCCAAGAATAAAAGATATGATAAAAGAAACTTCATTGCTAGAAAACACGGTAAAGAAAGAGAACCGTGGGTTCAAAAACCTATGCCTTTTCCACCCAAGTCAACTAAAAAGAAAGATGATGAAGAATTTGAATGCTTTGCTGAAATGCTGAGGCCAGTCTTTTTGCGTACTCGCTTGACTGATATCTTGAAAATGCCTCCTTATGCAAAGTATATGAAAGAAATCATCACTAATAAGAGAAAAATACCAGAAGCTAAAATATCCACTATGCTTGCTAATTATACTTTCATAGGTGGAGTACCTAAAAAAGTTGGAGATCCGGGAATACCAACTATACCTTGCTCTATCAAAAAGAATTATGTGAAAACTGCTTTGTGTGATTTAGGAGCTGGTGTTAGTGTTATGCCTTTCTCTTTATATAAAAGACTTGACTTGAATAAACTCACACCTATCGAAGTACCTTTGCAAATGGCTGACAAATCAACTGCCATACCTATCGGTATCTGTGAGGATGTGCCCGTTGTTGTTGCTAATGTTACTATTTTGACTGACTTTGTTATACTTGAGATGCCCAAGGACGACAACATGTCGATTATCCTTGGTAGACCCTTCTTGAATACTGCAGGGCTGTTATTGATTGCAATAAAAGCAAGGTCACTTTTCATATCAATGGTAATGAGCATACGGTGTACTTTCCGAAGAAACAATTCCAAGTGAATGGTATTAATGTTATTGAAAAATCTCCGACAATCACTATTGGAAGTTTTCAAATACCTCCACCTACTGTCAAAAAGAAATATGAAATGTTTATTGTTGGGGATGTTCATATCCCCATTGAGGTAACTTAGTGATTTACAAAATTATCCGGTTTCATGCTAATCGAAAGTGGTTGTTAATAAGACCTGATCAACCTTATTAATGAATCATTTTTGAGCGGCATGAAGTTGATGAATTTAGTAAGCACTACCTTCTGTCCTTATCTTTTGTTTTCTTTTTTTATTAGTTAAATAAAATAAAATGCCATGTTTTGTCTGTTTTCTAAATTTCTCGTGCAATAAAAAAATGACCCAAAAATAAAAGTTCTCAGAATGCTCTGAAAATTTAATACGATTTTTTTTGAATATTTGTGAATTTCTGGTGCAAATAATACCAGAGGGAGGTGCACCAGGTGGGCACAACCCACCTGGGTACGCCAGGACCCACAGGGGCGCCCTGGTGGGTTGTGGTCCCCACGTGGGCCCCCTCACTTACCTCTTCATCCCACATCATCACTTACCTCCAGAAAAAAATCTCTATTGCTCTCTCTCCCGTGTTCTTGCTCTCAAACCCGCGGATTTTGATCTCTTTGCTTGAAACTCCGTTTTCGAAACTGTTTCGGGGGATTGTTGCTTGGTATGTGACTCCACCGTTTGTCCAATTACTTTTTGTTTTAGTGGTTTATAATTTGAATAATTAGCTACTCTTGGTGCTGTTGTAGATGGGCTTGCATGTTAAATTCTTAGAGTTCTAAGTAGTTTGAATGCTTGCTATGGCCTCTATGTATCCCTATGAGTAGTTGCGATCAATTTAATAAAGTTTCGTTGACAGAATTTTCGTCACCCAATAATTTTTAGAAAATGGTACGCGGACATGAATATCTTTAGGAAGTTTGCTTCTAATAAGAACTCAAAGGGTGTTATTAGGGAGTCTCCTAATAGTGATATCCATCCTCGGAGGTTGGCGGAGGAACGGCAGTGCGAATGGCCGCACACCTAGTTCATGGAAGAGGCTGGAATTGTTCAGGAGTTCACATAATATGTTGCTAATGTCAGCCTCACCGACTTCATCGTAGATGAGTGTGACCAGCATCAAATCCTCACGAACATCTTTGTTCAAAGTTTTACTTTCCTACCTAGGAATAATCCTCCTGAAGTGAGCTTTGATTTATATGCTGAAAAAATCATCAAATACCACTTACTGAATTTTGTGACATATGCATGATCCCTTCTGATGGGAGTTTAGCTGAGCCTAGGCCAGCTGGGTTTGAAGACTTTTATCGCACTTTGACAGTGGGGGATGAGAAAGGGGTGTCAGCTACCACTGCTGCTAGCATACACTTTCCTGCCATACATTATTTTGCGTTATTTGTTTCTAAGTGTCTGCTTGCTAGAAAGAAAGTAGGTGCGCTCAGTGCACCAGACTTTGCTGTTTTACGACGGACACTGGAGGGCGACAACACTCATAGCTTGGGAGCTATTGTGGCTCGTCGCCTCCATCTTAATAAATCTCAGGGTGAAATACATGGTGGGTTGCTACTCGTTTGGCGGCACACTTTAATGTTGAGATACGCCATCATGATTACCCTCTGACCAAGGTTTACCTAGACCGTCCAGCCATGGAACACCATCATTTTCTTGCACGAGATTATCCTAACATCCCCATCCCTTATAACCTGGTCTTTAGCATTAAAACTCATGATATTATTCCATTGCCTGCCCCTGCTTTGTTAGATTCTGGTGCCAGGGGCGGATATAGGATTATGCCTACGGACATCATCAGCTATGGGAACACTCAGGCTGCTGCAGAGGCAGAGGAGGATCCTTAGCAGTGGGATGAGTGGATGCCTGCTCCTCAGGATCCCTACTACCCTCCAGGCTATTGATCGACTACCAAGCTAGGCCAAAAGCCTAAGCTTGGGGGAGTACGTGTTTCTCACCGACATTATATTGATGTTCACACATATCATTCTATTTGTTGGTGTTCATACTTTTCATTGTATCATCCATGCTTAAATTTATTTTCTTGCTTTCTTCTTGTGAGTTTGAAAAACTTTAGAAAAACCAAAAAAATAGTTGTAGCAGTTTACTTTCTATGCATGCTTAGTAGTAGCACTAAAAAGAAAATCCAAAAAGATTTCCTTGTTCTTCTTTTGCTTGTTGGGAGCTTTCCCGTGTAAATAGTTTTTCTCGTTTTTGCTTTTCCCTTTTATTTGCGTGTTCAAGAAAACCAAAAACTCCAAAAATATTTCAGTGTGTTTCTCTGAATTTCCTTTCTTTTTATTTGAGTCTTACCGAGGAGAAGACCATGATGAAAATGTTGAGTGGCTCTCATATGAATAAATGCCAATCTAATAAAGAGCCCATTTTACCTTGTCTTCTCCTGTTGAATAAAATGTTTGCAGATTCCAGTTTAGTCCATGGCACTCTTGCACTATTATTATTTTCAGATCGTTCGGTCGTGCAAGTATGATGCAATAATGACGATATTCGATGAACTAGTCGTGGCAGAGAGAAACTGGTATGAACTCGAGTTGTTCTGTTTGCGTAAATATGTTTAACCTAGTATCCATGATTCATCCCATTATGATTAAACATGTTTGCAATGACAATTAGAGATTATAGTTTCTCATGCCATGCATAAGTAGCTAGGAGTGGATAATGATTTATCTTGGATATCAACATAGCGTTAAAATGATTGTGATGTAGTATGATGATATGGTATCCTCCTCCAAATGTTTGAGTGGCTTGACTTGGCACATGTTCATGCATGTAGTTGAATCAAAACCAACATAGTCTCTACGATATTTATGTTCATGGTGTTCATATCCTACTCATGCTAGTGTCCAATGTTACTTATGCATAATGCATGGTTATGATCGTTGTTGCTCTCTAGCTGGCCGCTTCTCAATCTAATTGCTAGCCTTCGCATGTACTAAGTGGGAATTCTGCTTGTACATCAAAAACCTTGAACCCAAAGTTATTCCAGATGAGTCCACCATACCTACCTATATGCGGTATTACCCTGCCGTCCCAAGTAAATTTGCATGTGCCACCTCTAAAAACTTCTAAAAATTATCCTTTTTTGTGTGCCTGGATCGTTCATGGAACGATAGGAGGTGGTCGGTATCTTCCATGCTAAGCGGGTTATTCTTAGGTCAAGTGTTTATTCACTCGCCATCGCACGAGAAAAGGGCGGTAATAGGGATGCCCAGTCCCAAACTGCAAACATGAAAAAGGGTTAATATCTCAAATAATCAAACAAAAACTCCCAATGGAGTCAAAACCTTTATTTTTATCGCTTGGGAACCGCCACTAGCATGCTTAGCATGGAAGATATTGACAACTGATGGTCGTGAAGTAAATGAGAAGGGTGCATGTCTCAAAATATCATTTACCTCTATTTTAAAACTTGAGCTCTGGCACCTCTGCAAATCACTGCTTCCCTCTGCGAAGGGACTATGTATTTATTTTTATGTCGTGTCATCACCTTCTAAAACAAGCGCCAGAACCTGAGAGCACAGTTGTCATGATTTTTGCATTGTGTATAGCTAATGTTGGGTGCATCATGACTGGATCTTTTGTACCATGAATTACAATGTTTAGTCGCTGCTTGAACTTTGGACGTGCTCTGCATTTATGTTTTGCGGTCTCAGAAAGGCCTAGCGAGATACTACTATTGTCATATTATATCATGGCTTTTTTGACAACGTGTTGTTGTTTGAGATATCTTATTATTGCTCGCTAGCTAATTATGTCATTGATATGAGTTAATATTATCTTTAAGAGTTATTTTCAGCATGGTTAGTTATAATGTTGGCTGAAAACCTGGGTGATGTTTAAGCCTATTTATGCAAACAAGAGCAAAAGAGTTCGTAAAAGTTTTTCTTTTTCACTTTCAGTTTATCAACTGAATTGCTTGAGGATAAGCAAATGTTTAATCTTGAGGGAGTTGATATGTCTCCAATGTATCTACTTTTCCTAATGCTTTTCCTCTTGTTTTGGACTCTAATTTGCATGATTTGAATGAAACTAACCCCGGACTGAAGCTGTTTTCAGCAGAACTACCATGGTGTTGTTTTTGTGCAGAAATAAAAGTTCTCGGAATGGAACGAAACTTTGCGATGAATTTTTATGCAATAAAAGAGAATTTCTGGAGCCAAGACCTGCCAGAGAGGGGCACCTGGGTGGGCACAACCCACTAGGGCACGCCCCCCTCTCCTTGCGCACCCAGGTGGGTAGTCCCACCTGGTGGCCCCGCAGACCCTGAAACCGGCGCTATAAAATCCTATTTTTCCAGAAAAAAATCAGGGAGAAAGAATTATCACGATCCACGAGATGGAGCCGCCGTCACCTCTTGTTCTTCATCGGGAGGCCAAATCTGGAGTCCGTTTTGGGCTCCGGAGAGGGGGATCTTCGTTCTTCATCATCACCAACCCTTCTCCATCGCCAATTCCATGATGCTCCCCACCGGGATTGAGTAATTCCTTCGTAGGCTCACTGGTCGGTGAGGAGTTGGATGAGATTCATCATGTAATTGAGTTAGTTTTGTTAGGGCTTGATCCCTAGTATCCACTGTGTTCTAAGATTGATGTTGCTATGACTTTGCTATGCTTAATGCTTGTCACTTTGGGTTCGGGTGCCATGAACTCAGATCTGAACCGTTTATGATTTCATCATTATATCCATGTTTTAGATCCGATCTTGCAAGTTATAGTCACCTACTACGTGTTATGATCTGGCAACCCCGGAGTGACATTAGTCGGGCCCACTCCCGGTGATGACCGTAGTTTGAGGAGTTCATGTATTCACTATGTGTTAATGCTTTGTTCCGGTTGTCTATTAAAAGGAGGCCTTAATATCCCTTAGTTTCCAATATGGACCCCGCTGCCACGGGAGGGTAGGACAAAAGATGTCATGCAAGTTCTGTCCATAAGCACGTATGACTATTTACGGAATACATGCCTACATTATATTGATAAACTGGAGCTAGTGCCGTATCGCCCTAGGTTATAACTGTCTCATGATGAATATAATCCAAAAATTCACCGATCCAATGCCTACGAATTTATCTTATATTGTTTCTGCTAAGTTACTACTGCTATCATCACTGTTACACTTGCTACAAAATTCCTACTATCAATATTACTGTTACCATTGTCGCTGCTACTATTATCAAAACTATCATACTACTTTGCTACTGATTAATTGCTGCAGATAATTAATCTCCAGGTGTGGTTGAATTGACAAGTCAGCTGCTAATACCATCAAATATTCTTTGTTTCCCCTTGTGCCGAATCTATAAATTTGGGTTGAATACTCTACCCTCGAAAATTGTTGCGGTCCCCTATACTTGTGGGTTATCAACGGCGGCGCTCCGTCCCGAAAGTCCTCTCCTTATTTTTTCTAGGTCAAAATGACCTATATACCATAAGATGGGCACCGGAGGTGGGCTGGGCTGAGCACAACCCTCCAGGGCATGCCTGGGTGCCTGGCATGCCCAGGTGGGTTATGCCCACCTGATGGGCCCCCTCCAGTAGTTATTTGCTTGAGTATTTTTCATATATTCCAAAACAATTCTTCGTAAATTTTCAGCTCGTTTGGAGATGTGTAGAATAGGTAACTCTGACGTAGCTTCTTCAGGTCCAGAATTCTAGCTGCCGGTATTCTCCCTCTTTGTGTAAACCTTGCATATTATGAGAGAAAAGGCACTAGAATTACTCCAAAAAGCATTATTATGCATAAAAACATTATAAATAACAGTAGGTAAACATGATGCAAAATGGACGTATCAACTCCCCCAAGCTTAGACCTCACTTGTCCTCAAGCGAAAAAACAAAATAAAAAAACATGTCCACATGCTTAGAGAGAGAGGTGTCGATAAAAAAAATATGGACATAGAAGCATCATGCATATTATTATAACGGCAACAAACTTTATCATAGAACTTTTATCACATAAATTTTATCATATAATTTTTAGGGATTTTTATTTCTATGCCCCTGGTTCCTTAGCTCTACTCATTCATCCCCACTCTGTTAACTTTCTCTCACTTTTTCCCACTCCCTTGCCCGAAACCCTCATAGCAGGTTATAACGGACGTTGCCGTTGGGTCAATGCCTTTGACCATTAACTCTGAAGAGTGGGGCCGCGTATACGTGGGCGCATGCAAGACCGCGGTCGTGTGCAGTTGTGGGTAGCACATGTCCATGGACATGCCCAAAACGTCCAATCATATAAAGAGGGGCAACCACCTCCATCGCCCCTACCATTTTCCCCCAAATCCCCTCCCTGCCGCATCGTCTTCCTCTCCCCCACTGGCGTCGTCTCGCTCTCCTCCGCTGCCTCCACCGCACCGTCTCGCTCTCTACCACCGCATCCTCTTCCTCACCTTCATCGCCTCCGTCTGTCAGATGGCCGACGCTCGTGGCAACGCCGGCGCAGCGGCCGGAGATATGGTGGAGCTGTAGGGTCAGGGCGCGGTGACCGCGGATGTCATCGGCGTCCACGGCGGTGCGGGGAAACTCGCAACCGCTGCGGATGTGGCGGGCTCCGCCTCATCGCTGCAGAAGGTGACGGCGTCGAGCAGCGCAGTCCATCCCGATACCCCCGATGCGCCGCCTGCCGTGGAGCAGTAGGTATTTGCACTTGCTTAGCTTGTAGAGTTAGTTGCTCCCTAGTTGCATTGGTTAGATTGTGATTCATACGCAGATGGTTAGAGTAGTTGGTTTGACGGATGGGCCAGGTTTTTTGTATGGGTTGGGGGATGGGGTTTTTTTTACTAGGGTTTGTTGGATAAATTCGTTGCAAAAATGCTAGATGTTGTGAACTATGATTTTAGGTGCTGCAATGATTGGGGTTTTTAGATTTGTTTTTCAATTTGGATAAATTCGTTGCAAAAATGCTAGATGTTGTGAACAGATGCATGCTTATTAGATTTGTTTTTAGTGCTCACAGATTGGGGTTTTTAATGCTACTCAGATTCGTTGCCTTAGATTGGGTCCCTATTAGATTTGTTTTTGAATGCTACTCAGATTGGGGTTTTGAATGTCATATGCCCAAATGGAATCCATTGATTAAGAAGTTAGTTATGTTTAGAATCACAATCCTACCGTATGAATCACAGTATAAAGTTGAATGTCATAACCAAAAGTAACCCTTGATTCATTAGTATATAAATTTGTCCACAATATGTAGTTATATTAGCTCTGTTGTTCAATTTGTGTGCATGACAATGGAAAATGCAAAACAATGATCATAGTATATTGGGAGTATATTAGCCCTATGATCAATGTGTCATGTGTGCATATCTAAATTTTCAATTGGCTTCCGTATTTACTAGTGATGTATGTAATTGTATGTTCAGGAGGATGATGGTTGGGGGGGTAGAAAGAGGAAGCTAGCCCAGTACGACCCGTATGATCTAGAGGAAAGTGATGATGAAGAATATGAGGTAAGCCTACTTGAAATTTAGATTGTTCATTTAGTTCCTTTGACATAGTGTATCCATGAATCTATAATGTATTAATGTAACTCATTCATGTGTGCAGTATGATTCTGGAGAAGAAGTGTACAAGGGCAACGTCGCATCCTACACAGCCAAGGAGGTGGTGAAGATCAAGGCCAAGGGAGTTGCTTCCTTCTACAACCGCAAGACCAACAAGTGGCACTGCCCCTACTGCACCACCAAGCCAAAGCCAAGGGATGGCCGCTTCGATCACCTTCTGTCTCATGCGGAGGATGTAGCGATTCGCGGGGAGGACTACATGATCAGGGGGCAGCATGCCGCCCTCGTGAAGGCCCTGAGTCCGACGTGATGTGATCGATGATGTGATGCTGTGAACTGAATCTTTAAGTTTATTTGTTGGGTTACTTTTGGTTTGTTGAACTGAATCTTGTTGGTTATGGTTTGTTGAACTGAATTTAGTTTTCATGAATTTGGTTATGGTTGGCTATGTTGATGCTAGTAATCTGGTTGCTATCTATATTTGTCTGTCCTTAAATTTTCCTGTGGTATATTTGTCTGTCCTGAAACTATGGTTAGTTATGTTTAGATGTTGTGAACTATGATTTTAGGTGCTGCAATGATCACACATGTTGTGTAGGAAATCAAATGCATGCTCCAAATGAGATCATGTAAACCTTGGCAAACCTGGACAGTATAAATTCAAGAAAATGCAAAAACAAGTAAAACCTTGGCAAACTATCTATGTTTGTGTATGAGATCATGTGTGCAAAATTTGAAGTGATTTAGAGGAGGTCAAATAAATTTGAATTTGAGAAATGTGCTCCAAATGAGCTCCCAGGCTAGGGTAAACAACCCATTTGTAATCAAGTTTTTTTGGACCTACTCTAAATGAGCTAAATGTTTTTTTATTAACACATATTCACTTTCCATAGTGTAGATTCGAAGTCTCACTATTTTTTGAATTAATGTTCATATTTTTACATTTTCTTTTGAAAACATATGCTTTAATATAAAAACTATTGAAAACACGTTGGAAATATGAAAATGGAAAACTAACTTCAGATCCTTCTTATTCACTTTGAAATAAAGCTTTGGTGATTTTTTGATTTTTTTTAATTTTTCAAAAACAGAAGCTAACCCTACCTCCTCTCCTTGAACTCTATAAAATCATGTACATGATAGCTCATATGTGTGAAGGTTTTCTCATGAAAATGACCATAGACCAAGTTTATGATTTTTGGTTGGTAACATGTCACATAAGACAACATTGTACGCATGTTTTATATTTTTTGTTTTTTTTAAATTAATGGTGCTCATTTGACCTCGATCGTGCCAGCTAGGGTTTTTTCATGAAAATGACCATAGACCAAGTTTAGTATTTTTCCTCGTTAGTTTGTCTTGTAAAACGACGAACGGCGAAGGTTTCATATTTTTCGATTTTTTTAAAATTAGTTATGCTCAGTCAAAGCCTTTGAAACCCCGTTGACCAGCTCAAAACCCCTCTAAACCCCGCGGGGTTTCGCCTAACCCTAGCTCCCAACATCAGTCTCCCGATCATACCCTCGCGCCAAGCGACAGCCCTCAGATCTGGTCTTCTAGAAGGAATTAGGTGGGCTGGCTGCGTGCAGGCTCCGCGCTGTTGGAGCACAAGGGCAGCTCCGCATCGTTGGATCATGGGGCGACCCGCGAGAGGCGATCCTATTGGTTGTGCTCGGCTCCTCGCCCACCACTGACTCCGCGAAAAAAATGTTGTTATTGGGCCCAAAAGGAAACCAAGCACTGGTTGGGCCGTCGAATTGCGTCATTTTTTTGCATCGTTTGCTCTGTTTTTTGTGAACGTGTTGGCTTTGTATTTTTGCATCATTTGAAATCAATTGACATTGTGATGCGACCCCGTCTTCGGAGAAGAGGGAGTACAAGGGGAGGTCCGATCTTAACGGCGTAGGATCGATAAATAAATGGGGATAACTAGCTGCAAGCAGCCAAAAAATAGAAAAATAAGAGATTATGACCCGACGAGGAGGAGGCTCACCGAAGCTTGCAATCCGAACATTCGCCGATCCACAACCCGCAATACTACCCCACACAACCACGCTCTAGTCGTGGAGCACGGGATAGGTGCAATCCGCAAGGGAAACCACGAACTCTAATCCACACAACATGATCTAGTCGTGGAGCACGAACTAGGAGCAATTTCTCAAGGAATCACGAGAATAAGGATAACAAGAGCTCTCCAATCTCAGGAGGAGTCTATGTCTTTGGTCTTTGATAGAAATGGAAAAGTCCCCAAAGAAGGGTAGAGCTAGCCTATTTATAATCGGGACAACCCCCCTGGATAGGTGTGAAAGAGAACTAGCTTCTGGAACCAGCTTAGGTGTGAAAGTGAACCAGCTTTGTTTGACTAATGGCTTCAAGACTTAATGAGGTAGCTTCTGGAATACTCTCGTTGGAGGTGGCTGGCAGTTCCCGACCAAACATTGTTCACTAGAGTCGAACAATGTTTCCTTCAGTGGAAAACCCGAGTTCTGGAAACCTTTCGCAAGTTGGGATATCCAACTCGTGCAAAACATTGTTTCGTTAGAATCGGAACAATATTTCTTCAGCAGACAACTCATTTCTTCATGAACTCCTAACTTTGTTTCTTCGCCTTAAAATATTGTTTTGCACGGATTGATATGTGTTTGGACTTGTTCGATATTGCACCTGAGTTCAACCAACAACAAAGGAGGTGAAGGCACAACCATGTTTTCAAGGTCAAATGATAAACTTAAGTTAGCGTTCACCTGATCATGTATTTGCATTGTGCAACTTCTTGTGATTGGACTGTTGATGATTGTTGGCGTGGTATCCATGGTCGGGATGTCCTCATCCTCCTCCCCCTCTTGAAAAGGAGTCATCCTCGACTCAAAGGGTTGAATGGTTTTCATGTCATTATCATCCTCCCTCTCTTGAAAAGGAGTCGTCCTCGACTCTAGCAGGTCATCACACAAAAGAAAATTGGCCAGTACAAAGAAACAATGCAAAGATTTTATCAAATGCTTAAGTTTAGCTTTCACCTTTGCGAACTTCAAATGTTTTGTTCGACTCGACAATTCTTTCCAGCTAACATTTCCCTAGATTACAAACTTGTAATCAAGCACATCCATGTTTGTATCATCCTCCCTCTCTTGAAGAAAAGTCGCCCTCGACTTCCTTCGGTCTACAAAATAATAGCACAAGGACAATACAAAATAGCTTGGCCAAGTAAAATTCGAATAAGCATATTCATTTTTTAGTTTTATTGGCTTCTTGATGGTTTCTTTATGATTAACAAAAGGATATTGTTTGATGGATGACATAGCAATCATCTTTTCTCTAATTTCATCGCGCCAATGCTTCAAGAGTTCATAAGTGCATACCTCTGGGTGCCTCAAGATGAATGATCTCTTTCCTTTTACCTCACTGAGTACCTCCATGCCTTTTTGACGATCACTTACCCCACATGATGTTTCTTTGATGGTGTTCCACGTGCGCCATAATTGTTCATGGATCTCATCCTCCCATCGCTGTAGCAGGGCAGCTAAGTATGATTTTTGCATCTGCACATACATCAAATAAAGAGAACTTTGTGAATGGTTAGTATTTGAATAGTCTTCTCTCCCTTCATTTGGTGGATCACTCAGCTCTTTGATATTGTGTGTAAACACCACAAGCTCGGGTTTGGTGGACTCACACAAGTCACTAATCCTCTCACTTTGATGATGTGGTATAGTATGTTGTGGTTCACTCGTCTCTCTAATCTCATGTTGGACGACCTCAACCTCACATTTGGTGGACTCACACAATTCACTAAACCTCTCTTGCTGATTGTGTGGTATATTTGGGTGGAGATCTTTTATCTCTCTAATATCATGTTGAACAATATGATCCTCACATTTGGCGGAATCACTCACCTCACCACTCTTATCACTCTCAATATGTGGGATTTTGGAATATGGACGCTCTTCCTCACATTTGGTGGAGTCACTTAACTCATCTCTCTTCTCACTCTCGGTACGTGGAATTTTTGGAAGTGGACACTCTTCCTCACATTTGGTGGAGTCACTCAACTCACCTCTCTTGTCACTGTCAAATTCTGGGATTTTGGGATATGTACACTCTCTTGCTGATTTTGCTCTGATACAAGAGATTATGACCCGACGAGGAGGAGGCTCACCGAAGCTTGCAATCCGAACATTCGCCGATCCACAACCCGCAATACTACCCCACACAACCACGCTCTAGTCGTGGAGCACGGGATAGGTGCAATCCACAAGGGAAACCACGAACTTAATCCACACAACATGATCTAGTCGTGGAGCACGAATTAGGAGCAATTTCTCAAGGAATCACGAGAATAAGGATAACAAGAGCTCTCCAATCTCAGGAGGAGTCTATGTCTTTGGTCTTTTATAGAAATGGAAAAAGTCCCCAACGAAGGGAAGAGCTAGCCTATTTATAATCGGGACAACCCCCCTGGATATGTGTGAAAGAGAACTAGCTTCTAGAACCAGCTTAGGTGTGAAAGTGAACCAGCTTTGTTTGACTAATGGCTTCAATACTTAATGAGGTAGCTTCTGGAAAACTCTCGTTGGAGGTGGTTGGCAGTTCCCGACCAAATATTGTTCACTGGAGTCGAACAATGTTTCCTTCAGTAGCAAACCCGAGTTCTGGAAACCTTTCGCAAGTTGGGATATCCAAAGTCGTGCAAAACATTGTTCCGTTAGAATCGGAACAATGTTTCTTCAGCAGACAACTCATTTCTTCATGAACTCCTACCGTTGTTTCTTCGCCTTAAAATATTGTTTTGCACGGATTGATATGTGTTTGGCCTTCTTCGATATTGCACCTGAGTTCAACCAACAACAAAGGAGGTGAAGGCACAACCATGTTTTCAAGGTCAAATGATAAACTTAAGTTAGCGTTCATGAAAGTGCAAGTGTCACTTAGATTATATTTTGGTGTGATGACAATGTGGTTAGTGGAACTAATGTTGGTTGCTAAATTTTATCTCAGGACGTTGGTTCCAAGGTGTCCATTGATGGAGGTGTGCGACCCCCCAGTCCAAAAAGATCAAAGGCGTGGTTACCGGCGACTCGAAGGTTTTTCGTTTTGGTTCGATTTGAGTCGTAGGTAAAACCGCACTATCAAGAGGGGTCTTCGTGGAATTAGTGTCGTGTGGGAATGCCTCCAAGACAGATACACCAGCCCTCCTACACCTCCTCAGATATTCCACTTCTTGTGTGCTTTGCCGTGGTGTCCTGTGATGTTTCATCAGAAATCTTCTGGACACCCCGTGTGCACGGGGTAGTCAGAATATTTCTGGACACCCCGTGCGCATGGGGCTGACTTGGCCCGTGCGCACGGGGTACCTCGAAACTCACTGGACACCCCGTGCACACAGAGCTGACTTGGCCCGTGCGCACGGGGTACCTCGAAACTCACTGGACACCCCGTGCGCACGGGGCTGACTTGGCCCGTGCGCACGGGGTACCTCGAAACTCATTGGACACCCCGTGCGCACGGGGCTGACTTGGCCCGTGCGCACGGGGTACCTCGAATCTCACTTGACACCCCGTGCGCACGGGGCTGACTTGGCCCGTGCGCACGGGGTCCAACGGGCAGAAATCCCCTCCCGGCCAAGAACACTATATAAGCCCCCTTCTTCCTTGTGACACCCAAAAAAAAATTTATTTGGCTTTATCAAAATCTTTATTTGAGTTGAAGGAGGTTATTTAAATTTTTCTTCTAAAGGACTCTCCTTCTCAAAAAAAAAAATTCGGCCCTGGCATGCTCAAGGAAGCCGAGGAGAAAGTTAAACAAATCAGGGACCGACTCAAGACAGCTCAAAGCCGACAAAAGAGCTATTACAATCGAAAACATCGTGAGGTTAGCTTTGAACCTGGTGACTATGTATACCTGCGAGTGTCTCCTATGAGGGGCCTGCAACGGTTCAAAATTAAAGGGAAGCTAGCCCCAAGATTTATTGGACCCTTCTGTGTAGTTGCACAAAGAGGCACAGTAGCCTACCAGCTAGACCTACCCAAAGAGCTGTCAGACGTCCACGACGTGTTCCACGTCTCTCAGTTGAGGAAATGTGTGAGCAACCTGGAAAAGCACGTATCTCATGAGAGCATTGACGTGCAACCAGACCTCACCTACAGAGAGCGGCCAATAAAAATATTGGAAGAGTCTGAAAGGAGGACCCGTCAGAAAACCATTAAAATTTTCAAGGTTCAGAGGAGCAATCACACCGAGGATGAAGCAACATGGGAAAGAGAGGATTTTCTTCAGGCACAGCACCCACATCTATTCGAGGATCAGCTGAAATCTCGGGACGAGATTTTTCCTAAGGGGGTAGGTGTTGTGACACCGAATTTTTTTTTATTTGGCTTTATCAAAATCTTTATTTGAGTCGAAGGAGATTATTTTAAAATTTTCTTCTAAAGGACTCTCCTTCTCAAAAAAATTTATTTTATGGCAAGTATTTTGTTTGGTTTCATCCAAGACTTGATCTTTGGTCTTGGAGGTTTTTCATCTTGTGTTGACTCAACACAAATGTTTTTCATTGGGAAAGTTTTTGAAAATCTTTTCTCTTTAAAATAGCCCTATGGCATATGGAGTGATCCTTTCCCTTCCAAAACACAACTCTTGCCATAACCTAAGTTGAAAACTCCTCCCAAAAACCATCTCCCCACTTTGTGTCAAGATAAACTTCAAATCTAGCAAGTTGAACTCCCGCATGATTTTATCTCCATTTATTTCTAATCAAAAGCCTTCTCTGCCCTCAATTTTGACCCTTGGAGATTTACAAAGGAACCACTAGTTCTCCTTTGAGTTTTGCCTCCAAACAAATTTCTCTGGCTAGTCCTTAGAACCCTCAACCAAGATCCAGGAAGATCCACTGGTCTCCAGTTCAAAATTTTCAAAATGTGCTTGCTGCAAGTTTGGGCCATATTTGCAAAATTTGGTGAAATTCATTTGTTTCCTTCTCCTAAAAATCTGAGAAAATTCAGGCAGCCTCTGGATACATCAAGAGGTCACCTCACCAAGCCCCAGCTCCAGAAATATCTTCCTCGTGCCCAAATCATACCGTCGAACACCTGGAGGGCACTGTTACTGTCGAAGTTCAGAGATTCAAAAAACAGTTTCAGAAAGCCGGTGTCGTTTTCTTCAGAAACTTACCTCGATCTCGCCAGTAGCCGCAGTGGCACCTTGCGCCCCGTTCCTCCTTCTTATCCCTGCGCCGCACGATTGCCTGGACACTTGCGGGTGTCGGCGGCGAGCTGGCCGAGGTGCAGCGCCCCATGCGCGGCGGCAGCAGCGCCCGCTGCGGCTGCCAGAGAGGCGAAGCGTGGGACGGCGCCGTCCAGCACCGCCCAAGCCACCAGAGGCCACCGCGTGGCCGTCCTCTCCTCTGTGCACGCTGCAGAGCCGTTGTCGTGAACTGGGAGGCACGAAGCGCGCTCCCTGCCACCGTCGTGCCCGTACGGCCGTTCCGTCGAGGACCAGAGCATTACCCCAATCCGGCCGAGGTATTAGCGGAGAAACGGTGCCAGTGAACCACCACGATGATGCCCAACCGCCTAAACGTCCTGCCCGACCTCTACCTCGCCGTAATTGCTCGCTGGCGTTATCCCATTAACGGCCACCTCCTCGGATCGCCTATAAAAGGAGGTCCCGAGCTCGAACTCGAACACACACCATCCCTACATCCCACAAGTGCCACGCCAAGCCACTGGGAGGGCCTCGAGGAAGTCTTCTTCCCCAACTCCGGCCGCCTCGACCCGCTTCGGGATCCAGCACGATTCACTCCAGTGCGTGCACCCCTGCCTCTCAACTCATGCCAGTAGTCTCCTAGTGCATCCACATCTATGACCCGCGCACCAATTTGAAGTTTGCAGCACCCACCGGAGAGCTCCACCCTCACCCGAACCACCGTCCGCCGGAGATAAGGTCACCGTCGCCGTGGTGCTCGCCGACGGCCAAGTCCACCACCCACCGACGCGGAAGAACACCCTGAACCCGTAGGTACCCTCCGATCACCCTACCTCACCGTGGATCAACGCCGGCGACCACCGCAGCCTTCGGGCGCCGGCGAGCTCCGTCGGAGTTTGAACCTGACGGGTGGGACCCCCCCCCCCCCGTCAGCCTCTCTTTCTTCTCCTTCGAATCGTTTTCGGAAGGCGCCTTCGGGCAAAGTGTGTTTTCTCTCTGGGCTGGCGTATTTCGTACCGAAGCGTTTTCTGCCTTTTCAAACAAGCCCCTGGATCTTTTCTGTTTCATCACAGATTAGTCCTTGGACTAAAACCCTTATATCTTTTAAACAAAAGATGCTTTTTGATTGATTCTTTTTCTGTAATTCTTATATTTTTGTCTAGTTTTTTATAGTATTTATTTGGAAAAAATTTGGAACAATTTTTATACACGCAACGGTATTCACGTTAGTATACGGTTTCTTTATACCGTAGATTCCGGAGGAGGTGACGGAGCCGCGAACTTCGCCGAGCTAGACTCCGACTTCTCCGAACCAGGCAAGCATGGTTGAACCTTTGATATGATGGGTGTTTTGCATGTTTGCTTGAATAGTTTGTGCATGGCATATGGGCATAGGTAAGTGTTACGTTGCATGCAAGGCAACTAACCGTGTGCTTCGAAGTTTACTGTGATCTTTTGATGAGATATGACCTGATCATGTGGTGACATGAGAGGTAGTAAGATGGTATTGTTGTAGCATGCCAGTCTTATGTCCTCCGATAAACTCCGACGTTAACGTGGACCGAGCCACGTTACCGTTCGTCCCCTTCCGTGCTGCCACATGTTTTCTGCAAAGAATACGGTTTAGTAAGTTGCAAACCTCTCTCCTTGTACACACCAAATAGAGGGGCCGGGATGAGGGTTCCATGGCCCTGGATTAAAGCCAGTCATCTGGTCAGGGGGAATGGGTGTTTCCGGTTGGGACCGAGAGGGGGGCACCCCTTAGAGCGCGCGATATAAATTTGATCCCATGCTACGCGAGGTTGTAGCCTCCCCGTCTCAAAGTTTTTCTTGAACATTGCTTGGGGCGATTCCTGGCAACGGAATGTGGAATGGGTGTGTACTGGTTAGATGTGTTTCTCCTAAAATACCGTAAACGGAACTAGTCCCTTGTGACTACTGAAATCCGTTGGCTGTGGTTAAGAGTACAAACTCTGCAGAGTCAAAACCTTCCGAGTCATCGTGTCCAAGGTCAAGGACCTGGGTCAATGTATCCAAACAGTATCCATACCAGTCTCAGTGTCAGTCCCTGTGTCCGCCTCCGTGGAAACCCCCGGTGAACAAGCTTGAGTGGAAAACTCGGTTGAATGTTATTCCTGTGGATGGACTAACCATTTTATTATTTCGTACCTGAGTATTTCCTTGATATGATTTAAATTCATGAGCTACTGGAATATCGAGTTATGAAATATAAGCCCTTTATGCGATGTCGCTCAGACGTCCGACTGTGGCACCCTTGTTATTTACTTTCAATATAAGCCCTTTATGTGATGTCGCTCAGACGTCCGACTGTGGCACCCTTGTTATTTACTTTCAATATAAGCCCTTTATGTGATGTCGCTCAGACGTCCGACTGTGGCACTCTTGTTATTTACTTTCGATATAAGCCCTTTATGTGATGTCGCTCAGACGTCCGACTGTGGCACTCTCGTTATTTACTTTTGATATAAGCCCTTTACGTGATGTCGCTCAGACGTCCGACTGTGGCACGCACTGTCGTTTATATTCCATTATAAGCCCTTTATGTGGTGTCGCCCTGACGCCCGACTGTGGCATTGTTAATTTATTTGTACCCTTTCGAGGAGTCATTTCAGACACTCGATTGGCCTTCAGTATTACATTGGGATTTCGGGAGGACTACCGCCCGACTTCCTTTTTATTTTCCTACGCATTGCTATTTTATTATCTGAGTGCGCATTATTAATCTGTTCATATGCATCATGTTTGCATTTGTTATATCTTATGTCCAAACTGTCTTGCGAGTACTTTCATAGTACTCACCTGGCTTGTTGATTTGGCCAGATGTTGACGAAGGCGATCTCATGGATGATGAGTTTGATAGCGAGTCCGACGCCTAGAGGAGTCCCAGTCAGTCCCGTGCGATCCTGGATTTGGTCACTTGTATTTTATACGCTTCCGCCACCCAAATAAAAGTCCTCGAGCCTCACTTCGACGCTCGATGAGCTGTAAGATTTAGGAGTCATGTCACCCACTTCACTGTGACATATCCACCACCACTTTTATTATGAGTCAGTAGTTATGCCACCATACCCCTTGTGTCATATCCGCCTTTATGTATAATATCGGCGTGCTTGTAATAAATTGTTGAGCAGCCTCCGCTCAACCTTGTATTATATTTAGTACTCCTGGATTTTTTCTGTAATCAAGAATTTGTCTACTAGTAAGAAGGATTCTTCTCTACTGGTCCGTTAAAGGGATCGGTTTTTCAATAAACGTTTTATTGGAAAACCGGTCATGACAAACTTGGTATCAGAGACAGGCTAACTGTAGGAAGCCACTAGGTGCGATCGCTAATCGGTTATTAGCGTTTTTAGTGCTTTTCAGCATTTTTGCAAATGTAGCTATTTTCTGTTGGTCATCATAAATTTATGATTTGACTACTCAGAATTTTTGCCTACTTTTGCAGATGGCTGGCAACGACTGTGAGACACGGGTGTTCACCAATGTGCCTGAGGGGTTTGTCAAACTTCTCGTCTCCATCACCAAGCTCACGATCGGGCCGTCGACTCGTCCCGAGTTCACACTTTACCAGCACAAGCTCAGTGACGACGTGTCTATGCACCAGGCCGTGGTGCAATTCAAGGGAGGATGTTCTGCGTCTCGCCACTTCCGTTTTGTGGGGAGGGCCATGCCTACGGAGAGGCATGCCATGCAGATGGCCGCCCGTGAGGCGATAGCTCGTCTTCGGGATGTTCTTCCTACGATGAAGACTCGTCGCTACCGCTACCTCCCATGCCATGTGCCATATACTTGTCACTATGCATTTGCCTGCCATAGGGGAGAGAGAGATGAAGCTATCGAGATGCTAGTTGAATATCTCAAGGCTCTGGAGGCAGCTTTCGACAACCTCGTGGACGACCTCGTGGCTGCCCGTATGGACTCAGTTCAGGGCTGTTCCGCCAACAGGAGGGAGCTTCTCCACATGGCACCGCCACTGACCTTCGTCTCGTCCTCAGCGTCCTATACACCTGCCATTTTAGCCACCGCCCGCCGTCTGCCTACCACTGAGGAGTTCGACCAAGTCATTGCTCCTACTCCGAGTAGAGCTGCACCGCCTGTCGCACCCGCTCCTACTCCTCAGCGCAGTGCTACGCGCCTGGAGCCTATTAGGGAGGAGGAGGAGGTGGAGTCTCCTGCACCTCTGGGTCTTACACTCGGCAGGCAGAAGGAAGTTTTCACCATCTCCGACTGAGTGCGCCTAGCAGCCGTGTGATCTACCCGCTTGTATGATATGTTTATGTGTACATAGGTTTGGTGAGAAGTAGTGTGTGTGCGCATCATGTAGGAACTCGGAGAAGTGCACTAGCCTAAATAACATGTCAGGAATGTGTACGCACATCCTGAGTGATGTATGGTATATTACGACTCGCGTGTAAATTATGTACTGAGCAATCCTTCTCCGTGCGCAATCAAGTATTTCTCTTGAAAAATCTTGAGGTCTTTTAAATTTTTGCCTTTGCAAAATTTTCCTTGTGCCACACAGTTCTTCTCATGAGTTTTGCAAAATAACACCCCAGAGTGGAAAATGCATCGTCCCTGGACTCGTTCCATGCCAAATCCACCGGAAGAAGTTTATGGGACCCAGACAAGCAACAACTTCACACAGGGGCAGTCTAGTCAGCAGGACAGCAAGGCAGCATTGTCGCAAGTATGCCGCCTTTTCGAACAAAGCCAGCAGCAACACCAAGAAATGATGAATCACGTCATCAATATGGGAAATCACCGTGAGCCATACCAACCGCATTCCAAGTTGTCTGAACTACAAAGGACACGTCCTCCAACGTTCGCTCACACTGATAGGCCGCTTGAGGCCGATGATTGGCTTCGAGACATTGAAAGGAAGTTGATTATTGCACAATGTTCAGATTGTGAGAAGGTGCTTTATGCACCTCACTACCTCACTGGAGCAGCTGCAGCATGCTGGGAAAATTTTCTACACATGCACCCAAATGAACATAACATCACCTGGGAAGAGTTTAAGGAGGGTTTCCGTGGAGCGCACATCCCCAGGAGCATTATAAAGATCAAGAAAAGGGAGTTTGATGACCTCAAGCAGAGAGGCATGACAGTGACTGAGTACAACAGTCAATTTACTCAACTATCTCGTTATGCCTACGATGAGCATATGACTGAGAATAAAAAGATGGAAAAAAATTTGGACGGCCTGGCGCCAGCACTAAAATGCCAACTGGTCGTACACACTTTTCCAGATTTCAAAACACTGGTTGACAAGGCCATTACATTGGAGAATGAGCGCCGCAGCCTGGAGGATATTCGCAAGCGAAAAAGGGACAAGACGGCTCATGCTCGCAACAACCGGAGCAAGACTGATATTCAGAGGAATGAAGCGAGAAAATCCACAACCACTGCTCTAAGGCCAACCAAACATTTCCATTCAAGGGACAAGGACTTTACATACTGCCCAGGTGTTACTTGCTATGCTTGTGGAGTGGAAGGGCACTATGCCAAACAGTGCCCAAAGCCAAGGAACTCGGCCCCCAAGCCGAACAATGGTGGAAATAATCCAGCCCCCAGGCGTAACAATTTCAATCCCAACAACAATCACAAGAAGGGTCACCTGAACCATGTGACCAAGGAGGAAGCACAGAATGCCCCAGATATAGTGCTCGGTACGTTCCCTGTCAACACAATACCTGCCACGGTTTTGTTTGATTCTGGAGCTTCTCACTCATTCATTTCGAAGAGTTTTGTTTTGCAACATGGTTTTCCGACACTTTCTTTGGAAAAGTCTATGATCATCAAGTCCCCCGGGAATAAGCAGATCACTCAGAGTTACTGCCAAGGTGTGATTATTGAGTTTGAAAGACTAAAGTTTCAGGCGAATCTCATCGTGTTGGAGAATAAAGGACTGGATGTTATCCTAGGAATGGACTGGTTAACCACCAACAAGGGATTTATCGACTGCTTCAATCAGACTGTAATCCTCACTCACCATCACGGCAAGACAATAAAGGTTGCAGCTCAAGAGAGACCACGGTCACAGCAACCAAAGTTAAACAAGGTGGACATTTCAGAATTGAGAAAAGTTCCAGTGGTATGTGAGTTTCCCGGCGTATTTCCCGAAGAACTACTAGGCATGCCACCAGACCGAGAAATAGAGTTCAGCATTGAACTAGCACCTGGCACCACCCCCATTTACAAGAAACCTTATAGAATGGCTCCGAGTTGGTAGAATTAAAGAAGCAAATAAAGGAATTACTGGACAAAGGATTTATACGAGCCAGCTCCTCACCTTGGGGTTCACCAGTATTATTTGCCAAGAAAAAGGATGGGACACTAAGATTGTGTATAGACTATCGGGCACTCAACATGGTCACCATCAAAAACAAATATCCGATGCCACGGATAAATGATTTATTTGACCAGCTCGCACAAGCCAAGGTGTTCTCAAAAATTGATTTAAGATCGGGGTATCATCAATTAAAGGTACGGACAGAAGATGTCCCTAAGACAGCATTCACCTCCAGATACGGATTATACGAGTTCACAGTAATGCCGTTTGGACTGACGAACGCCCCTGCATATTTTGTCCACCTCATGAACAAAGTGTTTATGAAATTTATGGACAAATTTGTTGTGGTGTTCATTGATGATATTCTGGTATACTCAAAAACACCGGAAGAACATGCTGAACATCTCAGAATTGTACTGGGAGAATTAAGGAAACATCAATTGTACGCCAAATTCAGCAAATGTGAATTTTGGTTAAGACAGGTTGGTTTTCTAGGCCATGTACTGACCCAAGAGGGCGTGGCCGTAGACCCAGAAAAAGTCAAGGCCGTTCTTGGCTGGAAAACACCAGCCAACGTAACAGATGTACGAAGTTTCCTAGGAATGGCTGGATATTACCGAAGGTTTATTGAAGGATTCTCCAACGTGGCAAAACCAATGACACAGTTACTCAAGAAAGATAAGAAATTTGTATGGACTGAAGCGTGCGAGAAAAGCTTCCAAGAACTCAAGAGGAAATTAACAACAGCACCGGTTTTGGTTGTGCCGGACATACACAAGAGTTTTGAAGTGTATTGTGACGCATCCCGGAAGGGCCTCGGGTGCGTATTGATGCAGGACGGCAAAGTGGTCGCATATGCTTCCAGGCAACTACGGAAGCATGAGGAAAATTATCCTACTCATGACTTGGAGCTAGCAGCAGTCATCCATGCACTCAAAGAGTGGAGGCACTTTTTGCTGGGAAATCGTTGTGAAATATATACGGATCATAAAAGCCTTAAATATATTTTCACGCAACCAGAGCTAAATTTACGACAACGACGCTGGTTGGAATTAGTCAAGGACTATGATGTCGGCATTCACTACCACCCAGGAAAAGCGAATGTAGTGGCAGACGCTCTTAGTCGGAACCCCAGCTCGGGCAACGACAATCTACAGAACTTGAGGCCTGAAATTCAGCAGGAGTTCTCCAAACTCAACATGATGATAGTCGCAGAGGGCAACGTATCAAATCTGCAGATACAGCCCACCCTAATGGAACAAATTAAGAAGGCTCAGCAGGGACATCCCAGCATCGAAGGTATAAAGAGAAAAGTGAGCCTAGGCAAGGCTTCAGAATTCGTCGTAGACAATGAGGGAATATTATGGTACGGGGACAGACTTTGCGTACCAAACATTGAGGACCTCAAACAGCAAATCCTAACCGAAAGCCACACCGCCCCATATTCAATCCACCCTGGAGGAACCAAAATGTACAAAGACATTCAGGAAAGGTTTTGGTGGCATGGCATGAAGACGGATATAGCCACATTCATTGCATGTTGTGATTCATGCCAGCGCATTAAAGCTGAGCACCAAAAACTAGCAGGGCTACTACAGCCAAACAGGATACCTGAGTGGAAATGGGACGAAATTGGAATGGATTTTATCGTCGGACTACCTCGATCACAACGCGGAAATGATGCCATATGGGTCATCACAGATAGGCTAACCAAGGTAGCACATTTCATTCCCGTGAAGACGACCTACTCCACTCAGAAGCTTGCTAAGCTTTATCTCTCCCGCATAGTTTGTCTGCATGGAGTCCCAAAGACTATAATATCCGACTGGGGCACTCAATTTGTCTCTAAATTTTGGGATCACTTACAACAAGCTCTGGGCACTCAACTAGCATTCAGTACAGCGTACCACCCCCAGACTGATGGACAAACTGAACACGTGAACCAAATCCTAGAGGACATGCTGAGAGCCTGTGTTCTCACCTATGGAACAAATTGGGAGGAAAGCTTGCCATATGCCGAGTTCGCATACAACAACAGTTACCAAACCAGCCTACAAATGGCACCTTTTGAAGCATTGTACGGACGGAGATGTCGTACCCCATTAAACTGGTCAGAGACAGGTGACAGTCGTATCTTTGGCCCTGGCATGCTCAAGGAAGCCGAGGAGAAAGTTAAACAAATCAGGGACCGACTCAAGACAGCTCAAAGCCGACAAAAGAGCTATTACGATCGAAAACATCGTGAGGTCAGCTTTGAACCCGGTAACTATGTATACCTGCGAGTGTCTCCTATGAGGGGCCTGCAACGGTTCAAAATTAAAGGGAAGCTAGCTCCAAGATTTATTGGACCCTTCTGTGTAGTTGCACGAAGAGGCACAGTAGCCTACCAGCTAGACCTACCCAAAGAGCTGTCAGACGTCCACGACGTGTTCCACGTCTCGCAGCTGAGGAAATGTGTGAGCAACCCGGAAAAGCACGTATCTCATGAGAGCATTGACGTGCAACCAGACCTCACCTACAGAGAGCGGCCAATAAAAATATTGGAAGAGTCTGAAAGGAGGACCCGTCAGAAAACCATTAAATTTTTCAAGGTTCAGTGGAGCAATCACACCGAGGATGAAGCAACATGGGAAAGAGAGGATTTTCTTCAGGCAGAGCACCCACATCTATTCGAGGATCAGCTGAAATCTCGGGGACGAGATTTTTCCTAAGGGGGTAGGTGTTGTGACACCCAAAAAATTTTATTTGGCTTTATCAAAATATTTATTTGAGTTGAAGGAGGTTATTTAAAATTTTCTTCTAAAGGACTCTCCTTCTCAAAAAAAATTCTTTTATGGCAAGTATTTTGTTTGGTTTCATCCAAGACTTGATCTTTGGTCTTGGAGGTTTTTCATCTTGTGTTGGCTCAACACAAATGTTTTTCATTGGGAAAGTTTTTGAAAATCTTTTCTCTTTAAAATAGCCCTATGGCATATGGAGTGATCCTTTCCCTTCCAAAACACATCTCTTGCCATAACCTAAGTTGAAAACTCCTCCCAAAAACCATCTCCCCACTTTGTGTCAAGATAAACTTCAAATCCAGCAAGTTGAACTCCCCCATGATTTTATCTCCATTTATTTCTAATCAAAATCCTTTTCTGCCCTCTATTTTGACCCTTGGAGATTTACAAAGGAACCACTAGTTCTCCTTTGAGTTTTGCCTCCAAACAAATTTCCCTGGCTAGTCCTTAGAACCCTCAACCAAGATCCAGGAAGATCCACTGGTCTCCAGTTCAAAATTTTCAAAATGTGCTTGCTGCAAGTTTAGGCCATATTTGCAAAATTTGGTGAAATTCATTTGTTTCCTTCTCCTAAAAATATGAGAAAATTCAGGCAGCCTCTGGATGCATCAAGAGGTCACCTCACCAAGCCCCAGCTCCAGAAATATCTTCCTCGTGCCCAAATCATACCGTCGAACACCTGGAGGGCACTGTTACTGTCGAAGTTCAGAGATTCAGAAAACAGTTTCAGAAAGCCGGTGTCGTTTTCTTCAGAAACTTACCTCGATCTCGCCAGTAGCCGCAGTGGCACCTTGCGCCCTGTTCCTCCTTCTTATCCCTGCGCCGCACGATCGCCTGGACACTTGCGGGCGTCGGCGGCGAGCTGGCCGAGGTGCAGCGCCCCATGCGCGGCGGCAGCAGCGCCCGCTGCGGCTGCCAGAGAGGCGCAGCGTGGGACGGCGCCGTCCAGCACCGCCCAAGCCACGAGAGGCCACCGCGTGGCCGTCCTCTCCTTTGTGCACGCTGCAGAGCCGTCGTCGTGAACTGGGAGGCACGGAGCGCGCTCCCTACCACCGTCGTGCCCGTACGGCCGTTCCGTCGAGGACCAGAGCATTACCCCAATCCGGCCGAGGTATTAGCGGAGAAACGGTGCCAGTGAACCACCACGATGATGCCCAACCGCCTAAACCTCCTGCCCGACCTCTACCTCGCCGTAATTGCTCGCTGGCGTTATCCCGTTCATGGCCACCTCCTCGGATCGCCTATAAAAGGAGGTCCTGAGCTCGAACTCGAACACACACCATCCCTACATCCCACAAGTGCCACGCCAAGCCACTGGGAGGGCCTCGAGGAAGTCTTCTTCCCCAACTCCGGCCGCCTCGACCCGCTTCGGGATCCAGCACGATTCACTCCAGTGCGTGCACCCCTGCCTCTCAACTCATGCCAGTAGTCTCCTAGTGCATCCACATCTCTGACCCGCGCACCAATTTGAAGTTTGCAGCACCCACCGGAGAGCTCCACCCTCACCCGAACCACCGTCCGCCGGAGATAAGGTCGCCGTCGCCGTGGTGCTCGCCGACGGCCAAGTCCACCACCCACCGACGCGGAAGAACACCCTGAACCCGTAGGTACCCTCCGATCACCCTACCTCGCCGTGGATCAACGCCGGCGACCACCGCAGCCTTCGGGCGCCGGCGAGCTCCGTCGGAGTTTGAACCTGACGGGTGGGACCCCCCCCGTCAGCCTCTCTTTCTTCTCCTTCGAATCATTTTCTGAAGGCGCCTTCGGGCAAAGTGTGTTTTCTCTCTGGGCTGGCGTATTTCGTACCGAAGCGTTTTCTGCCTTTTCAAACAAGCCCCTGGATCTTTTCTATTTCATCACAGATTAGTCCTTGGACTAAAACCCTTATATCTTTTAAACAAAAGATGCTTTTTGATTGATTCTTTTTCTGTCAGTCTTATATTTTTGTCTAGTTTTTTATAGTATTTATTTGGAAAAAATTTGGAACAATTTTTATACACGCAACGGTATTCACGTTAGTATACGGTTTCTTTATACCGTAGATTCCGGAGGAGGTGACGGAGCCGCGAACTTCGCCGAGCTAGACTCCGACTTCTCCGAACCAGGAAAGCATGTTTGAATCTTTGATATGATGGGTGTTTTGCATGTTTGCTTGAATAGTTTGTGCATGGCATATGGGCATCGGTGAGTGTTACGTTGCATGCAAGGCAACTAACCGTGTGCTTCGAAGTTTACTGTGATCTTTTGATGAGAGATGACCTGATCATGTGGTGACATGAGAGGTAGTAAGATGGTATTGTTGTAGCATGTCAGTCTTATGTCATCCGATAAACTCCGACGTTAACGTGGACCGAGCCACGTTACCGTTCGTCCCCTTCCGTGCTGCCACATGTTTTCTGCAAAGAATACGGTTTAGTAAGTTGCAAACCTCTCTCCTTGTACACACCAAATAGAGGGGCCAGGATGAGGGTTCCATGGCCCTGGATTAAAGCCAGTCATCCGGTAAGGGGGGCATGGGTGTTTCCGGTTGGGACCGAGAGGGGGGCACCCCTTAGAGCGCGCGATATAAATTTGATCCCATGCTACGCGAGGTTGTAGCCTCCCCGTCTCAAAGTTTTTCTTGAACATTGCTTGGGGTGATTCCTGGCAACGGAATGTGGAATGGGTGTGTACTGGTTAGATGTGTTTCTCCTAAAATACCGTAAATGGAACTAGTCCCTTGTGACTACTGAAATCCGTTGGCTGTGGTTAAGAGTACAAACTCTGCAGAGTCAAAACCTTCCGAGTCATCGCGTCCATGGTCAAGGACCTGGGTCAATGTATCCAAACAGTATCCATACCAGTCTCAGTGTCAGTCCCTGTGTCCGCCTCCATGGAAACCCCCGGTGAACAAGCTTGAGTGGCAAACTCAGTTGAATGTTATTCCTGTGGATGGACTAACCATTTTATTATTTCGTACCTGAGTATTACCTTGATATGATTTAAATTCATGAGCTACTGGAATATCGAGTTATGAAATATAAGCCCTTTATGCGATGTCGCTCAGACATCCGACTGTGGCACCCTTGTTATTTACTTTCAATATAAGCCCTTTATGTGATGTCACTCAGACGTCCGACTGTGGCACCCTTGTTATTTACTTTCAATATAAGCCCTTTATGTGATGTCGCTCAGACGTCCGACTGTGGCACTCTTGTTATTTACTTTCGATATAAGCCCTTTATGTGATGTCGCTCAGACGTCCGACTGTGGCACTCTCGTTATTTACTTTTGATATAAGCCCTTTACGTGATGTCGCTCAGACGTCCGACTGTGGCACGCACTGTCGTTTATATTCCATTATAAGCCCTTTATGTGGTGTCGCCCTGATGCCCGACTGTGGCATTGTTAATTTATTTGTACCCTTTCGAGGAGTCATTTCAGACACTCGATTGGCCTTCAGTATTACGTTGGGATTTCGGGAGGACTACCGCCCGACTTCCTTTTTATTTTCCTACGCATTGCTATTTTATTATCTGAGTGCGCATTATTAATCTGTTCATATGCATCATGTTTGCATTTGTTATATCTTATGTCCAAACTGTCTTGCCAGTACTTTCATAGTACTCACCTGGCTTGTTGATTTGGCCAGATGTTGACGAAGGCGATCTCATGGATGATGAGTTTGATAGCGAGTCCGACGCCTAGAGGAGTCCCAGTCAGTCCTGTGCGATCCTGGATTTGGTCACTTGTATTTTATATGCTTCCGCCACCCAAATAAAAGTCCTCGAGCCTCACTTCGACGCTCGATGAGCTGTAAGATTTAGGAGTCATGTCACCCACTTCACTGTGACATATCCACCACCACTTTTATTACGAGTCAGTAGTTATGCCACCATACCCCTTGTGTCATATCCGCCTTTATGTATAATATCGGCGTGCTTGTAATAAATTGTTGAGCAGCCTCCACTCAACCTTGTATTATATTTAGTACTCCTGGATTTTTTCTGTAATCAAGAATTTGTCTACTAGTAAGAAGGATTCTTCTCTACTGGTCCGTTAAAGGGATCGGTTTTTCAATAAATGTTTTATTGGAAAACCGGTCGTGACATTCCTCCTCCATCCCCCAACCCTAATGTCTTGTTGAGCTCCTCCATTGCTACACCCCATTTTGCTCACTACTCTCAATCCCTCCACCCAATCTTGTTGAAACTTTGGGGATTGGGAGAGCAAGACCCGATCTACACTTTGACCAAACCAAATCGCATTCCCCGCAACATTCATCCACCATGACTTGTTACTCTTGGAGCTTGGGCTCCTAGGCGGTTAGAGGTTCCTCCGGAAGCTTCCTTGCTTGTGGTGTGCTTCGGAGAAGTTTGTAAAGGTGTGGTGGTCGCCTTCAAGACCAACCCCGAGTGATTCGAGGTTCATCCGTTGGGGGTGACTCGAAGGAGATTACGGTGAGCCTTCGGTGGTGTTCCGCAAGCTTTGGCTCCGGCACCGCTCCAAACGGAGAGTAGCTCTTCCCCAAGGAAGAGTGAACTTTGGGATAAAATCCGCGTCCTCGTCTCACTTGTGGTTAATCCTTTCCCGCACTTTACTTAGCCTTGTATGCTTGTTGGCTTGCTAATTAGTTTGTTGCCTAGCATATTTAGCTTAGAGCTTGCTTGTCATATAGGTTGTGTTCACCTAGTTGCATATCTAGTGAACCCTTTTTATCCGCTAAGCCTTAAAATTGACAAGAAAGAGTAAAATTTGTAGTCTCCTATTCACCCCCCCTCTAGTCGACCGTATCGATCCTTTCAATTGGTATCAGAGCCTCGTGCTCTAATATAAGGTTTTACAACCTTAGAGGATATGGTCGATCTAGGGAATGAGGGAGGTGATGCACCACTTGCGGAGGATGGTCAAAACCTACCCCCCGCCGCGGCCGACGCACTTGTTGCTCCGGCCGTTGCTCCCGTCGCCCCCATTAACCCGGGTGCCCCGTTGACCGCGGCCGATATTCTTTCAATGTTTGCGGACCTCAAAACTTCTATGTTGAAAGAAGTTCGCTCCTCGGTCAAGGAGGAAATTGATGCTCGCTTAAAGCCCTCGACATCCTCCTCAAACTCATTTGATCCAAATGCGGTTCATGATGCGGATGATTCGAGAGAACCTCTTGCATCCCCGGCTCGCACTCAAGTTCCCAAGTACAATGTCGTGGAACCCTTTTACTCACCACAACCCTTGCAGCACCCTCGCATTAATCCTGTGGGGCCTCCGCCCCCTTTGAAAGCTAACGCGTTTGCTAAGTGCAAGCTAGATATGGAGTCTCATATTCGCAGTGCATCTACACAACTATGGTGGATTGTGGTCAACGGTTTCAACCCCAAGGATCCCATGAATCTCACTCCAAGAGAAGCAGTTGATGATCAACTCAATGCTACCACCCACCACATGTTGCGCACCGCGGTGACCGATGACTATAGTGACTCCATTGCTCTATTCAAGACCGCCAAGGAAATTTGGGATTGCCTTGAGGAGGCCCTCGAAGGTGATGAAGCAATTCGAAGATCTCGGTTGGCTTTGGTCAAGCAAGAAGTCAACCTATTTGTGAGAAATGAGGGTGAGTCCGCGGAAGAGGTATATCGAAGGTTGAAGTCTCTTGTGCTCAATTTGAGAACCTTTGGGTGCACTTGGGCAAATGATGATTTCATTAAGGACAAGTTCATTGATGCTATGGTTCTCACGGAACATACCATGGTGATGATGATACATCAACGCCCGGACTATCAAAAGTTGACCGCGGCACAAGTTGTATCCACTTTCTCAACTCATGTTCTTTTGGAGACCAAGTCCAAGAAGACCTTTGCCATAGCTCAAGCCACCAAGAACTCAAATCTTGCATTGAAGGCCAAGAAAGTAGTTGCCCAACCCTCAAGGGATGAAGAAGTTGTTGAAGAGACTTGTGAGGAAGATGTTGACACCTCATGCCCGGCAAATGACTTTGCGGAAGACTTGGCTCTCTTGGTCAAGAAATATTCCGGGACCATGGCAAACAAAGGGAAGAATCTGCAAGGAAGATTGTTTGGACGAAGAAAATGCTACAATTGTGATAGCCCAAGACATTTTGTGCACGATTGTCCTTATGAGAGACGTGAAGACAAGTCCGAGAAGCTTGTGCTCAAGAAGAAGAAGTTCACCAAGTTTTTCAAGAGGAAAGATGACAAGGCTCTTGTTCATGAGGAGTACATGTCCGGAGATGAAGATGACGGTGATGATGATCATGTGGGCACGGCCGCCATTGCCATGCATGCCACTACCTCCTCCTCCACCACCGGCCTCTTCGACTCTCCCAACGAGGACAAGCCGTTCACTCATCATTGCCTCATGGCCAAAGAGGTAAAAACAAAGTCCAAATCTCAAAAACCCTTCATCCACACTCCCAATGTTTCATGTGAGATAGTGGAGGATGAGTGTGATGATGGTGTGGATAATGATTAGGAATCCTTGATGGCTTTCATGAAAACTCTTCATGGTGAAGCTCGTGCTCGTTTTAGCAATCTCCTTAAATCACTCGCCGAACGCGATGATTTTATTGAGAACGTTGAAAACCTCCTCATAGAGGAAAAAGAGAGAGTCGAACTCCTTGAGCACGAGCTACATGAAGAGAGTGTCATGAGAGCATCACTTGAGGAAGCCTTGTCTTCTCATAAAATTGACTTTGTTAAAACCGATGATGCGTTGCAACTTGCTCTTGAGAACAATGATGCCCTTAAAGTAAGGGTTGAAAAGCTTCTAGTTGATCACACGAGACTTGCTGAGGAACATGAGCTCCTTGTGACTAGTTCCAAGGTTGTCAAAGGTGACCTCATTGCCCTCACCGAGTCTTATGCTCAACTTAAAGCTACAACCATTAAGGCTCTTACTTCCATCCCTCATATTGATTTAAATGATGAATCTTGTACGGCTAACTTTGCTCATGATTGCACCTCTCTCCAAGAGGAGAATAAGAAGTTAAAAGCCCAAATTGAGAAAGGGCTTGTGTCGTGCATTCAAGGGGAGAAAAACCTCAATGACCTCTTGAGCAACCAAAAGGAGTGTGTTGCCAAGGAGGGAATTGGGTTTGACCCCTCTTCTAAGAAGAAGAAGACCAAGAAGAAGAGCCACAAGAAGAAGATCGGTCCTACTTCTCCTCCCCAACAAAAGATATCATTTGTTCATGAAGGACACAAGGAGAAGGAGAAGGAAAAAGGGAATGTCGGGGATGGCAAGGTCACTAGGGACAAGGCCATTCCCAAAGAGTTTGCCGGCAAGAACAACCCATCTTATGTCCTCATGAGAGGAGATGATGGTCATACCTTTGCTAAATTTGTTGGCACTAACTATGATGATTATGCTTGGACTATTTGGGTTCCTAAGACCCTTGTTGCTAACTCTCTAGGACCCATTGCAAAATGGGGACCTAAAATCAAAGCTTGATTCTTGTAGGACTATACCTCCGATGGAACACAATGGGTGATCGATTAGTGGTTGCACCAATCATATGACCGGAGAGAGGGAGATGCTTGTGGAGTTCATTGATTCGCTCAAGGCCACTTCAAACATCTCTTTGGTGACAATAGCAAGGGCAAGGTATTGGGTTTGGGCAAGGTGGTAATCTCTAGTGATGCATCACTTAAGAATGTCATGCTTGTTCAATCCCTTCACTACAATTTACTTTCTACGATTCAATTGGCACGTGCCAGTTATGATTCTCATTTCGGTGAATTTCATGTGACCGTCTTTAAGAGAAGCAATCTCAAAGTGGTCTTTGTTGGGCATGTTGAAGACAACCTTTACGTGGTTGATTTCTCAAATGAGAAAACTTATCTTGCAACATGTCTAATGGCCAAGGCCGACGTGGGGTGGCTTTGGCACCGTCGGCTAGCACACGTTGGCATGAGAAATTTACAAGCTCTCTTAAAGGGGGAGCACATCCTTGGACTAACCAATGTGTCTTTTGCCAAAGATCGTCCTTGTAGTGCTTGCTTTGCCGGAAAACTTCATGAAAAAGCTCATAAGGTGTCGACTATCATTACCACTTTGAGGCCTCTCGAGCTCATTCACTTGGATCTCTTTGGGCCTCCATCTTATGATAGTTTGGGAGGGAGGAGGTATTGCCTTGTCATTGTCGATGACTATACAAGATATACATGGGTGTTCCTTCTCAAGACTAAAGATGAAACTCAAGACACCTTCATCAACTTTGCCAAAGAAGCTCAACGTCAACATAATTGTGAGATCAAGGCAATTCGAAGTGACAACGGCACCGAGTTCAAAAATTACACTATGAACGAGTTCTTGAGCGATGAGGGGATCAAGCATCAATATGCCGCGCCATACACTCCCGAAAAAAATGGTGTTGCGGAAAGGAAGAACCGGACTCTCATTGAGATGGAAAGGACCATGCTTGACGAGTACAAGTCTCCATACAAGCTTTGGGCCGAAGCCATCAACACCGCGTGCCATGCTACAAACCGGCTTTATCTTCGTAAGCTCAAGAACAAGACTCCCTACGAACTCCTAATCGGGAGAAAGCCTAACGTCAAATACTTTCGAGTATTCGGTTGTAAGTGTTTCATTCTAAATAAGAAATCCCGTTTAGCTAAGTTTGCGCCTAAAACTTATGAGGGCATATTTGTTGGATATGCATCAAACTCTCATGCTTACAGTGTTCTCAACAAATCCACCGGATGTATTGAGGAAACGGTAAATGTGGAGTTTGAGGAAGATAATGGTTCCCGTGCGGAGCAAATTGTTTCTAGTGTTGTAGGTGATGAGGCTCCTTCACAAGCTATAAGGACTATGGGGATAGGCCACATTCGTCCACATGAAACACCCCAAGTCCAAGTAGAAGAAGAAGGAGTAAGAGCCCCTCTTGTGGATTCTCCACAAGGGAAGTCATCACCGCCACCACAAGGTCAAGATGCTATGGAAAATCATGAACCTATCCAAGAACAAGATCAAGTCCCTCATGTTCCCGAGCAAGATCAAGGGCAAGCCCAAACAAATGGCGAAGAACCAATCCGTGAGGCCCAAGGTCAAGCTCTTGATCAAGATCAAGATCATTCCCAACCTCAAGTGTCTTCCACATCATCACATCCAAATGATCAAGAACTAGAGGTTGTGAGGAGAAGGGTGTCTCCAAGGCTAAAGCATTCTCAAGGCCAAGCTTCTTCCACAAGTTCAAAACCAAGTGAAGAAGAGCTTACCCTCAAAGTGCAAAAAGCGGCCGCCAAGTTAAAGCATCTTCAACATCTCACCGACAACATTTATGGAAGCATCAACAAAGGGGTAACTACTCGTAGACGTTTGGCAAACTTTTGTGAACATCACTCGTTTGTCTCTTGTGTTGATCCCCTTAAGGTTGAAGATGCACTTGACGACCCGGATTGGGTAAATGCCATGCATGAAGAACTCAACAACTTCACCCGCAACAAAGTATGGACTCTTGTGAAGAGACCCAAAGAACATCATAATGTCATTGGAACAAAGTGGATCTTTAAGAACAAACAAGATGAGCATGGACAAGTCACTAGAAACAAGGAAAGGTTAGTGACACAAGGGTTCACCCAAGTTGAAGGTTTGGACTTCGGTGAAACCTTTGCCCCCGTTGCCCGTCTTGAGTCCATTCGTATCTTGCTTGCATATGCTTCACATCATGATTTCAAATTGTATCAAATGGATGTGAAGAGTGCATTTCTTAATGGTCCTCTTAAGGAGTTGGTGTATGTCAAACAACCTCCCGGTTTCGAAGACCCCGATCACCCCTCTCACGTTTATGAACTCCATAAGGCGCTCTATGGACTTAAACAAGCACCTCGTGCTTGGTATGATCACCTTACGGCGTTCTTAAGCGAGAAGGGTTCCAGATCGGGTTAATAGATTCCACTCTCTTCACGAAGAGGGTAAAAGGAGAATTGTTTGTGTGCCAAATATATATTGATGATATTATTTTTGGTTCCACTAACCATGCTATTAACGTTGAGTTTGAGAATCTTATGACCAAGGAATTTGCTATGAGCATGATGGGAGAGTTGAAGTTTTTCCTCGGATTTCAAGTGAAGCAATTGAGAGGAGGAACCTTCATCAACCAAGCACTTTATATTCAAGACATGCTCAAGAGGTTCAAAATGCTAGATGTCAAGCCCATGAAGACGCCCATGCCCACAAATGGCCAACTTAATCTTGATCCCAATGGTAAAGATGTGGATCAAAAGGTATATCGCTCTATGATCGGTTCTTTGCTTTACCTTTGTGCATCTAGGCCGGATATTATGTTGAGTGTGTGTATGTGTGCAAGATTTCAATCCGCTCCCAAGGAGAGCCATTTTTCGGCAGTGAAAAGAATCCTTCGATATTTGGTTCATACCCCAAACTTGGGCCTTTGGTACCCCAAAGGAGCAACTTTCAAGTTATTAGGATATTCGGATTCGGATTGGGCCGGAGACAAGGTAGACCGCAAGTCCACTTCCGGGTCATGTCAATTCCTAGGGAGGTCATTGGTAAGTTGGTCTTCAAAGAAGCAGAATTGTGTGTCCCTTTCAACCGCCGAGGCCGAGTACATTTCCGCAGGAAGTTGTTCTGCACAATTATTATGGATGAGGCAAACTTTGATGGATTATGGTGTCAAATGTGACAAAGTGCCTCTATTTTGTGACAATGAAAGTGCAATCAAGATCGCCGACAATCCAGTGCAACATAGCCGAACCAAACATATCGAGATTCGTCATCGCTTCATTCGAGATCATGTGGCCAAGGGAGACATTGATTTATTCCATGTCAACACCGAGAAGCAACTTGCCGACATTTT
This sequence comes from Aegilops tauschii subsp. strangulata, assembly GCF_002575655.3. NCBI lineage: Eukaryota > Viridiplantae > Streptophyta > Magnoliopsida > Poales > Poaceae > Aegilops > Aegilops tauschii. The sequence goes on along the minus strand of NC_053037.3, from coordinate 427,809,527 downwards.
CACCAAGCCACTTGATGAAGCAAGATTCCGCGAGTTAAGGCATGAGCTGAATATCGTGGATATAAGTAACTTGGATTGAGGTTCTTGCATACACACACATACTCTACTAGTATCTTGTTTTAGATGTAGGCACCTAAGTAGGGGGAGCTAGCTCAACTAATGAGCTATCTTATCCTACTAGTGCATAAATTGATCAAAATCTTTCACATTAGCCATTTGAAGATGGCATTTGTGCTTCAAAGATGAGTATTGGTCTTGGGCCCAAGGTTCATATCTTCGCGGTGCCATACCAAACAAACTCAAACATGGTGGCTTCGGCCACCGCCCTCCGTTGGAGGTTGGATCGTTTTTTTTTGTGTGTGGTTCTTCTTGTCCTTGTGTTCGTGTTTCCGTGTGTGTGTGTTTCTCGATTCTCTTCCAGTGCAAGTGCTACACATACTCCTTTCTAGTAGTGTTGGATTTCTTCTGTGACGTGTTCAGAAGTGAGGCGGGAATGCTCTTTGGGGTCTTGGTAAGAATTTGCATTCAGCCATAACCCAACAAGCTTCTTCCTGTCAAAATCCTCTGGACCCCGTGCCCACGGCCCTTGTACCGTGCGCACGGGGCCTTTAGCCCGTGTGCACGGGGTCTGCGGTTTCTAGCCCTGAAGAGGTGGGACGTGGGGGGGGGGGGGGGTTGGGTTCTTTCCCACCCAGTCGCCCCCTCCACGCCCCGATCGCCTCCAGGCCGCCGCCGTCGCCTCCTTGTCGCCGGTGCTCCTCCGTGCGCCGTGGGACTTCGCTGCTCCGTGGAGATCTCCCGGGATGGGGTCCTCCTCTGGTATCCCCCTCCCCTTGTTCTTCTTTTTCCTCCTTTGGATCCTTATTAGTCTAGGGTTTCCTCCTCTACTAGTCTAGGCCAGTCGTTCCCTTGTGGTAGACTAGAATCGGACGGGCATTACTGTGGCGGTTCTCCCTGCCGCACTCAGTCCCGGATCTCGATCTGGAAGTGGTTGCTGCTGGGCGAAACCCGTGTCCACGGGCCTTGTACCGTGCGCACGGGGCCCCCGTGTCCACGGTGGTCAGACCCCCGTGTGCACGGGGTACACAGTGGTGCCAGTCCTGTTTCTTCTCTGTCTTCCATTCCTCGCCAGCTTCTCGAGCACTTGTACTTATTTGTGTCTCTCGTGTTTGTTGTGTTTTGTTGTTGTTGTGTTTCAGACTCTGCTGACAAGAGGTCCGAGCTCCGTCGCAAGCGCACCAAGGCAGGTTCCAGGGAATTCACTTTGGCTCCTCGTCAGCTGTCCGATAGCATTGGTCAGGGCTCTGAGCTGGGCCGTGTTCGCCGTGCCGCCTCCAAGCAGCCAGTGATTGAAGCCTCCGAGGATTCAGAAGAGGAGTATGATTCGCAGGAATATGCTCACTATGAGAACCCCGCAGATGCAGAGATAGAAGATGAGGATGATTCTGCTGATGATGTTGATGAGGAGGAAGGAGAGGAACATGTGCTCCCAGGAGGTCGGAATGTCAAGAATCTACCTCTCTCTAAGTGGACCAAGCCAGAGCTTTGGGCTCGCAGGCAGGATTTCCCCTATGTGCCAAACACTGATGCAGGGGTTGACCCAAGATTCAAGAATGATTTTCAACACCGTGTGTTCTCTGAGCTGATCATGACCAAGAAAAACAAGTTTGCCCCCCACAAGCAAATCAATGTGGAGGCTCTTCGGGACAATGATCATACCTATCCCGGTGTGTATAGTGCTCTTGGGAGGCTTGGCTTGATCCCGTTCGTCGCCTTCCACCATCCGTTCAGTGAAGATCTTGTGATGCAGTTCTTTGCCACCGTATACTTCCACAGTGATGAGGCTCGCACTATGACTTGGATGTCTGGCACATATGAGTATGAGGCCTCCATGGCCAAGTTCTCTGACATCATTCCGTATCGGTTCTTTGCTGAGGAGCATCCTGAGTATGGCCGTATTCGTGAGACAGGTAGAGACAAGGATGAGATTGCTTTTGCTTACAAGCCAGACAAGGCCTTCACCACCGGTTCTATCAAACATTTGAAGCCAACCTATGATACTATGCGTCACATTCTTAGGTACACGCTTAATCCTAAGACCGGGGACTCTCACAATCTGAGGAGCTCCATGTTGGACATCTTTGTCTACCTTCATGACAAGAAGAAAGTGGATGTTCTGGACTTCATGTTCTTTGAGATCAGGCAGTGTGTTCAGGAGAACAAGTCATGCATCTATGCTCCGTTCATCCAAGCTTTGATTGAGTCTGTCTGTCCCGCCAGGTACATTGCCAAGTACCGCACCTCCTTTCCGAAGCGTGATTCCAACTGGCTTCCGGCTGCTCCTCCACCATATGTGCCTCCCAAGAAGGAGCGCAACCCTAGGCCTGAGGATCGTGCTACCTACACTGAGGGATGTTCATCCTATGTGCGGATTCCGCGTAGCAAAGGGAAGCAGGTTGCTACTGATGCCAGTTTCACCAGAGAGGAGAAGAAGTCTCTTCTGAAGATCGTGAGAAACATGTTCAAAATGTGTCAGTCCATTCAGCGCCGTCAGGTCAAGGAGATCAACAAGGGCAAGCTGGTGAGGCGTCAGAAGAAGGCTGAGCGTGCTGCAGCTGGTGAGGAGGTTGGTCCAGGGTCCGAGGACATCGACAGTGTGGCCACAGCTCGTTCTTTTCCCTTGGGGGGATGGCACTTTGATGATGATGATGATGCTTCGAGCACACCTCCTCTTGTCTAGAGTCTCGTTAGCATCACCTTTTCCCTTTTTGTTGTCTTGATGACAAACGGGGAGAAGTGTTCTATTAGGGGCGTTTGCAGTTGGTTTCAGTTGTGTGAGATCTCAAGGCCTCGTTTGTTTTGGTTGTGTTTATTTGGCTTGAGATACTCTTATTTACTTGCTTTCGCGGTGTGGTCGTGAGCTACCTAGTCTATGTGAGAGACTATCTACTTTATGGAATTTATCTATGCTTATGTTGATATATCTTGTGGAGTATGATCAAGCTTCTATATGTTAGTCTCACGTTTTCTGCTCACCACACTTGCATGTGATCTAGGCACCGTGTTGGGTTTTATTATGTTGATCGCATGCCTTGACAATGTGGATCTAGGGGGAGCCTCATATGTGTGTGCTTGATGCATAATCAAGCATTTTTTTCCTTGCACATATATAGGGGGAGCTCCTTTGATCAACTATTGTCGCATGGCTGTTTACTTAAGTTGTATCCTATATGCCATGTCCTAACCATGTTGTCATCAATGCACCAAAAAGGGGGAGATTGAAAGTGCAAGTGTCACTTAGATTATATTTTGGTGTGATGACAATGTGGTTAGTGGAACTAATGTTGGTTGCTAAAGTTTATCTCAGGACGTTGGTTCCAAGGTGTCCATTGATGGAGGTGTGCGACCCCCCAGTCCAAAAAGATCAAAGGCGTGGTTACCGGCGACTCGAAGGTTTTTCGTTTTGGTTCGATTTGAGTCGTAGGTAAAACCGCACTATCAAGAGGGGTCTTCGTGGAATTAGTGTCGTGTGGGAATGCCTCCAAGACAGATACACCAGCCCTCCTACACCTCCTCAGATATTCCACTTCTTGTGTGCTTTGCCGTGGTGTCCTGTGATGTTTCATCAGAAATCTTCTGGACACCCCGTGTGCACGGGGTCTCTGACCCCCGTGCGCACGGGGTAGTCAGAATATTTCTGGACACCCCGTGCGCACGGGGCTGACTTGGCCCGTGCGCACGGGGTACCTCGAAACTCACTAGACACCCCATGCACACGGGGCTGACTTGGCCCGTGCGCACGGGGTACCTCGAATCTCACTGGACACCCCGTGCGCACGGGGCTGACTTGGCCCGTGCGCACGGGGTCCAACGGGCAGAAATCCCCTCCCGGCCAAGAACACTATATAAGCCCCCTTCTTCCTCCTCCATCCCCCAACCCTAATGTCTTGTTGAGCTCCTCCATTGCTACACCCCATTTTGCTCACTACTCTCAATCCCTCCACCCAATCTTGTTGAAACTTTGGGGATTGGGAGAGCAAGACCCGATCTACACTTTGACCAAACCAAATCGCATTCCCCGCAACATTCATCCACCATGACTTGTTACTCTTGGAGCTTGGGCTCCTAGGCGGTTAGAGGTTCCTCCGGAAGCTTCCTTGCTTGTGGTGTGCTCCGGAGAAGTTTGTAAAGGTGTGGTGGTCGCCTTCAAGACCAACCCCGAGTGATTCGAGGCTCATCCGTTGGGGGTGACTCGAAGGAGATTACGGTGAGCCTTCGGTGGCGTTCCGCAAGCTTTGGCTCCGGCACCGCTCCAAACGGAGAGTAGCTCTTCCCCAAGGAAGAGTGAACTTCGGGATAAAATCCGCGTCCTCGTCTCACTTGTGGTTAATCCTTTCCCGCACTTTACTTAGCCTTGTATGCTTGTTGGCTTGCTAATTAGTTTGTTGCCTAGCATATTTAGCTTAGAGCTTGCTTGTCATATAGGTTGTGTTCACCTAGTTGCATATCTAGTGAACCCTTTTTATCCGCTAAGCCTTAAAATCGACAAGAAAGAGTAAAATTTGTAGTCTCCTATTCACCCCCCCCCCCCTCTAGTCGACCGTATCGATCCTTTCAGTTCACTTGATCATGTATTTGCATTGTGCGACTTCTTGTGATTGGACCGTTGATGATTGTTGGTGTGGTATCCATGGTCGGGATGTCCTCATCACATTGCGTAGCAAAATTTAGTTCTTTTTGTTCTATACGAATGCAAAATGACCAAATTTCTAAGGGCCAAATTTATTTTTATCATGCAAAATGGCCACAAACTATTCAAAAATTGTCTCTTTTTGTTCATATAATATATATGACCACGGATTCCCACGCGTGCAATTAGCTTCTTTTTCTTCTTCTTTTTCAAACCACCGTTTCCCACGCGTGTACACTCCCGATGCCGCGGTGGGTTTGAAAACGGGCTACTTCACATTTGATCCCATTATTGCCACGGCCAAATAACACGTAGCACTACGGCTATTTAAGCCACCCTCTGCCTCTGCCATCCCTCATCCATCTCCCATCCTCTCTGCCATCTGCCCTTCTTGCTCTTCGACCACTTCTCCTTCTTCTAGGACATCCTCAGCCATGCAGTACACCGGACCAACCTACCACTTCCCACCCACTGTGCCCGAGAGGCTCTACCCTCCTGGTGTGTACGTTGAGCGCACACTACGTGTGTCGGCGATATCAAGGTGGAGGACCGCAAGGAACTTCACCGAGTTCTTCCTCGCGTCCGGCTACCACCACCTCCCGCGGGGATCTCCAAGGATGTTCCGTGTCGAGGAGGTCATCCAAAACAGGGTGGTGGTTGCTCTCCTTGCCCACTTCACCAACACATTCGAGGCCTTCTACCTCCTCGGGTGTTTTGTTGTGGCTGCGAGTTCATCGCTTTCACCACCCACAACATGTTCACGGAGTACACCAACATCTTCCCCACCGCGTCGTGCATGCACACTCTTCCGTACCCCATCGACAACGCCCCGGAGGAGCAGTGAAGGGCGCCCGGAGGAGGAGCGAGGTGGAGAAGGTGGCGTCTAGGGTACTAAACCCTCTATCTATTTTTTTGAGTCTATGTTATGTTAAGTTATAGTTGAACTATGTTGGAGATGCTATGGGCTTGTTGGCCCTTTTATCAAGTTCTATTATTAAGTTTTCTATCTATTCTATTATGAAGTTCTTCCTAGTTTCAACTATGTGATCGTGCTATGGGCTTGTTGGTCCTATCTACATGTTTGTTGATTGTTTTCGTAGAGAGCTCGCTTTGTTAGTAACCACCTAGTGCATGCAGCCACAACGAACCCTTCTTTTTTTACACAAGCCACAAATATGTAGCCACCTAGCTAGTGCATGCAGCCACAACATATTTGTTCAATTTATTTGTCGTAGCAAAACGGGTGCAGATGCGAGTGGATCGAAAAGGCTGCAACTGATCATAAAAACCGATGCTCTAAATCGAGGAGACAAGCGTGCGAGAAGAGAGGAACCAGCGGCAGCGACCGTCGCTGCATCCGTGGCGGCTGGCGTGCACGAAAGCGGCTCGGTCAGTGCATCGTGGCGACACGCATCAGCGCATGCAGGCTCGGTCGGAGCATCGTGGCGGCGCGCATCGACGCATGCAGGCAGGCTTGTTGGGTGCATGCATAGCAGGCTTCTGTCGTGGCGGCGCGCGCAGGCGTTTAATGCAAGGGATGGCCCAACGAAACCACAGCCCAACAGTTGAACAGCTACACCGCCCAACGCGGCCCCACTCGTCAGAGTTAACGGTCAAAGCACTGACCCGACGGCGACGTCCGTTGTGACCTCTTCTGAGGGTTTCGGGCAAGGGAGTGGGGAAAACTGAGCAAAAGTTAAGAGCGTGGGGATGAATGAGTAGAGCTAAGGAACCAGGGGCACAGATGTAAAAAAACCTAATTTTTATCATATAACTTCTCATGAACAAGTAACAATTCATCACAACATCCAAGTATAAAGCATAAACTCTATTGAAAACCAACAAAGTATGTACGCAATCAACTTTGCATCTACAATTCATTATCTTTTCAGGAAGAGTCACGTATCAGAGCCCTTTGGCAAGTCCACATACCCCACCATCATATAATCTTCTATGATTGCTAACACTCACCGCATACCCATGAGCAAAAAGTTTCAACCAGACACATAGAAAGATACGGTCTTATAGTTTCGCCTCCCAACATATTCACCTCAAGGGTGATGTCAACAATAATAACTCATGCTCACTCACATCCAACTGGATATATGTGCCTAGATATTTCCTCACCACATGATGCTTGTGAAAGAGAAAATAAAAAGGAATAGGGAAGAATACTTTGACTCTTGCATAAAAGTAAATACATAAAAGTAAAAGATAGGCCCTTCGCAGAGGGAAGTAGAGGTTGTCATGTGCTTTTTGGTTTGTATGCTCAATCTCTTAATGCAGAAAAATGTCACGTTGTATTGCCCCTTATGATAGAAACCTTTATTATGCAGTCTGTCGCCTTTATTATTTTGCCATCACATGTTCGTACAACACTCAATTTTCTCTTACACTAAATGATCCAACACTTTTAGAAGCAATTTTTATTGCCTTATTGCACCGATGACAACTTACTTGAAGGATCTTGCTCAATCCATAGGTAGGTATGGTGGACTCTCAAAACAAGATTTGGGCTTAAGGGTTTTTGGATGCACAAGTAGTATCTCTACTTAGTGCGGAATTTTTGGCTAGCAAAGATAGGGACCACATGTTAAAGGATCTATGACAATTTAACTTCTATGTGAATTTGAACAAACATAGATCATTACGTTGTCTTCCTTGTCCAACGTCAACAATTTTGGCATAAAATATTTTGATGGGGGCTCACAATCATAAAAGATGTCCAAGATAGTGTATTTGCATGTGAATCTTCACTTTCCTTATTAATTCTTTCATGAATTGCATCATTGACCAATGCTATGTTTGTCAATCTCCAATAAATTTTACCACTTATACTTTTCCTTATGTGATGTCATTACTTACCATAGGATTAGCATATGATATTTTTCATTATTCTTTTTCTTCCTTCTTATTGAAACAAAAAAGTAAAGAAAGCAAACTCGAACTAAACTTTATTATATATCTCGCACATGATTAGAAAAATAGATATATCACTAAGCAAGCACTCGAAAAAGATTGAACTAACTTTTATTCAACTAATTCAAAAGATAACTGAAGATCAAAATAAGATAAGTAAAGGCAAAAGTGGTGGTGTGATACGATACCGGGGCATCTCCCCCAAGCTTGGCTCAAGCCAAGAGGAGTGCTCATACCCAATACTCAAGTCTCCTTTTGTGGTGAAGAAGGTGATGGTGGTGGTGATGATGTAGTAGCGAGCTTATCCTCCGGATTCCATGGCAGCGGTTCACCATCATAAGAGGAAGTGCGAGTCTCACGAGTCCTGCAACTGGCAGTTAAACTCATACCTTTAAATCTCACCTCATATTCAAAGACATGATTTTGGAGATCATAGATTTGGCTTTGCAGAAAATTAATTTGCTCGTTGAGGGTGCTGACGATGTCCTTCATGGACCGGCCATCCACCTTGAGATCACGGGTGAAATCCGCAATCATGAGGTGATTGGCATTGAGTCCACGTTCCACCATCCCCTTGCACTTGAAGACCTCTTGCTCCATAGCTTCGAGCCTAGCCTCCACGGTTCTCGTCCTCTTGTGTCCCAGGACGTGCCGCACATGGAGCACCCCCTCACGCATCTCAATGGCTTGAGGGTGCTGCATCACCTCCCGCAAATAAGGGTTGATGACGTTGTCGAAGAACTTGTCCTTGGATGAGCTTGAAGCGGCCCTGGCGATCTAGATCTATCAAAAAACAGCGAGAAAGAAGAACAGAAGATTTCTCCACGTACGGTGGTCAATACATTCGGCAGGTATATAAATATATTTTTATCTTCGAAAATAAGCAAAACAAGGGGAAACGGAGTCGAGAAGGTGCCCGAGGTGGGCACAACCCACCTGGGTGCGCCACGCAAGCCAGGCGCGCCCTGGTGTCTTGTGCCCTCCTCGGTTGTTTATTATTTTCCTAATTTTGTAATATTCCAAAACTGACAAAAAATATTTTTGCGGATTTTTCTGAGTCTGTTTACTTACCGTATCACGTACCTCCTTTTATTCACGATTCTGGAGTGTTCCGGAAGGTTTCGTTTATGTGTTCCTCCGGTGTCATGGTTTGGATAATATTGCTTTCAACATTAATAGGCGTACCTGAGATATAGTGTTTAATTCTTTGCCCATTGACCACCTTCAGATTAGTACCTTCGGCATTATTTATCTTGATAGCTCCAGAGCGATAAACCTCTTCGATAATATATGGTCCTTCCCATTTGGAGAGAAGTTTACCTGCAAAGAATCTAACACGAGAATTGTACAAAAGAACATATTCTCCAACTTTGAATTCCAGCTTTTGGATTCTTTTGTCATGCCATCTTTTAACTTTTTCTTTAAATAGTTTAGCATTGTCATAAGCTTGGGTTCTCCATTCATCTAAGGAGCTAATATCAAATAACCTCTTTTCACCGGCAAGTTTGAAATCATAGTTGAGTTCTTTAATTGCCCAATATGCTTTATGTTCTAACTCTAGAGGAAAATGACAAGCTTTTCTATAAACCATTTTATAGGGAGATGATACGTCTCCAACGTATCTATAATTTTTGATTGTTCCATGCTATTATATTATCCGTTTTGGATGTTTTATATGCATTTATATGCTATTTTCTTATTATTTTTGGGACTAACCTATTAACCTAGAGCCCAGTGCCAGTTTCTGTTTTTCCTTGTTTTTGAGTTTCCCAGAAAAGGAATATCAAACGGAGTCCAAATGAGCTGAAAATTTACAGTGATTTTTTATGGACCAGAAGAAGCCCCCGAAGCAAAAGAGTTGGGCCAGAAGAGTCCCAAGTCAACGACAAGGGTGGAGGGTGCCCCCGCCCCCCTAGGGCATGCCTCCCTGCCTTGTCATCACCTCGTGGACCCCCCTGACTTGTTCCCGATGCCAAAAATTCCTATAAAAATAGAAACCACCAGAAATAAACCTAGATCGGGGGTTCCGCCGCCGCAAGCCTCTGTAGCCACGAAAAACCAATCGGGAGCCCATTCCGGGGAAAACCATCACCGGTGGCCATCTTCATCATCCCGGCGCTCTCCATGACAAGGAGGGAGTAGTTCACCCTCGAGGCTGAGGGTATGTACCAGTAGCTATGTGTTTGATCTCTCTCTCTCGTGTTCTTGATATGGCACGATCTTGATGTACCGCGAGCTTTGTTATTATAGTTGGATCATATGGTGTTTCTCCCCCTCTACCTTCTTGTGATGAATTGAGTATTGCTCTTTGAGGTATCGTTATGTTGGATTGAGTATTGGATTTGAGAACACTTGATGTATGTCTTGCGATGGAATATCTGTGGTGACAATGGGATGTTCTATTGATTCACTTGATGTATGTTTTGGCACTCAACTTGCGGATTCCCGTGGTGACATTGGGGTAATCTATGCATGGGGGTTGATGCATGTTTTCGTCCTACGTTCTCTGATAGAAACTTTGGAGTGATTCTTTGTTGCACGTTGAGGGATGATTATATGATCTACTTATTGTTATCATTGTTGAGATAACCTGCACTAATGAAATTATGAACCCTAGGCCTTGTTTTCAAGCAATGCAATACCGTTTTCGCTCACTTTTACCACTTGCTACCTTGCTGTTTTTATATTTTCAGATTACAAAGACCTATATCTACCATCCATATTACACTTGTATCACCATCTCTTCGCCGAACTAGTGCACCTATACAATTTACCATTGTATTGGGTGTGTTGGGGACACAAGAGACTCTTTCTTATTTGGTTGCAGGGTTGTTTGAGAGAGACCATCTTCATCCTAAGCCTCCCATGGATTGATAAACCTTAGGTCATCCACTTGAGGGAAATTTGCTACTGTCCTACAAAACTCTGCACTTGGAGGCCCAACAACGTCTACAAGGATAAAGTTGCGTAGTAGACATCAAGCTCTTTTATGGCGCCGTTGTCAGGGAGGTTAGTGCTTGAAGGTATATATTTAGATCTTGCAATTGAATATTTTAGTTTCTTGTTTTATCACTAGTTTAGTTTATAAAATAAAATTACAAAAAAATGGAATTGAGGTTGCCTCATATGCTTCATCTTTTTAACATCTTTCGTGAAAATGGTGGAAAGGAAAATTGTGCTCAAGTGTTAGAGGAAGAAGCTCATAAAATGTTTGGCACTAAATATTTGAATGATGAGCATGATTGCAATGTTATTAGTGTGAATTCTCTGAATATCCATGATGCTAATGATATGCAAAGCTACAAGCTTGGGGATGCTATGTTTGATGAAGATGATATTTTTAGTCCCCCAAGTTTTGATGAGCAAATTTATTTTGATGATAGCATGCCTCCTATTTATGATGATTATATTGATAAAAGTGGGTTTGGAAGAGTGTCAACTTTAGGAAGTAATGATCCCACTATTTTGGAGGGTGTTGAATCTTTTCACAATTTTGATAAAATTGGATTTGGAGAGGTCATGACTTTATTTAGTGATGAATCCACTATTTCGGAAGCGGTTCCAATTGATTATGAGAACAAAGTTGCTATCTATGATGATTATTGTGATGACATGTATGCTATAAAGAATAATGATAACCATGAAACTTGTCATCATGATTTTAATTTTCAATTGGATTATGCCTCACATGCATGATAGTTATTTTGTCGAGTTTGCTCCCACTATTCGTGAGAATAAATTTGCTTATGTGGTGAGTAGTAAAATTTCTATGCTTGTGGATCATGAAAAGAATGCTTTATGTGATGCTTATATTGTTGAATTCATTCATGATGCTACTGAAAATTATTATGAGGGAGGAATATATGCTTGTAGGAGTTGCAATAATATCAAGTTTCCTCTCTATGTGTTGAAAGTTTCGAAGTCATGCTTGCTTTGCCTTCCTATGCTATTTGATTCTTGTTCCCATAAATTGTTTGCTCACAAAACCCCTATGCATAGGAAGTGGTTTAGACTTAAATGTGCTAGTCATATTCTTCATGATGCTCCCATTATGTTTCAACTCTTATATTTTATGTGAACATCATTGACATCATCATGCCTAGCTAGAAAGGCATTAAAGAAAAGCGCTTGTTGGGAGACAACCCAACACAATTACCTACTATTTTTGTGTGTTCACATGATTAAGCTACTATGGTAATCATGTTTTATAGCTTTTGTTTCAATAAAGTGCCAAGTAAAGCCTTTGGGATAGTATGGATGATAGTTGACTTGATTTTGTGCAAAAACATAAACTTTTGCGCTCGGTCCAGGAATTTTCAAAATTCACGTGATTTTGATCTTAATTTTTGACACATGATTGATATACAAATTGCCTACGTTGTACTAATTTTTCAGAATTTTTGAAGTTACAGAAGTATACGAAGTTTCCAGATTACTACAGATTGTTCTGTTTTTAACAAATTCTGTTTTCATTGTGTTGTTTGCTTATTTTGGTGAATCTATGAGTAGTATCGGAGGGTATGAACCATGGAGAAGTTGGAATACAGTAGATATTACACTAATATAAAATTGGAATGAGTTCACAATAGTACCTAAGTGGTGATTTGCTTTATTATACTAATGGAGCTTACGAGTTTTTTGTTGAGTTTTGTGTTGTGAAGTTTTCAAGTTTTGGGTAAAGTTTTAATGGACTAAGGAATAAGGAGTGGCAAGAGCCTAAGCTTGGGGATGCCCAAGGCACCCCAAGGTAATATTCAAGGACAACCAAGAGCCTAAGCTTGGGGATGCCACAGATGGCATCCCCTCTTTCATCTTCGTTCATCGGTAACCTTACTTGGAGCTATATTTTTATTCACCACATGATATGTGTATTGCTTGGAGCGTCATTTTCTTTTATTAGTATTTGCTTGCTGTCATTTAGAGTAATATTTTGCATATTTTATTTCAATAAAAATGTCAAGTATAGCCTTTACCATGCTTATTTTGCAAGTCTATATGTTGTTGTTTGAAAATAGAAAATTTGTTGTTATGTTTTGAATATTTGTGAATAGTCAGAACATAATAAAATCTTGAAATATTTACACAATGAGTAAAAAAACAATTTTCTACAGTGTGGTAATTTTCAGAATTTTTGGAGTTAGGGAAGTATGATTCCTCTTGCATTCTTTACAGACTGTTCTGTTTAGACAGATTGCTGTAATGTTTGCATTGTTTGCATATGTCTGCTTGTTTAATGATTCTATTTGAGGATAGGAGTGTTAAATATGCAGAGGCATTTAGTATGCAATGTCAAATTATAATTTTAGTGATCTTCTATAGTAGATAATGATAAGGTTTTGCATGGATTTATACTAACCAATCTCACGAGTTCTTGGTGAGTTTTGTGTGGATGAAGTTTTTAAGATTTAGGGAAAACGTGGTATAAAAGGAATTAAGGAGAAACAAAAGCTCAAGCTTGGGGATGACCAAGGCATCCCTAGTCAATATTTCAAGAAGTCTCAAGCATCTAAGCTTGGGGATGCCCCGGTTGGCATCACACCTTTCTTCTTCAACAATAATCGGTCAGTTTTGGTTAAGCCTAAGTTTTTGCTTCTTCACATGATATGTGCTATTCTTGTAATGTCATTTTATTTTGTTTTGCTTGCTGTTTTAATAATATCCCAAGATCTGAAATTCTTAAATGTTAGAGAGTCTTTACATAGTTACACAATTATTCGACTACTCATTGATCTTCACTTATATCTTTTGGAGTAGTTTTTCATTTGCTCTAGTGCTTCACTTATATATTTTTAGAGCACGACGGTGGTTTTATTTTGAAGAAATTGATGAACTCTCATGCTTCACTTATATTATTTTGAGAGTATTTAAACAACATGGTAATTTGCTTTGGTTATGAATTTAGTACTAATATGATGGGCATCCAAGAGGGATATAATAAAAACTTTCATACAAAGTGCATTGAATACTATGAGAAGTTTGATTCCTTATGATTGTTTTGAGATATAAAGATGGTGATATTAGAGTCGTGCTAGTGAGTAATTGTGGATTGTAGAAATACTTGTGTTGAAGTTTGTGATTCCCATAGCATGCACGTATGGTGAACCGTTATGTAACGAACTTGGAGCATGATTTATTGATTGTCTTCCTTATGAGTGGCGGTCGGGGACGAGCGATGGTCTTTTCCTACCAATCTATCCCCCTAGGAGCATGCGCGTAGTACTTTGTTTTGATGACTAATAGATTTTTGCATTAAATATGACTAATGTTGAGTCCATGGATTATACGCACTCTCACCCTTCCACCATTGATAGCCTCTCTAGTGCCGCGCAACTTTTGCCGGTACCATACACCCACCATATACCTTCCACAAAACATCCACCATACCTACCTATTATGGCATTTCCATAGCCATTCCGAGATATACTGCCATGCAACTTTCCACCGTTCCATTTTACTATGACGCGTTCCATCATTGTCATATTGATTTGCATGATCATGTAGTTGACATAGTATTTATGGCAAAGCCACCATTCATAATTTTTATACATGTCACTCTTGAGTCATTGCACATCCCCGCACACCGCCGAAGGCATTCACATAGAGTCATATCTTTTGTTCTAATATCGAGCTGTAATTCTTGAGTTGTAAAGTAAATAAAAGTGTGATGATCATCATTATTAGAGCATTGTCCTATGTGAGGAAAGGATGATGGAGACTATGATTCCCCCACAAGTCGGGATGAGACTCCGGACGAGAAAAAAAAAAGAAAAAAAGAGAGGCCAAAGAAGCCCAAATAAAAAATGAGAGGAAAGAGAGAAGGGGCAATGCTACTATCCTTTTTCCACACTTGTGCTTCAAAGTAGCACCATGATCTTCATGATAGAGAGTCTCCTATGTTGTCACTTTCATATACTAGTGGGAATTTTTCATTATAGAACTTGGCTTGTATATTCCAACGATGGGCTTCCTCAAATTGCCCTAGGTCTTCTTGAGCAAGCAAGTTGGATGCACGCCCACTTAGTTTCTTTTTGAGCTTTCATACACTTATAGCTCTAGTGCATCCGTTGCATGGCAATCCCTACTCACTCACATTGATATCTATTGATGGGCATCTCCATAGCCCGTTGATACGCCTAGTTGATGTGAGACTATCTCCTTTTTGTCTTCTCCACAACCACCATGTTATATTCCACCTATAGTGATATGTCCATGGCTCACGCTCATGTATTGCGTGAAAGTTGAAAAGGTTTGAGAACATCAAAAGTATGAAACAATTGCTTGGCTTGTCATCGGGGTTGTGCATGATTTGAATACTTTGTGTGATGAAGATGGAGCATAGCCAGACTATATGATTTTGTAGGGATAACTTTCTTTGGCCGTGTTATTTTGAGAAGACATGATCACTTTATTAGTATGCTTGAAGTATTATTGTTTTTATGTCAATATTAAACTTTTGTTTTGAATCTTATGGATCTGAATATTCATGCCACAATGAAGAAAATTACATGGATAAATATGTTAGGTAGCATTCCACATCAAAAATTCTGTTTTTATCATTTACCTACTCGAGGACGAGCAGGAATTAAGCTTGGGGATGCTTGATACGTCTCCAACGTATCTACAATTTTTGATCGTTCCATGCTATTATATTATCTCTTTTGGATGTTTTATATGCTATTTATTATTTTTTTTGGGACTAACCTATTAACCTAGAGCCCAGTGCCAGTTTCTGTTTTTTTCCTTGCTTTTGATTTTCGCAGAAAAGGAATATCAAACGGAGTCCAAACGAGCTGAAAATTTACAGTGATTTTTTATGGAGCAGAAGAAGCCCCCGAAGAAAAAGAGTTGGGCTAGAAGAGTCACGAGTCAATGACAAGGGTGGAGGGCGCCCCCACCCCCCCTAGGGCGCGCCCCCTGCCTTGTCGTCGCCTCGTGGACCCTCCTAACTTGTTCCCAATGCCAAAAATTCCTATAAATATAGAAACCCCCCAGAAATAAACCTAGATCGGGAGTTCCGCCGCCGCAAGCTTCTGTAGCCATGAAAAACCAATCAGGAGCCCATTCTAGCACCCTGTCGGGCAAACCATCACCGGTGGCCATCTTCATCATCCCGACGCTCTCCATGATGAGGAGTAGTTCACCCTCGGGGCTGAGGGTATGTACCTATAGCTATGTGTTTGGTCTCTCTCTCTCTCGTGTTCTTGATATGGCACGATCTTGATGTACCGCCAGCTTTCTTATTATAGTTGGATCATATGGTGTTTCTCCCCCTCTACCTTCTTGTGATGAATTAAGTCTTGCTCTTTGAGGTATCGTAATGTTGGATTGAGTATTGGATTTGAGAACACTTGATGTATGTCTTGCGATGGAATATCTGTGGTGACAATGTATGTTTTGGCACTCGACTTGCAGATTCCCGAGGTGACATTGCGGTAATCTATGCATAGGGGTTGATGCACATTTTTGTCCTACGTTCTCTGATAGAAACTTTGGAGTGATTCTTTGTTGCACATTGAGGGATGATTATATGATCTAATTATGTTATCATTGTTGAGAGAACCTGCACTAGTGAAAGTATGAACCATAGGCCTTGTTTTCAAGCATTGCAATACCGTTTTCGCTCACTTTTACCACTTGCTACCTTGCTGTTTTTATATTTTCAGATTACAAAAACCTATATCTACCATCCATATTACACTTGTATCACCATCTCTTCGCCGAACTAGTGCACCTATACAATTTACCATTGTATTGGGTGTGTTGGGGACACAAGAGACTCTTTGTTATTTGGTTGCAGGGTTGTTTGAGAGAGACCATCTTCATCCTAAGCCTCCCATGGATTGATAAACCTTAGGTCATCCACTTGAGGGAAATTTGCTACTGTCCTACAAAACTCTGCACTTGGAGGCCCAACAACGTCTACAAGGATAAGGTTGCGTAGTAGACATCAGGAGACATACTCATAGGATTTTTATATGTTGTTTTGTAGGCCCAAAGTGCATCATCCAATTTCTTAGACCAATTCTTTCGGGACCTATTAGCAGTTTTTTGTAATATTAATTTTATTTCTCTATTGCCAAGTTCAACTTGACCACTAGATTGAGGATGATGGGGTGATGCAATTCTATGGTTAACATCATATTTAGCAAGCATTTTACGAAAAGCACCATGAATGAAGTGTGAACCACCATCAGTCATTAAATATCTAGGGACTCCAAACTCGGGAAAATAGCTTCTTTAAGCATTTTAAAGGAAGTGTTATGATCATCACTACTAGTTAGAATAGCTTCTACCTGGTTAGTAACATAATTAACAGCAACCAAAATATGTGTATACCCATTAGAGGAAGGAAAAGGTCCCATATAATCAAAACCCTGAACATCAAATGGTTCAACATCAAGTGAATAATTCCTAGGCATTTCTTGACGCTTACCGATATTACCAATTCTTTGACATTCATCACAAGATAAAACAAACTTACGGGCATCCTTGAAAAGAGTAGGCCAATAAAAACCAGATTGTAATACCTTGTGAGCAGTTCCATCTCCCGCATGATGCCCTCCATAAGCTTCGGAGTGACAGTTCTGTAGGGTTTGTTCCTGTTCATGCTCAGGTACACAATGTCTAATAATACCATCTACTCCTTCTTTATAAAGATGTGGTTCATCCCAAAAGTAATGTCTTAAATCATAGAAGAATTTTTTTCTTTTGTTGGTATGTGAAACTAGGTGGTATGTATTTAGCAACAATGTAATTAGCATAGTCATCATACCAAGGAATATTATGAGAAACATTTATTGCAGCTAGTTGTTCATCGGGAAAGCTATTATCAATAGGTAGTGGGTCATCAAGAATATTTTCTAACCTAGATAAGTTATTAGCTACAGGGTTCTTAGCTCCTTTTCTATCAGTAATATGTAAATCAAATTCTTGTAGCAAAAGAACCCACCTAATGAATCTAGGTTTAGCATCTTTCTTTTCCATAAGGTATTTATAGAAGCATGATCGATGTGAACAGTTACTTTGGAATCAACAGTATAAGATCTGAACTTATCACAAGCAAACACAACTGCTAAAAATTCATTTTCGGTAGTAGCATAATTTCGTTCAGCACTATCTAGAGTTTTACTAGCATAATGATAACATTTAAATTTTTATCAACTCTTTGTCCTAGAACAGCACCAATAGCATAATCACTAGCGTCACACATAATTTCAAAAGGCAAGTTCCAATCAGGTGGTTGTACTATAGGTGCAGAAGTTAAGGCTTTCTTAAGTGTTTCAAAGGCTTCTACACAATAATCATCGAAAACAAATGGAACATCCTTATGTAAAAGATTTGTAAGAGGCCGAAATTTTAGATAAGTCTTTAATAAACCTCCTATAGAAACCAGCATGACCAAGGAAACTACGAATACCTTTAATATATTTAGGACATGGCATCTTGTCAATTGCATCAACTTTAGCTTTATCCACCTCAATACCTCATTCAGAAATTTTATGCCCCAAGACAATACCTTCATTAAAAGTGTGTGTGCTTAGATAGTCTTTCTAACATTTGATCAATAAAAGAGAGAAGGTAATGATCCTTTCTAGTTGCTTTATTTAATTTTCTAAAATTAATTACCGTTCTGTAGCCAGTGACAATTCTTTGTGGAATAAGTTCATTTTTATCATTAGGAACAACAGTAATACCTCCCTTCTTAGGGACACAATGAACGGGACTTACCCATGTACTATCAGCTATGGGATAGATTATACCTGCTTCAAGAAGCTTTAATATTTCAGTTTTTACCACTTCTTTCATCTTAGGATTCAAACATCGTTGGTGATCAACAACGGGTTTAGCATCAGGTTCCATATTAATCTTGTGCTCACATAGAGTGGGACTAGTGCCCTTA
The DNA here is from genome assembly GCF_002575655.3 of Aegilops tauschii subsp. strangulata. Classification (NCBI taxonomy): domain Eukaryota; kingdom Viridiplantae; phylum Streptophyta; class Magnoliopsida; order Poales; family Poaceae; genus Aegilops; species Aegilops tauschii. The sequence continues at coordinate 427,791,018 of NC_053037.3, read as the reverse complement.
ATATCATCAAGAGTATATCCAATAGCAGCACGGTGCTTCTTCAGAATTTTCAATAATCTTCCTTCCTCGTGTTCTGAAAGGTTAGCACTAATAATAACATGGTATATCTTTTTCTCATCAAGATAAGCATATTTCAAAGTGCCAGGCAATTGTTTTAATTCAAACACGGGATCTCCTTTAGGTGGAGGAGGACCTCCTAGAGTTTCAATAGGTAAATTGTGTTTGAGAAGAGGCCTTTGTTCAAAGAAAATCTTATCTATTTCATTTATTTCATGCATATGCATATCATTTTTATGGTCTAGCAAATATTGTTCTAATGGATAAGTAGGAGGCACAGCAATAGAAGAATGAACAATTATTTCCTCCTTACTAGGTAATTCTTTCTTATGAGGTTGTCTATTAAACTTGGAGAAATTAAACTCATGAGACTCATCACCAAAGCGAACACTAACAGTTTATTTATGACAATCTATAGTAGCATTGACAGTGTTCAACAAAGGTCTACCAAAGATAATGGGACAAAAGTCATCTTGTGGGGAACCAAGAACTAGAAAATCACTAGGGTATTTTATTTTCCCACACAATACTTCAATATCTCTAACAATCCCAAGTGGTGTGATGGTGTCTCTATTGGCAAGTTTAATTGTAACATCTATGTCTTCTATTTCAGCGGGTGCTATGTCATTCATAATTTTTTGGTATAAGGTAAAAGGAATAGCACTCACGCTAGCACCTAAGTCACATAAACCATGATAACAATGATCTCCTATTTTATCTGAGACAACAAGCATGCCAACAACAGGTCTATGTTTATCTTTTTCATCGGGTTTGGTAATTCTAGCAGCTTCATCATGGAAGTAAATAACATGCCCATCAATAGGTTCTACTTTAATTTGTTCAGCAGGTTTAGGTGCTCTAATATTACTTTTGTGAACCCCAATTGAAACCTTAGCGTGTTCCTTTATCCTAACAGGGAAAGGTAGTTTTTCAATATAAGTAGTAGGCCCAACTGGATCAACATTGTAAATAATAGTTTCATATCGGTTCTTTGATTTCTTCTTTAATAGGCGGATGATATTTAAACCACTTCTCCTTAGGGAGATCAGCATGAGTAGCCAAGGATTCACAAAAAGAGGCTACTATCTCAGAGTCAAGTCCATATTTAGTGCTAAACTTATGAAAATCATCGGTATTCATAAAAGTTTTAACACAATCAAACTCAAGCTTAATACCTGACTCTTTACCTTCGTCGAGTTCCCAATCTTCAGAGTTGCATTTAATTCTCTCTAAATGATCCCACCTGAATTCAATAGTCTTCTTCATAAAAGAACTAGTATAAGAAGTATCGAGCAAGGATTGATCATCACGAGAAAGCTGAGCATAAAAGTTCTAAATAATAATTTCTCTCGAGAGCTCATGATTGGGGCATGAATTTAACATTGACTTAAGCCTCCCCCAAGCTAGAGCAATACTTTCTCCTTCATGAAGCCAAAAATATATATATAATTTCGATCACGATGAACTAGATGCATAGGATAATTTTTTTGGTGAAATTCCAATTTCAGTCGATTCCAGTTACAAGATCCAATATCATCGCATAGCCTATACCATGTCAATGCTTTTCCCTTAGAAGATAAAGGGAAAACCTTCTTCTTAGCTTCATCTTTGGGTAAACCTACAAGCTTAAATAATCCACAAATTTCATTCACATATGTCAAGTTCATATCAGGATGTTCAGTTCCATCTCCTGCATAAGGATTAGCTAGCAGTTGTTCTATCATACCCGAAGGAATTTCATAACCAATATTTTCAGTAGGTGCAGTAGGTTGAGGAGAAACTAATTGGGCTTCCGGTCGAGGTGAAGATACCCCGAACAAACCCCTCAAAGGATGGTTTTCCATCATAGCAAGTGACAATAAATTTCAGCATGTAGTATAAATTTTTCCTTACCAATTTCCACTTACCAAGAGCGCTTTACTCCCCGGCAATAGCGCCAAAAAAGAGTCTAATGACCCACAATTATAGGGGATCAATCGTAGTCCTTTTGATAAGTAAGAGTGTCAAACCCAATGAGGAGTAGAAGGAAATGACAAGTGGTTTTCAGCAAGGTAATTTCTGCAAGCACTGAAATTGTCGGTAACAGATAATTTGATAGCAAGATAATTTGTAACGAGCAAGTAACGGTAACGGTAAGTAAAGTTCATCAAGGTAGACCAATCCTTTTGTGGCAAAGGACAGGCCAAAACGGTTTCTTATAATAGGCAAAGCGTTCTTGAGGGTACACAAGAATTTCATCTAGTCACTTTCATCATGTTGGTTTGATTCGTGTTCGCTATTTTGATAATTTGATATGTGGGTGAACCGGTGCTTAGGTGTTGTTCTTACTTGAACAAACCTCCTACTTATGATTAACCCCCTCGCAAGCATCTGCAACTACGAGAAAAGTATTAAGATAAAATCTAACCATAGCATTAAACGTTTGGATCCAAACCGGTCCCTTACGAAGTAGCGCATAAACAAGGGTTTAAGCTTCTGTCACTCTAGCAACCCATCATCTAATAACTACTCCACAATGCATTCCCTTAGGCCCAAATATGGTGAAGTGACATGTAGTCGACGTTCACATGACACCACTAAGGGAATCAAAACATACATATCATCAAAATATCGAACAAACATATCAAGTTCACATGATTACTTGCAACAAGATTTCTCCCATGACCTCAAGAACAAAAGTAACTACTCACAAATGATAATCATGCTCAAGATCAGAGGGGTATTAAATAGCATAATGGATCTGAACATATAATCTTCCACCAAATAAACCATATAGTAATCAACTACAAGATGTAATCAACACTACTAGTCACCCACAGGTACCAATCTGAGGTTCCGGTACAAAGATTGAACACAAGAGATGAACTAGGGTTTGAGGGGGGATGGTGCTGTTGAAGATGTTGATGGAGATTGCCCTCCCAAGGATGAGAGGGTTGCTGGTGATGATGATGACGATGATTTCCCCCTCCGGGAGGGAAGTTACCCCGGCGGAATCGCTCCACCGAAGGGAAAAAGTGCTCCTGCCCAAGTTCCGCTTCAACACGGCGGCGCTCCGTCCTGAAAGTCCTCTCCTTATTTTTTTTCTAGGTCAAAATGACCTATATACCAGAAGATGGGCATCAGAGGTGGGCCGGGCTGAGCACAACCCACCAGGGCGCGCCTGGGGTGCCTGGCGCGCTGAGGTGGGTTGTGCCCACCTGGTGGGCCCCCTCTGGTAATTATTTGCTCCAGTATTTTTCATATATTCCAAAACAATTCACCATAAATTTTCAGCTCATTTGGAGATGTGTAGAATAGATAACTCTGACGTAGCTTTTTCAGGTCTAGAATTCCAGCTGCCGGTATTCTCCCTCTTTGTGTAAACCTTGCATATTATGAGAGAAAAGACATTAGAATTACTCCAAAAAGCATTATTATGCATAAAAACATTATAAATAACAGTAGGTAAACATGATGCAAAATGGGCGTATCAAGCCTATACCATGTCAATGCTTTTCCCTTCAAATATAAAGGGAAAACCTTCTTCTTAGCTTCATCTCCGGATAAACCTGCAAGCTTAAATAATCCACATATATCAAGTGCATATCAGGATGTTCAGTTCCATCTCCTGCATAAGGATTAGTTAGCAGTTGTTCTGTCATACCTGAAGGAATTTCATAACCAATATTTTCAGTAGGTGCAGTAGGTTGAGGGGTAACTAATTGTGCTTCCGGTCGAGGTGAAGATACCCAAACAAACCCCTCAAAGGATGGTTCTCCATAGTAACAAGTGACAATAAATTTCAGCACATAACAATAATTTTTCCTTACCAAATTCCACTTACCAAGAGCGCTTCACTCTCTGACAACGGCGCCATAAAAGAGTCTTGATGACCCACAAGTATAGGGGATCAATCGTAGTCCTTTCGATAAGTAAGAGTGTTGAACCCAACGAGGAGCAGAAGGAAATGACAAGTGGTTTTCAGCAAGGTAGTTTCTGCAAGCACTGAAATAGTCGGTAACAAGTAGTTTGATAGCAAGATAATTTGTAACGAGCAAGTAACGGTAATGGTAAATAAAGTACAGCAAGGTATCCCAATCCTTTTGTGGCAAAGGACAGGCCAAAACGGTCTCTTATGATAAGCAAAGTGTTCTTGAGGGTACACGGGAATTTCACCATATCACTTTTATCATGTTGGTTTGATTTGTGTTCGCTACTTTGATAATTTGATATGTGGGTGGACCGGTGCTTAGATGCTTTTCTTACTTGAACAAACCTCCTACTTATGATTAACCCCCTCGTAGCATCCACAACTACGAGAAAAGTATTAAGATAAAATCTAACCATAGCAATAAACTTTTGGATCCAAATTGGTCCCTTATGAAGTAGCGCATAAATTAGGGTTTAAGCTTCTGTCACTCTAGCAACCCATCATCTAATAACTACTCCACAATGCATTACCTTAGGCCCAAATATGGGAAAGTTCCATGTAGTCGACGTTCACATGACACCACTAAGGGAATCACAACATACATATATCAAAATATCGAGCACATATCAAGTTCACATGATTACTTGAAACATGACTTCTCCCGTGACCTCAAGAGCGAAAGTAAGTACTCACAAATGATAAACATGCTCATGATCAGAGGAGTATTAAATAGCATCATGGATCTAAACATATAATCTTCCACCAAATAAACCATATAGTAATCAACTACAAGATGTAATCAACACTACTAGTCACCCACAAGTACCAATCTGATGTCCCGGTACAAAGATTGAACACAGGAGATGAACTAGGGTTTGAGAGGAGATGGTGCTATTGAAGATGTTGATGGAGATTTCCCTCCGGAAGATGAGAGGGTTGTTGGTGATGACGATGACGATGATTGCCCCCTCCGGGAGGGAAGTTCCCCCGGCGGAATCGCTCCACCGGAGGGCAAAAGTGCTCCTGCCCAAGTTCCGCCTCGAGACAGCGGCGCTTCGTCCCGAAAGTCCCCCTCTGATTTTTTTTCTAGGTCAAAATGACCTATATACAAGAAGATGGGCGCCGGAGGTGGGCCGAGGAGGGCACAACCCACCAGGGCGTGCCTGGGGGCCAAGGCGCGCCCTGGTGGCTTGTGCTCACCAGGATGGCCCCCTCCGGTAGTTATTTGCTCCAGTATTTTATATATATTCCAAAATAATTCTCCGTAATTTTCAGCTCATTTGGAGATGTGTAGAATAGGTAAATCTGACGTAGCTTTTTCAGGCCCAGAATTCCAGCTGCCGGCATTCTCCCTCTTTGTGTAAACCTTGCATATTATGAGAGAAAAGACATTAGAATTACTCCATAAAGCATTATTATGTATAAAAACATTATAAATAATAGTAGGAAAAACATGATGTGAAACGGACGTATCAATGGGCCCTTAGAGATTTTTTTTTGAAATTGTTAGATGGGCCCAAGGCCCACCCTCATATTTCAAACACATTCAACCCCATATGAATCATTCATAAAACATGTTGTTCATAAGTTGTTTCGCTTTTTTGCTACAGTTGTCCGCTTATCATTTGCAAAGTACTTTATTTTATTTATCATACTTGTGTTAATTGTTTATATTGAGATCCCACCCATAAGAGGTTGCAGCTGAACCTACTCCTTGGCATATTCCCATCCTTTTTGTGTGCAGCAAATTATTTTTTCTTGTAGTTTTTGTGTTGCTAATGATTTGCCTTAATAAAATCTGACTAACAAAGAACAATAGCGACACTAGACGTTCGCAAGACTTCGCTGTGGTGATTTCTCCTTTGCTAGGCTCCACATTTTAAAACATACTCCCTTCGTAACCTTAGTTCCAAGTTGCGGACACTTATTATGGATTGGAGAAAGCACTACTTTGCATGACCACTTTTTTTTGAACATGTTAACCTTTATTAATTTTTAAACACAAACATCTCTTTGAATTACATGGACATTTTACAAGAATAATTTTAAATATATGAACATCATATTTGAATGCACGGATATTATTTTGATGTATGTGAGTATAATTTCTTTTCACATACAATAACTTTTCTCTAAAGTATATTTTTACAACACACTAAGATTTTACAAATCATTAAACTGATTATATAAAATTAGTGAAATAAATTTACTATTTTATGTTGTACTTTTTAAGGGTTTTTTATATAGTATTTTCAGGGGAAATTTTTATATAGCAAAAAGACAAATTCAGGTTTTGAGGAAGTCACATAAGGAGTACCCGGGCTCCGGTGTATGGCCCAATGAGCAATGATCCCACATCGACCGAGCGGGCAAAAAAAAAAGGACCGAGCGGACAAAAATTGGATACAAGGAACTAAACCGCCATCAAGCAAAAAAATCAACGCCGTTGCCGGGGATCGAACCCGGGTCACCCGCGTGACAGGCGGGAATACTTACCACTATACTACAACGACTGAATTGCTCAGTTCGTCAATTCCACTTGTATATTAATTTTCGTGTAGAAATCAATTTCTACCTCCGCTTTCGTTCCGTGTACTGTACATACATGCTACTCGTGCCATGCCAGTTGGGACCAGCTGCAGCAGCGTCTCCGTGAATGGCATGCCCGGACGCTCAAGAGCCAAGAGTGAGCCTCACCGGCGGCAGGAACCTCGTGGCGGCCACGGTCGCCGGTGCCTTTCGCGAGCGACCAGCAGTACGTCCAGCGCCGGCACGTACCGAGCCTTCATCGAGAGCGGAAATACTAAACGTACGGGAAGGTATGATATCTACAGACTACAGAGGGCCCTGTTCCCGTATCTGTTTCATAGGGATTTTTCGTATCTTCCCCGGATGGGACGTGGCAGGCGCTTTCCAAGAGCCAAGACGGAACTCGGCGTGCACGACGCATATATTCAAACGCAAGCCGACGGCCGCGCTCCTCTCCTCGATCGCCACCTCCACTAGCAGCAGCACCACATTCCTTCCTTCCCGCCCCCCGATAACCCTCTCCTCCCCGCTTCGGATCTCCCCACCACCACCACGTCCGGCACTCCATTCCAACCCCAGTCGCCCGATGACGCAGACCCCGAGCGCCCACGCCGCCGCCGCGCCGGCGACTGCACCCCCCGCCGAGGGCGCCGGGCTGTCCGAAGCCATCGTGGCCGCGCTGCCGCCGGACCCGTACGACCAGCTGGAGGTGGCCCGCAAGATCACCGCCGTGGCCGTGGCCGCGCGCGCCTCCCGCCTGGAGCACGAGGCCGCGCGCCTCCGCCAGAAGCTGGCCGACAAGGACCGCCTCGCCGCGGAGCTCGCCGACAGGGCCGAGGAGCTCGACCAGGCCCTCCGCGACGCCGACGCCCGCCTCCGCGCCGTCCTCGATGACAACGTACGCGACCTCGATCGCCTCGCCGCTTCGGCTTTGCCGGTGCTGAGATTTTGTCGTTGGTCTTCTTTCTTGTCGTGTAGGCTAAGCTGGTGAAGGAGAGGGACTCGCTCGTCCAGACGTCCAGGAAGCTGGCCAGGGACCTCGCCAAGGTGACGGCCGGTCCTCCTCGTCTGTTATCTGCGATCAGATCACACGGCTCTTCTCCTCGCGTTTACTACTAGTCTACTACTAATGTTTTTGGTTTTATTTTCTTCACTTGCAGCTGGAGACATTCAAGAGGCACCTGATGCAGTCACTGGGGGACGATAATTCTTCAGTAAGTTCCTCCTCTGTCCCCCGTTTCTGCCAGGCAATGGCCTCTGTTGCCGTCCTCTGCAACTGAAGATCAGTGTATGTATTGCTAGTAGTAGTCATGAACTCATGATGTGTCGTTCTCTGCAGAGTCAGGAGACAGTGGACATCAGAACCTGCGAGCAATCGGTCGCCAAAGCAAGTTCCTGGAGAGGTACATATTCTTTTGATCACTGCTCTCCCTTGTGGACAATGTTCACCTCCAGCAGCTCATTGTGTTCCATTCATCTGTGCTAATTCTTCTCGCGACCACCCCGAAGACGACGCGTCCGTGAGCAATAATCCTGCTCCTGCATCCACCACCCGAGCCGACGGATCTTCCGAAGCCGAAAGCGTGAACCAGGAAGGTATGCACTCAGTCACGATCAACAGCATTCCACTAATACGTATCTGCAGTGCAGCACAACGATAGGATTCTGAACAATGCTTCTGTTGTGTGCACGTTAACAGTGGCAAGGCCGTTCGAGCAGAAGCTCACCATCACGCACATGACCCCGCGCCTCATCGCTGACCCGGCGCCGAAGCAGAGGTCCTCCTCCGCCGCCTCCGCCAGGAGGTACTCCACCGCCGTGTCCCCGAAGCTGACGTCGCGCGCCTCCTCCCCTAGACGGTACTCCACGGCCGTGTCGCCGAAGCTGTCGTCCGGCAGCAGCGGCGCCTGCGCCGCCACTTCCCCGCGGCTGGAAGGCCACATGGCAATGTCGGCGTGGCTCCCCTCCAGCAAGATGTCCTCTGCGGCCAATTCGCCCCCTCGTGGGCACTCAGTCTCAGGTACCAGAATAGAATGAACGTTCTTCCTTTTTGTTGGTCCACACAAGAGTTCATCAGCATTCACAGGAGATCATTCATCATTTTCTCCGCTAAGCTAAGTACGTTGTTGTTCTTCTGTTTTTCGTTTCAGGGCGCACGACGAGGATAGATGGCAAGGAATTCTTCCGTCAAGCAAGGTACCATACCACTCGATCGCTACCTCTCGTTTTGTTTTGACAGAAAAACATGGCATGGCAACAACTTATTTCCCTCCTTTTTTTTCCTTCATCCGCAGGAGCCGTCTCTCGTACGAACAGTTTGCTGCTTTCCTCGCCAACATCAAGGAGCTCAACGCTCACCGGCAATCCCAAGAGGTAACTGGGAACGGGCACCCCACTTTCAGTTTCCAGCTCGATCCGTGGTTTCTTTCGGATACAGATCTTGAGGTAACACCATACTATATTGCTGTGGTGGTGGTGCAGGAGACCCTCGAGAAGGCGGACCAGATCTTCGGCGCAGAAAACAAGGACCTCCTCCTCTCCTTTCAGGGCCTGCTTAGCCGTAGCCTCACGTAACACACACACACACACACACACACACACACACACACCTGTTGGCTATTGCGCCAATATATACCACAGCTGATCATGAGCTGAATGCAATGCAGCAAGTGAAAATTATGTGCACTTTGTATGCAGAATAATCATCTGTTCATCGCAAAAGAAAAAAATAATCATCATTTCTTTATCATACGGTGTCGTCAGGTTTTCGTCCCATGGCGGTTGATCCGTTTCAGGATCCTCCTGCGGTGGGTTTCCTGTCGATGCTCCAGCTCGCTCCTCCCCTTTCAGTCTTATTTTGGGTCTCGTGGTCGTTTTATTTTGGGTATGATACCTAGAGAACTACTGGACCATGTATTTCCGTTGATTGCAAAATTAATGGAAAGGGGTGCGAGCCTGGTTGGAAAAAAAAAAATCTTTACCATACGAAGAACTGCACGCGTAAAAACGTAAATCCTGGAGCAGCTCTTCTGCGTTCCAGATAGGTTGTGCTTTACGCTCCTTATTGTAATCAGACACTGTTTTTTGCACTATAAATGGAAAACAGATCAAAGGGCTAACAGAGCTGCGCACCAAGATTGAACAGGGTTTACTTGCAATGATAAGAGAATGAACCACTACAATTCAGATTCTGAAAGCCAAGAACAATACCGGCTTCACATTCAGAGTCGCAAGTCGTCGTAACTAAAAGCAGATGCCATATTTCAACCTTTCAAAGGTCACTTTTGATGACAAACGACTATCTCAGTGTCAGTGGTCGAGGGAGGCTTAGAAGCATCCAATGCACACGCAGTTTGAAGCTTCCTAAGCAATATCCAGACCGGTATATGTACAAGACGGAGAATATCCGTGGAAAATTTGAGGCCGTGCTCAAGCATACTTCTGGATTATGTACATGGGATTTTAGCTTGTGCTGCGAGTCGCACTATCTAGTTTTACTCGGGGAGTATATGTAGTTTTATGTGACTGTAAGGCAGGATGATGGTTTTTGTAGAAGGGCGGCCATGAGCTTGCATCTGCTATTCTTCTCCTCTTCACTCCCTCTTAGTTAGCGTCTTTTTAAGGCCTCTCAAGATTTTTGCAAACCATACCGTGTTCATGATGAGTAGTATTGTGGGCACGCCAAATATCAGAACGCGGCTGAAGGTCCGCATCTGCATCACCTGTCAATAATTCAGATCAAATTTAGTTTCAGAATCATCGATGTGATATTTGCCACATAGTTATGTGCTGGAACAGGAGTAGGAATTACGTCATCATAGTGGAAGTAGATGTGGTAGAACAAGTAGATGAAGAGAATTATCCGTGCCACCTGTATTAGAAAAATGGTTCACTACGTTAGAGAGAAAATTGTAGAGACTTCACAAGCAGCAGAAGGGCTTGCTGAGTAAGCCAACAGGTCGATGACATGAAGCCAAAACAAGACCAAAGTACAGCAAGCCAAAATAAAAAAGCAAAAAAGGAAGCGGAAACAGGAACACACCAAGGGCCTAGCAAGAAACAAAAACCAAAGACAAAGCCAAAGAAACTAGGGAAAACCTACTGAAGAGAGCATACTTAAACTAAAATTACAGCATGGCCTCGGCACAGAAACGTCGGGGGTACAATAGCATTAATATTTCAACTTGACGATAAGTTTCTCTAAAATCACAAGACCAATTGCTAATACTGTATCCCAGTCCCCAAGATGAGTTAGCAAATGTCCAGTGTGAGTTATAAAGAACACAAACACAATAAAAGACTTCATCTATTATAAAGAAGCTTGAGGTATTCCACTAGCTGCAATTTTAAAAAGGGCATAGTGGAATAGAGTGTATAAAGGAGTAGACAAACCTTAGCTTGAAGCAAATTCACATAACAAAATAATTGTTTTGATCTGGCTATACAATTTAAAATGCTCATTCATGTATGCACACATTGAGGCATACTGAAGAGTGAAGACTAATTAACTTGTGATCAGTTGCGTGAAATACCGTGCATCATATAACTACTTTGTAGAAACTTCCACTTACCAGCCATGCAACAACCATAAAGCTACCGTTCACAACATAGGCCTTGGATCTTTTCAGTCCAGCAGTATCAAGATACCTTCATAACAGAAGGTAACAGGAAAGATCAGATCGAATGAAATAACATTAATGACCCAGAAATATTGTGCATTCATTGAATCAAATCAAATACCAGCGGAGGTTGATTCCAGGTGTGGTTCCTTCAGAGATAAGAACCATGTATGTATACAACTGGCCTTCCCCAGAATTCACAGAATAGACTATGGAAACAAGTGACAGGAAGTGATGAAGAACCTGGCAACGGTCAACCCATAGTGAATAATAGAATAATACATACAAAAATGCAGCAATGATAATTGAACAAATACAATGAACATTAACACGTGTGTCAAGGATGCAACCCAGAAATATCACATAAGGGCACTTACATACTCCATTCCACCTAGGGAAGGATAAACCCAAAATATCATAGCAATGTCAGTGATGAAGTACCCGACAGATACCTGGACAAATGAAATTAAGCCGATATGAGGCAAATAGAAAATGCATGCCAACATAGGCATTTCTTGAATGGGAACAAAATAGTACTTTACCGCTAGTGTAATATTAGAGAGGTTTGAACTCCGGAAAGTTACTGGTCCATCCAGCTTATCAGAGTATAGGTCGGAGAAGAATACTAGGTACACTGACATGAATGTGATGAAAATTGCATGGACAGTGGAGATGCCCCTAGAATAGGTAAAAGATCGTCGTGAGCAGATATGTCAATAAGCACAGGGTGAAATTGGACATAAATTTTGCAGACAGATGGCTTCACCTGTTGTTCCACTCAAGCTTTTGGGCTTTTGTAAGAGAAGCATAACACTTGTAGAAGAATGAGCTGACTAAGTGTGTGATGTCATAGACCTGCAAACCAAAAGGAAATTTGTAGCCAAGAAAGTAGCTAGAGTTCTGGTACACAGAGATCAATCATAACTTGTTCCATGCAAGAATTTCAGGGTTAACATAAATGTAAAATAAAACAAGAGAAAATCATAGGTGGTAGCGTGGGTGAGTGAGTGCAAAGGGTTTTAAGAAGTCAAACTCTGAAAACAATGCTAGAACTGATGATTATCATCTGCATGCTGCTATCTACTTTGTTAGTACATTGCAGCATAGTTAATAACTTACTACATATACATAGTACCACTATTGCCTAAAGGATACAGATGGTACACAAGGTATTGTAAGGGATCCTGGTGTACACAGACACACACAAAGGGCAAATAAAGGAAATTATTGCAATATTAAACATATATGGTAATACACTGAGGTCAACCTGTATAATACAGATTAAAAACATATTTACATTGTGATTCAACTTATGTTTCCCATGGTAGCCAAATATTGATTAAAAATGGTTAATACTATATTGATAGGATTAGGTTGATTTTTGTTAGCTAAACCGTAACATGCTTGGGTTTGAAAATCTTGTATTGAGTATCCGAATTTTACTGAAGAACTTAACTGCTCATACTAAACAAAAACAAAAACGTTACAAGCCAAAACAAACTGTTAAATATTTTTCATGACTCTAATCTGAAAATTCATCACAGCTTGCATGTGAGTTTAAAACTTACATAACTTCAACCGATTTCAGATGCATCCGCGGATTAGGATCGGATGTGGTGGGTAGCCATCGACATATTCCTAATTAGATCTCAGGCTAAACTGAGAATTTGCATATCCTACATTAGATCTTTACAGAAACCTGCTTATACTAACAGCCATATATATAGTACAAATGGTGTTCGGTAGTCCACAATTTTCACATAGTGAAGTTAAGCAAAAATGCAAAAACTAACATCTATTTGTTTCTTCCATCTAAATAAATGAATCATGTGAGCATCACTAAATTCACAGGTGACATGATCATAAATGTCAACAAATAAGAGGGGGGCAAATAATACCATCTTGCACATCAGGATCCCACCAAGCATAGCAGTGTACGAAACATATGCATCTGCAAGAAGGTATTCCTTAACCAGTGACTCTGCTTTGTACGAGTAGGCCTTAGCCGCCATAACAGAGGTTGTGGACAGATCCATCAATTCCTATATCTTGACTCAGCAGCCTGATGAAAGAGACAAGTCACATGACAAGGTACATTTTGAGCAATAGAGAAGCCAGAATTATAAAATGTCCACGCTAAGATTAAAAATAGTTTTTGTGACATCCAGTTGACCTAGAAGAACAACCAAAGATATGGGTCATTGCTAAACAGTACTCGGAATAATCTTCCATTCCATGAAGTACAACACCCAACTGTCACTTGAATGCATAATGGTAAAGTACACGAATCCGGCCACATGAAGAGGCCATCCATGTCTTAAAATGCGACACTGAAGCCAAATAAATAATCGATCCCTGTCATGTGTCACTTTCACTAGAATAAAATAGCAAGCAGAAGCATGCACCAAAGATTGAGTCTATACTGAAAGACTGGAAGCTGTGAATAAAGCAACAACGTACTGCCGAAGCCAATGAATGGATCCTATTAACAATTGCTAGAGCCACAGTTTAAGTAAGATAATCATTGAGGTCCCCGTCAACATGGAGCCAGCTACGAATCCAAAACGATAGCAGCTAATTGCATGCTTGACAGCCATCCCTCTAAACACTAAAATTCAGGTGGGGCGACATGTACTGTATTGGAGAATGTATGGAATCCAAAACAGCGCATAACAGCGTGTGGCACCTGTAATTACGCGCAACAACTTGCAGGAAAATAGTACTCGAAGATAAGTAACACGGAGAAGATACGTCCATAACACAAAGCGCACGAAGGAATCAAGAAGGGATGGGGGTCAGAAAAGGTGCGCGAGAGGGGCAACCTTTTGTGGCATCACTCAAACCGCCAGCTCGGAAGAAAAAACATCCGCACGTTGCGACCAATTGGGGCACGGAATCGATGCCCGGACGACAATGGCACGCGCCGTCGCCCGGAAGAAAACACCACAGCGATCAAAAGGAAACGTGCCTGCCTTCCGGGACTCGGGGCACGCCGCCGCGCGCGACCGATAACCGAAACCAAAAAATCCGAGGAAACGGCGAAAAAAACAGGCGAAACCTCCCGTCGTCGCATTGCGCAGGGGCGGCGGGGCACGCGATCGACGCCCAAAACTCCATCATCGGAGCCGTCAAGCCCACCGACGAACAGACCTACGCCGCCACGACCCCCACCCAACCCTCGCCACCTCGCCGTATCCCGAACGTGGCACCCCGAAGCAGGAGCCGGGACGAAAGCGAGGCGCGCCTCGGAGCCACGTCGCGCTCCACGATTTTTGCGGCGGGGCAGGACCGATCGGCGGGGAAAACCGACGAGCGGCGGGCGGGCGGGCGCGGACGAACAGAGCAGGCGGGAGCGGGAGCAGGAGCAGGAGGGAGGAGGAGGCATTGGTACCTTGCGGTTACGGCGGTCGGCGGGGAGGGGCGAGGTTCCGGCGGTGCAAAGCAATCGGGGGCGGGGTGGATTGGATGGAGAGGGTGGCTATATTTCGCCTCCTCTGGCACCACGCCTCGCCTCGCCTCGCCCGTTGCGCAAGCCACAAAGGAAAGGAGAATGACGGGGCCGAGAGGGAGATGGCCGTCAGACGGGATTATAAATGGCCAATTTATATTTAGGATGCCCTGCCCTGCCATGGAAAGGGGAGAGAAATAATTTCGAACTGAGCCGAGGGGGCAAGGAGTGTTACCAGATGCTTGCGCAAAGGGGGCGCGTTAAAAATTAATTAAAATAGTATCAGCGGAAACTAAAAATGACCTGTGATAAAAAATGAGACGGACGTAATTGAATGATCTCTTTTTATATATTTTTTCAAAAAAATGATCTTTTTATATAATATAAACCAGTAAGTAGCATCATAATAACTTTTCCAATAATGCTGCACCTAAGCATAACAATTTTACCCATGGGCATGGATATCCATGGATACCCGACTCAAATGAATAGGGTTTGGATATGCTTTTGTGTCCATGGACGGCGCCCAAAGCCGACCCGATTGCTCGTGTCTAGGGCATGGATATAATCGTGTACCCATGGGTATACCTAAACCCGACCCGATAGTATGACTTAATGGGCTAAAATCTGCTATCCCTCACATGTCCCACTGTAATTTTACACTTTGTTATCTAAAACATGCAAAAGAAATTACACAATCATCGTCGTAACTTTTATTAGTTGACATTTAATCCCCTCCATAACATATTCTAATGCCCCTTTCCTTATTTTTATCTCCTTGTTAAATGACTCGTCATTTTTATCTGTTAGAAAAATATTAAATATCTAGGTTGTTAGTGGATGTTGATTTACCATAAGTGAAGCCTAGCCTGCCATGAGTAGAAGAATGGAAGAGCTTATGTTAACATTATGTTATGTCTTATTTATATGTCTCAAGAGGACCCAATGAATATCCATCGGGTTTGGACATGGATATAATTTTTCACCCGTGGATTTTTCATGGGCAGGCAAAGACTGTCTTCATGGATATGGATATGAATTTGATATTGTTCAAGCCGATCCAAATCTGCCCCATTGCCATCCTTAGCTCCACCTATGAAACTTGTTACGGATAACCTATGCAACGTTCCTTCTAATCCTCCCACCTCCCCCCCCCCCTCCCCGATTTCAACAGGGGTGGGTCCCTCCTTCCCTCTCATCTCCAATAAAAAACGCCAACTGAGCAATCCCCCGTAAACGTGTGTAACTTTGCGTGGATGTAGCATTGCCCTAATTTTTCTTAGAGTATAATGAACTTAGCCGAGGGAGCAGGGATGGTTTGCGATGTTAAGGAGGAGCATTAATAAGTGGGTGGAATTGTATGGCAGATTGTAACAGTAGGTGGTTAAGCTCCCCGACAACATTATCATGACCCTTCCCTTTTAGCTCAGAACCTTTTAATCGTAAGTTGCATACTCCTGGCCATTTCACCATCATCCGTGAATTGATGAAAAATACAATATTTCATCGAGGATATGCAATTTCTTTGTATAATCTTGAAATATATATGTACCCCTTGATTAACCCTCCTCTCTCCAAGATCGCTTCACGGCACCCACCATGGATGGATGCCATCACCAACTCTCCCTGCCACAACCCGCCATCTTCGCTCTCTTTTCTCCCTTCTACAGTGGGCAGCCACCCGTACTGTCAATTATATGTCGGCCACCGCCTAGTTATCGAGCTCTCTGTCGCCTACTTTATCCGTGCACATCCCTAACAATTGACTTCTACTGCCATTGACCAGGTCTAAAGGTCCCCCAATGGCCATCTCCTCATTTTATCTCCTCCAATCCTCATTCCCGCCACAGTCACCTAGATCTAGAGGCCACTGCGGCCTGTCTCTGTCAGTGTCCCTGTGGGACCAGTACCATGAGGGACCAACATAATCACAGACTGGAGAAATTTCATTGTAAAAAAAAGAATTACTCGACACATGGCCCAAATCAGACGGCACAACTCCATCCTACCGAAGATTCAAAGGCTCAAACAAAGTCGGAGGGGGGAGGGGGGTGGGCGGGTACTGACTAGTGGTTGATGGGCTTTAATTATTCTATAAATTAAAGCCCAACAATCACTATAGTCAGTAAAATCAAGCCTTACAAGATATGGGCTATCTAGTGATTCATTCACAACGGGGAAATCATAGAATCAGACTTCATAGTGTATTTGTAAATAGTTGGAACTTGCATGCTATGTGGCTAACGCTGCCTCTAAAGGTTAAAGTTTTTTTTAGTGGCCCCGCAAAAAAAAAGTTTTTTTAGTGGCATTGGCACTCATTCAATATTGGTTACAACATTCCACCATGGCACCATGGGGGCCACGTCATAGTATTATTCATATTTATGAATTGGCTACAATGTCTAGCAAATCATTACATTCTTCAAATTGAGATGTGCTACACGTACAGAATATTTTCTACAGAAATATATTAGAGGCTCGGGTAGAGGGATATGTCATTTTTAAGGGAGGAGGGCTCGGCCTGAAAATCAGGTGGGATTAATGGGGAAAGGACACATAAGTCTTTTCTTTTTCCTAAGTGAGACGTGAGCTAAGGTTTCTTTTTTGTGAGCGAACATGCTGCCCGTTTATTTCCAATGTACGAATATCAAAGCAACTAAGCAAGACACGTGTTACTTATTGTTCGCTCACATGCATCCTTCTGAGTAAACTACGAGCTGGCGACACTAAAGGGTTCACTCAAGATGACAATTTTAGCGAACACATTCGAGATGATAAATTCTGTTTTTAGAGCATGAAAATTTCCACCAGTTTTTTCTTAGATGTAGGATGAAAATTTTCTTCTGCCAGCATGGCATATCGGAACAAATTGAAAGTTTTCTTTTTAGACTGACAATTCTCCATGTTGCATTGTTGCAATTCCCTGAAAATAAATCCCGACAATTTTTCTGCTAGCATGGCAATTTTTTCTTTGCAACACGACAAATCTTTATACAATAGCATGGCAAATATATCTGTTTTAGCATGAGTGAAAGTGGTTTTTTGAGGGTACAAACGCGGAACGCGGATTTGCTCCGATACCTGAGCTGCCGTCGGCGCGTTATTCGGGTCCTTTTTTTTATGGGGACACATAAGTCAGTAGGCTTCCGTCAGTAAACTTCCCTGGTTAGGATCTTCGCTTCAAGCTAAAGCATTGGAGATTCGAGAAGATGTGCCTCACTTTCCTCTCTGTCGTGGTATCTGATTGGAGTTCTGACTTGCACAACTACACCACACCTGCACGATTTGGATGCTATCGGCTCTCAGTCATTTTCAATCGCTAGTCGTTTTCAGGAAATGTGTACTAGAAAGACAGGGGGCAAGGCAATCACCAGGGCTGTTCATGAGAAAAAATGCGGCCACTGCTTAGTTTTTTCGAAAAGGAGGATTTCCCCCGGCCACTGCTTAGTTGGGTCGATATTTCCCATCTGAGCCGAATACCCAGAAGTTCGGGGTGCAACATTTTTATAGCATCTGTGCAATAAACTCCGGCAACCACTTTGACAAACACGACGGTCTGCTCCGTGTTCATCTAAAAAAACACGACAGGGACAGGCAAAACTACCGTGAAAAGGAAAACACCACAACTTCTGCAACATGCAACTACCCTGACGTCTTCCCTGAAAAAACAGCACGTGTTTGCAACAAATAGTCGTCCAATGCTATTCAGGTTTACTGTTATGCATCCGACATTCAGCCATCGGTGTGAATCCATAGTAAGTTCAGAGCTTAACACGATACCGAAGCTGAGATGAAATTCAAAACATGCCGAGTACAAGGTCATTCTAGATGGTTCGAAACGGATAGAAGAAAACATCGAAACAACCATAGCGTTGTTCTGCGATATGCTCTTTTGAAGTGGTACCTAGGGCAGGGTTAGAACTTAGAACTTGCTCCCTTCTTTCACAGATATAAGTTGTTCGAGTGAACAGGATGGCTCTCGCGTGCGCTGGCTCTGGCGACGCCCTGCTCGCCTCAGCGGCGCCGCCACCACTGCCGCCCTCGCCCCTGGCCTCGCCCGCGGCCGGCCCGCCGACACCCCCCTCGCCCGTTTCCCCGCCGTCGCCTCCGGCTGTCCCTCCGCGCGAGTCTTGGGCTGACCTCGCCGAGGCGGCCGATGTTGCTGCGGGCCGCCCCATCGCCTGCCGCAACCGCATCCCGCCCCGTGCCCCGGTCCGGCCACCTCCATCCGTCCCAGCCGGCGGCCCGACTCCCAGGGGTGGGAGTTCGGCCTCCCGCGGGACCGATCGGCGCCACCGGCGGCCATCGGGCGCGCTGCCGTCTCCTGGGTCGAAAAAAGGGGACGCCTTGGGGTCTCGGGCCTCTCCCCGGCGGCGTCGTGCTGGCGGCTGGGGCGTCGCCGGCCGCGCTGACCGTGGTGCAGCGCTCGCCTCCTGGCGGTCCCCCGCGCTGGCGGCGTCCGCCCCTGCTCCGGCCGGCCCGTCGCCGGCGGCGGCGCTCGCGCTCTCGGGCATCCTTGTCCGGCGAGCTCCCTTCCGTCCGTTCATCTCCGCCTTCGGTGCCGCTCCCTCCCAATCTCCGGCCAGCCGGTGTGCCGTGCCCTGGCCGCGCCGTCCCCTTCCTGCCCCGGCGGCGACCTCCGCGGCGGCGCCTGGGGAAACCCTCGTGCCCCGGTTGGTTGCCCCGGGCAGGTCGTTTCGGGCCGCTCTGCTTATGGGCCTCCCTGGGGCCCATCCTGTTGGACCTACCCTCGGGCTGTCGGCCGATGGGCCCCCAGGCGGGAGGCGGGCCGCTGACCGACGCGTGGGCCGGCCGCCCAGCCCCGCCGCGCGTGGTGTGGCCCAGCTGCGCCCCCTGGCGCGGTCTGGCCCGTCCCGGCGCTTGATTTGGCCCCCTGTAGGGTTTCCCCGAGCCTCCCGTGCCCCGACCCTCGCTTCCCATCCTGCTGCCTCGCAGGCCGCCTCCCTCGTCCCCTCCGGCCGCCGCGCCCCCTCGCCCCCGCCTCCGCCGCCGGCCATGACCCGGGAGTGGGGCGATGCCGAATCCCGCCCGAAGCGGCGCGCGGATGACCGTCGCGACCCTCCGCGCTCCTCCCCCGACGGCCTCCGGCGGGAGGCTGACCTCCGGAGCCAGCTCACCTCCCGCCCGGCTCGCCGATCCCCTGCCCGCGACTCCCGTGACCCCCGCCGCTCCCCTCCCCGCCAATCCCGCCGCTCCCCGACGCGGTATGACCGCCGCTCCCACTCGCCTGCCCGCCGGGATCCGCCTCGGGAGGACTCTCGGGACCGGGGCAACTCGCCTGCGCGGCGTTCCCCTGCCCGAGGCCGGTCTCCGACCCGGCGCTCGTCGGCCCGCGATGGCCGTGGCTACCGCCGGCCCTCTCCTCCGCGTCAAGCTCCTCCCGCTTCCGAGTCCACCGCCCCTGAGAACCGGCGTTACCAGCCCCCGCGCGCCCAAGCCGCTTTTCCGCCCTCTAACGGCGGCAACGGGAACCGTGGGCGCCCGGGCGCTAAGAAGAAGAAGAAGAAGGGGCCGCCTCACCCTCCTCCTGCCGCCTCCTCCGCCGCCGTGGTGACTCCGGCCTCGGGTGCCGTCGCCACCTCCGTGGGTCCGCCGTGCTTCAACTGCGGCCTGTCAGGCCACTTCCAGGTGGCTTGTCCCAACCCACCGACCTGCTACCTCTGCAAGGAGGCCGGGAACCCCGCGGTTCTCTTTCCGGAGCGCCCGGTCACGGAGGAGATCATGATGTACGGCCACGGCATCGAGGACATGGGCTTCTTCCACATTGAGGTGCCGGAGCTCCCGCCTCCCTCCCCCTCGCTCCTGGCCCTTGTGACGGTCGTGGGGGAGGGCGTCGCCACTCCGGAGCTGATCGAGGCCGAGCTCAACCACCTCTGCCGGTGCAAGTGGGATTGGCAGGTGACCTCCACCGCGCCCAACGCCTTCTCGGTGATCTTCCCCGACGCCATGAGCATGGGCTTCTGCACCCGCAGCGACAACATCACCTTGGCCCTCAACGGGATTGTGGTGAACATCTCAAAGTCGAGGTGGGATCCCAAGGCCGTGGCGGTCCTGGACACGGCCTGGCTCCTCATCGCCGGCCTCCCAGACGTGGCCCGGTCTGAGCGGGTCATTCGCAGTATGTCCAAGATCCTGGGCAAGGTGGTGGTGGTCGACGAGCTCTCTCTGCGCAAGGAGGAGGAGGTCCGGGTCAAGGTGAAATGCCTGGACGCCTCCAAGCTCCACACCACGCTTCGGGTCTTCTTCCACGACGACGGTTACGACCTCACCATCTGCCCCGAGCCGCCGAACCACATCGGCCGCCCCCGCCTCTCCGCTGACAGCCTCCAGGGGAGCGGGCCCGCGGATGCCGATGGGTCCCACCACCGGCGCCCCCGCCACTCCCGCTTCGACGACAACGAGGAGGACGACGACATCTCTGAGCGCTCCCGCTCCCCGTCTCGTGAGCCCGCCAACCCCCCCTCGGGCCGCGGCGGCTCCGGGCAGGGCCGCACCCGAGTGTCCGCCGCGGACCTCGCGATGGCCCTCCAGCTGGCCGCACCCCCAGTGGCGCCATCTCCCCCTGCCTCGGAGTCGATCAGTGACATCTCGAGTGTTGGTCTGCTCGTCGTGCCCCCCTCGTCGCCCCGCTCTCCTTCCGCCGACTCCGCTCGCCGCTCCTCTCCATCGGGCCCGGAACCACCGTCCCCCCCGGCCCCGACCTCCCCGGCCCTCACGGGTGGTGACGGTGGTACCCCACCCCTCGGAGAGCCCTCTCCGGTGCCCCCGCCCGCGGGGGATGCGTCTGGCGACACCCTGGAGCTCGTCGCCCCGCTCCCCCCGCTGGTGGTCCCCGACGCCCACCCCACCTCCCCTGCCTCCCCGGCTTCGGCGGTGGCCGTGGTCGTCACCACTCCGGTCTCCACAATCCCTCCCCCGACGGTGGCGTACACCAGGCGACCCCGCTCCTCCTCGACGTCGGTGACTGCGTCTCGCCGCAGCGCCCGCCTCGATGCGGCTCGCCCGGTCGATGCCTCGGTTCCGTCCATCGCCGAGCGTGCTGAGATCCGGGCGGCTGCCCGGAACCTCGAGTCAGGTGTGGATTCCGCCCTTCCCAGTTCTTCCTGTTGTCCCTTTTCCACGCTTGAGGCTGTTCCTCTTAGACACCTTGCCAAGGTGGCCACGGACTCGGCCATCGTTTTCAGGGGGGAAGTGGGTCCCCCCATAGAGTAGATCGCGGCCATTAGGGCTCGCGAGATTCTTGATGGCAAGCTGGCTGAGACCCGGGCTCGCCTGCGTAGGACCCTTGAGGAGCAGATTGCCCGTACCGCTGATCAGGCCCCTACGGTGGGCGACGGGGCCATTCGTGGGCGCACTCGGTCCCGCACTGCTGCTCTCCGCGCCCAAAGCGCATCTCGTGTTCTGGGGTCAAGCAGCCCACCGATGGGGGCTTAGATGCGGGCCCTTTTTTGGAACATCCGCGGCTTCGGCCATGATGGCCGACACCGCCAACTCGTCGATTACGTGCGTGACGAACACATTGACATCATCGCCATTCAGGAAACCTTGCGCATGGATTTTTCTCTTCCCGAGCTGGAGCGTCTTAGCCCCCACCTATTCGCCGGGCATTGGCTCCCTTCTAGTGGGACCACGGGGCACTCGGGAGGCATCCTTTTAGGTGTGAAGGATGCCACCTTTGAGGTTGGCGGGATGGACCGGGGCGAGTTCTTCGTTAGCATGGAGCTCTTCGAGAGGGCGCTCAACTTCAAATGGGAGGTTGTCATTGTCTATGGGCCGGCGGACCACCGCCGCTCCCCGACCTTCCTTGATGAGCTCCAACGGAAGGTCTCCGCCTCCACCTTCCCGGTGGTTGTTGGAGGGGACTTCAACCTCATCCGCTCTCCCGATGATAAGAATAATGACCGAATCAACCTCCCCAGGATGCAGATGTTCAACGACTGCATCGCGGATCTCGGCCTCCGCGAGCTTGAGCGGACGGGTGCCAGGTTTACCTGGACTAACCGCCAAGCCGACCCGACGCGGTCCGTCTTGGACCGCGTCCTAGTCTCCCCGGAATGGGAACTTAGATGCCCCTTGGCCTCGCTTCGTGCGATTACCCGGATTGGGTCGGACCACGTCCCTCTCCTTCTCTCCACCGCCGATGAACGTCCTCCCACCCCGCCTCGCTTCAGGTTCGAGCTCTTCTGGCTCAACCAAGCGGGCTTCAGGGAGGCGGTCGCGGCCAAGTGGACCTCTGCGCGCTCCTCTCCCCACCGATCCATGTCGGCGGTGGACTCCTGGCAGTTCTGTGCCAAGCTCGGCCGCCAATTCATGAAAGGGTGGGGAGCTAACCTTGGCAGGGACCTCCGCGAACGGAAAAAAGTCCTCCTTGAAGCCATCCAGGCCTTGGATTACCGCGCGGACACCTCCGGGATCTCCCCGGATGAGTGGATGGTGCGATATGATCTCGAGGATCAGCTCGCTACCATCTACACGGATGAAGAAGCTTACTGGAGGCTCCGCGGTACCCAGCGTTGGGTGCTGCGGGGCGATGCTAATACGGCATATTTCCAGGCGATCGCGAATGGGCGACGACGTCGGAACTCCATCCACTGTTTGTGGGATGGTGACTCCCAGCTCGTCCGCCCCTCAGACATCCGGACACATGTAGATGGCTTCTATAAAGCCCTATTCTCCCCCACCCCTCGGGGTGGGATCGCTCTGGCACCCGACACCTGGTCAGGCGCCCAGCTTGTGTCTGTTGCGGACAATGCCGCCTTAGTTGCCCCGTTCTCCGAGGAGGAAGTCCTCGCGGCGATTAAGGGCATGAACGCCTCCTCGGCGCCGGGGCCGGATGGACTGCCAGTCTCCTTTTTTAAAGCATTCTGGCAGACCATCAAACCTGAGATCATGGCTCTCTTTGACGAGTTTTTCTTAGGGACCATGGATCTTGGGCGCCTGAACTATGGGGTAGTCACTCTTATCCCCAAAGTTCCGGGTGCGACGGACATCTGCCAATTCCGACCCATCACTGTGATCAATGTGATTTTTCGGATTCTGGCCAAAGGGTACGCCAATAGGGTGACCCGGCTCGCCGACTCGATCACCCACCCCAATCAGTCGGCTTTCATTCAGGGCCGTTTTATCCTGGATGGGGTGTTGGTCTTCCACGAGGTCCTTCACGAAGTCCGCTCCAAGCACCAACGGGCGGTATTCCTGAAGCTTGATTTCCATAAAGCCTATGACACTGTGCACTGGCCCTTCCTTCGGGAAGTTTTACTCCGTAAGGGCTTTGATGACCGTTGGGTGACCAGAGTTATGCAGCTTGTCTCCTGCGGTCGGACCGCTATTAACATTAACGGTGAGATCGGCCCCTTCTTCCCCACACTCTGTGGGGTCCGCCAAGGCGACCCTTTCTCGCCGTTCCTGTTTAACATGGTGGCCGATGCCCTCGCGGCCATTCTTGACAAAGCCAAATCGGCCGGCCACATTCACGGCGTGGTCCCACACCTTGTAGGAGGGGGGGTTCTCCCTCCTACAATATGCCGATGACACCATAATAATGGTTGAGGGCTCCGAGTCCGATATTGCCAACCTGATGTTCCTCCTCCTCTGCTTCCAACGGATGTCCGGTCTGACCATCAACTTTGATAAGAGCGAGGTGATGGTGCTGGGATACCCACCGGTGGAGGCCCAGGGCATTGCGGACCGGCTTAATTGCCGCCTGGGTTCTTTCCCCACGACCTATCTGGGGATCCCCATTAGTGACTCTCGCCTCACCGTAGCGGACCTCCGCCCTTCCGTGACCCGGATGCAACACCGAGTCGAGCCCTGGAAGGGCCGGTGGCTCTCGAAGGCGGCGCGGGTAATCCTCATCAACTCCTCGCTGGCTAGCCTTCTCTGGTTCCTCATGAGCTTCTATAGACTCCATGAGACGCTTCACCAGGAGGTGGCCAAATATCAGTCCAGATTTTACTGGGCTGGCGAGGGGGACAAGCAAAAATACCATATGGTGAGCTGGCCGGACATTTGCAAACCCAAGGACCAGGGAGGTCTGGGGATCTTATCCTCCCGTCGCATGAACATTGCTCTCCTGACCCGATGGCTATGGCGTATTGCCAACGGGGAGGGCGGCCTCTGGCTTACCATCATTCAGAATAAGTACCTCCGAGGACAACCTCTTGCTTTCTGCCAGCGCTCTAAGGGATCCCAGTTCTGGCAGGCGGTGATTCAGCTCCTCCCCGTGCTCCGGATTGGCACTTCCATCTCGGTGGGTTCCGGGTCCTCGACCCTGTTTTGGCTCGACCGCTGGCTTGGAGATTCCCCTCTGGCCGCCCGCTTCCCGGGCTTATTTGCCATTGCGGCAGATCCCCGAATTTCCGTCGAAGCGGCCCTTATTGACTTAGGGCGCCTCGCCTTTCGGCGCTCCTTTGGCCCCCAGGAGGTTGACGCGTGGGACGCCCTTCTACAGGACATCGCTCTCTTGCCAATGCAGGTAGAGGGCGCCACCGACTCCATGGCGTGGCGTCTGGAGCCCTCGGGATGCTTCTCCACGAAGTCTTTGTATGCTGCCATCGCCCCTTCGCTGGCCCCTGAGCCCTTTAGCCTGATCTGGGACATTCGTCTCCCCCTCAAGATCCGGATATTCCTCTGGCAGTGGATTCGGGGACGTCTCCCCTCTGGGGTGGAAGTCCGCAAGCGCAATGGCCCTGGGGACGAGATGTGTCCCCTGTGCGCCACGATGGAGGATTCGAACCACATTTTCTTCAACTGCTCCACTGCCCAGTTCCTGTGGTCGTGCTTCCGTGAAACGGTCGGCGGACAGTGGTGCAATTCCAACTTCCCTGACCTACTCGCGGAGATCAATGCCTCCTCCCCGCGTTACCGCCATATTAGATGGTTGTGCATTGGGATCCTTGCATGGACGCTTTGGAATATTCGCAACAAGCTCGTTATCTAGAAAGTTCCTTTGCGACGTGCGACTGACGCGATCTTCAAAATGTGTGGCTATTTGCAGCTTTGGTGGCCGCTTAGCCGCACCCAGGACCGGAGCACCATCGACACCCTCCTCACCGACCTTCGATCGATGGCCTTCCGCATGGCGCCCCCGCTTCCGCCACCACCGCCGGAACCTGATTAGGCTGGACCCATCCGTGGCGGTTTTTTTGTGTGTGTTCTTTTGTTCTTAGGGCTTGTTGAGCTGTGCCCTCAGCATTAACCCCTTTGGTACCGTGCGTTCTGTGCGGCTGTGACTTTGAGTGTGTGTTTGTGTGTGTGTGTGTGTGTGAACTCTGTTGGCTGTTTGATTCGGGCGGTTTACTTTATCTATAAAGCGGGGCGAAAGCCTTTTTTGGTGATATGCTCTTTTCGGGCTTCCTTCCTTGCTAAGGTCAGGTTCTTCAGTCTTTGTTTGCCAAAATAAGAAAAGATTCTTCAGTCTTCAGTTCTTCACCATGAGTTAGCGCTTCTATGTTTTGTACCCAGACACTGACAGCCTGAGTAAGTTCCCTGCACAATTTAAAATAAAATTGGCATGGTGATAATTCAGTAGACAGGAACAATCTATCTGCAATATACGACAGCATCAACTAAGGCACTTGTGCCTGCATTGCTACTGAGGTTACCATGAGATGGACACCAAAATTTCAGTTGAAATGTTCTTTCTGGACTCAGCTTCGGATAATTTTTTCTACAGAAAAACACTTTCTTAAAAGGTACGGTGACTCATAATAGCGTCTTTAAAAGTTCAAAGTACAGCACCTATTCTTTTCGTTAGTGTCTTCATGCTCGTCCACCACCACGGCCCCTTTTCCTGCACATACAGAAACAAGTTCTAATGAATTTTTGTGTGAATTCACATAAGTACTAGTTATAACAAAGTTTGCATGCATCATCAAGTCCATTTCCCGGTATATATACACCCAACCAAGTCTGTTTTCCTGGCCATATAATAAGTCTCTGTACCATGCCTTTAAAAAGGCCATTGAAATATGAGCTCTTTTACAGTACCCTTAAATCAACACAGACCGTCCGTTTTCTTTAATCCGACGGATGTTGCTTATTGGTACTCCAGCGCAGAGTGTTAGGGAGTACTAGTACCAAGTGTTAAGGAGTACCTCCAGTTCAAGGGTAAAAACGTGACAGCAGATACATAAAAACAGAAAACGTAACAGAAGATGACAAATAACGTGCGCCTAATATTCAGATCGAACAGTTACCTTGAAGATCCTCAAAAAAAAAAAAGAACAGTTACCTTGAAGGATCTGATTTCTTTTAGGAATACACCGTTTATTTTTTGCGAATAGGAATAAAAGATTTGACTGGATATTGTTTCTACGTGCTTGAACGGCTGCTCGTATGGATTCAATGCACAAGAACTACATGCATCTGCCGGCGTTCTGTTCTTTTTTGCAAGTTCGTCGTTTTCAATCTACGAAGTTCTTACTAACACTCAAGTATCTATATCGGATTTTTGTTCAAATTAAGGACCAATCTCAGCAGTCGAAAATATGCACACATGGAGAAAGGGGTCAAGACGGACGATGAGATATCAAATGCACAAGATCGATGTTACAGAGGTGGAATTGCCTCATACATCAGCAGCGCTACGAGCGAAGTGGAGAAACCATCGGCGGTGTGGCGGCCGAGCATCAGGAAGATAGTTAGACCTGCGAAGAGGATGACTGGTGCGCTGAAGGAAGGGCAGGTCAGCAGTTGAGATGGATACGGGGAAGATCACTTGACGGCGTTCCAAGGGGAGAGCCGCGTGATTGTATCAAAGGATTTTTTTTCATCGACAACGAAATAGACTGGAAGATTTATTAATAAAAAGATTTATTTTGGGAAAATTTTATAGCAACACAAAAGGTCCATAATACCCCTTAGAATCGATGGTTGGATTTAATTGGTACTCCCTGTTCTATTTTGGAGTACCAGGGTACCGTAAAAGAGCTCTGAAATATACTGGACCAGTAGGATTTTTGTTTCATTTGGCTAATTACAGATACAGAAACCTACAGCTACGATTTCAATGCTCCAATTGAATCAGGACTGCTGGCGCTGCATGCCTGTATGATTCTAGCAAAGGTGCACTTAACAAACTGAATCTTATACAATCATACATACCCGCAAGTCGAGGTCCTGACATTCTTGTTGCTGAGGCTCTTCACTTTGCTGCACACGTACTCAACACTCTCACTGAGAGTAGCCTTCCTGTCCTCTTTGAAATTCCAAAGCTGGGCTACAATGGTTCTGTCACTCAGCTTGCCACATTCCTTTAACTCCAAGAAACTATTCACCAAAGCCTTCACCAAAGCCTTGTAAGACTCTTCCCCCCACGTAGCCCGCAGCTCTTGTAGCTTAACGTCATCGTCATTAATAGTCTCCTAATCACACAAGTAGCGATGTAGCACATAACTTGTCACCTCCAAGAACCGGTGGACCATAAGCTATGGTCTGTACAAGAACTCAGCGTACCTCAGAAATGCCTCCAGTTGTGTCACACTTGAAGGGATACCACTCTGGGTTCATGAGCTGCTCCTGCCAAAATTTGCACAGCCGAGAAGCTTCCGCCTCGGCTTCTTTGCGGAGAAACTTCCGAAGGCATGCCAGTAGGAATGGCCTCTCACTCAACTGCCCCATGTACTTTACGGTGATATTCTGTCTACCAACACCACCCATATCAAGAAATCCCTGGACATCAACTTATAATGTCAATTTTCATTTCATAATCTTCCGCATGGTGTGACAGGAATGCGTGTAGTATCTAATATTGATAAGAGGGTGAAAATGATTATGGATATGACTGAACCTTGATGAGCTCAGCGTTGATATTTGAAGTTTCTTCTCTAACATCGCGAAGCTCAGCACTCAAACCTTGTTCATGACTGTTCATAACACACAGAATTTCCGCAGCCTCATGCTCCTCAGCATCTTCACCAGCATGTCCCTCAGATTGCCGTTTTCTTTTCTGCACTGATGTTATTTGCACCTGCTTTTATAGTGATGTAGCGGGGTAAGTATGGCAGAATAGGAAAAGCAAGAGAATGGCCGGAAAATACACAGGAGCTCCTGGGTGCTCCACACCCCTATACCACACCCCTATACGAATATTAAATGTAAAAAATACCAAAAAAAAAGAAACTGAAATTTGGGGATATCAAACCTGGTTTCTCAATCTACTCCCGTGTGAAATTTCATGAAAAATACCAGAAAACGTATCCGTGGCGAAGGAAATACTGTCCGAACAAAAATCTATCCAAACAGTTTTTTTTTCTATACATAGGAAATTTTTGTCTTTTTTGCCACGAATACATTTCCTGGTATTTTTTCACGAAATTTCACACGGGAGCAGATCGGGAACCCAGGTTTGATATCCCAAAATCTCAGTTTTTTTTTCAAATTTCTCGGTATTTTTTTTGAATTTAATGTTCGTATAGGGGTGTGGAGCACCCGGGTGCTACAAATCCGCTTCCGAGAATGGCCACTCATTATACTAGTCTAGCAATGAGTGACCCAAAATGCACTCATTTTTTTACAGTACTTCACATAAATATGCAACAAGATGATAATTGCAATCAGTAAAATGAAGAACACTTCTAAAAGAGCATAGACACGATCAGACGAGGGAGCCAACAAGGCATAAAAGTGCAACTCAAAATGTGCAGAATAATTGCTTTGCAAAATAGTTTTGCTGTAATTAGATGAGCAGAACTATCTTGCAAAGGATCTATAAACATTCATGGCATCACATTCTTCCTAAGCAGTAAAGACCAGTAACACACTATCCCAGTAACACACTTATCCTTAGAATTATCACATTCACAGATAAGCATTTACTTACCCTTCCAGACTGGTTATGCTCACGACCACTTCCCTGTGCCGGCGTATCGCTTGCCTCACTTGCTTGGAGCTTTCTCTTTAGAGATTGAATCTCTGCTTCCAGCTCTTCATTCCTTTTAACGAGCTCCTCCTTCGCAGCGATAAGTTGAAGCCTTGCTGTCCATGATATTATCAAAAGTGGTAAGAATGATGCCACGGTTTTCTTATCACTAGTGCAAGTGCAATGCACGTTTCGACCAATGCACAGTTTTGTTTGCGTGTGACAGGAGATTTGTAAACAATGCGAGTAATTACAGATTGGTAGGATTGACTGGTAACCATTGGGGGGCTTCAGATAACAGATAACTGATTGTAATAAACATCATTGGAGCAACGTTGGCTGTTCGATTTGATGGCTAGGATTAAAGTGTTGCCTTCAGAGAAATGGCGTTTAAAAAAAGCCAACAAAATCCGTTATTATAGCGCAAACAACATATGAGGATGATCCTAAGCAAACAGAGCAGCGGTTACCCTTATGTTCTTGCTCCACCTTCTCCTTTTCTTCGAGGAGTCCGTGAAGCGCGGTGTGGATGCCGGTGTATTCATGGCTGCAGTATTCGTGGTAGTTCATCTTGGAGCAAACATATGAACCGAGTCCGGAGAGGCGCGCAAGCCAGCCACCACTTGCATCTCCGGCCTCTGCCATGAGCGCCGATAGTCTGCAGGTGCAGGGGCATAGTACCATGGCAAAGATTAATTCGAGTTTTATCCACTGGATAGAGTGGAAATCGACTGCCTCGCTTCAGTAAATGACCAAACGCGGGAACCCCGAAGATTCCTAGTGAAAAGAGGGGGGAAATGCGGGTTCTTGCAATTTTTTCAAGGGAGGTGGGGAAAGGGTTAGGGCTTCCGTACCAAGAGAGGAAATCAGCCCAGTGGAGAGAGGCCGCGTGGCTTCGCCGGAAGGACGGACGCTCCTGCTTCTTATCCTGCTTCTTCTACGGCGCCGGGACGGAGAGAGTATGATTGATTGCTCACTGCATTGTGCGTTTGGTACTCTCTGCTCAGAGTTCAGTTCTTGTTTCTCTCCTGACGGAGAAGAGGAGGGGAAGGAAAGACGAGGGAGGGGCGCGTGCCTGTAAACGTGGGGTGAGCTTCCGGCTCGCCGTCTTCCCGGAAGTGGCGCTCGTTGGTGACCCACATGTCAGTCGGAGAAACAGCTGGCAGCCTCGGATGTTGTTTTCTTTTCTCACGAAAAAAGACCGGACGAGTCTAGCCAGCGGCCCGGCTGCTCGCTAGCCGTCGCGAGCGGCCAGCCTAAAATGAAAATTTTTGATCCCTAATCAATAAAGGGTAGTAATTTGTCCCTTTAATTGATAAAAAATTAATTATATTTTAAAGAAAGTACCACATAAACAGAAAAGTATTAATAAATATTCATGTGAAGCGAACGCATTTAATTTGAGTTTCTAAATTTTTAAATCGCGTATCGCATTTAAGATTCGTTTTCACCGTTGAAACCCTCGTGACGTGCTCTTCGAATCTAGATCTCGCATGGGTATGTTCCGACGAACTTTTTTATGTGCAATTTAGTCTTCGTTTGGTGCAACTAGTTGACCGTCGATGTGCAAATTTTCCCTCTAACCGTGGACATGCAGTTTTCACTGATGGCACCACCCCATACTACTCCCTAACAGTGAAATGTACAATTTCGCCTACTGCCCCGGCTAACTACCCTGGCTAACTGCTTGTACGTGTGCACAACCCCCACTGCCGCGTGCGAGGGACTATCCCATAAGAGTGTGCCAACCTGCAGTCTGTGTGTGAGCAACTATGCCGGCCAGAGTGTTCAACTCCGCAGTCGCGCGTGAGCAGCTGCCCCATTGTGCATGTGCAACCCTCGCAGCATTGTGTGTGCGACTATGCGGACGAGAGTGTACAACTCTACAGCCACACATGTGCGACTATGCCGACATGAATGTGCAACTCCGCGGCCGGGCGTGAGCACTTCCCACAACAATACATGTGCGACTATGCGGATGAGATTGTGCAACTCCATGGCCACACATGTGCGACTATGCCGTCGAGAGTGTGCAACTCCACGTGTGTGTGAGCACCTGTCGCAGCGGTACGTGTGCGACTATGCAGACGAGAGTGTGCAACTCCATGGCCACACATGTGCGACTATTGAAAGAACATGATGTGCCCCCATGTTTGGTTTTGGTAATTGATGACAATCTCTATGGACTAATGGTTGCATTGAGTTATATTTGAAGGATTTGTCCATAGGCTTTTCTTGAAGTCCATGTGTTGGTTTCAAGGAGTTTATTAGTTGACCAAGGTGCTATTAAGGAATTATCCAAAGATCGGTCATGTGAGTGTTGAGCTTATTGCAAGCATGTCTTGAAGAAGAAGATTGTGTGATCATTCATGTCTACCTTCAAGACATCATCCAAATGAAGATAGTTGGAAAGATTCAACACACAAAGCGCACACGATGTACCGAGGGATCAAGTGATCCCATGGTATGGTAAGCATTGTCCATTACGCTTTGTGTGCTAACCCATGGTCTTCGTGAGAGTTCTTTGTGGGGTTAGGTTGCGGTGTGCATCTTCAAGTGGAGCATCACGAAAAGATCAAATGCTTGAAGCTTGCCGTCCATTGTGGTGACAATGGATTTGTGAAGATGTGCGGAAGAGTGGCTCACCCATAGTGGAGTATGGGGAAGCAATCAACTAGTCTTCTTTGAGCCAACGCAATCAAGAAAGGTGGTCCAACTTGAGGGAGTCAAGATCGTCATCATCTAGCTCAAGTGGACCATGTGCAAGGCAAAGGTTTGCCCTTGATAGGTTTTCTATTTTACCGGTCTCATGGTAGTTGTGGGAGACCGGGTTATAGGATCGATTGCCGTACTATCAAGGGGGGCTCTCGATGAGTAGCTTGATCGTATCGTTCGTAGAGAGCTCAAACCATTGCATCCTTGCATCATCTTTATTGGTTCTTGTTTGGTTCTTCTCCTTGTGAGATTTGGAGCTTTTGGTCATCTTGTTGACAAGCTCGAGTTCATCGAAAACGGAGTTCGCGTGCATCTTCTATGATGTTTTCGATGTTGGAGGGTATGCCGGTTCTTCTCTGTTGGAGGTTTCACTCCTTTGTTTGTTAGGCATACCTCCCCTGCCTCTTCTTAGTATAACCAGTCGCTGTTTTGATGCTACTCGTCTTCCTCTATCCAACAAGCTTGAGTTTGCTCAATTCGGAGCTCATTTGCAGAAGTTATGGCAGTTCTGGTTTTCCTTGGAGTATACTTGTTTTCGTGGAAGTGGCATAAGGATGGCGCCGGCGGTAGTACCGCTGGGCCGGAGCGTCAGTACCGCTTATCGCCACAAGCGGTAGTACCACCGTCCCACAGCGGTAGTACCGCCCATGGCCATAAGCGGTAGTACGGCTCCGGTTCCGCGCTGGTACCGCCTCGACTCAATACGTGGTTTTCTCGTGTCGGGTTCAGCGGCAGTAGTAGCGGCAGTACCGCCCGTGTGCGGTAGTACCGCGGCTACCACCGCCCCTAGTGCCGCTTAATGACCCTCCTCCCTGTTCCTTCTCCCTGTGCTCGTGGTAGGCGCTGTGCGCGGTCCCATCGGTGGTACCGCTGGGCCAAGCGGCAGTACCGCTGCGGCCAACGGTAGTACCGCTTGTTCCAGCGGTAGTGCCGCTCATTCGGCTCTGCCTCGCCCTCTGTTTTGCTCCGCTCTCTGTGTTCTACCGCCCGGGCGGTAGTACCGCTCGTGCGCGGACAGAGCACATAACGGTTGAGTTCGGGAGCTCCTATTAAAGGGGGTCTTCTTCCCCATTCAACCTTATCCTTTGAGCTCGTGTTCTTCCCCATTGTTGACCTTCTTCGAGCTTGCTAACTCTCAATCCCTCCATGGATTCTTGCTAGTTTTTAAGGGAAAAGAGAGAGGAGATCTAGATCCATATTTCCACCAATCACTTTCTCCTCTATGTGAGGGGAACCCTTTGGATCTAGATCTTGGAGTTCTTGGTGTTCTCCTTTTCGTTCTTCCTCTCATTTTCCTCCCTAGCATTTGTTGCTTTGGTGGGATTTGGGAGAGAAGGACTTGGGCACTCCGTGTGCCCTTGCCATTGCATTTGGTGCATCGGGTTGAGTTCTCCACGGTGATACGTGGAAGTTACAAGTTGAGAAACTTATTACTCTTGGGTGCTTGGTACCCTTGAGATTGTTCCTCTTGGGTGCTTGGGCGCCCTAGACGGTTGAGGTCACCTCGGAGCCATATTCCATTGTGGTGAAGCTTCGTGGTGGCGTTGGAAAGATAGCCCCAACCTTTATGGTGTTCGGAGCTCAATCATTGTGGTGTAAAGCTCCGAGCAAGCGTCGGGGTCTCCAATTAGGTTGTGGAGATCGCCCCGAGCAACTTGACGGGTTCGGTGACCGCCCCCAAGGGTTGCCATTTGTACGGGTTCGGTGATCGCCCTCAAGGGTCCCTTAGTGGAATCACGACATCTTGCATTGTGCGAGGGCGTGAGGAGATTACGGTGGCCCTAGTGGCTTCTTGGGGAGTATTGTGCCTCCACACCGCTCCAAACGGAGATTAGCATCCGCAAGGGTGTGAATTTCGGGATACATCGTTGTCTCCGCGTGCCTCGGTTATCTCTTACCCGAGCCCTTTACTTATGCACTTTACTTTGTGATAGCCATATTGTTTCTTGTCATATATCTTGCTATCACTTAGTTGTTTACCTTGCTTAGCATAAGTTGTTGGTGCACATAGGTGAGCTTAGTTGTTTTAGGTTTTGTGCTTGTCAAATTAACCGTTAGGTTTATTCGCATTTGTTCAAGCCTAAACCGTAATTATTTTAAAGCGCCTATTCACCCCCCCTCTAGGCGACATCCACGATCTTTCAACTATGCCGATGAAAGTGTGCAACTCCACAGCCATGCATGTCTGACTGTACCGATGAGAGTCTCCAACTCACGATAATGCATGTGCGACTATGCCGACAAGAGTGTGTGTGCGATTATGCTGGCGAGAGTGTGCAACCCCGCGGCCACGCATGTTGGACTATGCCGGTGAGAGTCTGCAACTCCACAGCCGTGCGTGAGCATCTCCCGCGCCCATGCATGTGCGACTATGCCGGTGAGAGTGTGCTCCGTGGCCACGCATGTGCAACTGTGCCGACGAGAGTGTGCATGCGAGAGTGTGCAACTACGCGGCCACACATGTGCGACTATAACATGAGTGTGCAACTCTGTGGTCACGCATGTGCGACTATACCGATGAGAGTATGTAAATTTGTGGCTGTGCGTGTGTTACTATGCAGACAAGAGTGTGCAGCTTCGTGGTCGTGCGTGCGCGACTATGCCTCCGCACGTGTGGAACTTCCGCAATCGTGCATGAGTTACTATGCCGACGACAACGTGCATCTTTGTGGCCGCGCGTGTGCGATGAGACTATGCAACTCTATGGTCGTGCGTGCGCGACATGCTTCCACATTGCAGCAGAAGTTGGTCGAGTTTACAACGTTGCGCGTCTAGCTATATGAGCAATGCGAGCACGAACATCATCAAACCATCTTAGTATTGTTGTGTTGTGCAACTTTTTAAATGTCGTATCTAACCGAGAACTACTATTTATGCAACCACAACCACTATGGATGCCAACTAAAATGTGAAGACCACTATATCTGAAAAAGAGATACATACTACCAAAATGTAGGACCAATCCATGTGTCACCATTCAGCTAATTACGCGTCAAAAAAGTGAAAACAACTCCAAAAGCAATATGCAACACACGCATATCCTTATAACGAAGGCTCAATCTGAATTGCAAAAGTAGCCAAGTACTCCCTCCATTTCACAATGTAGTGCCTATAGATTTTTCTGAAAGTCAAACTTTGTCAACTTTGACCAAGTGTATAGAGAAAACTCTCTACACCTACAATACCAAACATGTACATTCTGAAAATATAACATATGATGTATCCAATGGTGTGTATTTGGTATTCTAGATGTACCTACTTTTCTCCATAAATATGGTCAAAGTTTGTAATGTTTGACTTTTGAGAAAATCTATAGGCACTACATTGTGGAATGGAGGGAGTAGTGGGTAGCAGAAGGAGGTCTTGCGATGATGGCGTTGACCTGAGGCTGCATCCAGATCTCGTGGTGAACTGGGGCGTCGTTCTTGGCCGTGCCGTATAGGCGGCCCGCCACAGCAGCCGCTCCGTCGTCCTTGGCCCCCGCCATCGGCAACAGCAGCATCGACTATGGGGAGGAAGCGGAGGAGCAAGGCAGCACCATGAGAGGAAAGGGCAGGAGAGGGGTGGCGCCATGGGAAGAAAGGGGAAGAGCAGGTCTGTGCCATGGCGAGAGGAAGGGAAGGGGAGGAGCAACGCCATGGGAAGCAAGGGGAAGAGCAGGGCGGCGCCATTAGGAGGAAGGAGAGGAGCGGCAGGGGAGGCAACACCGCGGTGGAGAAATTGGTTAAGAAAAAGAGCGTGTCGTGTAGCTAATCTCATCTCCGACCAAGTCGCACCTGCAGGTGGGACTCACGACAACACGATCCATCATGTGGCGAGGAGCCGACCGCTCGATTCAGCCAGCGAGCGTGCACGCACTGTTAAGTACTCCTCCGTTTCATAATATAAGAACGTTTTGACAATACACTAATATAAAAAATGTTCTTATATTATGGGATGGATGGAGTAATTGGGAAAATACCACACCCAACAAAGACCATACCCATGTTCGGAACGCTCTCAATGTTGCACAACGGTACACTACAGGAGTAATAATATCCGAGCAGAAAGAACAGGAACCTGATCATTAGAGCATCTCCAGCCGTTGTTCCCCCATGACGTTTTTTCGTCCGGCTAGGGCAGCGCCAGCGCAAAATTTGGGCTGGGGGGCAAATATTTCCAGCCGTGTCCACTCCCAAGCATCTCTGCACCTCGACGAGGAGGAGCGTGGCGGTAGCTCGGAGGTCCACGAGCGCGTGGCGCGCAGCAAGGAAGCGGTCGGGCGCCACCGCTCCTCGAGCTCGCCCTGCGGCGGCGGCGGCACCCCCGGGCCGGTGACGATGTCGAGGAGGCCCCGGCCACGCGGTGGTGCGCCTCGGCCACGACGGCGAGCAAGCAGAGGGCGAGGTCGCCATCCCCTTCCTCTGCATCTTGCGGACAGCCGAACCAGGCGGTGACGGCGACGCGTGGTTTATGGCCGGTGAGCCACTCCCCGATGCAGTCCGGATGGAACGCGTGGCTGCACTTGGGGAGGGGGCGGAGCTAGTCGCCGTCCTCGAACTCGCTAAGGCAGATGGCGCACTCGAGCACGGCCGCGTCGTCGTCACCCTTGTCTCCCTCGTCCTTCGCCCAGAGCGCCCTCGCCTCAGCGTAGGTCATGGCGGGGAACAAGGCGACCACATCCGGGTTGAGCTCGCACGGCCGGGCCTACTGCTGCTACTTGATACGTCTCCGTCGTATCTATAATTTTTTATTGTTCCATGCCAATATTATTCAACTTTCATATACTTTTGGCAACTTTTTATATTATTTTTGGGACTAACATATTGATCTAGTGCCCAGTGCCAGTTCCTGTCTGTTGCATGTTTTATGTTTCGCAGAAACCCCATATCAAACGGAGTCCAAACGGGGTAAAAACGGACGGAGAATTATTTTGGAATATTTGTGATTTTTGGGAAGTAAAATCAACACGAGACGGTGCCCGAGGTGGCCACGAGACAGGGGCCCACACCCTCTCCAGGTGGGCGCGCCCCCCACCCTCCTGGGCCACTCGTAAGGCGGTTGATGCCCTTCTTTGGCCGCAAGAAAGCTAATTTTTGGAAAAAGATCTGGGCGAAGGTTTCAATCCAATCAGAGTTACGGATCTCCGGATATAAAAGAAACGGTGACAGGGCAGAATCCCAGAACGCAAAAACAGAGAGAGACAGAGAGATAGATCCAATCTCGGAGGGGCTCTCGCCCCTCCCACGCCATGGGAGCCAAGGACCAGAGGGGAAACCCTTCTCCCATCTAGGGAGAAGGTCAAGGAAGAAGAAGAAGAAGGGGGGCTCTCTCCCCCTTGCTTCCGGTGGCGCCGGAGCGCTGCCGGGGGCCATCATCATCACCGCGATCTTCACCAACACCTCCACCATCTTCACCAACATCTCCATCACCTTTCTCCGTCTATATTCAGCGGTCCACTCTCCCGCAACCCGCTGTACCCTCTACTTGAACATGGTGCTTTATGCTTCATATTATTATCCAATGATGTGTTGCCATCCTATGATGTCTGAGTAGATTTTCATTGTCCTATCGGTGATTGATGAATTGCTATGATTGGTTTGAGTTGCATGTTTTATTATTGGTGCTGTCCTATGGTGCTCTCCGTGTCGCGCAAGCGTGAGGGATCCCCGCTGTAGGGTTTGCAATATGTTCATGATTTGCTTATGGTGGGTGGCGTGAGTGACAGAAGCACAGACCCGAGTAAGTAGGTTGTTTGCGTATGGGATAAAGGGGACTTGATACTTTAATGCTATGGTTGGGTTTTACCTTAATGAATCTTTAGTAGTTGCGGATGCTTGCTAGAGTTCCAATCATAAGTGCATATGATCCAAGAAGAGAAAGGATGTTAGCTTATGCCTCTCCCTCAAATAGAATTGCAATAGTGATTATCGGTCTAGTAACGTAGTCAATTGCTTAGGGACAATTCCACAACTCCTATCACCACTTTTCCACACTCGCTATATTTACTTTATTGTATTTTCATCTAAACATCCCCTAGTTTATATTTACGCTTTCTTTATTATCTTGCAAACCTATCCTATCACACCTACACAGTACTTCTAGTTTCATACTTGCTCTAGGTAAAGCGAACACTAAGCGTGCGTAGAGTCGTATCAGTGACAGATAGGACTTGAGAGGATATTTGTTCTACCTTTAGCTCCTCGTTGGGTTCGACACTCTTACTTATCGAAAGAGGCTACAACTATCCCGTATACTTGCGGGTCATCACTACTCCTGCCGCGACAGCACGAGGAATTGAAGGAATGCCCTAGAGGCAATAATAAAGTTGTTATTTTATATTTCCTTATTCACGATAAAGGTTTATTATTCATGCTAGAATTGTATTGATCGAAAACTTAAATACATGTGTGGATACATAAACAAATACTGTGTCCCTAATAAGCCTCTACTAGACTAGCTCGTTGATCAAAGATGGTTAAGGTTTCCTAACCATAGACATGTGTTGTCACTTGATAACGAGATCACATCATTAGGAGAATGATGTGATGGACAAGACCCATCTGTTAGCTTAGCATATGATCGTTCAATTTATTGCTACTGCTTTCTTGAATGTCAAATACATGTTCCTTCGACCATGAGATCATGCAACTCCCGGCTACCAGAGGAATACCTTGTGTGCTATCAAACATCACAAAGTAACTCGGTGATCATAAAGATGCTCTACAGGTATCTCCAAAGGTGTCTGTTGAGTTGGCATGGATCAAGATTGGGATTTGTCACTTCGAAGAGGACGTCTAACTTGTTTTTGCAGGGCATGTCGTGATGTGATATGGTCAAGACGTGATGTGATATACGTTGTTGTATGAGATGATCATGTTTTGTAATATCGACAACCGGCAGGAGCCTTAGGGTTGTCTCTTAATTATTGTATGAAATGCAAGCGCCATGTAATTGCTTTACTTTATCGCTATGCATTAGCAATAGTTTTAGAAGCAATAATTGGCGAGACGACCCCGACGCACGATGGAGATCAAGGTGTCGAGTCGGTGACGATGGAGATCGTGATGATGCTTTGGAGATGGAGATCAAAAGCACAAGATGATGATGGCCATATCATGTCATATATTATGATTGCATGTGATGTGTATCCTTTATGCATCTTATTTTGCTTAGAACGATGGTAGCTTTATAAGATGATCCCTTCACGAAATTTCAAGATAAAAGTGTTCTCCCCGAGTATGCACCGTTGCTAAAGTTCGTCGTTTTGAAGCACCTCGTAATGATCGGGTGTGATAGACTCTACGCCCATATACAACGAGTGCAAGACAATTTTACACAAGCAGAATACTTAGGTTAAACTTGACGAGCCTAGCATGTATATACATGGTCTCGGAACACTAGGGACTGAAAGTTCGAACGTGAGACATATAGTACATATGATCAACATAGAGTTCACCATTGATGACTACCCCATCTCACGTGATGATTGGACATGGGTTAGTTGATTTGGATCATGTATTACTTAGATAACTTGAGGGATGTTAATTTAAGTGGGAGTTCATTAGTAATTTGATTAATTGAACTTAATTTATCATGAACTTAGTCTTAATAGTTTTGCATATCTATGTTGTAGATCAATGGCCCGTGCTACCGTTCCCCTGAATTTTAATGCATTCCTAGAGAAAGCTAAGTTGAAAGATGATGGTAGCAACTACACGTACTGGGTCCATAACTTGAGGATTATCCTCATTGCTGCACAGAAGAATTATTTCCTTGATGCACCGCTAGGTGACAGACCTGCTGCAGGAGCTACTGGAGATGTTATGAATGTCCGGCAGACTCGATCTGACGACTACTCTATAGTTCAGTGTGCCATGCTTTACGGCTTTGAACTGGGACTTCAAAGACGTTTTGAACGTCATGGAGCATATGAGATGTTCCAAGAGCTGAAGTTGATATTTCAAGATAATGCCCAGGTTGAGAGATATGAAGTCTCACAAGTTCTATAGTTGCAAGATGGAGGAGAATAGGTCTATCAGTGAACACATACTCAAAATGTCTGGGTATCATAACCACTTGACTCAGCTGGGAATTGATCCTCCAGTTGAGAGTGTTATTGACAGAGTTCTTCAATCATTGCCGCCAAGCTACAAAGACTTCGTGATGAACTATAATATGCAAGGGATGGAGAAAACAATTCCTGAGCTCTTCGCGATGCTGAAATCGGCGGAGGTTGCAATCAAGAAGGAGCATCAAGTGTTGATGGTTAAAAAGAGCACTAGTTTCAAGAAAAAGGGCAATGGAAAGAAATGGAACTTCAAGAAGAACGGAAAGCAAGTTGCCGCTCCCGTGAAGAAGCCCAAAGCTGGACCTAAGCCTGAAACTGAGTGCTTCTACTGCAAAGGAAGTGGTCACTGGAAGCGGAACTGCCCCAAGTATTTGGCGTATAAGAAGGATGGCAAAGTGAACAAAGGTATATTTGATATACATGTTATTGATGTGTTCCTTACTAAAGCTCGCAGTAGCGTCTAGGTATTTGATACTGGTTCGGTTGCTCATATTTGTAACTCAAAATAGGAGTTGCGGAATAAACGAAGATTGGCTAAGGACGAGGTGACGATGCGCGTTGGGAATGGTTCCAAGGCTGATGTCATCGCCGTTGGCACGCTACCTCTACATCTACCTTCGGGATTAGTTTTATACCTTAATAATTGTTATTTGGTGCCAGCGTTGAGCATGAACATTATATCTGGATCTTGTTTAATACGACGGTTATTCATTTAAGTCAGAGAATTATGGTTGTTCTATTTATATGAGTAATATCTTTCATGGTCATGCACCCTTGAGGAATGATCTATTCTTACCGAATCTCGATCGTAGTGATACACATATTCATAATATTGACGCCAAAAGATGAAAAGTTGATAATGATAGTGCAACATACTTGTGGCACTGCCGTTTAGGTCATATTGGTGTAAAACGCATGAAGAAACTCCATGCGGATGGACTTCTGGAATCACTTGATTATGAATCATTTGATACTTGCGAACCGTGCCTCATGGGCAAGATGACTAAAACTCCGTTCTTCGGAACAATGGAGCGAGCTAATGACTTATTGGAAATAATACATACCAATGTATGCGGTCCAATGAGTGTTGAAGCACGTGGCGGGTATCGTTATTTTCTAACCTTTTGTGACACCCAAAAAAATTTTATTTTTGGTTTTATCAAAATCTTTTATTTGATTTGAGGAGGGTATTTAAATTTTCTTCTAAAGAACTCTCCCTCTGAACTATGAAAGTAAACATGATGCATATGAAAGTACTCGCAAGACAGTTCGGACATAAGATATAATAAATGTAAACATGATGCATATGAACAGATTAACAAGCGCACTCAAACAATGACATAGTAATGCATGGAAAATAAAAGGGAAGTCGGGCGGTAGTCCTCCCGAAATCCCAAAGTAATACTGAGGGCCAATCGAGTGTCTGAATGACTCCTCGAAAGGATATAAAAGAAATAACAATGCCGCAGTCGGGCGTCAGGGCGACACCACATAAAGGGCTTATAATAGAATATAAAAGACAGTGCGTGCCACAGTCGGACGTCTGAGCGACATCACATAAAGGGCTTATATCAAAAGTAAATAACAAGAGTGCCACAGTCGGACGTCTGAGCGACATCACATAAAGGGCTTAAATCAAAAGTAAATAACAAGAGTGCCACAGTCGGACGTCTGAGCGACATCACATAAAGGGCTTATATCAAAAGTAAATAACAAGAGTGCCACAGTCGGACGTCTGAGCGACATCACATAAAAGGGCTTATATCAAAAGTAAATAACAAGAGTGCCACAGTCGGACGTCTGAGCGACATCACATAAAGGGCTTATATCAAAAGTAAATAACAAGAGTGCCAAATTGAAGCGCGGGTCAGAAGAGTGGATGCATTAGGAAGCTACTGGCAAGAGCTGAGAGGTAGAGGTGCACGCACGGGGGTGAATCGAGCTGGATCCCGTGGCGGGTCGAGGCGGCCGGAGTCGGGGAAGAAGGCTCCCTCGGGGCTCTTCCAGTGGCTTGGCGTGGTATTGGTGGAGTGCAGAGGTGGTGTGGGTTCGAGTTCGAGCTCGGGGCCTCCTTTTATAGGCGATCCGAGGGGGTGGCCGTGAACGGGATAGCTCCGGCGAGCGATTACGGCGAGGCAAGGGTTGGGAAGGGGGTTTAGGGGGCTAGGCACCATCAGGGAAGATCACTGGTGCCGTTCCACCGCTAAACCTCAGTCGGGCAAGGCGTAATGCGCCGATCCTCGACGGGGCGGCCGTACGGGCACGGCGGCGGCAGAGAGCGCGCTCCGCGCCTAGCAGTTCACGACGAAGGATGGTAGCGTGCACGGGTGAGTGGATGGCCACGCGGCGGCCTCGGGTGGCTTGGGCGGCGCTGGGCGGCGCCGTCCATGCTGCGCCTCTCTCTGGCAGCCTCAAAGCCGCTGCTGCCGTCGCTCACGGGTGGCGCACCTCCTCCTGCTCATCGCCGATGCCCGCAAACTTCCAGGCGATCGTGCGGCGCATGGATAAGAAGGAGGGAACAGGGAGCAAGGCGCCACCGTGGCACTGGCGAGATTGAGAACGTGCTCTGAAGAAAACGACAGTGGTTTACTGAAACTGTTTACTGAACTTCTGAACATTGACAGAAACAATGTCCATCAGGTGTTCGACGAAATGATTTGGCATGAAGAATTTTTTTTCTGGAGCTGGGACTTGGTGAGGTGACCTCTCAATGCACCCAGAGGCTGCCTGATTTTTCTCAGATTTTTAGGAGGAGAAAACAAATGAATTTCATCAAATTTGGCAAATAAGGTCCAAACTTGCAGCAAGTACAATTTGAAATATTTGAACTGGAGACCAGTGGATCTTCATGGATCTAGGTTGAGGGCTCTAAGGACTAGCCAGGGAAATTGGTTTGGAGGCAAAACTCAAAGTAGAAATGGTAGTTCCTTTGTAAATCTCCAAGAGCCAAAGTAGAGGGCAGAAATTATTTTTGATGAGAAATAAATGAAAGAAAATTTCATGGGGAGGTGCAAACTGCTAGATTTGAAATATATCATGATCCAAAGATGGGGAAAGGCTTTTCGGAGGGGATTTCCACTAAGGTCATGGCAAGAGGGATTTTTGAAAGGGGAAAAGATCACTCCAAAAGCCATAGGATTATTTAAAAGATTTTCAAATATATTTTTTTTTTCCAAAAGAAAAACATTTGAGCCAACATGAGATGAAAAACCTCCTTGACCAACAATCAAGTCTAGGATGAAACCAAACAAAACATTTGTCATAAAAAAGGAATTTTTTTGGGAGGGAGAGTTCTTTAGAAGAAAATTTAAATACCCTCTTCAAATCAGAAGATTTTGATAAAACCAAAACTAAAACTTTTGGGTGTCACAGCACCTACCCCCTTAGGAAAAATCTCGTCCCCGAGATTTCAGCTGATCCTCAAATAGATGTGGGTACTCTGCCTGAAGGAAATCTTCTCTTTCCCATGTAGCTTCATCC
Organism: Aegilops tauschii subsp. strangulata; assembly: GCF_002575655.3. Taxonomy (NCBI): domain Eukaryota; kingdom Viridiplantae; phylum Streptophyta; class Magnoliopsida; order Poales; family Poaceae; genus Aegilops; species Aegilops tauschii. Next base: position 427,747,329 of record NC_053037.3, on the reverse strand, counting down.
TCGGTGTGATTGCTCCACTGAACCTTGAAAAATTTTATCGTTTTCTGACGGGTCCTCCTTTCAGACTCTTCCAATATCTTCACTGGTTGCTCTCTGTAGGTGAGGTCTGGTTGCACATCAATGCTTTCATGAGATACCTGCTTTTCCGGGTTACTCACACATTTCCTCAACTGTGAGACGTGGAACACGTCGTGGACGTCTGACAGCTCCTTGGGTAGGTCTAGTTTGTAGGCTACTGTGCCTCTTCGTGCAATCACACCGAATGGTCCAATAAATCTTGGGGCTAGCTTCCCCTTAATTTTGAACCGTTGTAGGCCTCGCATAGGAGACACTCGGAGGAATACGTAATCACCGGGTTCAAAGCTGACCTCACGATGTTTTCGATCGTAATAGCTCTTTTGTCGGCTTTGAGCTGTCTTGAGTCTGTCCCTGATCTGTTTAACCTTCTCCTCGGCTTCTTTGAGCATGTCTTGGCCGAAGATACGACTGTCACCTGTTTCTGACCAATTTAGTGGGGTACGACACCTCCGTCCGTACAATGCTTCAAAAGGTGCCATTTGTAAGCTGGCCTGGTAACTGTTGTTGTAAGCAAACTCGGCATACGGCAAACTTTCTTCCCAACTGGATCCATAGGTGAGCACACAGGCTCTCAGCATGTCCTCTAGGATTTGGTTCACGCGTTCCGTTTGTCCATCCGTCTGAGGGTGGTACGCTGTACTGAATGCTAGTTGCGTGCCCAGAGCTTGTTGTAAGTGATCCCAGAATTTAGAGACAAATTGAGTGCCTCGGTCGGATATTATAGTCTTTGGGACTCCATGCAGACAAAGTAATACTGAGGGCCAATCGAGTGTCTGAATGACTCCTCGAAAGGATACAGATGAAATAACAATGCCGCAGTCGGGCGTCAAGGCGACACCACATAAAGGGCTTATAATGGAAAAATAAATAACAGTGCGTGCCACAATCGGACGTCTGAAGCGACATCACATAAAGGGCTTATATCAAAAGTAAATGACGGGCGTGCCACAGTCGGACGTCTGAGCGACATCACATAAAGGGCTTATATCAAAAGTAAATAACAAGAGTGCCACAGTCGGACGTCTGAGCGACATCACATAAAGGGCTTATATCAAAAGTAAATAACAAGAGTGCCACAGTCGAACGTCTGAGCGACATCACATAAAGGGCTTATATTTCATAACTTGATATTTCAGCAGTTCAAGAAATTAAGTCATTTCAAGGGAATATTCAGGTACGAGATAAACAAAAGTTAGTCCATCCACATGAATAACAATTCAACGGGTATGCTACTCAAGCTTGCTCACCGGGGATTTACCACGAGGACTGACATAGATATGGATATACTGGCCATGATCCTTGACCATGGACACGATAACTCGGAAGGATTTGACTCTGCAGAGTTAGTACTTTAATCACAGCCAACGGATTTCAGTAGTCACAGGGACTAGTTCCGTTTACGGTGTTTTAGGAGAAACACATCTAACCAGTACACACCCATTCAACATTCCGATGCCAGGAATCACCCTCGGCAACGTTCAAGAAAAACTTTGAGACGGGGAGGCTACAACCTCGCGTAGCATGGGATCAAATTTATATAGGCGCGCTCTAAGGGGTGCCCCCCTCTCGGTCCCAACCGGAAACACCCATGCCCCCTGACCGGATGACTGGCTTTAATCCAGGGCCATGGAACCCTCATCCCGGCCCCTCTATTTGGTGTGTACACGGAAAGAGGTTACCAACTTACTAAACCGTACTCTTTGCAGAAGACATGTGGCAGCACGAAAGAGGAAGAATGGTAACGTGGCTCAGTCCACGTTAACGTTGGATTTATCGGATGACGTAAGACTGGCATGCTACGACAATACCATCTTATGGCTACTCAGAATTTTTGCCTACTTTTGTAGATGGCTGGCAGCAACTGCGAGACTCGGGTGTTCACTAATGTGCCCGAGGGGTTTGTCAAACTCCTCGTCTCCATCACCAAGCTCGCGATCGGGCCAGCGACTCGGCCGGAGTTCACGCTTTACCAGCACAAGCTCAGCGACGACGTGTCTATGCACCAAGCCGTGGTGCAATTCAAGGGAGGACGTTCTGCGTCACGCCACTTCCGTTTTGTGGGAAGGGCCATGCCTACGGAGAGGCATGCCATGCAGATGGCCGCCCGTGAGGCGATAGCTCGCCTTCGGGATATCCTTCCTATGATGAAGACTCGTCGCTACCGCTACCTCCCATGCTATGTGCCATATACTTGTCACTGTGCATTCGCTTGCCATAGGGAAGAGCGAGATGAAGCTATCGAGATGCTTGTTGAGTATCTCAAAGCTCTGGAGGAAGATTTCGACAACCTCGTGGACGATCTTGTGGCTGCCCGCATGGACTTAGTTCGGGGCGGTTCTGCCAGCAGGAAGGAGCTTCTCCACATGGCACCGCCACTGACGTTCGTCTCGTCCTCAGCGTCCTATTCACCGGCCATTTTGGCCACTGCTCGCCGTCTGCCTTCCACTGAGGAGTTCGACCGGGTCATCGCTCCTACTCCAGTCAGAGCTGCACCGCCTGCCGCACCCGCACTGCCGCCTGTCGCTCCCGCACCATCACCTCAGCGCAGTGCTACGCGCCTGGAGCCTTTTAAGGAGGAGGTGGAGGTTGAGTCTCCTGCACCGCTGGGTCTTACCCTCGGCAAGGGGAAGGACATCTTCACCATCTCCGACTGAGTGCGCCTAGTCGCCGCGCGATGTGTCTGCATGTATGATATGTTTTACATGTATGTTAGTTTGTAGTATTTGGTGTGCGCGTCATGTAGGATCCCGGAGGAGTGTGCTAGCCTAATAACATGTCAGGAATGTGTACGCACATCCTGAGTGATGTATCGTGTGTTTGCGTGTCGCGTGTAAGATATGTGCTAAGCGGTCCTTCTCCGTGCGAAATCGTTTACGTTTTCTTGAAAAATCTTGAGGTCTTTTAAATTTTTGCCTTTGCAAGATTTTCCTTGTGCCACTCAGTTCTTCTCATGAATTTTGCAAAATAATACCCCAGAGTGGAAAATGTCTCGTCCGTGGACTCGTTCCATGCCAAATCCAACAGAAGAAGTTTATGGAACACAGACAAGCAACAACTTCACTCAGGGACAGTCTAGTCAACAGGACAGCGAGGAAGCCTTATCTCAAGTGTGCCGCCTTTTCGAACAAAGCCAGCAGCAACACCAAGAAATGATGAATCACGTCATCAATATGGGAAATCACCGTGAGCCATACCAACCACACTCCAAGTTGTCTGAACTGCAGAAGACACGCCCTCCAACGTTTGCTCACACTGATAGGCCGCTTGAAGCCGATGATTGGCTTCGTGACATCGAAAGAAAGTTGATTATTGCTCAATGTTCTGATCAGGAGAAGGTGCTCTATGCACCTCACTACCTCACTGGAGCAGCTGCAGCATGGTGGGAGAACTTCCTACACATGCATCCCAGTGAACATAACATCACCTGGGAGGAGTTTAAGGAAGGCTTTCGTGGGGCACACATCCCCAGGAGCATCATAAAAATCAAGAAAAGAGAATTTGATGACCTCAAGAGGAGAGGCATGTCAGTGACGGAATACAACAGTCAGTTTACCCAGCTATCTCGTTATGCCTACGATGAGCATATGACTGAGAACAAAAGGATGGAAAAGTTTTTGGACGGCCTGGCGCCAGCACTAAGATGCCAACTGGTCGTACACACTTTCCCAGATTTCAAAACTCTGGTTGACAAGGCCATTACTTTGGAGAATGAGCGCTGCAGTCTAGAGGATATTCGTAAGCGAAAGAGGGACAAGACGACTCTTGCTCGCAACAATCGAAGCAAGACTGAGGTTCCGAGGAATGAAGCGAGAAAATCCACGACGACTGCTATAAGGCCAACCAGACAGTTTCATTCAAGGGACAAGGACTTTACGTACCGTCCAGGGGTCACTTGCTATGCTTGTGGTGAAGAGGGGCACTATGCCAAACAGTGCCCAAAGCCAAGGAACTCGGCCCCCAAGCCGAACAATGGTGGGAATAATTCAGCCCCAAAGCGCAACAATTTCAATCCCAACAACAATCACAGGAAGGGTCACCTGAACCATGTGACCAGGGAAGAAGCGCAGAATGCCCCAGACATCGTGCTCGGTACGTTCCCTATCAACACAGTACCTGCCACGGTTTTGTTTGATTCTGGAGCTTCTCACTCGTTCATTTCGAAGAGTTTTGTTTTGCAACATGGTTTTCCGATATTTCCTTTGGAAAAATCTATGATCATCAAGTCCCCCGAAAATAAGCAGATCACTCAGAGTTACTGCCAAGGAGTGATTATTGAATTCGAAGGACTAAAGTTTCAGGCTAATCTCATCGTGTTGGAAAATAAAGGACTGGATGTCATCCTAGGGATGGACTGGTTGACCACCAACAAGGGATTTATTGATTGTTTCAATCGGACTGTGATTCTCACTCGTCATCACGGCAAGACAATAAAGGTTACAGCTCAAGAGAGACCACGGTCACGACAACCAAAGCTGAACAAAGTGGACATTTCAGAATTGAGAAAAGTTCCAGTGGTGTGCGAATTTCCCGACGTATTCCCTGAAGAACTACCAGGCATGCCACCAGACCGAGAGATAGAGTTCAGCATTGAACTAGCACCTGGCACCACTCCCATCTATAAGAAACCTTATAGAATGGCACCCTTAGAGTTGGTAGAATTGAAGAAGCAAATAAAGGAATTACTACACAAAGGATTTATTCGAGCCAGCTCCTCACCATGGGGTTCGCCAGTATTATTCGCCAAGAAAAAGGATGGGACACTGAGACTGTGTATAGACTATCGAGCTCTCAATATGGTCACCATCAAAAACAAATATCCGATGCCACGGATAAATGATTTGTTTGACCAGCTCGCACAAGCCAAGGTGTTCTCAAAAATTGATTTAAGATCGGGATATCATCAATTAAAAGTACGGACAGAAGATATCCCTAAGACAGCATTCACCTCCAGATACGGATTATATGAGTTCACAGTAATGCCGTTTGGACTGACGAACGCCCCTGCATATTTCGTCCACCTCATGAACAAAGTGTTTATGAAATTCATGGACAAATTTGTTGTGGTGTTCATTGACGATATTCTGGTATACTCAAGGACACCAGAAGAACATGCTGAACATCTCAGAATTGTTTTGGGAGAATTAAGGAAACATCAATTGTACGCCAAATTTAGCAAGTGTGAATTTTGGCTAAGACAAGTTGGTTTTCTAGGCCATATATTAACCCAAGAAGGCGTGGCCGTAGACCCAGAAAAGGTCAAGGCCATACTTGACTGGAAACCACCAGCCAACGTGACCGATGTACGGAGTTTCCTTGGAATGGCTGGATATTACCGGAGGTTTATTGGAGGATTCTCCACTGTGGCAAAACCAATGACACAGTTGCTCAAGAAAGACAAGAAGTTTGTATGGACGGAAGCGTGCGAGAAAAGCTTCCAAGAACTCAAGAAGAAACTAACAACAGCACCAGTTTTGATCGTGCCAGACATACACAAGAGTTTTGAAGTGTATTGTGACGCATCCCGGAAGGGCCTCGGGTGCGTGCTGATGGCAAAGTTGTCGCGTATGCTTCCAGGCAACTGCGGAAGCATGAGGAAAATTATCCTACTCATGACTTGGAGCTAGCAGCCGTCATCCATGCACTCAAAGAATGGAGGCACTTTCTGTTGGGAAACCGTTGTGAAATATATACGGCCCATAAGAGCCTTAAATATATTTTCACACAACCAGAGCTAAATTTACGACAACGAAGCTGGTTGGAATTGGTCAAGGACTATGATGTCGGTATTCACCATCATCCAGGGAAGGCCAATGTAGTGGCAGATGCTCTTAGTCGGAACCCTAGACCGGGCAACGACAGTCCACAGAACTTGAGGCCTGAATTTCAGCAGGAGTTTGCTAAGCTCAACATGGTGTTAGTCTCTGAGGGCAACGTATCAAATCTGGAGATACAACCCACCCTAATGGAACAAATTAAGAAGGCTCAGCGTGGACATCCCAGCATCGAAGGTATAAAGAGAAAAATGAGCCTAGGCAAGGCTTCAGAGTTCGTCACAGACAATGAAGGAATATTATGGTACGGGGACAGACTTTACGTACCAAACATTGAGGAACTTAAGCAACAAATCCTAACCGAAAGCCACACCGCCCCATACTCGATCCACCCTGGAGGGACCAAAATGTACAAAGACATTCAGGAAAGATTTTGGTGGCACGGTATGAAAAGGGATATAGCCGCTTTCATCGCTTGTTGCGATTCATGTCAGCGCATAAAAGCCGAGCATCAAAAGCCAGCAGGGCTGCTACAGCCAAACAGGATACCTGAGTGGAAATGGGATGAAATTGGAATGGACTTCATCGTCGGACTACCTCGACCGCAACGCGGAAATGATGCCATATGGGTCATCACAGATAGGCTAACCAAGGTAGCACATTTCATTCCCGTGAAGACGACCTACTCCACTCAAAGGCTTGCCAAGCTTTATCTCTCCCGTATAGTTTGTCTGTATGGAGTCCCAAAGACTATAATATCCGACCGAGGCACTCAATTTGTCTCTAAATTCTGGGATCACTTACAACAAGCTCTGGGCACGCAACTAGCATTCAGTATAGCGTACCACCCTCAGACGGATGGACAAACGGAACGCGTGAACCAAATCCTAGAGGACATGCTGAGAGCCTGTGTGCTCACCTATGGATCCAGTTGGGAAGAAAGTTTGCCGTATGCCGAGTTTGCTTACAACAACAGTTACCAGGCCAGCTTACAAATGGCACCTTTTGAAGCATTGTACGGACGGAGGTGTCGTACCCCACTAAATTGGTCAGAAACAGGTGACAGTCGTATCTTCGGCCCAGACATGCTCAAGGAAGCCGAGGAGAAGGTTAAACAGATCAGGGACAGACTCAATGTCACGACCGGTTTTTCAATAAAATAATTATTGAGAAACCAATCCCTGTTACGGACCAGCGAGGAAGAATTCCTTCTCACTGATAGACAATACATTGGTCACAGAAAAAAAAATACCAGGAGTACTAAATATAATACAAAGTTGAGTAGAGACTGCCCAACAATTTATTACATGCACGCCGATAAAACAATACGGCGGATAGGGTGGCAGACTACTAACTCACGATAATGACGATGGTGGAGATATCACCGCGAGGCGAGTGATATGTCTCCAGAAGACTACAGCTCTTCGAGCGTCGGAGTGAGACTCGAGAAGACTTATTGCGGGTGGCGGAAGCGTATACAATACAAGTGACCAAAATCCGGGATCGTGCAGGACTGACTGGGACTCCTCTAGGCATCGGACGCGCTATCAAACTCTTCATCCAAGAGATCGCCTTCGTCAACATCTGGCCAAATCAACAAGCCAGGTGAGTACTATGAAAGTACTCGCAAGACAGTTCGGACATAAGGTATAACAAATGCAAACATGAAACACATGAATAAGTTAACCAGTGCGATCAGACATAGAGATGATAAATACTGGGTGCCAAGCGAGGGTCTGAATGACGCCTCGAGCGGAAACTGCCGAATAGTAATACGGGTGCCAAACGAGTGTCTGAAAGACTCCTCGAGAGGAAAATGCGGAATAATAATACAGGTGCCAAACGAGTGTCTGAAAGACTCCTCGAGCGGAAAATGCGGAATAATAATGCAGGTGCCAAACGAGTGTCTGAAAGACTCCTCGAGCGAAAAATGCGGAATAATAATGCCACAGTCGGGCGTCGGGGCGACACCACATAAAGGGCTTATAACAGAAAGTAAAGGCAGTGCATGCCGCAGTCGGACGTCTGAGCGACATCACATAAAGGGCTTATATCGAAACTGAGAAACGAGTACATGCCACAGTCGGACGTCTGCGCGACGTCACCTAAAGGGCTTATATCACATTTCATTATTACAACAGCTCGGAGACATAAATTATCACAAGCATGAGACACAAAATAAAGCTTGTCCATCCACTGGAATAACAATAAAACCTGAGATTTTACCACTTGAGCTTGTTCACCGGGGACAAGTTTTTCACATGGATAGATATGGATATAATGTATACACTACTGATCATGGATACGATGATTTGGAAAGAATTGGCTCTGCAGAGTTTGTACTTAACCACAGCCAACGGATTTCAGTAGTCACGGGGACTAGTTCCGTCTACGGTGTTCTGGAAGGAACACGTCTAACCAGTACACACCCAATTCAACCATCCGAAGCCAGGGATCACCCTCGGCAACATTCAAGAAAAACCTTGAGTCGGGGAGGCTACAACCTCGCGTAGCATGGGATCAAATTTCTATACGCGCGCTATAAGGGGGTGCCCCCCCTCTCGGTCCCAACCGGAAACACCCATGCCCCCTGACCGAATGACTGGCTTTAATCCTGGGCCAAGGTACCATCATCCCGGCCTCTCTGTTTGGTGTGTACACGGAAAGAGGTTACCAACTTACTAAACCGTATCCTGGCAATGAGACATGTGGTAGCACGGAAAGGGGAAGGGACGATAACACGGCTCCAACCATGTTAACGTCGGAAAAGTCGGATGACACAAGGCTGGCATGCTACAACAGTACCACCTTGCTGCCCTTCATGTCACCACATGATTAGGCCACCTCTCATCAGAGGTCATCGCAACTTTGGAACATGCGGGAAAAGATCGATAACGTGGCTCCAACCATGTTAACGTCGAAGAAAGTCGGATGACGCAAGGCTGGCATGCTACAACAGTACCACCTTGCTGCCCTTCATGTCACTACATGATTAGGCCACCTCTCATCAGAGGTCATCGCAACTTCGGGACAACCGGGTCGTTGCCTTACGAGCAACGAGATATTTACCGACACTCATATGCCACACACAAACTTTCACATGAACATGCAAAACTTCTGCCATATCAAATGTCCAAACATGCTTGCCTGGTTCGGAGAAGTCGCAATCTAGCTCGGCGAAGTTCGCGGCTCCGTCACCTCTCCCGGAACCTACGGCAATCACGAAACGGGTACTAACGTGAAAACCAACACATGCACAGAAACTTTGCCAAATATTTCCCAAATAAATCCCATAAAAAACTAGACAAAATTTTAAGAATGTCAGAAAAAGAATCACTCAAAAATACCTTTTTATTAAAAGTTATAAAGGTTTCTGTCCAGGGACCTTTCTGTAATGAAACAGAAAAGTTCCAGGGTTTTAACTGAGAAAACAGAAAACGGTTCGTTTGGAAATGCGCAAGCGCAAGAGAGAAGACATATTTTGCCCGAAGGCGTCAACAGAAAACGGTTCGGGGAAATAGAACAGAGGCTGACACGCGGGGCCCGCATGTCAGGTTTGAAAAGGCTCGCCAGCGCCCGAAGACGGCGGTGGACGCCGGCGTCGAACTACGGCGAGTTAGGAGAAACGAAGGGTACCAAGAGCTTCGGTGTCTTCTTCCACGTCGGTGAGTGGTGGACTCGTCCAACGGGGAGCACCACGTCGACGGCGACACTATCTCCGGCGGACGGCGGCTCGGGTGAGGATGGGGAACTCCGGTGGAGGGCTGCAAGCTTCAAATTGAAGTGCGGGTCAGAACGAGAGATGCATGGTGAAGTTACTGGCAAGAGAATGGAGGCTGCGGAGCACACACGGGGGCGAATCGGGCTGGATCCCGTGGCGGGTCGCGGCGGCCGGAGTCGAGGAAGGAGACCTCCTCGGGGCTCTTCCAGTGGCTAGGCGTGCTCTAGAGGAAGTGCAGAGCTGGTGGGTGCTCGAGTTGAAGCTCGGGACCTCTATTTATAGGCAGATCGACGGGGTGGCCGTGAACGGAGAATCTCCAGCGAGCGATTACGGCGGAGCAGTGGGTTGGCAGAGGGTTTGAGCGGTCGGGCAGCATCGGTGGATGTTACGGGACTCGTTTTGCAGCTGAACGGAGCTGGCCCTGGCGTAATGGCGTCTGCCCACGGTGAGGTGACCGCACGGGCTCAACGGCGGCAGAGAGCGCGCTCCGCGCCCTGCGGTTCACGACGAGAGCGGCAGCGCATTCGGGGGAGTGGACGGCCACGCGGCGGGCTCCGGTGGTTTGGGCGGCGCTGGGTGGAGTCGTCGGCGCCGTGTCTCCCGCTGGCGTCCGCAAAGCCGCCGCCGGCGTCGGTCACGGGGCGGCGCACCTCCTGCTGCCCGTCGCCGACGCCCGCAAGGTGCCAGGCGCTCGTGCGGTGCAGGAACAAGTGGGCGAGGACGAGGAGCAAGGCGACGCGGCGGTACTGGCGAGATCGATGCCCGTTTCTGAAGAAAACGACAGCAAGCACTGAACTGAAACTTTGAAGTTACTGAAACTTGACAGTCACCATGCATTGCAGGTGTTCGACAGTAGGTTTTGGTAAAGAGGTAAATTTCGCTGGAGCTGTAACTTAGTGAGATGACCACTCAAAGCACCCAGGGGCTGCATGAATTTATTTGGAATTTTTGGAGAAGGTTTTGAATGAATTTCACCAAATTTGCCAAATCTGGTCCAAACTTGCAGCTGATGTAGTTTGAAAATTTTGAACTGGAGACCAGTGGATCTTCATGGTTCTAGGTTGAGGGTTCAAAGGACTAGGAGGGGAAAGAAGTTTGGTGGTAAAAGTCCAAACAGAAAATGGAGTTCCTTTGTAAATCTCCAAGAGGTAGAATAGAAGGCAGAAAATATTTGAATAGAATTTGAATGGAAAATAAATACATGGGGAGGTTCAACTTGCTGGATTTGATGTAAATCATGATCCAGAGGTGAGGGAGTGTTTAGGAGAGAGGATTTGCACTTATGCCATGGCAAGAAGGAATAGTTGAAAGTGGCAAAGTACCTTCCAAAAGCCATAGTGCAAATTCAGAAAAAGGTTTTCAAAAGTTCTTTTCCCAAATGAAAAAAACATTTTGTCTTGAGTCCAAATGAAGAGCAAGAACTCCCAAGGTTAAAGGCAGATCTTGGGTGAATCCAAATAAAATTTTTGCCATAAAGAAAATATATGAGAGGGAGAGTTCTCTTGAAGAAATTTTTTTAAATCACTCCCCTCAAGTCAAATAAAATCTTTTCAAAAAAATCCAAATAAAAACTTGGGTGCCACAACACCTACCCCCTTAGGAAAAATCTCGTCCTCGAGATTTCTGCTGATCCTCAAATAGATATGGATACTCTACTCGAAGGAAATCCTCCCTTTCCCATGTAGCTTCATCCTCAGTGTGGTTGCTCCACTGAACCCTGAAAAACTTTGTCGTTTTCTGACGGGTCCTCCGTTCAGACTCTTCTAAAATCTTTACTGGCCTTTCTCTGTAGGTGAGATCTGGTTGTATATCAGTGTCCTCATGAGGCACATGTATTTCTGGGTTGCTTACACATTCCCTCAACTGCGAGACGTGGAATACGTCATGGACGTCTGACAGCTCCTTGGGTAGGTCTAGCTGGTAGGCTACCGTGCCTCTTCGTGCCTTCACACAAAATGGTCCAATAAATCTTGGGGCTAGTTTCCCCTTTATTTTGAACCGTTGCAGACCCCTCATAGGAGATACTCGGAGGTATACGGAATCACCAGGTTCAAAGCTGACCTCACGATGCTTCTGATCATAGTAGCTCTTTTGTCGGCTCTGTGCTGTCTTGAGTCTGTCCCTGATTTGTTTAACTTTTTCCTCGGCCTCCTTAAGCATATCTGGGCCGAAGATACGGCTGTCACCTGTTTCTGACCAATTCAATGGGGTACGACACCTCCGTCCGTACAATGCTTCAAAGGGTGCCATCTGCAAGCTGGCTTGGTAACTGTTGTTGTACGCAAATTCGGCATAGGGCAAACTCTCTTCCCAACTGGATCCATAGGTGAGTACACAGGCTCTTAGCATATCCTCTAGGATTTGGTTTACACGCTCTGTTTGTCCATCTGTCTGAGGGTGGTATGCTGTACTGAAAGCCAGTTGTGTGCCCAGAGCTTGTTGTAGGTGTTCCCAAAATTTGGAGACGAATTGGGTGCCTCGGTCAGATATTATAGTCTTTGGGACTCCGTGCAAGCAAACTATACGGGAGAGATAGAGTTTTGCCAGTCTTTGTGTGGAGTAGGTAGTCATCACGGGAATGAAGTGTGCAACCTTGGTTAGTCGGTCTGTGATGACCCATATGGCGTCATTTCCGCGTTGCGATCGGGGTAATCCGACAATGAAGTCCATTCCGATTTCATCCCATTTCCACTCCGGTATCCTGTTAGGCTGGAGTAGCCCTGCTGGCTTTTGGTGCTCGGCCTTGATGCGCTGACATGAATCGCAACAAGCAATGAATGTGGCTATATCTCTTTTCATACCGTGCCACCAAAATCTTTCCTGGATGTCCTTGTACATTTTGGTTCCTCCAGGATGGATCGATTATGGGGCAGTGTGGCTTTCCATCAAGATCTGTTGCTTGAGTTCCTCAATGTTAGGTACGCAAAGCCTGTCCCGGTACCATAATGTTCCTTCACTGTCCGTGACGAATTCTGAAGTCTTACTACGGTTCATTTTCTTCTTTATGCCTTCGATACTGGGGTGTCCCTGTTGGGCCTTCTTGATTTGTTCCACTAGGGTGGGTTGTATCTCCAGGTTCGATATGGTGCCCTCAGAGACTAACATCATGTTGAGCCGAGTGAACTCTCGCTGAAACTCAGGCCTCAAACTTTGCTGACCGTCACTGTCCGGGCTGGGGTTTCGACTAAGGGCATCGGCCACTACATTTGCCTTCCCTGGGTGGTAGTGAATACCGACGTCATAGTCCTTGACCAGTTCCAACCAGCGTCGTTGGCGTAAATTCAGCTCTGGCCGTGTGAAAATATATTTGAGGCTCTTATGGTCTGTATATATTTCACAGCGATTTCCCAACAGAAAGTGCCTCCACTCCTTGAGTGCATGTATAACTGCTGCTAGTTCCAAGTCATGTGTTGGGTAATTTTCCTCATGTTTTCGCAGCTGTCTGGAGGCATATGCGACAACTTTGCCATCCTGCATTAGCACACATCCGAGACCTTTTCGGGACGCGTCACAATACACCTCAAAGCTCTTGTGTATGTCTGGTACGGTTAAGACTGGTGCGGTTGTTAGCTTCTTCTTGAGTTCTTGGAAGCTCTGCTCACATGCTTCCGTCCATACGAATTTCTTGTCCTTCTTGAGTAATTGTGTTATAGGTTTTGCCACAGTGGAGAATCCTTCAATAAATCTCCTGTAATATCCGGCCATTCCTAGGAAACTCCGTACATCTGTACATTCGCGGGTGGCTTCCAGTCCAGTATGGCCTTGACCTTTTCTGGGTCTACGGCCACGCCTTCTTGGTTCAATATATGGCCCAAGAAACCAACTTTTCTTAGCCAAAATTCGCATTTGCTAAATTTGGCGTACAACTGATGTTTCCTCAATTCTCCCAAAACAATTTTGAGGTGCTCAGCATGTTCTTCTGGTGTCCTTGAGTAAACCAGAATGTCGTCAATGAATACCACCACAAATTTGTCCATGAATTTCATGAATACTTTGTTCATGAGGTGGACGAAATATGCGGGGGCGTTTGTTAGTCCAAACGGCATCACCGTAAACTCGTATAACCCATATCTGGAAGTGAAAGCTGTCTTGGGAATATCTTCCGTCCGTACCTTCAATTGGTGATATCCCGATCGCAAATCAATTTTCGAGAATACCTTGGCCTGTGCGAGCTGGTCAAACAAATCATTTATTCGTGGCATCGGATATTTGTTTTTGATGGTGACCATATTGAGGGCTCGATAGTCTATGCACAGCCTTAAAGTCCCATCCTTTTTTTTGGCGAACAACACAGGCGAACCCCAAGGTGAGGAGCTGGCTCGAATAAATCCCTTGTCCAATAATTCTTTTATCTACTTCTTTAACTCCACCAATTCTGAGGGTGCCATTCTATATGGCTTCTTATAAATGGGAGCGGTGCCAGGTGCTAGTTCGATGCTGAATTCGATCTCTCGGTCTGGTGGCATGCCTGGTAGTTCTTCCGGGAACACATCAGGGAACTCGCATACCACTGGCACTTTTCTTAATTCTGCGATGTCCATCTTGTTCAGTTTTGGTTTCTGTGATCGTGGCCTTTCTTGAGCGGAAACTCTTATAGTCTTGCCGTGATGGTGAGTGAGAATCACTGTCCGATTGAAACAGTCGATGAATCCTTTGTTGGTGGTCAACCAGTCCATTCCTAAAATGACATCCAGTCCTTTACTTTCCAACACGATGAGATTCGCGTGGAATGGTAGTCCTTCGAACTCAATGACCACTCCTTGGCAGTAACCCTGAGCAATTTGCTTATTTCCGGGGGACTTGATGATCATAGATTTTTCCAAGGGGAGTATCGGAAAACCATGTTGCGAAACAAAACTCTTCGAAACGAACGAATGGGAAGCTCCAGAATCAAACAAAACCGTGGTAGGTACTGTGTTGACAGGGAACGTACCGAGCACGATGTCTGGGGCATTCTGCGCTTCTTCCCTGGTCACATGGTTCAATTGACCCTTCCTGTGGTTGTTGCTGGGATTGAAGTTGTTGCGCTTGGGGGCTGGATTGTTTCCTCCATTGTTCGGCTTGGGTGCCGAGTCTCTTGGCTTCGGGCACTGTTTAGCATAATGCCCTTGTTGACCACAAGCATAGCAGGTGACCCCTGGACGGTATGTGAACTCCTTGTCTCTGGCATGAAATTGTCCGACGGGTCTTGGCTCAGTAGTCGTGGATCTCCTCGTGTCTGTCCTTGGGACCTCAGTCTTGCGTCGGTTGCTGCGGGCAAGAGTCGTCTTGTCCCTCTTCCGCTTGCGGATATCTTCCAGACTACGGCGCTCATTCTCCAGGGTGATGGCCTTGTCCACCAGCGTCTTAAAATCCGGAAAGGTGTGTACAATCAGTTGGCATCTTAATGCTGGTGCCAGGTCGTCCAGTAATTTTTCCATCTTCTTGTTTTCTGTCATGTGCTCGTCGTAGGCATAACGAGACAGTTGGGTAAACTGGCCGTTGTATTCTGTGACGGTCATGCCTCTTTGCTTCAGGTCATCAAACTCTCTCTTCTTGATCTTTAGGATGCTCCTGGGAATGTGTGCCCCACGGAAGCCTTCCTTGAATTCTTCCCAGGTGATGTTGTGTTCCCTGGGGTGCATGTGTAGGAAGTTTTCCCACCATGCTGCGGCTGCTCCAGTAAGGTAGTGTGGTGCATAAAGCACCTTCTCATGATCTGAGCATTGAGCGATAATCAGTTTCCTTTCAATCTCGCGAAGCCAATCATCGGCTTCCAGTGGCCTGTCGGTGTGAGCAAAAGTTGAGGGGCGAGTCTTCTGTAACTCAGATAACTTGGAATGTGGTTGATAGGGTTCATGGTGGTTTCCCATATTGATGACATGGTTCATCATCTCCTGGTGCTGTTGCTGGCTTTGCTCGAAGAGACGGCATACTTGAGATAGTGCCGCTTCGCTGTCCTGTTGGCTAGACTGACCCTGAGTGAAATTGATGCTGGTCTGTGTTCCGTAAACCTCTTCTTGTTGATTGGGCATAGAGCGAGTCCAAGGGCGAGACATTTTTCCAGTCTGGGGTATCATTTGCAAAACCCATGAGAAAAACCGTGTAGCGCAGGAAAACCCTTGCAAAGGCAAAAATCAAAAAGGCTTCAAGGTTTTCAAGAAACACAAATGATTTTCACGGAGAAGAAGTGCTTAACACAAATCTTACATGCGAAAGCAAACACAAGATACAACACTCAGGTTGTGCGTACACAATCCTGACATGTTATTAAAACTAGCGTACTACTCTGGAAGGCAGCAAACACACCAACACAAACTAGCGTACAGATAAAAACAACACATCAAACAAGCAGGCATAACACGCGGCTACTCGGTGCTCTCAGTCGGAGATGGTGAAGATCTCCTTCCCCTTGCCGAGGGCAAGGCTCAGCGGTCCAGGAGAATCAACCTCCTCCTCTCTAGCTGGCTCCTGGCGTGCAACGCTGCGCTGCGGTGATGGTGCGGGGGCGACTGGCGGTAGAGCGCGTGCGGCAGGCGGTGCGGCTCTGACTGGAGTAGGAGCGATGACTCGGTCGAACTCCTCAGTGGTAGGCAGACGGCGAGCAGTGGCCAAAACGGCCGGTGCATACGAGGCTGAAGACGAGACGAATGTCAGAGGCGGCGCCGTGTGGAGAAGCTCCTTCCTGCTGGCAGGACCGCCCCGGACTAAGTCCATGCGGGCAGCCACAAGATCATCTACGAGGTTGTCGAAAGACTCCTCCAGGGCCTTGAGATACTCCACAACCATCTCGATGGCTTCATCTCGCTCTCCCCGATGGCAGGCGAACGCATAGTGGCTGGTGTAAGGCACATGGCATGGGAGGTAGCGGTAGCGACGAGTCTTCATCGTAGGAAGGATGTCCCGAAGGCGAGCTATCGCCTCCCGGGCAGCCATCTGCATGGCATGCCTCTCCGTAGGCATGGCCCTTCCCACAAAACGGAAGTGGCGTGCAGATGAACGTCCTCCCTTGAACTGCACCACAGCCTGGTGCATAGACACGTCGTCACTGAGCTTGTGCTGATAGAGGGTGAACTCCGGGCGAGCTGCTGGCCCGATCGCGAGCTTGGTGATGGAGACGAGGAGCTTGACAAACCCCTCGGGCACGTTGGTGAACACTCGATTCTCACAGCTGTTGCCAGCCATCTACAAAAGTAGGCAAAAATTCTGAGTAGTCATGTCATAAATTTTATGATGACCAACAGAAAATAGCTACAATTGCAAAATGCTGAAGAAGCACAAAAGACGCTAATCACTGATTAGCGGTCGCACCTAGTGGCTTCCTACAGTCAGCCTGGCTCTGATACCAAGCTTGTCACGACCGGTTTTTATATAAAATAATTATTGAGAAACCAATCCCTGTTACGGACCAGCGAGGAAGAATTCCTTCTCACTGATAGACAATACATTGGTCACAGAAAAAAAAATACCAGGAGTACTAAATATAATACAAAGTTGAGCAGAGACTGCCCAACAATTTATTACATGCACGCCGATAAAACAATACGGCGGATAGGGTGGCAGACTACTAACTCACAATAATGACGATGGTGGAGATATCACCGCGAGGCGAGTGATATGTCTCCAGAAGACTACAGCTCTTCGAGCGTCGGAGTGAGACTCGAGAAGACTTATTGCGGGTGGCGGAAGCGTATACAATACAAGTGACCAAAATCCGGGATCGCGCAGGACTGACTGGGACTCCTCTAGGCATCGGACGCGCTATCAAACTCTTCATCCAAGAGATCGCCTTCGTCAACATCTGGCCAAATCAACAAGCCAGGTGAGTACTATGAAAGTACTCGCAAGACAGTTCGGACATAAGGTATAACAAATGCAAACATGAAACACATGAATAAGTTAACCAGTGCGATCAGACATAGAGATGATAAATACTAGGTGCCAAGCGAGGGTCTGAATGACGCCTCGAGCGGAAACTGCCGAATAGTAATACGGGTGCCAAACGAGTGTCTGAAAGACTCCTCGAGAGGAAAATGCGGAATAATAATACAGGTGCCAAACGAGTGTCTGAAAGACTCCTCGAGCGGAAAATGCGGAATAATAATGCAGGTGCCAAACGAGTGTCTGAAAGACTCCTCGAGCGGAAAATGCGGAATAATAATGCCACAGTCGGGCGTCGGGGCGACACCACATAAAGGGCTTATAACAGAAAGTAAAGGCAGTGCATGCCGCAGTCGGACGTCTGAGCGACATCACATAAAGGGCTTATATCGAAAGTGAGAAACGAGTACACGCCACAGTCGGACGTCTGCGCGACGTCACCTAAAGGGCTTATATCACATTTCATTATTACAACAGCTCGGAGACATAAATTATCACAAGCATGAGACACAAAATAAAGCTTGTCCATCCACTGGAATAACAATAAAACCTGAGATTTTACCACTTGAGCTTGTTCACCGGGGACAAGTTTTTCACATGGATAGATATGGATATAATGTATACACTACTGATCATGGATACGATGATTTGGAAAGAATTGGCTCTGCAGAGTTTGTACTTAACCACAGCCAACGGATTTCAGTAGTCACGGGGACTAGTTCCGTCTACGGTGTTCTGGAAGGAACACGTCTAACCAGTACACACCCAATTCAACCATCCGAAGCCAGGGATCACCCTCGGCAACATTCAAGAAAAACCTTGAGTCGGGGAGGCTACAACCTCGCGTAGCATGGGATCAAATTTCTATACGCGCGCTATAAGGGGGTGCCCCCCCTCTCGGTCCCAACCGGAAACACCCATGCCCCCTGACCGAATGACTGGCTTTAATCCTGGGCCAAGGTACCATCATCCCGGCCTCTCTGTTTGGTGTGTACACGGAAAGAGGTTACCAACTTACTAAACCGTATCCTGGCAATGAGAGATGTGGTAGCACGGAAAGGGGAAGGGACGATAACACGGCTCCAACCATGTTAACGTCGGAAAAGTCGGATGACACAAGGCTGGCATGCTACAACAGTACCACCTTGCTGCCCTTCATGTCACCACATGATTAGGCCACCTCTCATCAGAGGTCATCGCAACTTTGGAACATGCGGGAAAAGATCGATAACGTGGCTCCAACCATGTTAACGTCGAAGAAAGTCGGATGAGGCAAGGCTGGCATGCTACAACAGTACCACCTTGCTGCCCTTCATGTCACTACATGATTAGGCCACCTCTCATCAGAGGTCGTCGCAACTTCGGGACAACCGGGTCGTTGCCTTACGAGCAACGAGATATTTACCGACACTCATATGCCACACACAAACTTTCACATGAACATGCAAAACTTCTGCCATATCAAATGTCCAAACATGCTTGCCTGGTTCGGAGAAGTCGCAATCTAGCTCGGCGAAGTTCGCGGCTCCGTCACCTCTGCCGGAACCTACGGCAATCACGAAACGGGTACTAACGTGAAAACCAACACATGCACAGAAACTTTGCCAAATATTTCCCAAATAAATCCCATAAAAAACTAGACAAAATTTTAAGAATGTCAGAAAAAGAATCACTCAAAAATACCTTTTTATTAAAAGTTGTAAAGGTTTCTGTCCAGGGACCTTTCTGTAATGAAACAGAAAAGTTCCAAGGTTTTAACTGAGAAAACAGAAAACGGTTCGTTTGGAAATGCGCAAGCGCAAGAGAGAAGACGTATTTTGCCCGAAGGCGTCAACAGAAAACGGTTCGGGGAAATAGAAAAGAGGCTGACACGCGGGGCCCGCATGTCAGGTTTGAAAAGGCTCGCCGGCGCCCGAAGACGGCGGTGGACGCCGGCGTCGAACTACGGCGAGTTAGGAGAAACGGAGGGTACCAAGAGCTTCGGTGTCTTCTTCCGCGTCGGTGGGTGGTGGACTCGTCCAACGGGGAGCACCACGTCGACGGCGACACTATCTCCGGCGGACGGCGGCTCGGGTGAGGATGGGGAACTCCGGTGGAGGGCTGCAAGCTTCAAATTGAAGTGCGGGTCAGAACGAGAGATGCATGGTGAAGTTACTGGCAAGAGAATGGAGGCTGCGGAGCACACACGGGGGCGAATCGGGATGGATCCCGTGGCGGGTCGCGGCGGCCGGAGTCGAGGAAGGAGACCTCCTCGGGGCTCTTCCAGTGGCTAGGCGTGCTCTAGAGGAAGTGCAGAGCTGGTGGGTGCTCGAGTTGAAGCTCGGGACCTCTATTTATAGGCAGATCGACGGGGTGGCCGTGAACGGAGAATCTCCAGCGAGCGATTACGGCGGAGCAGTGGGTTGGCAGAGGGTTTGAGCGGTCGGGCAGCATCGGTGGATGTTACGGGACTCGTTTTGCAGCTAAACGGAGCTGGCCCTGGCGTAATGGCGTCTGCCCACGGTGAGGTGACCGCACGGGCTCAACGGCGGCAGAGAGCGCGCTCCGCGCCCTGCGGTTCACGACGAGAGCGGCAGCGCATTCGGGGGAGTGGACGGCCACGCGGCGGGCTCCGGTGGTTTGGGCGGCGCTGGGTGGAGTCGTCGGCGCCGTGTCTCCCGCTGGCGTCCGCAAAGCCGCCGCCGGCGTCGGTCACGGGGCGGCGCACCTCCTGCTGCCCGTCGCCGACGCCCGCAAGGTGCCAGGCGCTCGTGCGGTGCAGGAACAAGTGGGCGAGGACGAGGAGCAAGGCGACGCGGCGGTACTGGCGAGATCGATGCCCGTTTCTGAAGAAAACGACAGCAAGCACTGAACTGAAACTTTGAAGTTACTGAAACTTGACAGTCACCATGCATTGCAGGTGTTCGACAGTAGGTTTTGGTAAAGAGGTAAATTTTGCTGGAGCTGTAACTTGGTGAGATGACCACTCAAAGCACCCAGGGGCTGCATGAATTTATTTGGAATTTTTGGAGAAGGTTTTGAATGAATTTCACCAAATTTGCCAAATCTGGTCCAAACTTGCAGCTGATGTAGTTTGAAAATTTTGAACTGGAGACCAGTGGATCTTCATGGTTCTAGGTTGAGGGTTCAAAGGACTAGGAGGGGAAAGAAGTTTGGTGGTAAAAGTCCAAACAGAAAATGGAGTTCCTTTGTAAATCTCCAAGAGGTAGAATAGAAGGCAGAAAATATTTGAATAGAATTTGAATGGAAAATAAATACATGGGGAGGTTCAACTTGCTGGATTTGATGTAAATCATGATCCAGAGGTGAGGGAGTGTTTAGGAGAGAGGATTTGCACTTATGCCATGGCAAGAAGGAATAGTTGAAAGTGGCAAAGTACCTTCCAAAAGCCATAGTGCAAATTCAGAAAAAGGTTTTCAAAAGTTCTTTTCCCAAATGAAAAAAAACATTTTGTCTTGAGTCCAAATGAAGAGCAAGAACTCCCAAGGTCAAAGGCAGATCTTGGGTGAATCCAAATAAAATTTTTGCCATAAAGAAAATATATGAGAGGGAGAGTTCTCTTGAAGAAATTTTTTTAAATCACTCCCCTCAAGTCAAATAAAATCTTTTCAAAAAAATCCAAATAAAAACTTGGGTGCCACAACACCTACCCCCTTAGGAAAAATCTCGTCCTCGAGATTTCTGCTGATCCTCAAATAGATATGGATACTCTACTCAAAGGAAATCCTCCCTTTCCCATGTAGCTTCATCCTCAGTGTGGTTGCTCCATTGAACCCTGAAAAACTTTGTCGTTTTCTGACGGGTCCTCCGTTCAGACTCTTCTAAAATCTTTACTGGCCTTTCTCTGTAGGTGAGATCTGGTTGTATATCAGTGTCCTCATGAGGCACATGTATTTCTGGGTTGCTTACACATTCCCTCAACTGCGAGACGTGGAATACGTCATGGACGTCTGACAGCTCCTTGGGTAGGTCTAGCTGGTAGGCTACCGTGCCTCTTCGTGCCTTCACACAAAATGGTCCAATAAATCTTGGGGCTAGTTTCCCCTTTATTTTGAACCGTTGCAGACCCCTCATAGGAGATACTCGGAGGTATACGGAATCACCAGGTTCAAAGCTGACCTCACGATGCTTCTGATCATAGTAGCTCTTTTGTCGGCTCTGTGCTGTCTTGAGTCTGTCCCTGATTTGTTTAACTTTTTCCTCGGCCTCCTTAAGCATATCTGGGCCGAAGATACGGCTGTCACCTGTTTCTGACCAATTCAATGGGGTACGACACCTCCGTCCGTACAATGCTTCAAAGGGTGCCATCTGCAAGCTGGCTTGGTAACTGTTGTTGTACGCAAATTCGGCATAGGGCAAACTCTCTTCCCAACTGGATCCATAGGTGAGTACACAGGCTCTTAGCATATCCTCTAGGATTTGGTTTACACGCTCTGTTTGTCCATCTGTCTGAGGGTGGTATGCTGTACTGAAAGCCAGTTGTGTGCCCAGAGCTTGTTGTAGGTGTTCCCAAAATTTGGAGACGAATTGGGTGCCTCGGTCAGATATTATAGTCTTTGGGACTCCGTGCAAGCAAACTATACGGGAGAGATAGAGTTTTGCCAGTCTTTGTGTGGAGTAGGTAGTCTTCACGGGAATGAAGTGTGCAACCTTGGTTAGTCGGTCTGTGATGACCCATATGGCGTCATTTCCGCGTTGCGATCGGGGTAATCCGACAATGAAGTCCATTCCGATTTCATCCCATTTCCACTCCGGTATCCTGTTAGGCTGGAGTAGCCCTGCTGGCTTTTGGTGCTCGGCCTTGATGCGCTGACATGAATCGCAACAAGCAATGAATGTGGCTATATCTCTTTTCATACCGTGCCACCAAAATCTTTCCTGGATGTCCTTGTACATTTTGGTTCCTCCAGGATGGATCGAGTATGGGGCGGTGTGGCTTTCCGTCAAGATCTGTTGCTTGAGTTCCTCAATGTTAGGTACGCAAAGCCTGTCCCGGTACCATAATGTTCCTTCACTGTCCGTGACGAATTCTGAAGTCTTACTACGGTTCATTTTCTTCTTTATGCCTTCGATACTGGGGTGTCCCTGTTGGGCCTTCTTGATTTGTTCCACTAGGGTGGGTTGTATCTCCAGGTTCGATATGGTGCCCTCAGAGACTAACATCATGTTGAGCCGAGTGAACTCTCACTGAAACTCAGGCCTCAAACTTTGCTGACCGTCACTGTCCGCGCTGGGGTTTCGACTAAGGGCATCGGCCACTACATTTTCCTTCCCTGGGTGGTAGTGAATACCGACGTCATAGTCCTTGACCAGTTCCAACCAGCGTCATAATTTTTCTTCCATTTAATTCTTATCAAAAATATTTTCTGCCCTCTATTCTAGCTCTTGGGGATTTACAAAGGAGCTACCCTTTCTGCTTTGAGTTTTGCCTCCAAACCAATTTCCCTAGCTAGTCCTTTGAGCCCTCAACCAAGATCCATGAAGATCCACTGGTCTCCAGTTCAAATATTTCAAATTGTGCTTGCTGCAAGTTTGGACCATATTTGCCAAATTTGATGAAATTCATTTGGATTCTCCTCCTAAAAATCTGAGAAAAATCAGGCAGCCTCTGCATGCATTGAGAGGTCACCTCACCAAGTCCCAGCTCCAGAAAAAAAAATTCTTCATGCCAAATCATTTCGTCGAGCACTTGAAGGGCACTATTGCTGTCATGTTCAGAAAATTCAGAGATACAGTTTCAGAGATGCAGTTTCAGAGATGCACTGTCGTTTTCTTCAGAGTCCGTTCTCGATCTCGCCAGCACTACGGTGGCGCCTTGCTCCCTGTTCTCTCCTTCTTATCCCTGCGCCGCACGATCGCCTGGAGGTTTGCGGGCGTCGGCGACGAGCAGGAGGAGGTGCGCCACCCGTGAGCGACGGCAGCAGCGGCTTTGCGGCTGCCAGAGAGAGGCGCAGCGGTGGACGGCGCCATCCAGCGCCGCCCAAGCCACCTGAGGCCGCCGCGTGGCCATCCACTCACCCGTGCACGCTGCCATCCTTTGTCGTGAACTGCTAGGCGCGGAGCGCGCTCTCTGCCGCCGCCGTGCCCGTACGGCCGGCCCGTCGAGGATCGGCGCATTATGCCAAGCCCGACCAAGGTTTAGCGGGGGAACGGCACCAGTGAACCACCCTGGTGGTGCCTAGCCTCCTAAATCCCCTTCCCAACCCCTGCCTCGCCGTAATCGCTCGCCGGAGCTATCCCGTTCACGGCCACCCCCTCGGATCGCCTATAAAAGGAGGCCCCGAGCTCGAACTCGAACCCACACCACCTCTGCACTCCACCAATACCACGCCAAGCCACTGGAAGAGCCCCGAGGGAGCCTTCTTCCCCGACTCCGGCCGCCTCGACCCGCCACGGGATCCAGCTCGATTCACCCCCGTGCGTGCACCTCTACCTCTCAGCTCTTGCCAGTAGCTTCCTAATGCATCCACTCTTCTGACCCGCGCTTCAATTTGGAGTTTGCAGCGCCCACCGGAGTACTCCACCATCGCCCGAACCACCGTCCGCCGGAGAAAGTGTCGCCGTCGACGTGGTGCTCTCCGCCGGCCAAGTCCACCACCCACCGACGCGGAAGGACACCCTGAAACTCTTGGTACCCTCCGATCTCCCTGCCTCGGCGTTGTTCGACGCCGGCGACCACCGCAGCCTTCGGGCGCCGGCGAGCATCGTTGGAGTTTTAAACCTGACGGGTGGGACCCCCCTGTCAGCCTCTCTTTTTTCCCCCTGCCAACCCTTTTCTGGTGGCGCCTTCGGGCAAATGCGCTTTCTCTTTGGGCTGGCGCATTTCTTTCCGAACCGTTTTCTGGTTTTTCAAACAAGTCCCTGGTTCTTTTCTGTTTCATCACAGATCAGTCCCTGGACTAAAACCCTTATAACTTTTTAATAAAAGATGATTTTTGATTGATTCTTTTTCTGACAGTCTTTTATTTTTGTCTAGTTTTTATAGTATTTATTTGGAAAAAATTTGGAACAATTTTTATGCACGCTACGATGTTCACGTTAGTATACGGTTTCGTTATACCGTAGGTTCCGGAGGAGGTGACGGAGCCGCGAACTTCGCCGAGCTAGACTCCGACTTCTCCGAACCAGGCAAGCATGTTTGAACCTTTGGTATGATAGGTGTTTTGCATGTTTGCTTGAATGGTTGTGCATGGCATATGAGCATCGGTGAGTATCTCGTTGCATGCAAGGCAACTATCCGTGTGTTCCGAAGTTGCCGTGATCTTTGATGAGAGATGACCTGATCATGTGGTGACATGAAAGGTAGTGAGGTGGTATTGTTGTAGCATGCCAGCCTTACGTCATCCGTTAAACTCCGACGTTAACATGGACTGAGTCACGTTACCGTTCCTTCCCTTTCGTGCTGCCACATGTTTTCTGCAAAGAATACGGTTTAGTAAGTTGTTAACCTCTTTCCTTGTACACACCAAATAGAGGGGCCGGGATGAGGGTTCCATGGCCCTGGATTAAAGCCAGTCATCCGGTCAGGGGGCATGGGTGTTTCCGGTTGGGACCGAGAGGGGGGCACCCCTTAGAGCGCGCGTATATAAATTTGATCCCATGCTACGCGAGGTTGTAGCCTCCCCGTCTCAAAGTTTTTCTTGAACGTTGCCGAGGGTGATTCCTGGCATCGGAATGTTGAATGGGTGTGTACTGGTTAGATGTGTTTCTCCTAAAACACCGTAAACGGAACTAGTCCCTTGTGACTACTGAAATCCGTTGGCTGTGGTTAAATAGTACAAACTCTGCAGAGTCAAATCCTTCCGAGTCATCGTGTCCATGGTCAAGGACCGTGGCCAACTTATCCATGTCCATGTCAGTTCCTTTGTCAGTCTCCGTGTTAAATCCCCGGTGAACAAACTTGAGTGGTAAACTTGGTTGAACTATTATTCCTGTGGATGGACTAACCCTGTTGTTTATCTCGTGCCTGAATATTCCCTTGAAATGAATTAAATTCATGAGCTACTGAATTATTAAGTTGTGAAATATAAGCCCTTTATGTGATGTCGCTCAGACGTCCAACTGTGGCACTCTTGTTATTTACTTTTGATATAAGCCCTTTATGTGATGTCACTCAGACGTCCGACTGTGGCACTCTTGTTATTTACTTTTGATATAAGCCCTTTTATGTGATGTCGCTCAGACGTCCGACTGTGGCACTCTTGTAATTTACTTTTGATATAAGCCCTTTATGTGATGTCGCTCAGACGTCCGACTGTGGCACTCCTGTTATTTACTTTTGATATAAGCCCTTTTATGTGATGTCGCTCAGACGTCCGACTGTGGCACTCTTGTTATTTACTTTTGATATAAGCCCTTTATGTGATGTCGCTCAGACGTCCGACTGTGGCACTCTTGTTATTTACTTTTGATTTAAGCCCTTTATGTGATGTCCCTCAGACGTCCGACTGTGGCACTCTTGTTATTTACTTTTGATATAAGCCCTTTATGTGATGTCGCTCAGACGTCCGACTGTGGCACTCTTGTTATTTACTTTTGATATAAGCCCTTTATGTGATGTCGCTCAGACGTCCGACTGTGGCACGCACTGTCTTTTATATTCTATTATAAGCCCTTTATGTGGTGTCGCCCTGACGCCCGACTGCGGCATTGTTATTTCTTTTATATCCTTTCGAGGAGTCATTCAGACACTCGATTGGCCCTCAGTATTACTTTGGGATTTCGGGAGGACTACCGCCCGACTTCCCTTTTATTTTCCATGCATTACTATCTCATTGTCTGAGTGCGCTTGTTAATCTATTCATATGCATCATGTTTACATTTATTATATCTTATGTCCGAACTGTCTTGCGAGTACTTTCATAGTACTCACCTGGCTTGTTGATTTGGCCAGATGTTGACGAAGGCGATCTCATGGATGAAGAGTTTGATAGTGAGTCCGACGCCTAGAGGAATCCCAGTCAGTCCCGTGTGATCCTGGATATTGGTCACTTGTATTATATACGCTTCCGCCACCCGCAATAAGTATCCTCGAGCCTCACTCCGACGCTCGAAGAGCTGTTAGATTCAGGAGTCATGTCACCCACTTCCCTGTGATATATCCACCACCGCTTTTATTGTGAGTCAGTAGTTATGCCACCCTATCCGCCGTTATGTCTTATCGGCGTGCTTGTAATAAATTGTTGAGCAGTCTCCGCTCAACCTTGTATTATATTTAGTACTCCTGGCTTTTCTTCTGTGATCAAGATTTTGTCTACCAGTGGGAAGGATTCTTTTCTACTGGTCCGTAAAAGGGATCGATTTCTCAATAAATTTTTATTGGAAAACCGGTCGTGACACCTTTACAGATGATTTAAGTAGATATGGGTATATCTACTTGATGAAACACAAGTCTGAAACATTTGAAAAGTTCAAAGAATTTCAGAGTGAAGTAGAGAATCATCGTAACAAGAAAATAAAGTTTCTATGATCTGATCGTGGAGGTGAATACTTGATTTACAAGTTTGGCATTCGTTTAAAACAATCTGGAATTGTTTCACAACTCACGCCACCTGGAACACCACAGCGAAATGGTGTGTCCGAACGTCGTAACCGTACTTTATTAGATAAGCTGTGTTCTATGATGTCTCTTACCGATTTGGCTTTATCATTTTGGGGTTATGCATTAGAGACAGCCACATTCACATTAAATAGGGCACCATCTAAATCCATTGAGACGACACCGTATGAACTATGGTTTGGGAAGAAACCTAAGTTGTCATTTCTTAAAGTTTGGGGATGCGACACTTATGTCAAAAGGCTTCAGCCCGATAAGCTCGAACCCAAATTGGAGAAGTGCGTCTTCATAGGATACCCTAAAGAGACTATTGGGTACACCTTCTACCACAGATCCAAAGGCAAGATCTTTGTTGCTAAGAATGGGTCCTTTGTAGAGAAGGAGTTTCTCTCGAAAGAAGTGAGTGGGAGGAAAGTAGAACTTGATGAGGTAATTGTACCGTCTCTCGAATTAGAAAGTAGCACATCAGAGAAAACCGTTCCCGTGATGCCTACACCAACTAGAGAGGAAGCTAATGATGATGATCATGAAACTTCAGATCAAGTTACTACTGAACTTCGCAGGTCAACCAGAACACGTTCCACACCAGAGTGGTACGACAATCCTGTCCTGGAAGTCATGTTATTAGACCAAAGCGAACCTACGAACTATGAAGAAGCTATGATGAGCCCAGATTCTGACAGATGCCTTGAAGCCATAAAATCTGAGATAGGATCTATGTATGAGAACAAAGTGTGGACTTTGGTGGACTTGTCCGATGATCAGCAAGCCATAGAGAATAAATGGATATTCAAGAAGAAGACTAACGCTGATGGTAATGTTATTGTCTACAAACCTCAGCTTGTCGCAAAAGGTTTTCGACAAGTTCAAGGGGTTGACTACGATGAGACTTTCTCACCCATGGCGATGCTTAAGTCTGTCCGAATCATGTTAGCAATTGCCGCATTTTATGATTATGAAATCTAGCAAATGGATGTCAAAAATGCATTCCTTAATGGGTTTCTTAAAGAAGAGTTGTATATGATGCAATCAGAAGGTTTTGTCGATCCTAAAGGTGCTAACAAAGTGTGCAAGCTCCAGCGATGCATCTATGGACTGGTGCAAGCATCTCGGAGTTGGAATGTATGCTTTCATGAGGTGATCAAAGCATATGGTTTTATACAGACTTACGATGAAGCCTGTATTTACAAGAAAGTGAGTGGGAGCTCTATAGCATTTCTGATATTATATGTGGATGACATATTGTTGATTGGAAATGATATATAATTTCTGGATAGCATAAAAGGATACTTGAATAAGAATTTTTCAATGAAAGACCTTGGTGAAGTTGCTTATA
This sequence comes from Aegilops tauschii subsp. strangulata, assembly GCF_002575655.3. Classification (NCBI taxonomy): domain Eukaryota; kingdom Viridiplantae; phylum Streptophyta; class Magnoliopsida; order Poales; family Poaceae; genus Aegilops; species Aegilops tauschii. The sequence continues at coordinate 427,719,007 of NC_053037.3, read as the reverse complement.
TATTGGGCATCAAGATCTATAGGGATAGATCGATACGCTTAATAGGACTTTCACAAAGCACAAACCTTGACAAAATTTTGAAAAAGTTCAAAATGGATAAGTCAAAGAAAGGGTTCTTGCCTGTGGTACAGGGTGTGAAATTGAGTCAGACTCAAAGCCCGACCACTGTAGAAGATAGAAGTCATTCCCTATGCCCCAGCCATAGGTTCTATCATGCATGCTATGTTATGTACCAGACCTGATGTGTGCCTTGCCATAAGTTTGGCAGGGAGGTACCAAAGTAATCCCGGAGTGGATCACTGGACATCGGTCAAGAACATCCTGAAGTACCTGAAAAGGACACAAGGACATGTTTCTCATTTATGGAGGTGATGAAGAGCTCGTCGTAAATGGTTACGTCAATGCTAGCTTCGACACTGATCCGGATGACTCTAAGTCAAAATCCGGATACATATTTATATTGCATGGTGGAGCTATCAGTTGGTGCAGTTCCAAGCAGAGCATCATGGCGGGATCTACATGTGAAGCGGAGCACATAGCTACTTTAAAAGCAGCACATGAAGAGTCTGGATGAAAGAGTTCATATCCGATCTGGGTGTAATGCCCAGTGCATCGGGTCCAATGAAAATCTTTTGTGACAACACTCGAGCAATTGCCTTAGGGAAGGAATCCAGGTTTCATAAGAGAACCAAATACATCAAGAGACGCTTCAACTCCATTCATGAAAAGGTCAATGATGGAGACATAGAGATTTTTAAAATACATACGGATCTGAATGTAGCAGACCCGTTGACTAAGCCTCTTCCACGAGCAAAACATGATCAGCACTAAGACTCCATGGGTGTTAGATTCATTACAATGTAATCCAGATTATTGACTCTAGTGCAAGTGGGAGACTAAAGAAAATATGCCCTAGAGGCAATAATAAAGTTGTTATTTTATATTTCCTTATTCATAATAAAGGTTTATTATTCATGCTAGAATTGTATTGATCGGAAACTTAAATACATGTGTGGACACATAAACAAATACCGTGTCCCTAGCAAGCCTTTACTAGACTAGCTCGTTGATCAAAGATGGTTAAGGTTTCCTAACCATAGACATGTGTTGTCACTTGATAACAAGATCACATCATTAGGAGAATGATGTGATGGACAAGACCCATGCGTTAGCTTAGCATATGATCATTCAGTTTATTGCTACTGCTTTCTTGAATGTCAAATACATGTTCCTTCGACCATGAGATCATGTAACTCCCGGATACCAGAGGAATACCTCGTGTGCTATCAAACATCACAATGTAACTGGGTGATCATAAAGATGCTCTACAGGTATCTCCGAAGGTGTCTATTTAGTTGGCATGGATCGAGATTGGGATTTGTCACTCCGAGTATCGGAGAGGTATCTCCGGGCCCTCTCGGTAATACACATCATAATAAGCTTGCAAGCAAAGTGACTAAGGAGTTAGTTATGAGATGATGTATTACAGAACAAGTAAAGAGACTTGCCGGTAAGGAGATTGAACTAGGTATGGAGATACCGACAATCGAATCTCGGGCAAGTAACATACCGACAGACAAAGGGAATTACGTACGTTGTCATAACAGTTCGAACGATAAAGATCTTCGTAGAATATGTAGGAACCAATATGGGCATCCAGGTTCCGCTATTGGTTATTGACCAGAGAGGTGTCTCGGTCATGTCTACATAGTTCTCGAACCCGTAGGGTCCGCACGCTTAACGTTCGTTGACGATATAGTGTTATATGAGTTATATGATTTGGTGACCGAATGTTGCTCGGTGTCCCGGATGAGATCACGGACATGACGAGGAGCTCCGGAATGGTCCGGAGGTAAAGATTTATATATAGGACGATGATATTTGGACATCGGAAGAGTTTCAGGAGGTACCAGGTAGTCATCGGATCACCGGAAGGGGTTCCGGGAAGCCCTGGGAGGCTATATGGGCTTAATGGGCCAAAGTGGGAACACACCAGCCCACAAGGGGCTTGTGCGCCCCTCTGCCTGGCTGTCGGCCCTAGGGGAAGGAAAGGGGGAGGGTTGGCCCCTCCTGCCTTTCCCTCCTCATGAGAGAAAGGAAAAGGGGGGGCGCCACCTCCCCCTGCCTTCCTCCCGCACACAAACAAGGAAAATGGGGGCGGCCAAGGGCAGGAGCCCAAGGGGTATTCGGCCACCCTTGGGGCGCCTCCTGGCTGCCTCCCCTCTCCCCCACCTATATATATGTGGGAGGGGGCGCCACACAAGACCACAACAATCTCTTGGTCGTGTGCGGCGCCCCTCTCACAGTTTTCGTCCCTCGGTCATATTTTCGTAGTGCTTAGATGAAGCCCTGCGGAGATAGCATCACCACCACCGTCACTACGCCATCGTGCTACCGGAACTCATCCACTACTTTGCCCGTCTTGCTAGATCAAGAAGGCGAGGACGTCACCGAGCTGAACGTGTGCTGAACGCGGAGGTGATGTACGTTCGGTACTTGATCGGTTGGAGCGCGAAGAAGTTCGACTACATCAACCACGTTAATAAACACTTCTGCTTACGGTCTACGAGGGTACATAGACACACTCTCCTCTCTCATTGCTAAGCATCTCCATGGATAGATCTTACATGTGCGTAGAATTTTTTTGTTTTCCATGCAACATTTCCCAACAGGAACGCCGCGGCCGGGATGGTGGGGGAGTTGCCGCGGCCGCACTAGCGGATGTAGATGGAGAAGAAGCCGATGAAGAATAAGGTGGCGATGAGCGCGACGAGGAGCACCACCATGGGCGTGCTGAAGTTGGGTGGCTTCCTCGCGCCGTACACGAAGCCTCTCCCGCCGTCGCTCTTCCTGTCCCATGCGTTGTCGTCGTCATCGACGCATTTCTGTACTTGGGCATCGCGAGCAGCAGCGCATGGCGATGATACTTCGGCATCGGCGTCGGCATCGACGCGTTTCTGTACTTTGCGACCGAAACGCATCTCGTTGTGGGGGAGAGGAGAAGCACGTGGGTGGGGCACGGGAGGAAAAGAATGGAGAGATGAGTGGGAGGCTGACGGTGGGCCAATGACATTCAAAATCTTCTCTCTCCTCCCCCAACAGCCCCCCGGTGCCCTGTATTTGCCTTGGCATCGCCGGTTGTATTTGTGACCAAATTCGGCAAAAAGTAGGGTCTTGGGGGTGCGGCTGGGACTTTTTTTGACCGTCGGTGCTAAAAAGTGCCCTTTGGGGGTTCCTGGGGGCTCGGCTGGAGATGCTCTTACAGGGAGAACTTTCAATAGCCACAACTCTGACGCGTTATCAACATTCAATGGGATAAATCAAGTGTGCAGTTTGAGAATCGTGATGCAGGGCGTGTTTGGATCCAGTCCTCGGCCTCATGCCTTGTAGTCCGCTGCCGCCTGGCATGGACATGAGATGAGAAAATTTTCAGCCTGGCAAGGCTAGCCTGGAGATGATGTGCTTCAGTGCTTGGTTGGTGCCTGACCCAGACAGAGCATCAAAGCCCTAAGAGCATTCGGCTCCTCAAACCCGCGTCATACACCCGGGCGGGCCGCCTGGTCACTGTTCGGTCATGCTTTTTTGACCCAGGCGGCCCCTCAAACGGCTCTCAAACGTCTGGGCTGACTGGCACCCCCCATATCTAGCCCAAATACAGGACGGATATGTGGCGCCCGGGCACGCCCGCCACATCAGACCCGGCCCACCCGACCCCACATAAAATCCTACCCATCCGCTCGCTAGACCAAGCCCTAGCCACTTCACTCCCCTCCCTTCACTTCCCTTCGCCACTCAAGCTCGTCTTCGGCTCCTTTCGATCGTCTCCGGCATGGCGGGCAGCGGATCTGAGTCCTTCACCTCCAGATCCGTCGACCCCGAGCTCATCCCACACGGCCCCGAGGAGGAGATGGCCGTCCGGCTTGCGCTCCGCCGCACCCGGGAGGAGGCCCATGCTCAGCTGCGATTAGACTCCATCCGTCGGGAATCCATTGCTTCCGCCCAAATGGTGCATGGATCTGGTGCTAGGCCGGCCATAGCTGCCTTGCCGGAAGCCGTGCGGTCCGTCCAGCGTCCGAACACGCTGGTGGATGCGCAACCCCTTCGGTGGCGCGCCGATATTCGGGACGCACCGTCGGCCCACAAGGCCATGGCACTGCATGCCGGCCGTGCAAGGCACCGGGCGCGGGAGGTGTATTTCTTGAGGTTGCGTTGGTTTTTCCCTTGAAGAGGAAAGATTGATGCGGCACAGTAGAGATAAGTATTTTCCCCAGTTAAGAACCAAGGTATCAATCCAGTAGGAGAAGAACACGCAAATCACCAATACCTGCACAAACAATTGAACACTTGCACCCAACGCGATAAAGGGGTTGTCAATCCCTTCATGGTCACTTGCAAAGGTGAGATCTGATAGAGATAGATAAATAAAACTAAACAAAAGATAAAATATTTTTGGGTTTTTTGTTTATAGATCTAAAAATAAAATATTGCAAAATAGTAGATCGGAAACTAATATGATGGAAAATAGACCCGGGGGCCATAGGTTTCACTAGAGGCTTCTCTCATGAAGGCAAATAATACGGTGGGTGAACAAATTACCGTCGAGCAATTGATAGAAAAGCACAAAGTTTTGACGATATCCAAGGCAATGATTATGCAATATAGGCATCACGTCCATGTCAAGTAGACCGAAATGATTCTGCATCTACTACTATTACTCCACACATCGACCGACTCCTGCCTGCATCTAGAGTATTAAGTTCATAAGAACAGAGTAACGTATTGAGTAAGATGACATGATGTAGAGGAATTAACTCAAGCAATATGATGAAAACGCCATCTTTTTATCCTCGATGGCAACAATGCAATGCGTGTCTCGCTACCCCTACTTTGTCACTGGGTGAACTCACGCAAGATTGAACCCAAAGCTAAGCACCTCTCCCATTGCAAGAAATACCAATCTAGTTGGCCAAACTAAACCGATAATTCGAAGAGAAATACAAAGATACCGAATCATGCATATAAGAATTTAGAGAAGATTCAAATAATATTCATAGATAGGCTGATCATAAATCCACAATTCATCTGATCTCGACAAACACACCGCAAAAGAAGATTACATCGGATAGATCTCCAAGAACATCGAGAAGGACATGGTATTGAGAATCAAAGAGAGAGAAGAAGCCATCTAGCTACTAGCTATGGACCCGTAGGTCTGAGGTGGACTGGTCACGCTTCATCGGAAGGGCAGTAGAGTTGATGTAGATGCCCTCCGTGATCGAATCCCCCTCCGGCAGGATGCCGGAAAAGGCCCCAAGATGGGATCTCACGAGAACACAAGGTTGCGGGGGTGGAAAAGTGTTTTCGTCGATGCTTCTAAGGGTTTGGGAATATATGTGAATATATAGGAGGAAGATCTAGGTCTGGGGGTCACCGAGGGGCCCACAAGGCAAGGGGCGCGCCCTCCACCCTTGTCGCCGCCTCATGGCTCTTCTGACTTGAACTCCAAGTCTCCTGGGTGTCTTCTGGTCCAAGAAAAATCATCATAAAGTTTTATTATATTTGGACTCCGTTTAGTATTCCTTTTCTGCGGAACTCAAAAACAAGGAAAAAACATAAACTGGCACTGGGCTCTAGGTTAATAGGTTAGTCCCAAAAATAATATAGAATGGCATATTAATGCATATAAAACATCCAAAACAGATAATATATTATAGTATGGAACAATAAAAAATTATAGATACATTGGAGACGTATCAAGCATCCCCAAGCTTAATTCCTGCTCGTCCTCGAGTAGGTAAATGATAAAAACACATTTTTTGATGTGGAATGCTACCTAACATATTTATCCATGTAATTTTCTTCATTGTGGCATGAATGTACAGATCCATAAGATTCAAAACAAAAGTTTAATACTGACTTAAAAAAATAATACTTCAAGCATACTAATAAAGCAATCATGTTTTCTCAAAATACTATGGCTAAAGAAAGCTATCCATATAAAATCATATAGTCTGGCTACTCCATCTTCATCACACAAAGTATTCAAATCATGCACAACCCCAGTTTTAGCCAAGCAATTGTTTCATACTTTAGTATTCTCAAACCTTTTCAATTTTCACGCAATACATGAGCGTGAGCCATGGACATATCACTATAGGTGGAATAGAATATGGTGGTTGTGGAGAAGACAAAAAGACGGAGATAGTCTCACATCAACTAGGTGTATCAACGGGCTATGGACATGACCATCTATAGATAGCAATGTGAGTGAGTAGGGATTGCCATGCAAGGGATGCACTAGAGCTATACGTTTATGAAAGCTAAGAAAGAAACTAAGTGGGTGTGCATCCAACTTGCTTGCTCATGAAGACCTAGGGCATTTGAGGAAGCCCATCGTTGGAATATACAAGCCAAGTTCTATAATGAAAAATTGCCACTAGTATATGAAAGTGACAAAATAGGAGACTCTCTATCATGAAGATCATGGTGCTACTTTGAAGCACACGTGTGGAAAAAGGATAGTAACATTGCCCCTTCTCTCTTTTCTCTCATTTTTTTGATTGGCTTCTTTGGCCTCTTTTTTTATTTGGGCTTCTTTGGCCTCTTTTATTTTGATTTCCTCACATGGGACAATGCTCTAATAATGAAGATCATCACACTTTTATTTACTTACTACTCGAAACTAGAACAAAATATGACTCTATATGAATGCCTCCGGCGGTGTACCGTATGTGCAATGACTCAAGAGTGACATGTATGAAAATTATGAATGGTGGCTTTGCCACAAATACTATGTCAACTACATGATCATGCAAAGCAGTATGACAATGATGAAGCGTGTCATAATAAACGGAACAGTGGAAAAGTTGCATGGCAATATATCTCGGAAAGTCTATGGAAATGCCATAATAGGTAGGTATGGTGGATGTTTTGAGGAAGGTATATGGTGGGTGTATGGCACCAGCGGAAGTTGCGCGGTACTAGAGAGGCTAGCAATGGTGGAAGGGTGAGAGTGCGTATAATCCATGGACTCAACATTAGTCACAAAGAACTCACATACTTATTGCAAAAATCTATTAGTCATCGAAACAAAGTACTACGCGCATGCTCCTAGGGGAAGGGTTGGTAGGAGTTAACCATTGCGCGATCCCGACCTCCACACAAAGGACGACAATCAATAAATAAATCATGCTCTGACTTCATTACATAACGGTTCACCATACGTGCATGCTACGGGAATCACAAACTTTAACACAAGTATTCTTACCAATACACAATTACTCACTAGCATGATTCTAATATCACAATCTTTATATCTCAAAACAATCATAAGGAATCAAACTTCTCATAGTATTCAATGCACTTTATATGAAAGTTTTTATTATATCCCTCTGGGATGCCTATCAAATTAGGACTAAATTCATAACCTAAGCAAATTAGCATGCTGTTTAAAGAGACTCTCAAAATAATATAAGTGAAACATGATAGTTCAATAATTTTTATAAAATAAAGCCACCGCCAAGCTCTAAAATGATATAAGTGAAGCACTAGAGCAAAATTGCCTAGCTTAAAAGATATAAGTGAGGCACATAGAGTATTCTAATAAATCACGATTCATGTGCATCCCTCTCAAAAGGTGTGTACAGCAAGGATGATTGTGGCAAACTAAAAAGCAAATACTCATATCATACAAGACACTCCAAGCAAACACATATCATGTGGTGAATAAAAATATAGCCTCAAGTAAAGTTACCGATAGACGAAGATGAAAGAGGGAATGCCTTCCGGGGCATCCCCAAGCTTAGGCTCTTGGTTGTCCTTGAATATTACCTTGGGGTGCCTTGGGCATCCTCAAGCTTAGGCTCTTGCCACTCCTTATTCCATAGTCCATCAAATGTTTACCCAAAACTTGAGAACTTCATAACACAAAACTCAACAGAAAATCTTATGAGATCCGTGGTATAAGAAAGCAAATCACCACTTTATGGTACTGTTGTGAACTCATTCTTTATTTATATTGGTGTAATATATACTGTATTGCAACTTCTCCATGGTTCATACCCCCCGATACTACCCATAGATTCATCAAAATAAGCAAACAACACAAAGAAAACAGAACAGTCTGTAGTAATCAGAGAACTTCATATACTTCTGTAACTCCAATTTTTTTGAAAAATTAGGACAGCTTGGGCAATTTTTATATCAATCTATTGTAAAATATTCAAATCAAATCATGCTTCTGTGAATTATGAAAATTATTTTGCTGGGCGCAAAAGTTTCTGTTTTTCAGCAAGATCAAATCAACTATCACTGTAAGCCATCCCAAAGGTCTTACTTGGCACAAACACTAATTAAAATAGAAAAACACATCTAACCATAGGCTAGAATGCTAGATGAATTATTTATTCAAAAACAGCAAGGAAAAATATTGGGTGGTCTCCCAACAAGTGCTTTTCTTTAAAGCCTTTTAGCTAGACATTGATAATTTTAATAATGCTCACATGAAAGACAAGAATTAAAGCACAAAGAGAGCATCATAAAACATGTGAGAAACACATCTAAGTCTAACATACTTCCTATGCATAGGCATTTTATAGGAAAACAAATTAACAAGACAAGCAAGATCTAGCATATGCAAGGAAGAAGAAAGAAACAATAGCAATCTCAACATAACGAGAGGTAATTTAGTAACATGAAAATTTCTACCACAATATTTCCCTCTCTCATAATAATTGCATGTGGGATCATATACAAATTCAACAATATAGCTATCACCTAAAATATTCTCTTCATGATCCACATGTATGCAAAGTTGACACTCTTCCAAAATAGTGGGATTATCATTAACTAAAGTCACGACCTTTCCAAACCCACTTTTATCAAGAATTTCATAAGACTGAATATTCTCCAAATATGTGGGATCTAAAGTTGACACTCTTCCAAATCCGCTTTCAACATTATATCAAACATATTCATCATGAGGCTTAAATAAAATTTCAAGATCTTAAGAAGCATTATCACCCCAATCATGATCATTGCAATAAGTAGCGGACATAGCAAAACTAGCATCCCCAAGCTTGGGGTTTTGCATATTATTAGCACAATTGACATTAATATAATTTATAATAACATCATTGCAATCATGCTTTTGATTCAAGGGACTATCGTGAATCACTTCATAAATTTCATCACAATTTTTAGATTCACGAATTTCAAGCAAAACTTCATAAAGATAATCTAGTGCACTTAACTCACTAGCAATTGGTTCATCACAATTGGATCCTTTAAAAAGATTAGCAAGTGGATGAGGATCCATAAACTTTTTGGTTTCTGATTTTCAGTAAATACACAACTATACCAAGCAAACGAGCAAACAAACCAAGTAAGACATAAAGGCCAACGAAAAGACAAAAGGAAGTAGGGCGAATAAAAAGGCCAATATTTTTGAAAATAGTTTTAGAAGTGGGGGAGAGGAAAACGAGAGACAAATGGCAAATAATGTAATGCAAGAGATGAGAGTTTTATGATGGGTACTTGATAGGCTTGATGTAGATCTTGACTTGGCGTAGATCTCCCCAGCAACGGCGCCAGAAATTCTTCCTGCTACTTCTTGAGCTTGCGTTGGTTTTTCCCTTGAAGAGGAAAGGGTGATGCAGCACAATAGAGATAAGTATTTCCCTCAGGTAAGAACCAAGGTATCAATCCAGTAGGAGAAGAACGCGCAAATCACCAATAGATGCACAAACAATCAAACACTTGCACCCAACGCGATAAAGGGGCTGTCAATCCCTTCACGGTCACTTGCAAAGGTGAGATCTGATAGAGATAGATAAATAAAACTAAGCAAAAGATAAAATATTTTTGGGTTTTTTTGTTTATACATCTGAAAATAAAAGATTGCAAAATAGTAGATCAGAAACTAATATGATGGAAAATCGACCCGGGGGCCATAGGTTTCACTAGAGGCTTCTCTCATGAAGGCAAATAATACGGTGGGTGAACAAATTACTATCAAGCAATTGATAGAAAAGCGCAAAGTTATGACTAAAGGAAATATGCCCTAGAGGCAATAATAAAGTTGTTATTTTATATTTCCTTATTTCATGATATATGTTTATTATTCATGCTAGAATTGTATTAATCGGAAACTTGATACATGTGTGGATACATAGACAAAATACCGTATCCCTAGTAAGCCTCTACTAGACTAGCTCGTTGATCAAAGATGGTTAAGTTTCCTAACCATAGACATGTGTTGTCATTTGATAAACGGGATCACGTCATTAGGAGAATGATGTGATGGACAAGACCCATTCGTTAGCTTCGCATTATGACCGTTCAGTTTTATTGCTATTGCTTTCTTCATGTCACATACATATTCCTCCGACTATGAGATTATGCAACTCTCGGATACCAGAGGAATGCCTTGTGTGCTATAAAACGTCACAACATAACTGGGTGATTATAAATATGCTCTACACGTATCTCCGAAGGTGTTTGTTGGGTTGGCATAGATCGAGATTAGGATTTGTCACTCCGAGTATCAGAGAGGTATCTCTGGGCCCTCTCGGTAATGCACATCATAAGAAGCCTTGAAAGCAAAGTGACTAATGAGTTAGTTGCAGGATGATGCATTAAGGAACGAGTAAAGAGACTTGCCGATAACGATATTGAACTAGGTACGAAGATACCGACGATCGAATCTCGGGTAAGTAACATACAGATGACAAAGGGAATACTGTATGTTGTCATAACGGTTCGACCGATAAAGATCTTTGTAGAATATATGGGAGCCAATATGAGCATCCAGGTTCTGCTATTGGTTATCGACCGGAGAGGTGTCTCGGTCATGTCTACATAGTTCTCGAACCCGTAGGGTCCGCACATTTAACGTTCGATGACAATTTTGTATTATATGAGTTATGTGATTTGGTGATCGAATGTTGTTCAGAGTCCCGAATGAGATCACGGTCCTGACGAGGAGTCTCGAAATGGTCGAGAGGTAAAGATTGATATATAGGACGATAGTATTTGGACACCAGAAGTGTTTCGGAGGGTACCGGGTAAATATCGGGTCACCGGAAGGGGTTCTGGGCAGCCCCTGGCAAAGATATGGGCCTAATGGGCCAAGAGGAGAAACGCAGAAGCCAGCAGGGGCTGTTGCGCCCCCCATATGGGCCGAACTAGAGGAGGAAGGAAAGAGGGGAAGAGAGAAGGAAGGGGAGGGATTCGGCCTCCCCCTTCCTTCCCTCCTCTCTCCTCCTTCCTTCCCCCTCCAGAAAATATGGTAAGGGGGGCCGAATTGGACTAGGCCCCCAAGTAGGATTCCTCCTACTTGGGGCGCCCCAAGGCTGTTCCCCTCCCCTTCCCACCTATATATACGTGGGAGGGGCGCCTAGAACACACAACAACATCTTTTAGCCTTGTGCGGCGCCCCCCTCCACAGATTACACCCTCGGTCATATTCTCGCGGTGCTTAGGCGAAGCCCTGCACGGATTACTTCACCATCATCGTCACCATGCCGTCATGTTGATGGAACTCATCTACTTCCTCGACACTTTGCTGGATCAAGAGTTCGAGGTACGTCATCGAGCTGAACGTGTGCAGAACTCCACTACAAAAAAAAGACACATCTGTGACATTTTGGGCCGAATGAATTTTTTTTCTGTCATACTTATGACACTTCTATGATGATAATTGTGACAAAACCCGGTATCATCATAGATGTGGTGGGCTCCTACTTCTATGACAAAAAATCATGATAGAAAATGGGCTTTTCGTCCTGGGCGGGCCGGAGACGCAGCTGCATGACATTCTTTGGGCCGTCCATGACGGAAAAAACCATGGTAGAAGCGAGGGCGAGGAAAATTTTGGGGAGTTCCCGGTTACGGTGGGTGGTCGGGGGCCGAGCGATGCGTGTTTCTCTCGTACACGTACGCGCGTTTGTGCGAGGCGTTGGGCTCTAACTGAACCCGAGCGAGGCGTCGCCTAACTGAACCCGAGCGATTGCACTGTAGTCTACGCGTTACTGAACCCGAGCGATCGAGCGATTCCTTCGCTACTGCTGCTAACTGAAGCCGATCGATGCTGCCTCTGGATGAACAGTGAGCGTTGCGGGGGGGGGGGGGGGTTGGATGAACAGTGAGCGGTGGGGTTGGATGAACAGGACCCCGTGGCGTTGCCTCTGGATGAACAGGACCCCGATCAATCGAGCCAGTTGGGGCTGGATGAACAGGACCCCGTGGAGGGCTGGATGAACAGGACGACCCTGTGGAGGGCTGGATGAACAATAGACGGTGGAGGGGTGGATGAACAGTAGCCCGTGGAGGGGTGGTTGAACAGGAGCCCGTGGAGAGGGGTGGTTGAACAGTAGCCGGTGGAGTAGCGCGCGGTGGAGGCTGGATGAACAGGAGCCCGTGGACGAATAGTCGCAGGTGAAGGCTGGAGGAGGTCGACGGTGGATGAACAGTAGCCCGTGGAGGCTGGAGGAGGTCGACGGTGGAGATGAACAATATCCCGTGGAGTCCCGTTTTGCGGTACGCCACACCCCTCCCAATGAACAGGGCCCCCGTTTCGACCGTAGCGCTCCAACACAAGTCCGTTTCGTCCGTTTTGCGGTACGCCACACCCCTCCCGATCAACAGGACCCAGTTTCGACCGTAGGAGGTCAAACACAAGTCCGTTTCCTCCGTTTTGCGGTACGCCAGACCCCTCCCGATGAACAGGATCCTGTTTCGAACGTGGTCGGTCAAACACAAGGCCGTTTCCTCCGTTCTGCGGTACGCCAGGCCTCGTTTCCATCGCCTGTTCCGTCCAAGCCCTCCTGATGAACACGACGACGCATTCCGTTCTGACCCAGCCGGTTGGCTCCCCATGAACACGACGACGACGTTGTTTCTCCGTTCCGACCCAGCCATGTACACGAGCCCTGGCCGTACGTATGCGCGAGTAGGCGTTCGAGATCCCGCTCGTATGTACGTACGTGGCCGTATTTTTTTCTTGCACACTGGCCGATGTACGTACGTGTACATGCTACATGCGCGCTTCTACTACGACACGTGTGCGTCTCTACATCCACCAGTATGTACGTACACGTTCGCGACCAGAATGACAACGCTACATACGCTTCGACCAGGTGGGTCCCGACTGTCAGGCACTTCCTTGCGTGCGAAGATGTAGCTGGTGGGTCCCAGCAGTCAGGGGGGTGAATCATTTTTTTTGCCCGGACGCACTTCCTTGCGTGCGAAGGTGTAGCTGGTGGGTCCCAGCAGTCAGGGGGGAAACTTTTTTTCGTGAAATACGGTGGCCCGTCCAGTGGGTCCCTGCTGTCAGGTGGAGGAATCATTATTTTGCGCGTAATAAGGAGGCACTTCCTTGCTGCGGCCATGGACCCAGCTGTCAGCCTCTCCATGTATAGTCCACGTCCGATGGAAGTCGTTCCTTGACAACGTTGACCACGCCGCGCCGAGAGCACCAGGGCGGTGGACGACGGCGAGGCCTAGGAAGGGGACGACGCGGAGCCGGGGAAGACGCGGCAGTGGATGCCCACGCGTAGAGGAGTATGAGGGTTCACTGGTTCGGCTACGGTGTGAGGCTGCCATCGCCGCAGAATAACATGGGGTGTGGGTGAGTAGAGGGATGGCCTGGCCAGCGGTGGGAGTAGTAGGGGACGGTGAGCCCTCCGCGGCATCACAGCCAGCCACGGGAGGCAGGAGCATGCGGCACGACCGGCGCTGCTTTGGGCGGCTGGAGCAAGAAGACCAGAGGTTGAAGAAGCACTACGGCCATTGGATGGACATCGTGCGGTCACTGGAGCTAGAATCATTCATATTGACTAAGTTGACAAAGCCCTCTGTCCCTGTCAACTTAGTAGGCCCACAAGTCCGCCTCCCACCAAGGTGGGTCCCAGCTAGCAGGGGGAGTATTCATTTTTTTGTGCATAATAAGGAGGCACTTCCGGTGGGTCCGAGCTGACAATGGGGTGAACGTTTTTTTCGCGAAATACGGTGGCTCATCCGGTGGGTCCCAGCAGTCAGGGGGGAAACGATTTTTTTCACGAAATACGGTGGCCCGTCCGGTGGGTCCCTGCTGTCAGGTGGAGGAATAATTATTTTGTGCGTAATAAGGAGGCACTTCCTTGCGGCTGCCGTGGACCCAGCTGTCAGCCTCTCCACGTACAGAACTCTTCCGATGGAAGTCGGTCGTTGACCACATTGACCACGCCGCGCCGAGAGCACCACGGCGATGGACGACGGCGAGGCCTAGGAAGGGGACAACGCAGAGCCGGGGAAGACGCGGCAGTGGATGCCCACGCGGAGAGGAGTACGAGGGTTCACTGGTTCGGCTGCGGTGTGAGGCTGCCATCGCCGCAGAATAACAGGGGGTATGGGTGAGTAGAGGGATGGCCTGGCCAGCGGTGGGAGTAGTAGGGGGCGGTGAGGCCTCCGCGGCATCACAGCCAGCCACGGGAGGCAGGAGCATGCGGCACGACCGGCGCTGCTTTGGGCGGCTGGAGCAAGAAGACCAGAGGTTGAAGAAGCACTACGGCCATTGGATGGACATCGTACGGTCACTAGAGCTAGAATGACTAAGTTGACAAAGCCCTCCGTCCCTGTCAACTTAGTAGGCCCACAAGTCCGCCTCCCACCAAGGTGGGTCCCAGCTAGCAGGGGGAGTATTCATTTTTTTGTGCATAATAAGGAGGCACTTCCGGTGGGTCCGAGCTGACAACGGGGTGAACGTTTTTTTCGCGAAATACGGTGGCTCGTCCGGTGGGTCCCAGCTGTCAGGGGGAAACGATTTTTTTCACGAAATACGGTGGCCCGTCCGGTGGGTCCCTGCTGTCAGGTGGAGGAATAATTATTTTGCGCGTAATAAGGAGGCACTTCCTTGCGGCTGCCGCGGACCCAGCTGTCAGCCTCTCCATGTACAGAACTCTTCCGATGGAAGTCGGTCGTTGAGCACATTGACCACGCCGCGCCGAGAGCACCACGGCGATGGACGACGGCGAGGCCTAGGAAGGGGACGGCACAGAGCCGGGGAAGACGCGACAGTGGATGCCCACGCGGAGAGGAGTACGAGGGTTCACTGGTTCGGCTGCGGTGTGAGGCTGCCATCGCCGCAGAATAACAGGGTGAGTGGGTGAGTGGAGGGATGGCCTGGCCAGCGGTGGGAGTAGTATGGGGGCGGTGAGGCCTCCGCGGCAGCACAGCCGGCCACGGCAGGCAGGAGCATGCAGCACGACCGGCGCTGCTTTGGGCGGCTGGAGCAAGAAGACCAGAGGTTGAAGAAGCACTACGGCCGTTGGATGGACATCGTACGGTCACTGGAGCTAGAATCGTTCATATATTGACTAAGTTGACAAAGCCCTCCGTCTTCGTCAACTTAGTAGGCCCACAAGTCAGCCTCCCACTATGGTGGGTCCCAGCTGGCAGGGGGGTATTCATTTTTTTGTGCGTAATAAGAAGGACTTCCTTGCGTGCGAAGATATAGTTGGTGGGTCTGACCTGTCAGCGGAGGGAACTTTTTTTCGCGAAATACAGAGGCCCTTCCGGCGGGTACTAGATGTCAGGTGGAGGAATCATTATTTTGCACGTAATAAGGAGGCATTTCCTTGTGTGCGGCCGTGGACCCAGCTGGCAGCCTCTCGACGTACAGTCCACTTCCGATGGATGTCGTTCGTTGACCAAGTTGACCACGCCGCGCCGAGAGCACCAGGGCGGTGGACAACGGTGAGGCCTACGAAGGGAACGACACAGAGCCGGGGAAGACAGGGCAGTGGCTGCCCACGCGGTGGAGAGTACGAGGGTTGACTGGTTCGGCTGCCGTCACCGAAAAATAACAGGAGGTGTGGGTGAGTAGAGGGATAGACAGGCCAGGGATGCGAGTATGATGGGGCCGTGAGGCCTGCCCGGCAGCACAGCTGGCCACGGGAGGCGGGAGTAGGCGGTTTCGACGGCGTTGGTTTGGGCGGCTGGGGCAGGAAGATTAGAGACTGAAGAAGCACGATTGCCGTTAGATTGACATCTAACGGTCTGACGCTGGTAGAGTCGATTGTTGACTAAGTTTCTTTTTTGAGAAACCTTGTGTACGCATGAACTTAGTAGGCCCACAAGTCAGCCTCCAAATCTGTGGCAGACAACATAAAGCCCATTTGCTATCTTTTTATAATTTGCAGCCCATTTGCTAATTCTTAAGTAATTTATTACAACCCATTTTCTGCCCAGGACCACGGTCAAAAAGTTCAACCTTATTTTGCATATTTCGTGGAGTTCGAACTGTTGTAATCCCGAAATGAAAAACATTTTTTTAAGAACTTATTGATTTGCCAAAAAAAACGTTTTGTTTTTGTAAGCAAATAAGACGTGGGACAATTGAGTTGGTTTAAGGGAAAACCAGTGGTAAAAAAATCAGCGCTGGGTGGGAAACAACAACAAAAATAAGGATGTAAATATGAAAAGGAAATTTTATGTGTTTTCAATATAATGATACGTGTATATGAACTAGTAAAACTATAGGTAGAGATTAGAAAACGGATGTAGGACATGCGTTTCAAGAGGAAAATAGAACTGGGTTGTGTGTTTGATTCAGTAAAAAAACTGTATGCGGATGTTGTAAGACAAAATATAACTAACGCTAGCGGGCCAGAGGCCAGTAGATACCTGCTAGATCTTTGTGCCCCGTTGTCGTCATGGGCTGGGCCTGTTAAAAACAAAACCAAGCTTGGGCAGTCTACAGCCCAGTTGAAACTTGCTCGACCTGAAAAAACAATATACGTGCTCAATAAACGAGAGAATTCTGCAAGTACAAACTGATAACTAGGATGCAATAGGGATATTGTTTTTTCATCGTGATAATAAGTGCATGCACTTGTTTCGAAAAAATTGGAGAACTGGGAATTCGAACGGCAGGTGCTTATGCTACCCATCAAGTAAAAATCAGGTGCCTGAAAATTCGTTTCGAAACAAATGATTCAGCTTTATATCCACGTCGACCCTCGGCATGATGGTTGGAAGCAAATGCAAGTTCATACCAAAAGATCGTTAACAACAATACTAACTTGCGGACGATAAGGTAGTACAACTACCAATACCAAACTAACTTATAATCTTTTTACTCCTGGCCCTAGTGTTCGTCTGGTAGAAAATCTTGCAGAGGACCAGCTCCCGCTCCTTCTCTTGCTCCAGGTACCCGAGGTGGTACTGGTGCATCAGCCAGTTGGTCCTCTGCTGGTCGAAGTTCTTGTTGGTGTGCAGCACCAGAACCTTTTTGCTGCCCGTCTGCCGGCCGTTGACCATCACCGGCAAGGTATTGCGGGTCTTGTGCCACATCACGTGCATGCCACACTCCGACTGTATCTTGCGACGCGTCCACGTGCCCCTTTTGAATGCCCTAGAATTGCGCTGGAAGAAATGCTTCCTTAGGCCACTCAGTGTGATACCTGCAGTATTGTCGAATACAGGTTTTAGTGTACGTAGTTGGCATTTTTATAACATCTTTGGCATGTTGCAGTCACTTGTTTCACTTTTTATTAACTGTCAAATTGTAATTGCTTCACCAGGTCTGCGTCTAAAAAGAAAAATAGAGCTATAAACAAAGGAATATGTTTGTGCAAGTAGACGGCCGATCGGTGTCTTACCTGGAAGTTTCTCAGGTTGGGTGTAGCATATGCCGTGCTCGCTGTCGATGGTTGGTATGAACAACTCGATGAGAGGGTGAGATATCGCGCTGTCAGCACTCACTTTGGCCTCAAGGTGCTCGATCAGCTCCTGATCTGTGGGATCGAACTTGACGCCAGCCGGCAGCACCGGCCAATCCTTCTTCGACTTGCATCGGTAATTCCAGTTATATGGTACTGAATATATGATCAATCGACTGTTTTAAGTGAATGATGAAATATTTCGACAGATAAGTGGTACTCCAAATCTGAAGTCCAGAATACCCGAACAAGCCGCCGGGATTCTTGTGTCACCTCACGCACAGCGTGTTGTCACGTCAATTCAATGTGTGGACATGATGAATAATTTGACCGACGTATACTAGTACTGCTACTATACTACTTACTAGTCATATTTAGTGTCACAATTTATACATAGGTTTAACTAACAAGTACGCACTTGAAGCCTAATTGATATATATATACATATATGGCTTCTGCACAACATCTCCATCATCATTATCAGTACATCCTACGCAGGTGAGTTAGGATGCACTTGATCCCAGGAAGGTATCTATCCTTCAAACCAGAGGAGTGCTTCAAACTAACAACAGTACATAATATCCAACAAAAGAGGGTCATGCTACAGCAGCAGAATACATGGCTCAATGTAGATATCAGCACGAATCAAGTTGTGCATATTTGTTGTTGGCATGAACCACATCGCCACATGTCGGGTTTGCAAAAGCCATCCATTGCATGGAAGCTTGATGCCTTTCACACACTGAAGATTATCTTGCAACAAGCTGTGTCGACGAATCTCTGGATATGGTGATTCATGAAACCCATGGTATGATGTGTAAACACAGTCCCCCCTGGCGAATGGAAGTTGCATAGCATGGTAATCATCGCCGGTGATATGATCGATGATTGGTTGGATGATCAGATAATTGAGCCCCAGGAACAAGGAGTGGTTGCCGAGGCTGTAAACCCGCCTCCAGTTGAATACGCCTGGCCCAACGGAGCTGGGAACTTTCTCGAACACGAAGCAGCCATAGCCATCAATGTCACGAATGCCCCACGCATTGTACTGCATGTGGTTTGATGTAATGGTTTGGTCGATTTGGTACGTGTGAATGAGCATCAAATGACCGCCGTCAGCTGAACGAGCGATAAACCACCACCCATCGGCTGGTATGATTCCAGGTCCTGGAATCATGAAGGCCAGCGCATTTGCGTCTACTGCAACAATTCAAATTGGAGACCAAAAGGACAAAAATAAACAATCATGTTCAGAGTATGTGTGGAATTAAGATTATTATAACAGTGACACATATCATAGACAGAGAATTGCAATGCCGTGGTCATAATCATACCCCAAGTTAAAAAAAATAAGCCAATGGCTTTCATATTCTAGCAATATGTCATGGTTCAAACATCATGTAACAATGAGAGGAAAACAACTATGACAGAGCCTACTCATATTCTACCATAGCACTTACTACTACTGTTCTCATATCAACTCTAAGCAATAACATGCGTTGTTATAAAAATCTTGGAAACAAGAGTAACATATAGCAATCATGATGTTATGCTCATAATATGTATTCTAACAATCATTAGATGCCAATTGTTCTCATATCAACTCTAACAATAACATGTGTGGTCATAAAAATCTAGGAAATGAGAGGAACATATAGCAATGATGTGGTTATAGACATACTATCTATTCTAAATTTGTAACAATGAACAGGCAGTCATATTCATAAGGTAAAGATGAGATGAGATAGAACAATTACACGGCGATAGATTCCACCAGTATAGGCAGCCAATCTATGCGTCGACCGCGTAAGTGATGCCATCGTGCACTATAGCATCAGACAGAAATGTTGCCTCAAAAGGATTGATGATGAGCCATAACCATGTATGGCGACCGCATTCCAGATAGACTAATCCCATGTTGAACAAGGCAATGAGCTTGTAATCCATGTAGTCTTCTGATGGTGTGGGCACTTCGCAGATTACAACTTTCAGCAAACAGAGGTCAAGCCAAAAGCTTGACGCGTCTCGTGCGTAGTAGGCAGGAGTGTCCGGCGGGCCGCGAGGCTCGATGGCGGCGGTATCCAACGATGGAAGGGTGATCTCTCGCTGGGTGTAGATATCCACGAGACGCCACGGACTACCGGATTGGTGGATGAGGACGATCCAGTTGGCCTTCATGCCCGCCCAGTAGTGGCCGCGCATGAAGGACAGGTGGACGGGTAGTGGTAGCATGTCGAGGGGCACCACGGAAACCTCCGTAGGATCGTCAAGTCAGTGTCTGGGCCACCTGCGAGGATCGGGCATTAGCAAGCAGGGTGTCTTGAAAAGAGCCGGCCGGTAGCAGACGAGTAGACAGTACAAAGACACCGAGCATGCGGCCAGACGGACGGTGCTGAGTAGGTCCATACGATTACAGATCTGCTCCAAGAGAACATCAGGGAGGGAATTCCAATCACGGCTCTGCGTGTCAGTCGGTTCTGCCATTGGGGTTTTCGGTGCCTGGGAGCCAGCGGGGAAGTGGATTCGGGCGGGCGAGCGAAGAAGCTTCTCCTCATGTGGCCGAGCAGTGAGCGGGGGGATATGGTAGGCGCGAGCTACCAAGGAAGATGGCGCGGGCTGGCGAGCAGTGAGCGGGGGTAAATGGTGTGCGGCCGACGATGGGGAAGAGAGGAGGAAGAAGAAGAGAGGAGGAAGAAGAGTGGAAGACGGGGAAGAAAGTGCATTAAATCTCAATTCTACTAATACTACTACCAGGATATACCGTCCTTCGGAGTGTAAATAGTTACACCGATGACATGTGGGTCTACCACAAGAGGGCCCATATGTTAGTTAATGGAGGACAGAGGTGCGTAGGCGTATTTGCGGAAGCGTGCTCTACTGGCAAACATGATGGCAGTACTGGGTAAGGTTGATTTAGTAACACCAACACGCTGGTTCAGCTTATTAATTACGTGTCCCATCTGCTACAGCGTGTATTGTCACTTCACTGCGAAGACTAGTTGAATAGTTCTCTCTGACCGAGATGGGGAATAATGGATCGCGAAGACTTCCTTTCTACAGTATCTATGCCTCTACGCTCACTTCACTCATTTTGCTCCGTACCTAGTCACTTGTTGAAATCTGTAGAAAGACAAATACTCCGTATTTGGGAACAGAGGGAGGCTTTTACTCCGTATTTGGGAACAGAGGGAGTATCACCATATGGAGGGAACAGAGGAAGCTTGAAATATGAACATGTCAATGGGAGGGAGTAAGCCCCATGCATGCATGCATGCAACATGCAACACTCACACGTACACATGGACGCACGCAACACTCACGCACCCATGCGGCACACAACACACGACGCAACACACACGCTCACGCTCAAGTGCTCAACCTACTCCCTACGTTCGTGAAAGACTGTACATTTAGAGATTTACACATTGACCAGGGCATAATTAACGCCCAAAAGTAGCAGACTTATGTGTGCATGCGACCATTGAGAGAAGAAGATTAAATGAAGGCCGTTGCATGCTGTAATTAAGGATAGACATGTAGCCTATACCTAGAGCATAGGTTTGCGCATTAGTCAATCAATATCGATTTAGATTAAAGGCTAAATGCATTGGAAGTGTAGATGTACATCATGTACTACACTCTTTGTTTTTTAGCCGATGTACACTCTTTGTTGGAAGATCGAGGGAGTACACGTGCATGCACTCACATACACAGCCAGGGTGGTTCGCGCGCAAGGGTTGGACTCCTGTCGCGCCTGCGTAAAGTTTTGTTTAACTGATTTCTTTGCTCTGCCAACTGACACGTGGGACCCAGAAACCAGGTGACAATTTAACCAGTCAACAAAGTGCCACGTCGACTATGTGGCCGGTCTGTAGGGTGCAATACGGTGCTCTACGATGAGCTAGTGATCGTATAATCACCGCAAAACTATATATAGTGACCATAAAGAGCGTATTGTTACATACGTTAACCGCCAGTGTATTTTTCTCGTTTCAAATTAAGCCATATTAATCGGAAAGGACGCAGTATGGACTACTAGTACTAGTACTGCTTTGATGTGTCCCGTCAACTCGCCGAACAAGGAGAAGCTTGCTTACTACGCCTCTCCCTCGCCCACGCGCGCGGTGGTTCACAGGACGAGGAGAGGGTTTTTACTACAGCACCCTCTCCCTCTCCCTCTCCCTCGCCCTCGCCCTCGCGGTGGACGTGCAACAGTTCAATTGGTGTCAGATTGCCAGAAGCATATTGTACTGTAGTATCATCATTGTTGGACCTTCCAAAGAGGCGAAGAGCCAAGTGCAAGGTTCACACGAGTACGAACTGTTGAACCTCCCGAAGAGGCAAAGAGCCAAGCGCAAGGTTTTATAGGAGTTGTCGTCCTAGTAGGAGTGTACTACAACTATAGCGAACGATGCTACTGTATGATGCCGCCATGTCACGTATATCCAAAGCTGTGCCACCTTTTTTTCTCAAAGAGCGTGTTGGAGCCCTTGCAACAACCACACAAGTTGCATGTAGACATAACACATTTACTAGTAATAAATTCTAAAGGACAAATGCCAGTATGCCACACAAGTTCATCTCCAATTCATGTGATAAATTTGTGCACGACTAGTCTACATATATTCACAGCACTACCGTTCACAATTACCGTACTCCACTTACACGTTATAGATGGGCTACATGTCCTCCTCCAGGTTCCAGTCCCAGGTGTTCTTCATGGATGGCACGATCCATAGAGATGGGCAACGGGAATCATTGTCGCAGCTTTCTAGTCCGGTTCCACACGATGGCGACTCATCCAAGCTGAAGCGACATAAATCAGGGATAGCGTGTCCCAGCATGTCGTTCATCCGGCGGTGCGCATTGAAGACACAACCATGCTTCATGAACGGCAGGCCTTCCGTGTCGTGGACGGAAGGTGGCATCCGCTTCACAATGGGGTAGCTGTCCCCGATGAAAAGCGAGTACTATCCAAGAGTGTTCCTCGGCACCCACGTAGCATCACGGGGGTTGAACTCGGCGCCGTTCATCTGGTACACGCGGCATCTCAGATCTGGACACATGGTGACGTACATAGTCAAGGTCCATGCATAATAATGTTGTGCTCAAATATGGCGGTCAGTAATACTGTGCAACAAATAGTACTACTCCGGTATAGAGGAAGTAAAATAACCGGCTTATTATATATAGCCACTCTTGGCTACATGGATGAGATAGTAAGACATGGAAAAACAAAAATGGTGGCAGCTAGTGGGTTCAAGTCTTCAAGGGCCTAGCTAGCTATACACGTCCTCCAAGGTAAAAAGTACTCCTACTAGTACTACTAAGTACACTACTAGTACAACAATGAAAGAGAAGGCGAGAGGGTTAAAAAATGGAATACCTGGGTAGATGATGACGGTCCGATCATGGTAGATTGTGTGACCATGTTGCACATCAGTGGTACCATGGGTAACGACTGCTAAGATAGTTGATCCCAATATGCCAAAGTCAGCTACAAGGTTCCAGGTTAGACCGAACCGTGGATGCAAATGCACATCCAGGATCGGCGATCTTATTTTGATCAGGGGATGACTGGTCCCTGCAAAATAATGGAGTACCGTTAGGGATGCAAATGATGGTTTGTGCATTCCGTTTGTAATCTCCCGTACCGTAGGATGGCAACCAGATGAAACAAGTCCCCTGGCTTGTCACCGCGAAGATGCGGCCTAGATGGCGCACGGAGTCTTCGAACGTGTAGGGGTACAAATCTGCCGCCGCCAACATGCGCCAGCCTCTGCCGTTACTGCCTCTTGCATTGATGGCAATCCTTATGTCGAACACCGCGATGAGATAGTAATCATCGTAGCCATGTCGCTTTGTCGGCGGGTCCGCAATTGCTATCTTCTTCAATCTCATGTAGGCATCATCATACGTATTCAAGCCCAGCCAGTCCGGAAGCCGATCCCAATGGTGGAGAAGGAGTCTACCGGAATGGCCGCACTGCTGTGGATGTTGTGCAAAACGATGGTGGTATCTGGCCGGAGGTATGCAAGCCAATCTTCGTTGGCACTGACCCAGACCTATATATAAGACGGTGGGCAGCGGAGAAATTACGGGATGGAAATGGAATAACTAAGTACTTCATGATCAAACTCCATTACTAACCTGCTCATCGGACAAAATCCGACTACCTCTCAACGTCGGCAACTCTAGCGGAGTCAACGTGCAACCATGGCCAGGGAGCAGTGGACTGTTCGAAGGATTGTCCCATAGAAGAACCTTCTCCTCGAGGACGCATGGAAGACCAACAAGCATGGCCTTTTCCCAAGCCTGTTTAAGCACCGTCTTGAAAAAGTTGGTGCAGGAAGCACCGAGTCTTGCAGCGGTGAGGACGTCGGAGTGGCGTGCGATTTCTCCCAGAGGATCGTCGTCCAAGGTCTCCCAGCCCCGACGAGGAGGAGAACCGCCTGGCGAATCCATGGGAGCAGCGACGAACTGCCTTCTCTTCGGGGGAGGGGAACTGGCGAGGAGGAGATAAGAGCGTAGTAACCGCAGGGCCTCGTCCCTTCCAACTGTAGATCGTTCCTTAGCGAAGGGGTGAGGCTATTATTTACTACTAGTACTAGCATTATGGAACGTTATGGGATTGCATTATACTGTAAATAATAGCACTAGTAAGAAATTTTTGGCACTAGGTAGTAGTTTTTGGCGTGGATTAAGAAATTTTGGGTATGTTTTTGCTATTTTTTGTACACGCCAACTAGTGTCAAAAAATGTCTTACATTATGTGACGGAGGAGTACGTACTCGTACTATAGCAGTACTAGTACTACTTTTTCTCAACTAGTAGTGCGGTGTACTGTACTTCTAGTCTAGTCTAGTATAGTGCACCAATTTTGAACTCTTGAATCTCAGGGCCAAGGAGCTACAGTTGGAAGTGGAGGGTACTACTGTTCTCTAGAACCATCGCTGTACTATCAATGCAGGGAAAGTACACCAGCGTAGTGGCCTAGTGGGTACTCTCGGTGCTCTATTCAGCCGCTCCTCTCACGCACACACTAGCAGCCTGTTTATCAGCAATGGTTACTGCGGGGGCAGAACATTTGAGTTATTTGATACAGCGAGACTAGGCTTTTCGCTTCCATTTATGGAGGTGTAATGGATCTCGTCGAACTTTGTTAGTAGTTCCTTCTTTATGAATGAGATGAAGCAAAGCTTTTGCCTCCGTTTCAAAAAAAACACGTCAAGAGGAATTTCTTTTATAGTAGAGCCGATAATGGAGTGAAGTCCATGCGTGCAACGCCACAAGCTACGGAGTAGTAGTAGAGCACTTTACGTACAGAGCCATATTGCACAGTTCCCAATGCCCCGCCAGGCTTTTCCGGCTCCTCGGGCTTAATTGGGAGGCGCTAGTTTAAATATGCTACTAGCTGATGAGGAAGCTGCAAGCGAGGTGCGGCTAGGGCGAGCACGCGAGCCACGGGATGCTGGGAAGGAAAACCCGTTCACATGGCTAGGCTATCCGGTGCACCCAGATTGTGGTGTCGCACGTCCGTTTGACTTCAAAACTCAAACTACCCGTGTAAAATATTGGCTCGCAGCGAAGTTACTATTTAAAAAAAAGGCCGCCGTGCGTTCGGCCGGGATCGAACCCACAAAACGAGGTATACACTCCCGCGACCACTAGTAGTACTCGTTGGAGTACGACGCAACCTAGAATCGCCTTTTGTCGCTAGTAGTACGTACATTGTTCCTTACAAGAAACCCCTAATAATGCAAGAAACCACTAAAATGCCAAGAAACTACTACCACTTGCATACGTGGCAGACTTAAGATAAGACTACCTTATCAACCATTGTACATGCTCTTACCAACCAGCCCTACCAAGAAACGACTACTCTACAAAGTGACGTTATAGGCACGTTTCAACCCATGGCCCTGTTTGGATACATTTGTTGTCAATCTAACCCTGCCATCCAAACACCACTTTGGTTAGAGTTAGTTCAGGGTTAGAATCTAACTCTAACCTCTGACAGGGCCCATGTCGCCCATTAAGTCAACGCCTTCTATTCGACCGGGCGTTATGACTTGTGGGACCTACATGTCAGTCTGCACAAAAATCCCCGAGTGACCTCCTACCTCCGGCCCGTCCACCTAGTCATCCTTGGCCATGGGACGCAGCTACCACCGCCGGCAGAAGGCGAGGTCAAAATCGTCGGCGGTGCGGAGCCCATGTTGCGGCAGCCCGGATGCTAGCTCCGTCCGGCGCTCGCGGCTGCTAGCTAGCCAAGATAGCTCTGTCCAGTTGCTTGTCTGTAAGGTTTGCTAGCCAGATTGGCACGGCAGCGCGGCGGCTTGCTCGCGCACGCCGCGCTAAGGCCAGCCATCTGGCTTGAGCGAAGGCCAGCGCGGCGGCTTGCTCGCTCGTGAGTCACGCTCGGGCCAGCCTGCCAACCCGTGCAGAGGCCAGCGCGGCGTCCGGCCCGTCCGGCGGAGCGGCGGCCAACTCGCTCATCACCGGCGCCACCGACGAACACGCATCAGTACTGTTTGAAGTAATGTTCAGGAAAAATAATGATTTGAGGGGGAATAACAGGATAGAAGGTCAGATGTGGGTCCCTCGTGTCAACGGTCAAACAAAATGTGTTGGTTTAAGCTGCCTCGTCAGCACGGACGTGTGGGCCAACCCTGTCATAAATGGGTTTAAACGAACCTAATCGGTAGGAGTACTAGGTAGTAGTTTTTGGCGTGGATTAAGAAATTTTGGGTATGTTTTTGCTATTTTTTGTACAATAGATTCTTCGTAGGGCTGGTTGAAAGTGGTAGTTTTTTGTTAAATACTCTACATATTTTAAGTAGGAGTGAAAGTTAAGCTTTGGAAGCCAATAAGCAAGGCCAGTTACATAGTGCATATGTGTACATGATTGAAAGTAAATATCAACCATGAGTGACTAATATCTTGATGGAAAACTCGAAACTATGGAATACTAGGAAAAAAATGCATGGTTGGAAATACTAGCAATGTTCATGTGCGTTGCAACGAATCATAATTAGAATAATACTTATTCACAAACTTGATACAAAACACTCTAATTTTGATATACATATGTCACTAGAGATATATTATGTTTCAATTAGAATATATTCCTTGGGCTGTTTTGGTGAGGTCAGGGAGGGATGTGGTTGGTTTTAAGATACTAATTATGGGTTTTTCTGCAAATTGGTAGACAAGTGGGATGTTGGTGAGAAAAGGCACCAACTTACCTCACAGTCGTTAGATGTAGATCTAATGGTCAGAAACGATGGATGGCAGACACACCATCATCACCAACTTAGTCTTCTGTAGGAGTACTAGCAAGATCCGTGCATTGCACGGAACATCAAGATGCATTTTTTTTATAAAACACTTGTTGTGATTGACCCTTACGGGAGTAATCCCATGTGTAAAAAGTAATGATATCTCGAGAAATATGAGATAAGGTGAAGAGGAGTGGGGTGTGGTGGTGATTGGTGGTCCGGCTGAGCGGAGGCATGGGGATTGACGGCGCCGACAGCGGCCACCGGGCCAGTTTGTTCCAGAGGCTTCCTTTCTTAATTGCTCAACAATGAGGTTTGTTGGAGATAGATGAACGAGGGAAGGCCTTGTCTGCAAATGTGGAGAGGGGTGCGGGTATCTTTTAGTTTAATTTCCATCCGTCAGATATAGATCGGATGGTCTATATTGCAAGATGGCACACGTACCATCATCACCAACTCGGTTTTTTATAAGAGAAGAAATATAAGTATGGAGATACAAATGTATTATCGATACTTGCTTCCGTAAACTAGCATCTACATTCTATTCAACGCCTCGGCATCTGGGGCCTTAGCACAATGACTTCTCGACTGTGTAAAATAAAGATTTTCCCGTCGCCGATAAGGAGGGGGTGACGGCGGCGCACTTTTTGGCTTGCTCTAGTCCTAGTAGTCATACTAGGTGGTCTAAGCACGTGTAGATTTATTCTTTTTCACGTCTCGTGTTCGCCGTACTGCCACGACTGTTGATGAATAGATGGTAAGTTATTCACGGGGAAACCCTTGTTGAGCGTGTTTGCGAGAGAGAGAGAGAGAGAGAGAGAGAGAGAGAGTGTGCGTGTGTGATATGTTAGAGACTGAGGCAATGATAACAGATTCTTTGTGTCTATGTGTGTGGAGGATAGAGAGAGACATGTACATGGGGCTTTGTGTTGTGTAACGTGGAGACACATATACATAATTAGAGAGTGAGTGTGTGAGATACACATGCGGACATGGGGAGAGATGAGGATCCAGATAAATGGGTGTTTGTGCGTGTATGTGTGTGTTTGTGCACGCGTTTGTGTGTGAGAGGGAGTGTGTGTATGTGGAGTAGAGAGACCACTAATGATGTAAACCTAGTATAAGGGAAGGGGGAATGGTGTGACATGTGTAGTAGTGAGATAGCATGGGTGCGGGTGGGGGGAGCGGACTATTTGGAAGAGACATCGAGTGTGTGTGTGGGAGAGGGATGTGAGAGCGAGAGAGCTAGCAACGGAGAGAGAGAGAGGAAGAGAGGGGGCGAGAGGGGTCGTTTGTGTCCATAAATGGCGTATAGATAGGGAGACAATGTTGATGTTGTTCAAAATTGGCCTATGTACGGCGACGCAAGGGAAGCAAGTCATTGTGTGTGTGATAGGGACTTCATGAGAGATCTAGAATAGATGGTGTAGAGAACGATGATACATTAGGGAGCTATGGAAAGAGTCACGACATATATGTATACAGGGAAGGAGCTGGGGCGGGTCCGCATGTGGGAGATATAGAAAGAGGAGAGTGGTGCACAAGGATACAAAGTGTGCTTGTTTGCAGTGGGGGTGGTGTGTGAGGTGAGTGCGCGAGAACCACATAACTAGGGAGATAGACGTTTGGGGGCGACGTTTTGTGTGTATGGGAAATATATACTCTACATAGTGCGTGTGCTTGGGAAAGATACATAGTGGGAGACCTAGAGAGTGAGGGAAGAGATGTGTGCATGCCCGAGAGAAAAAGTGATAGAGACCTATATTGGGGTCCGGACTTTAGAAGAGAGAGGGGTGTTAATGTGCTCGTGTGTTGGTGTTTGGGGGAGAGAACGACTTCTCTATGTGTGTGGGGGGCGGGCGGGGGGGACGAGGGGGGGGGGGGTTGGCTTCAGATAAAGAGTGAGGTGTCTATATTTGAGGGACTTTAGTGTAATTGAGATATTGTGCACTCATGGTTGATCAATTTGTTTCACAGTTTGGACTATGAGATAACGATACTTTTGAACATGCGTGATATACCTTGATGTACCAGAATTACAAACCTAAGATTGGAATTTTGGAATTCGACTCCATCATTAGCTTTTGTAATTCATTTAAACGGAGGTACATTTTTTAAGCCGGGATTTCATGATTTCAAATTCATATATCAAACCTAGAGATATACACATACGGGCATGTTCAAACTTTATAATCATCCACTTTATTCATACACATACACATTTTTGCTTTTGTCATCATATTTAGGATAAACACAGTTGGAATTTCATTTGAATTGGACCGTATGATGGTATTTTCTTGTAGTAGCTCAATGATCCATATTTGAATTGAATGGAAAATCTAAGTTTCGAGTTGGAGACATTGATTTTCAAAACTTGCACTTTTTTTGTGTGCAAAACAAACAAATTGTCGGCCATGATATCATAGTCGGCCGTACGAGAGCAGAACACTTATAAATTTAGGCGCCAAAAGCTTTCAAACTTCCCGCTCACATCGAAATATCATGCGCCCGAAACTTTAGCCCTGTGATATTCCTGTTTTACCCCTGCCACATGAACGGAAAAAGGGCTGCTTTGGTAACTCCATTGTTTTCCCCTCTTTGCCCCCAACATTCATTCCCAGAGCCCCTCCCCTTCCCCTCCCCGACCCCCCAACCACGGCAAGCCGCCGAAGTAGGCGATCTTCACGAAGGACTTGCCTCACTCGGGTAGATCTTCACGAAGTAGGCGATCTCCTTGCCCTTACAAACTCCTTGGTAAAACTCCACAATCTTGACGGAGGCTCCCAAGTGACACCTAGCCAATCTAGGAGACACCACTCTCCAAAAGGTAATAGATGGTGTGTTGATGATGAACTCCTTACTCTTGTGCTTCAAATGATAGTCTCCCCAACACTCAACTCTCTCTCTCTCTCTCTCTCTCATAGGATTGGATTTGGTGGAAAGATGATTTGAGTGGAAAGCAACTTGGGGAAGGCTAGAGATCAAGATTTATGTGGTTGGAATGGAATATCTTGACCTCAACACAAGTGTAGGTGGTTCTCTCTCAGAAAATGTATGTTGGAAGTGTAGGCATGTTCTGATGGCTCTCTCCACAAATGAAGAGTGGGTGGAGCGGTATATATAGCCTCCACACAGAATCTAACAGTTACACACCATTTACCAAACTTGGTGGGACCAAAACGTGAAACTCGGTCAGACCGATTTAGTTCATAATGTGACCATTAGGCATTTCGGTGGGACCGACATGTTAACTCGGTGGGACCAATATCGTTAGGGTTAGGGCATAATGTAATCTCGGTGAGACCGATTACACAAACTCGGTGAGACCGATTTTGGTAATAGACAAATAGAGAGTTGGTCAGGCAAACTCGGTGGGACCGATTCGCTCATCTCAGTTGGACCAAAACGTTATGAAAGGGAAACAGAGAGTTTGCATTGCAATCTCGGTGGACCGATCGCTCATCTCGGTTTGACCGAAACGTTATGAAGGGAAACAGAGAGATTACAATCCCATCTCGGTGAGACCGAGATCCCTATCGGTGAGACCGAAAAGACTAGGGTTTCTGGCAGTATCTATGTCAACTGAACTCGGTGGCGCCGGATAGAAAGTTTCGGTGGGGACAAGTTTGACTTTTGGTTTGGGACATATGTGGATGTGAGAAAGTAGTTGAGGGTTTTTGGAGCATATCACTAAGCACTTTGAGCAAGAAACTCATTAAGCAACACCTCACCCCCTCTTGATAGTATTGGCTTTTCCTATGGACTCAATGTGATCTTGGATCACTAAAATGAAAAATGTAGAGTCTTGTGCTTTGAGCTTGAGCCAATCCTTTTGTCCTTAGCATTTTGAGGGGTCCATGTTTCTCATCCATGCCATACCAAACATTGAGCTTTCCTGAAATATTTATCTTGAAATAGCATTAGCTCAATGAGCTATATGTTGTTAGGAATTACCAAAACCACCCAGGGATAGTTGCACTTTGAATCTCCCCCTTTTTGGTAATTGATGACAACATATAGATCAAAGCTTCGACAAATGATAATAGGATTGAAAACATCGTCGCTTTGAGAAGTATGTGATAAGCAAGAGCTCCCCCTAAATTTGTGCATTATTTAAAATTTGCTTTGGACTGCAAATGCACAATGTGTTAGGATCATGGGTTACTCTTTCATGTCACATACATCTTGGTGGAGCGCTCAAAATGATAGAAGTTAAAAGCATGCACTCATCACCAAGCAAGTGAATGATCATATAAGGATATAAGAGATAATATCATCCAACAAGCATTAAGGGTAGCATATGATCAAACACATGATCGAACAAGTAAACAAGTATCTCACAAGCACACAATCAAGAAGTTCAACCAAAAACAAGAGAGATAAAAAGCAACACTCTCTCTCGAAGCCTATGATCTATAC
Source organism: Aegilops tauschii subsp. strangulata (assembly GCF_002575655.3). NCBI lineage: Eukaryota > Viridiplantae > Streptophyta > Magnoliopsida > Poales > Poaceae > Aegilops > Aegilops tauschii. The sequence goes on along the minus strand of NC_053037.3, from coordinate 427,687,608 downwards.
ATTTTCTCCCCCTTTGGCAACAAGTTACCAAAAAGTTCAAAAAATGCATAGTGCTAAACGACTCTCAGGCTTGGTCTTCATGAGGTGTTGTAGAGATGGCTCCAAGGATGAAAGCTTCTGTTGATGTAGCTGGAGCTGGTGGAGTGGCTGTTGGAGCTGGTGGCACTGAAGTTGTGGCTGCTGGTGCAGATGTAGTAGCTCTTGTGTCTGGGACAGGCACTGCAGCAGACCTCTGACTCCTGGGCACTCTAGTGAAAGCATCTCTAGTAGACTTGCCCTTCTTCTCCTCCACTTCCTCCTGAAGTTGCTCAACTACTGACTGGATCTCAGTTACCTTGACACCAAGATCATAGAATTTCTGCTCAATGATCCTCTTCAAACTCTCCTGGTTTTGAGTCAGGGTGGCCAAGCCCTTCTCAATCCTCAAGGTGGAGGCAATCAGATATCCAAGCTGATCTTGCCTGCTCTTCAAGAATATCTGAGATGCTTCTTTAGCTGTTGGCATCTTTGCAGCTTTCTCTGCCCTTGCCTTCTCTCTCTTCTCATGTGCTTGCACAGATGATGGATCTTCTTCATTCATGACAACAATGTTGTCCTTAAAGTCTAGCTTGAGGGGTAGATGCTCCTTGTCCAACAAATATGTGTCTGTGCCCATCTTGGAGTTGATGAGCACCTGAATCTGTGGAGCATACCCACAAGATCTCTTCTGATCTGCAGCAGTCCTCTTGATTGTTTCCACAATCAGACTCATCACCTTGAACTTTTGAGGAACATCAAATATATGCAGCAGGTTGATGGAGTGTCCTCTGATCATTCTGTGATCTCCTGACTTTGGCAACAGAGTGTGCCTCGGAATGGTGTTGATTGTTGGCAGCCCTAACAGCAGGTGCTTCACTAAGCCAAACTTGTGAGTCTCTAGGTCTGCATCAGGAATCTCCTTGTACATGCTAGCCATTGAGTTGTGATCCTTCTTCTTCTTGGCATAGACATCCAAGTCATCTTCATGAGCTTCTGGGGCATTGATCAATCTAGCCCACTCATCAACTGTAGATTGGTACCTTGTACCCTCTGACATCCACACTATTCTTCCATCTGGATAGAAATGAGCAGTTGAATAGAATTGCATGATCAGCTCATTATTCCACTTGGTAAGCTTCTGGCCAACAAACTTGTCAACCTCACATGCCTTGAAGCTGTCATATACGTCTGGGAAGTGCTCTTCATTCTCTCTTATGTAGGTCCAGTCCACCCATCTCATGTCACACACTATGGGCTTCTTGTCAAGCAGGATTGTCTCATAGAAATCTTGTTGTTCCTTTGTGTGGAACCTGTAATCCACAGCAGTTCTCCTCCTGACAGCATAGGGGTCAGCCTTTCTCCACTGTCTCAGTCATGCATCCTTCCTGATCCTCATGTCCTCTGCAACAGGATGTGCATCATTATGCTCAGGGATCTTTGGCTTTAGCTTTCTTAGCACTTGGGCTTCAACTTCCTCTTCTGCAGCTTCAGGCACTGGGGCCTTGTTCTTCTCCTCAGCAGGTATACTTCTGGTGTTCCTCTTGGGTTTAGGCTTTTGAGCTGGAGCAGCAGCCTTGGGAGCAGCTTTGGGCTTAGATGGAGCAGCCCCTGATCTGATTGCATCCCCCATGAGTTTCTGAGCTTTGGGTGCTGGTGCAGCATCCTCTTCCTCTTCATCATCTGATCTCACCATTGTGGACTTTCCAAGAACTTTGGTTGTAGTTGTTCTTGCCCTCTTCTTTTTCTTGTCTTCACCAGCTGCTTCTTCTTCAGATTCAATGGTGAACTTCATAGTTTCACCTGTGGCAACCTTCTTTGACTTGGAAGCTTCAACAGTTGAGGCTCTGGCTTTTGACATTGGAATTCTTCTTGCTGGAGCCTTTTTTCATTCCTGGCTTAGTTGCAGCAGCTATGCCATACTCCTTTTTCAGCACCTTTTTCCTTGAAGTGGCCTCATCCTCAACAGCAATATAATCTTCATCCTCTGAATCAGAAGTTTTCTTCTTCCTTGTTCTAGTAGCTGCCTTTGGCAAGTTACTAGGTGTGCTCATGCTGCCCTCATCATAGCTGCTTGAGGGACTAGTGCCCTCACTCAATTGAGCTTGCTCTTCAGACTTGTTCTGGCTATCACTTTGATCAGACATCTCTGCAAACTCACTGACAGCAGACCCTGTGAATGGATATAGATGAGGTAGAGTGGATGAGCATCACAAAGTGCAGAGTTTTGCAAAACAGATGACTCAAAACTTAGTTTTAGTTCTCCACAGAAAGCATTTCAGAGCTACCGATTTGTAAACTCGGTGATACCGAAGCAGCTTTTGGAACCTAGACTTGTGAACTCGGTCATACCGATTCACAGTTCGGTGGCACCGAGACTGCTAGGGTTTCACAAAGAATCGAAATCGGTCACACCGATTTGCAATTCTCGGTTAGACCAAAAATCGCATGTGCAATGGCCTAAGCCAAATCGGTGAGACCGATTTCAACAACTCGGTCGGTCCGAGATGAGTTCGGCAGAAACCTAACCCTAAATTTTCAAATCTAATCTAATCTACAGGATGTTTTCGCTAGACAGGAAGATTTCATACGTGGCAAGAATCATGGCAAAGCAATGTGCTACGAATCGGAGTTAATGAATAGCACAAAGTATCAAGTTCATACCCTAACTCGGCGGTGAACTTGCTACGGCGGCAACGGCGGGGCAGATTGCCGTTGACGGCGGCGGAGACCAGCGGCGGGAGGTCGCTGGCGGCGAGAAGACGATCCGGAGACCCGAAGAGGCAGAGCAGGTTACGCGCGGGTGAAGGGTTTTGGAAAAATTTCCAAAATTTGACCCATCAGTATATATAACCTGACCCTGTCGGTGTGACCGAGCGGAACAACTCGGTGGCACCGAGATGCAAAACTGCGAGCAGTTACTGCAACTCGGTGTGACCGAAAGGTTCTAATCGGTTGCACCGAGATTGAAAACCTAGATCAACTTAGTGATCTCGGTGTGACCGAAAAGGATGAATCGGTCAAACCGAAATGCACAAAGAGGTTTTGGAAGTTTAAGTCTATGACGAATCGGGGACTCCGAGTGCTCCTCACACAGAGTGGTTCGAATCTGACTTGATCAAACTTTGTGATGTAGCATGAATAGAGTTTGAGACGAGAAAAGCATAGATAGCTAGAGAAGGTTCTTAGGCATTCTTGTCCATCCACTTGGCAAAAGGAAAGAAACCAAACAATCAAAACAACAAGTGGATGTCCTCAAATGAGTAAAATATGCAACCAACATGCTCATACAATAAAATGGCAAATGAAATATGTGGCAAAGCATGCACAACCAATTCTAGCATCTACCAAACAATTGGTGATGACTAGGTCATCTATATATGAGTATATTGACTTAGGAGTCAAATCAGAACATTTGATCATAGGTCATACTCATCGTTTAAGCACAAGTGGGGTTACCACTTTTACATAAAGCATTGTTGTGTTCACACCATTAGAGTTGCTTTAGCTCAATTCTTTCGAGTAAAGCTCCCCCTAGATGTGAGATCCCCCCTAAGAGGGATGAACTAACCTTGGGTTTTGTCAATAATGACTTCATGTAGGTGTTGAAGATGTGGATGCTCAATGTTGATGTAGATCATTTGGAGCAATCCATTGGAGTGAGTTGCACTTTCAATACCTACACGGGTTAGTCCCACAAGGAACAAACAAGGATATCCATAGACATAGAGTGATGCACACACAAGATGATGTCCATGAAAGCATTAGGTTACCTTGTCCCTTGTCTTACCAACAAGAGGGTTTGTGACTCCTTGAACTAGTTCAAGATGTGGAAGTTGATTGCACTTGCCCTTGCCAAAATGATATGAGTGAAGTATATTGGCGGAGTCACCCTCAAGAACTCTCTAGTTCTTCTTCTTTGGGATCCACATAATCTTGATGGGAATCCTTGGAGTTGTAGTCGTACTTGATGAAGTAGAACTTGATGTAGTCTTGGGAACCCACTTGACCAAGGCCTTAGGAGCTTCTTCAAATGCATCAATCTCCTCTTGAAGCTTGTCCTTGCATTTTTGCTTGTGGTCTTGTGGTGGAAGATCATCTTGAGCTTGTGTTCCTTTGAAAGAAGTAGGATCGTACTTCTCTTGTTGAGGAACAAACTTCGTCTTGGGGTATTGATCTTCTTCCCACTCAACTCCATTGGCATTGAACTTTCGTTCAAAACCAACACCTTGATTCTTCCGATGCCTTCCTTGCTTACGTACAATCTCCTCGAATTCCTTACTTCCGGCAAGGCTCTTGTAAACATCTTTCTCTATAATTCCCTTCAATAAGCTATTTTCTTACTCAAGTGTAACTTGGCTAAGAGAATCATTAGTGGAATCAATAGAACTACTAGAAGCAACAACATTGGATTTAGCATGAATATTGTTACTACTAGAAGAAGAATCTTTATTGTTCTTGTTACTAGACTTGACTTGTGGCATGTAAGTAGATAAGAGTAAACACTTGGCAATGTAAGAAGAACTTTTCTTGCGAAGATCATCATTGATTGCCTTTAAAAACTCATGCTCTTGCTCAAGGTTGAGCTTTTCAAAGCGTAACTTCTCATGAGTCTTTAAAAGTTCTCGATGATCTTCCAAGATAGTTTCATGAGCTAACTTAGGAGTGTTTAGTTCTTTAGTTAGGCATCAATCTTCTCCTTATCATTGTCACTTGTTTTATCTTGATTAGCATGATTAATTGACATTTCATCATAGTATTCATCACTAGAGTTGTCAACAAGTAAATCATCATCACCTAACAAGTCATCTTCATCACTATTGAAATCAACATACTCGGGGTGTGATATCTTTGGGCCTTTAGCCATGAAGCATCTTCCAATTCCTTCATTTGGTGAGTCAAATATGTCATAGGAGTTGGTTGACACAAGTGCTAGACCGGCAACACCTTCATCTTGAGTATATTCGGAGTCGGAGTGATAGCTTCTCTCGGAGTGATTGTCGGAGTCGGAGCCGGATACCCATTCACCAACATGAGCTTGATGTCTTTGTTCGTGTAGCTCTTTGATGATTTGTCCTTCCTTTCCGAATCCTTGCTTCTCCGGGGTGTTCTTCGTTCATAACGATCATCTCTACTCTTCCTCTCTCCTGGTGATGATTCTTCTCTTCTACTTCTTCTTTTTGGAGAATCTTCTCTTCTTTTGTAGGGAGCCGTACACTCATTGGAATAGTGTCCGGGTCTTCCACAATTGTAGCAATTACGCTCACGACTAGAAGATCTTTTGTCATTGTAGGACCTTGACTTGGAACTTGTTTCCTTGCTTCTACTCTTGTAGAACTTGTTGAAGTTCTTCACCATTAGGCTCAATTCTTCATTGAAGATTTGTTTCTCACTTGATGATTTGGGAGCATCACATGAGGCTTTGTAAGCACCACTTGACTTGTTGTCGAGCTCTTCCTTATCCTTGAGTGACATCTCATGAGCAACAATTCTTCCAATGACTTCCGTTGGCTTGAGATCTTTGTAATTGGGCATCATTTGGATCAATGTGCACACGGTATCATATTTTCCATCCAAGGCTCTTAGGATCTTCTTGATGATGAATTTATCGGTCATCTCTTCACTTCCTAAGCCGGCAATCTCATTTGTGATGAGAGCAAGCCTAGAGTACATTTCAGCGACGCCTTCACCATCCTTCATTTTGAACTTGTCAAGTTGACTTTGAAGCACATCCAATTTGGATTCCTTGACGAAGTCGGTATCTTCGTGCATATCAATCAAAGTATCCCAAATTTCCTTTGCATTCTCAAGACGGCTGATTTTGTTGAATTCTTCGGGGCACAATCCGTTGAAGAGAATATCACAAGCTTGAGCATTGTATTGCAGCATCTTCAACTCTTCCGCGGTAGCTTCACGGTTCGGTTCTCTCCCATCAAAGAATTCACCTTGCAAGCCAATACACACAATAGCCTAAACGGCGGGGTTATGTCCAAGAATATGCATTTTCATCTTATGCTTCCAACTAGCAAAATTTGTACCATCAAAGTAAGGACCTCTACGGTGATAATTTCCCTCGCTAGACACCATACTCTCCTAGGTTGTGAAACCAAGGCTATGACCACCAAAAGCTATGGAAATCAAAGCAAATGGAGACCAAAGCTCTGATACCACTTGTAGGATCGAAAGTATGTCTAGAGGGGGGGTGATTAGACTACTTGACCAAATAAAAATCTAGCCTTTTCCCAATTTTAGTTCTTGGCAGATTTTAACAACTTAGCACAAGTCAAGCAATCAACCTACACATGCAATTCTAAGAGTATAGCAGCGGAATGTAAAACAATTGCATATGAAGGTAAAGGGAGGAGTTTGAGGAAGCAAACGCAATGTTGACACGGAGATGTTTTATCCGTGGTTCCGATAGGTGGTGCTATCGTACATCCACGTTGATGGAGACTTCAACCCACGAAGGGTAACGGTTGCGCGAGTCCACGGAGGGCTCCACCCACGAAGGGTCCACGAAGAAGCAACCTTGTCTATCCCACCATGGTCGTCGCCCACGAAGGACTTGCCTCACTCGGGTAGATCTTCACGAAGTATGCTATCTCCTTGCCCTTACAAACTCCTTGGTTCAACTCCACAATCTTGACGGAGGCTCCCAAGTGACACCTAGCAAATCTAGGAGACACCACTCTCCAAAAGGTAATAGATGGTGTGTTGATGATGAACTCCTTGCTCTTGTGCTTCAAATGATAGTCTCCCCAACACTCAACTCTCTCTCTCATAGGATTGGATTTGGTGGAAAGATGATTTGAGTGGAAAGCAACTTGGGGAAGGCTAGAGATCAAGATTTATGTGGTTGGAATGGAATATCTTGACCTCGACACAAGTGTAGGTGGTTCTCTCTCAGAAAATGTATGTTGGAAGTGTAGGCATGTTCTAATGGCTCTCTCCACGAATGAAGAGTGGGTGGAGGGGTATATATAGCCTCCACACAAAATCTAACCGTTACACACAATTTACCAAACTCGGTGGGACCGAATCGTGAAACTCGGTCAGACCGATTTAGTTCATAATGTGACCGTTAGGCATTTTGGTGGGACCGACATGTCAACTCGGTGGGACCGATATCGTTAGGGTTAGGGCATAACGTAATCTCGGTGAGACCGCTTACACAAACTCGGTGAGACCAATTTTGGTAATAGACAAACAGAGAGTTGGTCAGGCAAACTCGGTGGGACCGATTCGCTCATCTCGGTTGGACCGAAACGTTACGAAAGGGAATCAGAGAGTTTGCATTGCAATCTTGGTGGGACCGATCGCTCATCTCGGTTTGACCTAAATGTTACGAAGGGAAACAGAGAGATTACAATCCCATCTCAGTGAGACCGAGATCCCTATCGGTGAGACCGAAAAGACTAGGTTTTCTGGCAGCGGCTATGTCAACTGAACTCGGTGGCGCCGGATAGAAAGTTTCGGTGGGGCCGAGTTTGACTTTTGGTTTGGGACATATGTGGATGTGAGAAAGTAGTTGAGGGTTTTTGGAGCATATCACTAAGCACTTTGAGCAAGAAACTCATTAAGCAACACCTCACCCCCTCTTGATAGTATTGGCTTTTCCTATGGACTCAATGTGATCTTGGATCACTAAAATGAAAAATGTAGAGTCTTGTGCTTTGAGCTTGAGCCAATCCTCTTGTCCTTAGCATTTTGAGGGGTCCACGTTTCTCATCCATGCCATGCCAAACATTGAGCTTTCCTGAAATATTTATCTTGAAATAGCATTAGCTCAATGAGCTATATGTTGTTAGGAATTACCAAAACCACCCAGGGATAGTTCCACTTTCACCCACGACGCCCTCAGAATCTGCGCCCCCCCCCCATTAAGAAGACAAGACAAGGTAAGGCTACAGTGTAGCCCATCACCCCCAAATCCAGGGCTTGGCGTGGCCACAGTGCCCCGTACAGGCGGAGATCTCCGCACGATGCGGCACTGTTGCCACTCCACCCTTGACATCACTCCTGTCATGCGGGGCCTGCTCCCACGACGGCCTGTCGGTACGGCTTGCAGGTGGCGGGCCCTACAAGGCAGCGAGAGCCCAGAAGGCGGCATGGTCTGACCAGTCGGACCCAAGGGGATCCGGCTTCCAGCAGGCAACCAGCTCCTCCCTCGAGGCCCGTGCGCCATTAACCAGACGAGACACGGTGAGGCTACAGTGATCTCCCACCAGACGGCGGGACTGTAGCCACGCCCCTCCCCCGACCAAGCATGCGTCATTAGCATTACGGCTACAGTAATCAGCCACCGACCAGACCCACGAGCGGCGGAGGCGGCCTGTCGGCTCCGTACCAGACCAGTCGGCGGGCCCCAGCGGCCGGCGGAGAAGCCGGCAACAGGAGACACTGACAGCCGGGTCCTACACCTGGCCCGATTACCATTGTACCCCTGGGGGGTAGGCCTATATAAACCCCCCAGGGCACCCATGCAAAGGGTTCCCAACCTGTTAGAACTAGAATCATACATAGAGGGAGAAGGGAGCAAGCCTAGCCTTCTTCTACCTCTAGCATACAGCTCGAGGAGCACATTTATACTCACTAGTGCCTTAGTGATCATGCGGAGACCCCGCAGAGCAGGACTAGGGGTGTTATCTCCTAGGAGAGCCCCGAACCTGGGTAAAGTGCGCCGGCGTTCGTGTCTACACCTCATCCCGCTTCCAGGCACCGGCGACGTTCTACTCGCTCCCACCATGATAAGCCATCCTTTGGCATATGTCGCACCCAACCCCCGACAAGATGCCACACTTGTTCCTTCTCATCCTAACACAGGATTTTAAAACGCGCACAGTATGTTCCTAGAATCCTCTTTTCTATCCGGGAGGGTGGTTTTTTTTTGAACATGCTGTCCACTAATTTGGAAACTTGGATTGCTATATTTGGATAAAAGGTACTACTAGTACGATGGTCAACACTGACGTGAAGGAGGAAGTTATTTCTAGATTTGGATAGGGAATACATTGTGTTCTCATATTATTTTTCCTGCAGTGCATTATTTGCTCTGCCAGAACACATGTACTCAAGATTCTCAGCCTTGCCATAATTGAATACACCAGTTTAATGGTCACAGTGAATACAAGCCATGGATATAAGTTCCGAGTTGGGTTCATGAACCAAGAAGATCGCTGCTTTTTTATGGCCGAACTTGGATAAACTTTCTCAAGTGTTACGGACTGAAAGTTGGCGCACGAATGTTGATGGAAATAGTAGAACATGGTCTCATCTTCACTGCGATCTTCCACCCCGACGTCATTCCAATTGTTCATCCATGTTAGTTTTGTATCCGGTTCTTGCTTGTTGCCTCGATTACTTCTTAATCCACCTATTCTATCTAACTAATCACAATTTAACTTTAGAAGTAGCAACAAATCTCTCAGGAAGATGCTACTTCTAACTAATATTTTCTTATAATTGGTGGCACATGTAGGTTTTTTCAGAGTTAAGCAGGCTGCTCGTTTGTTATTCTGTAATAACTCGGCTGTTACTGATGGCACTAAAGTTGACTGGGACGACATCCACAAGTTCCTACACTTTATTGATCGTCTTGAGGTCCTTGTGGGGCGTTTCAATGGTGGAAGGCCACGTGGGATATGTGTGCCACTGCTGCACTCGTTGAACAGGTCCAACTGTGTCGAGAAACTTATGGTACGAGGTGTTTTCTGTTATATATATTGTTCATAAACTATTGCTTATACACAGTTTTACAGTTGTGATCTTCTTGAAACAGAAACTTGCCAGTTCTATTGTTCCTATACAGATGCCTGACCATGGTCGGGTCAGACTCGTGCTTGGTCACAACATGATGTTTATGTCGACCTACTCCATTCCCCTTGGAGGTGAAAAGATACTTATTCATGGGTGGTCTCAAATAATGAAGGCCCGTCCATCTTGGAGAATAGGACAGAAGATTATGTTCCTACTTTTCCATGGCTCTAAAGCGAATATCCTGTTTATTGACCACATTGCGAGATGAAGCCGCTTTCAGAAGGTTGTGGATGCGCGGGGTGGCGCCTGGGCCTTGTCCTGGGGCTTGGCGGCCTCATCCTTGGTTAACTGTAGGCAAAGTAGCACTGGTCGATGCGTGCTTTGTACGGTTGAACCTGTATAAGTACTCATACTGCTTTCAGCTATGGTTGTTAAGTGCCCCTGCTGGTTTCAGTTAAGGTTGTTAAGTAATCCTGCTGCTTTTACAGTATGTCGTGTTTCTTCAGTCCTGTCTTCCCCCAGCCGCCAAAACCAAACCAGCGCCGGCGTGGCCGCCTGCTTCCGCCTCCCACGGCTGGCTGGGCCTCAGCACACGCATCGCCGCCCCACCGTCTCCTAAATCGTTAACGCCGACGTCCGAGGCCTCGCCGTCGTCCTCCGCGCGCTTTGGTGCGCTCACCGCGGCGCCGCCCTCTCGCGTTGTCAACATGGTCAACAAACAACAGGAATCGGAAGAAGTACGTGGAGAGGATGACAATAGGGGCCCACCATGTCAGCGTATGGAAATATAAAATGCTTCCTCCTAGTGTTTTCCTGACATCTGGGACCCACGACATTGTGAGCGTATATAGTCAATAGACAAGAGAACAACACAAGATCGGCTGACACTTGGGACGTAGCTGCTCGAGTAGTATTTTTTTTATTGTTGAGACGGAGCAGGGTTTAAACTGGGTTGTGGCCCGTCTAGCCCAGGCTTATATTTTATGTTCACCATGTGACCAGCCCAGCTATTTTTTCTTTGTGAAAATGAGCCCAGTTTATTTTTTCTGAAGAATGCCCAATCCAGGACTACTTATTTTTCTACGCCCTGATGGGCTGCAACTCTTTCAAGATGCCTGCAAATCTTGAAAGTAATATGAAATGGGTTGTAAATATAAAAACAGATGACAAATTGGCAATTACTTTATAATTTCTGAATTTTTTCACATTTTCAGATTCCTATTTCACTAGGCATTAACCTAATTTAAATATATCTTCAAAGTACTTTAAATCTGGCTCGACATTTTGGTATTAAAAATAGTTTGGAACCCACAGAAATATGCGAAATTAGCCCTGGCTAACCAAAAAACGGACTGCAATAAATTACATAAGAAGTTGCAATAAGCTATATATAAATTATTAAAAAAAGAGGGAATGGTCTGACTTGTGGGCCTATTAAGTTGACGCGTATGCAAGATTTTTAAGTTACTATATACGTCAACAAACGATTCTAGCAGATGTAACCGTTGGATGTCAATCCAATGGCCCTCGTGTTTCTTCAATCTCTGATCTTCTTGCTCCAGCCGCCAAATCCAGAGCCGGCGGGACCGCCTGCTCCCGCCTCCCGTGGCCGGCTGTGCTGCCGCGCAGGCCTCACCGCCTCCTACTACTCCCACCGCTGGCCAGGGCATCCCTCTAGTCACCCACACCCCATGTTATTCTGCAGCGACGGTAGCCTCACACCGCAGCCGAACCAGTGAACCCTCGTACTCCTCTCCGCGCGGGCTTCCACTGCCGCGTCTTCCCCGGCTCCGTGTCGTCCCCTTCCTAGGCCTCGCCGTCGTCCACCGCCGTGGTGCTCTCGGCGCGGCGTGGTCAATGTGGTCAACGACCGACTTCCATCGGAAGAGTACTGTACGTGGAGAGGCTGACAGCTGGGTCCTTGGCAGCCGCAAGGAAGTGCCTCCTTATTACGCGCAAAATAATTATTCCTCCACCTGACAGTAGGGACCCATCGGACGGGCCACCGTATTTCGCGACAAAAATGTTTCCCCCTGACTGCTGGGACTCACCGGACGGCCACCGTATTTCGCGAAAAAATGTTCCCCCCCGCTATCAGCTCGGACCCACCGGAAGTGCCTCCTTATTACGCACAATAAAATGAATACTCCCCCTGCTAGCTGGGACCCACCTTAGTGGGAGGCTGACTTGTGGGCCTACTAAGTTGATGGGGACGGAGGGCTTTGTCAACTTAGTCAATATGAACGATTCTAGCTCCAGTGACCGTACGATGTCCATCCAACGGCCGTAGTGCTTCTTCAACCTCTGGTCTTCTTGCTCCAGCCGCCCAAACCAGCGCCGATTGTGCCGCGTGCTCCTGCCTCCCGTGGCCGGCTGTGATGCCGCGGAGGCCTCACCGCCCCCTACTACTCCCACCGCTCGCCAGGTCATCCCTCTACTCACCCACACCCCCTGTTATTCTGCGGCGACGGCAGCCTCACACCGCAGCCGAACCAGTGAACCCTCATACTCCTCTACGTGTGGGCATCCACTGCCGCATCTTCCCCGGCTCTGCGTCGTCCCCTTCCTAGGCCTCACCGTCGTCCACCGCCCTGGTGCTCTCGGCGCGGCGTGGTCAACGTGGTCAAGAAACGACTTCCATCGGAAGAGTACTGTACGTTGATAGGCTGACAGCTCGGTCCACGGCAGCCGCAAGGAATTTGCTCCTTATTACGCGCAAAATAATTATTTCTCCACCTGACAACAGGGACCCATCAAAATAGATTCGTCACCCTGGATGAAGAATTTTTATTCTTCAACCCAGCCAGCTTGTGCGTCCACGCCTCAAACCATAAACCGTAGGAAACAAAAGGTTTGTGAGGTAATATTATAGCATGGAAGGAAGAACCTGTCCGGGCACCCAAACCGAAAAGAGTGCAAGGTAATCTTACTGTTTGCATGGCAGTCAATTACCTCCTGTAGCCTCGAAACCAATATGGTGCATCCTCCTGTAATTTTACGGCTACTCAGGTAATCTTACAGGATCGAGGCGTTCATGATTTTATTTTTTAGATACAAGGTTGTGCTCCTATATTTCAGGCATTTTACGTTAGATCTATTACTACTTCAATTGGACTGAGTACATCGATCTGTAGCAAAAATGAAATATGAGATTTAAGTAACATAGGCCACTATGAATTCTGTAGGAGGCATTTTTTGTGATCGCAAGAAACATAGGCCACTAACAATTCTGTAGGAGGCATTTTTGGTGATAGTAAGAAACATAGGCCACTAATTAACTCTTGCATGAGGAATTTTCGGTAACCACAGAACAACAAATCGGTCTAATAAATAGATTCCATGTAGTGGTTCAGGGAAATACCCCATGTAACAAAAACTATCCTTGCAATTAGAAAAAAAAAAATTGTTTGAAAACAACTGAATGCCACTTAGCACTAAGTAACTAGTAGCATGACATATTCAGAAATCACTATTACAAAACTGAATACTACCGAACTTGAAAGCTGACTGCAGTACTTCTGAACTTGATCTTCAAGCAGCTTAATTTTTAGGTGACCATAGAATTTTCCATCAACTTCATCTGTTCAGCAATCTCTCCAGGACTGAAACGGTGAATGCAACATAGTATTGTGCTATTAATAGTATTGGAGCCCTTAGGTTCACTTTTCTTCTCACCAAATCCTGAATTTTGCTACTGGTTACTACTCCCTCCGTCCCACAATATAAGACGTTTTTGCAAGCTATGTTTAGTTTGCAAAAACATCTTATACTGTGGGATGGAGGGATTAGTTAAAGGTCTGAAATTTCAATTTAATGTTACTCGTACCCACCATAAATAAGAAGACATTACTCTCTACCCTCATACATTTACTGTCATCCACTTGAACAGATACCTGAAAAGCATAATATTATCAGTTCTCAGAAGTATACTAACAAACAAATAGAGGCCCCCAACACACAAGCGCATATAACACTTTAGGATTAATATGCTTCACTACCCTAAACTGGACACAATGTTGAAAGCATACATAACTCAGAGGGATATTAGATGTACCAAACTGTTCGGAATCACATGAACCCATAACACACTATGAATCAAAAGTATAGTGAGAAACAATATAAACAGGCAAACTCCGTAACTATTGTTTCAATGCACACTAAACCATGTATTTTATCAAAGTGTGCCAGATACAATGGTGGGAGTCATCATATTTAACTAGTTTGTGTCTTGTAACTGAATGTTATACAAGATTACTCCTAGATTGAGGGCGGGTTAAACTGATAAATCTGCAAAGATTGACAGCCAATCGACTGAAAACCAATTGACAATTATTCCAAAATTTCAGCCTGTAAAATTTGACAATTGTATGCATGCCTAATGTGCTTTTCGTCCCGTGTGGATTACCCAGAAAAATATGACTGAAAATGAGAACTGTTTCATTCAATTTTCAGAGCCAATGAGAAGCTCGCAAGTGCAAGTACAACATGGATGTGAATAGGGTTGTATGAGAGTAACAATCCCAGGTCAGATCTCTCACTACATCCTCCAGATTCTTGAGGAGGTTTTCCCATAGATCGCTTTTCGACAAGAAGTATAGTTACGGCCATTACATCATTAATCTTACTGCTTTGCCAGATGCTAAAAAGACGACCATAAAAATCAGTAAGGCCTAATTGAGTATTGTTGCACTTTACCACATCCACTGAAGTAGGAAGTTAAAATACTAGAGGTGCAAACTGTAGCATATGCATACACAAACAGTAATTCATATACAATCCAAAGTATAAATCATGTGTCATGCAAATGTGGGAGCAAAGATATGCTTAACCTAGGTAATGCTAGTGAACTGTGCACCTCAAAAACTCACATACATCCGAAATTACAGATCAACGAGACAAAAATTACATGGAACTGACGAAGAAAGCATCCACGTCTATTTTTTGTAAGACAGATTCATGCCACCATGGAAGAAGGTAACCTAGAACAAGACGAACAAAAGTATGTGGTTTCGAGGGACTTGAAGCTGACATAACACTCTTACCTTATTTTCATGTATAAAACAAACCGAAATCCACAAATTAGTGCACGAGTATCATATTGATTACCCAACGGGGGTAAGCACAAGCATATGTATGGTGTGAAAATGCATTACCAGCAACCTATAAGTGGCCATTATTTGTCATAATGGTCCTTGGAATAAAATGTGTGAGCAGCAAACACACCATCATCAGTACAACTCAGCTGATTTAGAAGCTAGTTAGATCATCTTCCCCAAATTCAGATTCAGGATAACGAATCAAGAATATATATCTACTCGCCAACATTTAACAAAGAGAAAATTTAAACAACGAAGCATGAACCACATACAGATAAGTATATTATGTATTTCATGTTAAGAATTTCTGAAGCTATTCAGATAAGGCATCAGTTCATTGCCACTACTTCTCTAGCAAATAGACAATTAGCAAAATGCAGGCCTCCTAGAAGGAGCAAATAAACCAGTATTAGGGGGAAAAGGGAAATGTTTTGTCGTTGATAGTTAAGCCACAGCAAATCAATAGCAATCATCTATTAAGGGAACATTGAGATTGATTACTTGATGACTAGCATGGCTTACTGCACAAATTGGGCGGAAACACGTCAGTATTAAAAGTTAGGTTTATGCTAGTTCAACCAAATAAACACCGAAGATAAGACAGCAAGGAAGAGGGACAGTCTTGTACCTCATTGCAATTCAGATAAATCTAATTTGAAGCTGGTAGTAATCACGAATTGCTCCAAACTGCATGAAACAAGAAAATTAAATTACTCATATACTAAATAAGTAATATTGGTCATGCAGTCAGCTGAATAGAGAATAGCATATTGTACACACAAGATAACAAAATTAACACTTAAGTAATGGTAATGATCAGAAGCAAGAACTGCACACTTAATTTAAACGAAAGCCCTCAAAATCCTAGCATTGCCAGAAGATCTCATACACATTCATAGGAGAGCTCTAGCTTACTTCCTTTTCTTTTGCGGGATGAGAGCTATCTATTCTCTTAACAACAAAATTCAGGATTCAACTAATTCATCAGCATCAAAACAAACTGAAGTTTGTACCCAAACATGTACATATTCTTCTGTTCTGTATTGCCCAAACAATTTATGGACTAGAATGCACGTGAGCAAACGTACAACTATCTTTGAGTTCCTTGCAGATTGCAAAAGAAAACAGAGACATAACATTGAGACGATCGCTAATTGGCATTGCTAATTGAAAAAGAACATGTGTGTGCAGTGGAAACAGATCGAATTGGACATGTGCTGCCAACCTCGAGGATTTGCCTTATGAACAAATTTAGAAGATTATTCACATGCCTTAATCATATTACCAGCGGTTCTTTATGGGCTGTGCGATACCTGAATACATCAAGGTGAACTTGGAGTCATGGAACTTGAGCTGGTGAGGACATCGGGCATGTTTGAGAGGTCAAAACTAATTAGCAGGATGCATTCGTTCATTCAGCTTATGGTGAGTGTGTATGCTTGCGTGTCTTGCCGCGAGTAGACCATACTTACCATTTTCTCGCCTGCACAGCATTTGCCTAGTCCGCAAGTCCCTTGCATGCATCTTCTTCTGCCCCTAGATTTCTTGGCAGAATTCCAATTCCTTGTTTGCCTAATAAATTCACTAAATATAAAACAAATTCCTCATAAAATGAATCATCTTTAATTGAAGAAAATTTTGCTCGTAGGTTTGTGCAAATTTTGATAATACAAATTTACAGAGAATTAGCATTGTCAGCTAGGTACAGCCGTATAGATTGATTCTTTATGTACGTCATTACTAAAATCCAATTAAGTCGGAACCATCATTTATAGCTACAAGGAAGAAAATTCGTGAATTCTAAACAAAAGCAAAAAACGCAGAGAGGATTCACATGTCTTGCGAAAAAACGAAAATGTCTCAGCTGAATCAAAGTCGGATACTCTACTGATGTTCCTTTCTCTCCGCAGCATTGAGCTCTCCTCTTCTTCTATGTCATCGGATTGGCCTTCTTCTCCACCTCCATCATCTCACTGTCGGGCGCCCGTCTCCAGCATCACCTCCATCACCCCCTAAGCTCCTCTTTTTTCCTTTACTTCCCTAGTTTCTTCCCCTTCCCCTGCACCGCTCCCAAAAATCAATAACCCTAATCCTAGAAATTCAGAAATTAGTGGAGGAGGAGAGGTTAAGAAGAGGAGGAGGGGGGCGATAAGACCGCCGAGGGAGGAGATGGATGCCGTAGAAGGCTGTTGGCGCCGCCGAGCTCGCCCCGATCGTTGCACTGCCCACGTCGCCTCCGGTTCGCCACCGCATGGGAGAGGGAAAGGGGAGTACACCACGCTCGAGAGAAGTAGCCATAGCAGTCGGGTCGTCCTCTGGTGCTGTCCCTGCCGCCGCCGCCGCAATCGCGAAATAGAAGGGCCGGGGGAAGAGGAACATCATCGTGTGAAAACTGCTCATTGCGAATGGGGAGATAGCTAGGTGTTTTTTTTTTTTTTTTTACATCGGGGTGAGGTGGGCTAGCTCCCGGCTATCCTTTTCCATCGATGTAAAATTACATCAGTGGACCGCAATTTTATATCGCTCGATGTTTAGACCAGACCACCGCTCTGTCGATCGACCCGGGTGAAGAATAAGTAATTCTTCACCCTGGGTTATTAATAGAGTTTTTATATATATAATGACATAATGTCGTACCTAGCTAGGATGCTTGGCCCAGCACCTTTCACTTCGTGTCAGCGGGGCGGATGCACGTAATGATCGATACTTTGGTCATACATGCATGTCGCCATGACCTACCATAAGACGGACCAATGAATCTATCGTTTGGTCAAATGACATTTGCTGTTGTCGATAAACCGCTTGGGCCAATAGATTGAACCATCATAAAAATCGCACGAGAGGGACCACAAAACCAGCACCTCTTGCATGCAACCCAAAATGATGTACGTTGGGAAGGGGTGATGTGTGTTTTCAATATAGAATAATGTACAATTTAGATATGGTGCCTACCTCTCGATACAGACAACAATCATGAAGGCAAGGTAGTTAAGGACGAGATACGCAAGGTTTGATGTAGGTCGAACCCAGCAATTCGAGCATTTGGGAGGGAATCCTGACAACGCATGAGCTCGAGCTTTGGTTGAGCGACATGTGACGGTGACCGGCCCTAACACGAACTAGGAGGAATCCATTCATGGCCAACACATACCCCTCATTATCGGTCAAAGCGATGATATATATACACTCGGGGAGCCCACAGATATGTGTGTCGTCACAAAAAACCGCACAAGGGAGAGGTGGTCGATCAGAAGACCCCGTATATACTACAGGCGACCCGAAAATACGTATGGGTACGGTGGTGTATGATGTGTTTAAATCCCAAATGCACAACTTCGATGGGCCACCAACTACATTACAAACCGAACACCGTACCCGACTCCAAGCCTGGTTCAATACATACGATGTCAGTTTCCCAACTTCGAGGCGGCGACGGCGGGGGGGGGGGGGGGGGTCGTCCCACTCATGCGCTCAAACTTTATTTTGTCTGGGACACACACACACACACACACACACACACATATATATATATATATATACATCTATACACCTATATAGTGTGCGAATAACTTTGAAAGTTGGTCGTTGGATGAAGCCAATCCGACGGTACAGAGATGGAAAATCCGAGCACTACTGGCCGTTGGATATCATCTACATTCCACCAGATTCTGCCACATGTACAATCTAGAAGACTTCATGGTTGAACTTAAGCATAATGCACAAACCTCAAAACACAAGCACTTCTCCTTTGTTCTCTAGAATCTTCCATATCTTAATTGCCCAAACTTTTTTTTCTAAATGAATTGTCACTTTTTGTTTTTACCTTTACAATGCACAATTCCATGAATCTTAAAATAGATTTTTTTTATAAAACTAATTGATTTTGGATGAGATGAACTATAAGAATTAAAGGAACATCTACATCATGCATATATGACTCAAAGCTTATACGCTATAGTGTGGTATTTATTCATAATTTGGTTACCAAACCTTACTAGTATCCATAGGAAACCATCATGGTTAAACCCTTCTCGTTGTTGGGTCAAAGGGGTAGATTGTGTGGGGCCCCCTAATTGTTGGTAAAGGATAGTATATATATACCTCGGGGAGCACACAGATATGTGCCGCGTCTATAAGCCGCACAAGGGAGACATGCTCGAGAAGAACACCCTGCCCCCTATACCCTGCATGCAACCTGAAAAAGGTTTATATAATCGCCATGACAGGTCAAGTCAATCATTCTTTATTTTTTTTGGAGGAAAAATAACCCGTAAAAACATAGTAGGTTTATATAATCGCCATGACAGGTCCAGTCAATCATTCTTTAATTTTTTTTAGAGGAAAAAATAACCCATAAAACATAGTCTACAAAATGAAGCTTGAGATATGCAACTTCCCACCGGGTCACCCATCATTGGACTACTCCAACCCGAGCACACTTAACTTCTGCGTTCTCTTCGACTAGGCTAGCGGATGGGAAGCCGGCCCTTGCTGATAAGAATTGCCTCCTTGCCTTTAAGGCGTTTCACGCTGGTCACCCTATGGGACCTACTCCCTCCTATCACACACATTTGTGCTTTTAGAAACTGTGTGGGATATTTTACATGGACGGTGTGTCGCCGCTAGCCTTCAATGAGCACTGACACTGGTAGTGGGAAAACGATGGGAGAAGAGGCGGGGAACCGATGAGAGGAGTGGCGAGAAACGGTAGCCTGTTTTGAATGAAAACCTAGTAGAGAAGGAAGCGTGAGCTACACGATGCATGCGCATTGTGCTTACCCATGTACTGCATGTGTTGTCGAAAGGGCTCAGGGTTGTCTTTCGATCTGGGAGCATCCAACGATGCACACGTACGATCCGTGGGGTTTGGGTTCTGACCAATCAGAACACACGACTCAGATCGCGCGCGCGGCAGGGGGGAGAATATCATACGGAAACCAACATTCGGTGGAAACCGGTGAAAACCACGAGAAAAAGATGTTTTGAAGTTTAAAAAAAATTGAAAAAATGTGGGATGTTAAGAGGATGATATTTTATTGCCACACAAAATTTTAAGTTGAAACACATTACGAGATGTGAACTATGAAAAATACAAAATCAGCGTTGAATAGTGCCGAATAGTAATATCACTATTCAGGGCTGAATTTGTCTTTTTCATACCTCACATCTCGTAATGTTTTTCAACTTGAAATTTTGTGTCGCAATAAAACATCACCTTCTTAACATCCCACTTTTTTTTCAGATTTTTATGAAACTTTAAAATATGGTTTCCATGAAGTTTTCATTGAATATCGGCTTTCGTGAGTGAACCGTGTGCTATTTGAAAACATTTCGTGAGAAGAATCTCGGTTTTTCAATCTCCATAAATCCAAAACTAAGCTGAAAATCGTGAAACCTGGCATGGTGTCACGACATGGCACTTATATGTCGAGGAATTTTTTTCGTCCATTATGGCGCAAGTTTTATTACAAGCCTCTTACAAACTGGAGCTTCTCTCAAAGAAGCCTCGTGGTTCCGATAGAGAAACGTGTCCCCCTTGTGGGCGAAACGTAATCACTGCCTCTTTTCGCCTTGTATTTCCTTCTATGGGCAACATGGAATGACAGGATATCCGTGCTGAAATTTAAACTTATTCAGGGTTTGTTTGGTCTTTTTATACACTAATTGAGTTTCCTAGGCATTTAATGTCCATAATTCAAATCTGAACTTCAAATACATGCTCCAGTTCACCAAAATGGCTAGAAAATTTGTACATGTGTCCTTGGGTGCATGTTTAGGTCCCATGCCGAGAATAGGAACGAATTACAACCGTACCCGTGTCCTGGCTCGTCCTCAAACATTTGGAATCTCTGTTTTTAAATCCCCGTAAATCCTAAACTCACCAGAAAGTCATCAAAGGTGGCATGGTGTCACATCATGGCACATAATATGTCATGGTAAAAATATTGTCCAATTTGGGCCAAGCTTTATTACAAACCTCTTACAAAAACCGGAGCTTCTCTCAAAGAAGCCTCGTGGTTCCGATAGGGAAACGTGTTTCCCTTGTGGGCGAAATGTAATCACTAGCTCTTTTCGCCTTGTATTTTCTTTCACGAGCAACATGGAACGACATGATATACGTGCTGAAATTTAAACTATTTAGGGTTCATTTGGCCTTTTTATACACTAATTGAGTTTCCTAGGCATTTAATGTCCATAATTCAAATCTGAACAACAAATACATGCTCCAGTTCACCAAAATGGATAGAAAAATTATACATGTGTCCTTGGGTGCATGTTTAGGTCCCATGCCAGGAATGGGAACGAATTACAACCGTATCGGTGTCCTGGCTCGTCCTCAAACATTTCGAATCTCGGTTTTTAAGTCCCCATAAATCCAAAACTCACCAGAAAGTCATCAAAGGTGGCATGGTGTCATGTCATGGCACATATATGTCGTGGTAAAAACATTGCCAATTTGGGCCAAGCTTTATTACAAACCTCTTACAAACCGGAGCCTGTCGCAAGAACCCTCGTGGGTTCGATAGGGAAACGTGTCCCCTTGTGGGCCAAACGATAATCACTCCCTCTTCTAGCCTCATATTTTCTTCTACACGCGACACGGAACAACGGGAGATCCGCGCTGAACTTTGAAATTTTTCAGGGTTCGTTTGACCTTTTTATTCATTAATTGAGTTTTCTAGGCAATTAATTTCCATAATTCAAATCCGAACTACAAATACATGCTCCAGTGCACCAAAATGGCTAGAAAAAACGTACATGTTTCCTTGGGGTGCATGTTTAGGTCCCATGGAACGAATGGGAATGAATTCAACCGTGTTGCCGCCCTGGCTTGGCCACAAACATTGCGAATCTCGGTTTTTAAATCTCTATAAATCCAAAACTCACCAGTAAATCATGAAACTCGGCATGGTGTCACTACATGGTACATATAATTGTCCAATTTGGGCGAAGCTATATTACAAGCCTTTTACAAACCGGAGCCTGTCGCAACCATCGTGGTTCCGGTAGGGAAACATGCCCCTCTTGTGGGCGAAATGATAATCGCTGCCTCTTCTCGCCTTCAACTTTGTTTTCTACAGGCAACATAGAATAGAAGGAGTGTCGGGCTGAAATTTGAAACTGTTCAGGGTTCGTTTGGCCATTGTATATATATTACTAATTACTAAGTTTTCTACGCATTTAATGTAGTTCATAATTCAAATTTGAACTACAAGCACATGCTCCAGTGAAGCAAAATGGGTGGGAAATCGTACATGTGTCATTGGGTGCATGTTTAGGTCTCATTTAAGGAATGAGAATGAATTACAAACTTGTTGTCGTCCTGAAACATTGAGAATCTCGGTTTTTAAATCCCAGTAAATCAAAAAGTCACCCAAAAAACATGAAACTTGGCATGGTTTCATGACATGGCACATATATGTTGTGGTAAAAAAAAATCGTCCAGTTTGAGAAAAGGCGCACACATTAGTAGCCAACAAAGTCATTTTTGAAACAAAAGCTAACACGTTAATATCACAAACGGTTGTATTATATTAACCGTGTCGAAATTTAACCATACTCGGTGGCGTGCGTGCAGCTGTTTGATTAGACGGGACGAGCGAGAGAAGTCTGCCGTGCAGGCTCGACGGGACACGTGTAAGCAGTCTGCCGCGCACGCTCGATGGGATGCGTGCATCCTATCCACCTCGCAGGCTCGACGGGACACGTGCAAGCAGCAAGGCCGCCCATGCTCTCCGGGAAACGAGCTCTTTGACCTCCATGCAAAGCTGCCGCCCGCCTCGCTCACAACTTCTCCATTAATGGATTAATTAAATTAAGCACCTGGACGGAGGGTGTTTGCTTGTGATCCCATGGCAGCATTTACTTTGTTTGTGTTTTCAACTCGTATTCCACCCTAATTTAAATTGCCACATAGCCAACGGATAATACGACCACAAATAAAATGGCAACGGATAATACGACCACAAATTTACAATGGCGCAGATAATAATTGTCTTGCATATTCCGGATAATTTAAAATGCCACATGCGGCAAAGCCTGGAAGACATGGGGGCAAGAGAAGAAGGAAATTGCAGACAACGATCTGGGTCTTTATTGTCTCTACTCGTCGATGGATCGCCGGGCGGCGAAATTCTCCAGCTCCTTCTTCAATTCCTCACGACTTTGCTTGAAAGCAGCCACGGATTCCTCCACCTCCTGCTCGCGCTCGATCCGGAGCTTCCTCAAGCCACCCATCAGTTCCTCGACGACCCCTTTCAGCGTCATCTCCGAGGCACTGCTCTGCTCATGCAGCATCTTCCAGCCGGCGGCCTCCTCCTCCTTCTTGGCAACCAACTTGAGGAGCTTCACATTGTCACCCATGAGTTGCTCGACGAGGCCGGTCGCCTTGTCAACCGAGGCATCGCTGATCCTGAGCAGCTTCATCAAGCCGTCGACCAGCTCCTGCTGTGTAGTGACGCCAGCAAGAATGTCGTCGTCGCTGGCGAAGGACTTCAGGAACGCCGACTCGTCGCGATGGCCGACGCCCCGAATGCGCTTGTGAGAGCCCTCGCGTACCCGTGAGAGCTCATTCGAGGGCTCCACGGCGCGTCGGGACATCTCTGCTGCGGTTGTGGCTTGGCGGGGCCTCTCTAATGCTTCCGCGGCCTTGGTCTTTGTTGCCTGGTTATATGTCCACCCTAAACTCCTCCTACCGGTCATGGCGGAACGACTTGACAGAAAAAACCAGTTTTGTGGGTGATGAGGAGAGGAACTGTGAAGTAATTTTCGAGTGGGTAGTTTTTATAGCCCGGTGCTAAGTGTGAACACATATTAGTTTGATTGGTGTGAACAAATTTGCAATTACTTATTGCGTTGTAATCAGCAATGTGACAAGAAACAAGGTCAAAATTTATTGATGGCAGAAGGTTGACCACGTGGTTGCTCGCTGTTGAGGCGGCCGCGGCGCGCTCCGCTCTAGCGTCCCTGCGCGTGCTCTGCTCGTCGTTGAGGCAAAGTTACAATGGCAACGGTTAATAATTCTTAATAATTGTCTTACATATTCAGGATAATTTAAAATGCCACATGCGGCAAGGCCCAGAACACTCACGACCTACATATGCATACAATTATAATAAAATATAGACTAAAAGGCTGAGCTGGCGGACTTCCGACGATGGTCTTCTCAGACTCCATGATCAGCATAGCACCCTTGCGGCCGTTCACTCCAAGTGTCCCGACCCGCCTCCGCCTACGGAGCTGCTGGCGCTGGGAGGCTCTTGGTGCTGTTGGGCCTCTTCCAGAAGAGCTTGGCAGCGTGCAATCGCGCGCATGACAACTCCGCGGAGCCGCTCCATTTCCATGTCTCTGGCCTGGTAGCAAATTTCGTCGATCACCTGCATCCTCAAGATATCACGTTGGCGATGTTCTACTTCGTCGGGGACGTCAACTCCGCCAAGGATGCGCTCGAGCCTGGCCACCACATCATCGGGATCGAGGTTGACACGGCCGCCATGGGTAATGATGAAGCCACTGGCTGCCTTTGTCTTGACTGAATCACAGAGGTCCTCTGCCCATTCCTTGAGGGGCATCAGGCTCTCGATGAGCACTGGTGACGGCGGCTCTTCGGGTGGGTCGTCGATCATGCCGCCGAGTAGCTCTGCATCTTTTGCACGGTGGATGGCAAACTGCTCATCACACCTCCTCTGCAATATGTCGATTGTGCTCCCAAGTACTGTGACGCCGATATCAATGCCGATGGGCCATGGTGCATGCACCGGCCGATGAAGCTCTTGCTCCCCGACCTGCTCCGGCTCGTTCTCCTCGCCGAAGATGTAACGCAGGTAGGCGTCGACGTCGAAGCTTTGGTCGTTGCCTGGCATGCTTGGAATAACTAATGGTAGATGGGTGAGGACTAGATCTTTGCAGAGTGTCGCGGCGGTGCGTTGCCGCCTGGGTTATATGCATCAAGCCGTTAGCTGGTGGCGGGAAACCGGTGAGGGAATAGGCGTGGATTTTACAATTCACCCATGTGGAGCGCAGGAAGCATTCGTTGGAGCGCGGGAAGATTAAGTGGAGCACACACACAACCTGAATACCGTATCGGTGCCACACGTGTTATTTATCACACAAGTGTTAACACAAGGAAACGTATGTGTAACATACTAATCATCGCACACGAGTACTCGCATACGCATCGTGTGCGATACTCCTAGCCACCGCAAGCAACTAGTTTGCATTTTTCAAAGTTTTTTGTACACACCGAATCGCACACGAACTAACTGTATTAACCATTTGTGTTGTAATTTCTCATCGCAAACAGTTCATCCGAGTCGGCTGTTTGCCACTTATCACACACATCTTGTTAAATTGAACCATTTCTGTTATGTTCGCTAATCGAAAATAGTTCGTCCGAGTGAACTGTATGCCCTATATCACACACACCTTGATCTGGCTAACCCTTTATGTTGCACTCTCTAATAGCAAACGGTTCATCGGAGCGAACTGTATGCCGTATATCGCACACACATTGATATGGCTGCCCGTTTCTGTTATTTTGCCTCATCGCAAACAGTTTGAATGGGTTAACCGTGTGCCCTAAATCGCACACGCAACTAAATCTGAACCGTGTTTGATGGCTCCGCCATCGCAAACGTTTCCTTTTTTGATGGTTTTTTTACATCCCCGTTTGTGATTAATGCATCGCACACAGTTTCGTCAAAGGGTCTCTGATCGCAGTGTCGCATTAGCAGCATCCTGTAGTAGTGTATGCCTCAGCCATAGGTTCTATAAAGTATGCCATGCTGTGTACCAGACCTATTGTGTACCTTGCCAAGAGTTTGACAAGGGGGTACAATAGTGATCTAGGAGTAGATCACTAGATAGCGGTCAAAATTATCCTTAGGTACCTAAGAGGACCAAGGAAAAGTTTCTCGGTTATGGAGGTGATAAAGAGTTCGTCGTAAAGGGTTACGTCGATGCAAGCTTTGACACTGATCCGGATGACATTAAGTCTCAATCTGGATACGTATTGAAAGTGGGAGCAATTAGTTAGAGTAGCTCCATGTAGAGCATTGTAGACATAGAAATTTGCAAAATACATACAGCTCTGAATGTGGCAGAGACTAAAACTCTCTTACAAGCAAAACATGATCACACCTTAGTACTCTTTGGATGTTAATCACATGGCGACGTATTGACTCTAGTAAACCCTTTGGGTGTTTGTCACATGGTGATGTGAACTATTGGTGTTAATCACATGGCAATGTGAACTAGATTATTGACTCTAGTGCAAGTGGGAGACTGAAGGAAATATGCCCTAGAGGCAATAATAAATTTGTTATTTTATATTTCCTTATTCATGATAAAGGTTTATTATTCATGCCAGAATTGTATTGATCGGAAACCTAAATACATGTGTGAATACATAAACAAATAATGTGTCCCTAGTGAGCCTCTACTGGACTAGCTCGTTGATCAAAGATGGTTAAGCTTTCCTAACCATAGACATGTGTTGTCATTTGATAACGGGATCACATCATTAGGAGAATGATGTGATGGACAAGACCCATCCGTTAGCTTAGCATATTGATCGTTCAGTTTTGTTGCTATTGATTTCTTCATGTCAAATACATATTCCTTCGACTATGAGATTATGCAACTCCTGGATACCGGAGGAATGCCTTATGTGCTATCAAATGTCAGAACGTAACTGGGTGATTATAAAGATGTTCTACAGGTATCTCCGAAGGTGTTTGTTGAGTTGGCATAGATCAAGATTAGGATTTGTCACTCCGAGTTTCGGAGAGGTATCTCTGGGGCCTCTCAGTAATGCACATCATAAGAAGCCTTGCAAGCAATGTGACTAATGAGTTAGTTGTGGGATGATGTATTATGGAACGAGTAAAGAGACTTGCCGGTAACGAGATTGAACTAGGTATGAAGATACCGACGATCGAATCTCGGGCAAGTAACATATCGATGACAAAGCGAATAACGTATGTTGTCATTACGGTATGACCGATAAAGATCTTCGTAGAATATGTAGGAACCAATATGAGGATCCAGGTTCTGCTGTTGGTTATTGGCCGGAGAGGTGTCTAGGTCATGTCTACATAGTTCTCGAACCCATAGGGTCCGCACGCTTAACGTTCGATGATGATTTTGTATTATATGAGTTATGTGATTTGGTGACCGAATGTTGTTCGAAGCCCCGGATGAGATCACGGACATGACGAGGAGTCTCGAAATGGTCGAGAGGTAAAGATTGATATATAGTACGATAGTATTCGGACACCGAAAGTGTTCTAGAGGGTATGGGGTACATATCGGGTCACCGGAAGGGGTTCCGGGCACCCCCGGCAAAGATAAGGGCCTAATGGGCTAAGAGGGGAAATGCACCAGCCAGCAGGGGCTGCTGCGCCCCCATATGGGCCGCACCAGAGGGAAAGGGAAAGAGGGGAAGAGAGAAGGAAGGAGAGGGATTCAGCCTCCCCCTTCCTTCCCTCCTCCCTCCTCTTTCCTTCCCCCTCCGGTGAATATGGTAAAGGGGGGGGGTGCCGAATTGGACAAGGCCCCCAAGTAGGATTCCTCCTACTTGGGGCGCCCCATGGCAGCTCCCCTCCCCTTCCCACCTATATATACGTGGGGAGGGGGCGCCTAGAACACACACCAACAATTGTTAGCCGTGTGTGGCGCCCCCCTCCACAGTTTACGCCTCCGGTCATATCTCGTAGTGCTTAGGCGAAGCCCTGCGCGGATCACTTCACCATCACCGTCACCATGCCGTCGTGCTGACGAAACTCATCTACTTTCTCGACACTTTGATGAATCGAGAGTTCGAGGGACGTCATCGAGCTGAACGTGTGCAGAACTCGGAGGTGTCGTACGTTTGGTGTTTGATCGGTCGGAACGAGAAGAAGTTCGACTACATCAACTGCGTTGCCAAACGCTTCCGCTTTCGGTCTACGAGGTTACGTGGACACACTCTCCCCCTCTCATTGCTATGCATCTCGTAGATAGATCTTGCGTGAGCGTAGGAATTTTTTTGAAATTGCATGCTACGTTTCCCAACAATTCGAACTTGCGACCTCGTCCTTCACATCGCAGTGCACCAAGCACTAAGCCATCAAACGACCTGTGATTACAAAAATTGTTTGCTTTCTTTTATTCTTTCTCCAGCTCACAAAGCCCCTCTCTTTCCTCTCTTCCTGTAATGGTTTTGTTCGCCATTTTACTTTCCTTTTTTTTGATAAATGCGTGTAATTTTCTAAAAAAATTCAAAGTTTTTCTTTAAAAAATGCACAATTTTTTTTCAAATATGAAGAAAATTCATTGTTTTTTTAATTCTCAAATTTGAAGAAAGTTCATCAAATCTGAAAAAAAGTTCATCGAATTTGAGAAAAGTTCACCATAATTGGAAGAAGTTCATCGAATCTAGGAAAAGTTCATTGAATTTGAGAAAAGTTATCGAATCTGAAAACAGTTCATCAATTTTGAAAAGAGTTCAGCGGATTTGAAAAAAGTGTTCATCGATTTTTAGAAAAAAGTTCATGAATTTTAAAAAAAGTTCATCAAATTTTAAAAAGTTCATCGAATATGGTAAAAAAGTTCATCAAAATTGAAAAGTTCCCATTGCCCTCACCTTTTTTACGTTTTCTTTTCGGGAAACCTTTTTGACGTTTCTAACAAACATGTTCTCAGAACAGAACTTTTGGGCCGAGCGCCTATGGGCTGTGACTTGGCAAAATATATGTTCCTGCTCTCTCACCGAAATCCACACAGTCCACTCCAAGGAAAGAAAGATCCACAGAGCCCGTTTAACAAGCCGCAAATATATATCCCCAGTCCTGCCCTAACCGGACCCGAAGACCACACCCGACGGCGGCGCGCAGGTGCATGCTCTTTTCGTCTGCCCTTCCTCCTCGCGCTTGCAAAGTTTGATCCACTTCTCGGCCGCTCTCCTTCTCCAGATCAGCCGCGCTGAATAATCATAAGGCCGCCTCGCTATCCGTTTTTACCTCCTCGCCCTCTTTGGCGATGGATAAGGTCAGTAAATCTAGCTTATACTCGAATTATTTATTCGATTTGAGTTCCCCTCTGATATTAGATGGTATTCTTTTTCTTAGGACTCTCTTAAGTCTACTTTGGAAGAGGTTCGCAAATCAGTCGTCCGAATATCTTTTGACTGGAAGAGAGAAGAGAATATGGAGAATATGGTTATTGCTGGCCTTGTTACCTCCGTCGTTGATGAATTAGCTACAATAATAGCAAATCCTGTCTTCTTTAGGAGATCAAATGAGTTCTCTGTGCGTCTTCCACAGAATGGGGGATATGGAGAATTAATTAAGATCTCGTGTTCTTTGGTTAAATATCCGACCAATAATTTTTTCACATTTCTTCTTGAGCTGAAAGGAAATGCCTACAGAAAACCTGTCAACTTTGAACTTGGAATCCAAGAAGATGTTCGCCAGTTTATGCCTTCGTTTTCCCTAGGGAAAAACATGTCACACCAGTTGGCTTTTGTGAAGGCAACATAATGTAAGTAATTATATATACCACAGACTACATAATTCCTTGGTTTTGATAACTCTAATATCTTTGCATTTTGTAAAACAATAGTGATTCAACTCAAGTGAGACAGAAAGATGTCAACGTTTTCTTTCACAACTGTGCGATGCATGAATATGGATATTTGGGATCGCCTGTGTTCAACAGAAGAGGACACCTTATTGGGATATCATATCTCGATCGAGGTCATCTGCAAGCACGGGGAGTCTACCGACTACAAAACGATGTGCTTTCCAAATTAGATGGGTAAGTGTCTCAAATTGGTTTGAGCACAACAAATAATCTGGTACAAAGGAAATTAGTATCTTACAAAAGATCACTCTATAAATAGATAAAGATTAGCTTGAATAACATTTGTCTTATTGTATGAACAGGATTTGTTATGTTTTGGATGGAGCCGTGGCTAGAAGCCCCAAATGACACGAAAATAAAATGCCCTATCTACATCAACAGTCCTTGTTTGAAAAAAAAATGCAGCTTGCTAGGGAAAAATGTTATTGGGACTATTCGCAGTTGGCGACCTCAACAGAAGAAGATCAATGATATCACCATGTCCACCTGAGGCGTCAGTAGTTATAATCTAGTCTACTTGTTGGTGTAGTTTTTATCTGTACAACTATGTGATTTGTTAGGAACCATAGCGCTATGTAGAGATGGTTTGGTGCATGCCATAGTCTGAAAGTGATGGGACTTTAAACTCTTTCTGGTTCACTTACCTTCCATTTGGCAATGTGGTGGATTATCATGCTCATGCGGCTTTTATTTATTTTATTTTAAGTTTTCTCGTGGACATCCATGTGACTAGATGAATAGGCGCGCTCTGCCGTGCCCGGTGATATTACGACCGGCAGTTGTTGTTTGGCCAGGTAGAACGCTTTAGCGGGTCATATGAACAGGCACTTCAACGATTTTTTGCTGGCATGGTCTGCTGTGCAGACACGCCATCCAATGCCAACCTGCCCATCTATCCAATAAAACAACGGCAACACTAACGAAAAATGTGATAAATAGAAAGCCATACTGATATCCGGAAGAATAACCGAGCTAAATAATGGCAATCTTCAGAGTACAATACATGGGAAGTGAGCTAAAGTTTTTACTGCAGGAAATGTCCCAGGTGCACAAGTGCGGAGTATACATTACCTGTTGGAGTTGTCTCTTTTTGAGATGTATAAAAAGCATTTTTTGGAGATAATTTTTTTTACATCTTCTATGGAGATGTATAAAATGCTCTATGGAAAGAAGGGCTCGTGGAGTCTGCCCCCAGATCTTTTTTTATCTTTTTTTAGGGAAGGCCACAAATAATTCTAGAGGCCTGTAGATATTTCTCAGATGGAGAAACCAGACCGGCCAATACCACAAAAACAGGATGCAAAATCGCCAGTGAACCAAGAAAAAAAACTGGGAACACATGTCCATCAAGAGGAGAACCATCGCAAAGCGCTGGGAATGCACGGCGTTGCAGCTTAGCCACTTTGTACATCTTATATATAAGCACAGAATAGACAACATACACATTACAGGTCCATTAGTAGAAGATGAACAGAACAAGAACAGCCCCCACAATAAATAGCACTACAGTCCATCAGAAATTAGCACAAGGACATACAGAGAATAGCATTCCAACACTCCAGCACCATGACTTCTATTGGAGTTGTCTTCCAACCCGTGGGGGCAGATCATACATATCCACATCAAGTAAACCACGGTACCAGTATGGCTTGGGCACAGGCCAACTGTCATACAAAATACTTTTTCGATGTAAGTTTAACTAAATACTGGAATATATGCTACCACAAAAAGAGGGTATTAAGGAACAGATAGAAAATACCTTCTCTGACGTATCCCAGATCCAACACCATGCAGCACTCTCATGGACAACCCACTGCAAACCAACATTGTAGTGTGGTGAGGTTGAAAAAAACATTGTGGTGTAGTGAAAATAAGTATATGCCTACCTACAGGGCCGGTCCTGAGTTTTTAGGGGCCCGGGGCGAAAGTAAAGCTCAGGGGCAGCTCGGGGGCCCTTAGTATATATTTTGTGTGCGGATATAGGGGCCATAATATAAGCAACACAACAGTTATAGTAGTATTGCTGTCTGTATTTTTTATAATAAATCTAAAAGCAAGATTGATACTATGATATATAGTTTATACACACAATGCTGAAAATAAACAAATTTGCATGAAAAGTTTGACAGTAAAAGCCATGCATCATGTTGACGAAGATAAATTACTTAATTAGCAATAAACAAAGTGATAATGATCACCTATTAAAATGGCCGGAGAAAGGAAATTGCGTCAGCCAAATTTGCATCAAAATTTTAGCCTAAATCAGCATGATCTCCTGCAATCGCCGGTGATCTCCCGCGATTTTGGCCTGCATGCAAATCATCGCAGGGCAACTTTTCAGCGGCGATTGTGCCGCAATGCGGCCGTTTCTGCTGCGGTTTAAAATCATGAATATGATAATACCTTGGATCGGTTGAATCGCTGTTGGTTATTGTCCGATCCGGCGCTTGGCGATGACGCGATCTGTATATGCGTCTGCGGCATGCGCTCGGCGATGTGCATGAGCGTGTGTGTGCTGGGTGATGGCGCAATCTGGCGCTGGCCTGGAGTAGAGATGGAAGAACAGAGTTCATCCATGAAACAGCGACTCGCGTTCGCGTCCAGAGATGATGATCGTGGCTGGGGATACTCGAAGACGTGAACTCACAATCGGATATCGGAATTAGATGGGAATTAGGAAACTGGACGGGCGTCACGCAATCAACTCGTACCAGCCTATGACCACAGGGGCCCTCACCGAAGGAGTGGATGTGCTCGTGCGTGGATTACCAAGCTGCGTACGGTGACTGCCTGCCCAGCGTAGCGTAGGGCTAGCGCGTAGCTTCGAGGGTTCCGGGCGTGGGCTAGCTAGCTGACTGCGACATCCACTCGTCGTAGGCCTACGTACGTACCTAGATGGGGGGCCCTGGACACTGGCGGCCCGGGGCGGCCGCCCCCCCCCCCCCCCCCGCCCCCCCTCAGGGCCGGCCCTGCCTACCTAAATAGCAACAAGTCATAGAAAAATCACCTTTTTTTCGCTGATTAACCTCTCCTTTTAAAATTTCAACAATCTTAAGTCTTGGAAGGAAAGTAGTTTCTTCGCTTCCATCATAGTGGTTCATACCAACAAAAGTCCCATCAAAATTAATAAGGGGGCCTCCAATCCCCGCCTAATACAGAAAAGATACACGTCTCAGTTAATGGACAAGTTGTAATGACGCACATAAAGCAGTTTGCTAGATGTATTTATATTTTATATGTATAGGTCGATTAATGAGCTCAAATGTATTCTAATCAAACTATTTATAGCACCTACTATGTAAACGACCCAAGAGATATTTGTCACAATACCTTACTGATTTTACAAGTGGACACTGGAAACATGGAATCAATCAGGCTCGACTTGTCAAGACACACTTTGCCCTTTGAGGCCATTAAAAATCCTTCTTCAATTTGACGTGCTACAGCAACTACCGGTTTATATAAATCCTCTTCAGAGCAAATATCAACTGGATGAATGCCACGGATAGCCTGCTCAAGCCTGATGATGGCAATATTGGTATTTAAATGGTAGAATACCAATGTCCCCTTGGCATGTTGCCTCGGTGGGAGAAACACGTCAATCTGCAATAAAAGGTCAGCTCAAAAAATTAACCATCATCTATCTTGAGGAGAGAAAAAACAGTAAGGACAAACCCTTAAGTTTTTATCAATCTTGAAGTGATCACCACAACTTCTAACCAAACTGGCCGAAGTGAGAATGACAGGGCGCATGCCTTTAGTTCCAGGCCACTTTATAAGCAAGCCCGTGCATGCAAAACACCTCACACTTCCTACACATAATAACTTTAGTGATTAGTAATTGGAGATCAAATGCTAAGGAAAGTAATGAACATATAACTAAAACAATCACCATCGAATGAAGCAAGTCTGACAACACTTAGGGATATGTTTGTAACAACATCTTTTGGAAGTAGTGCCCAAACATGCTCTGTAGAACCAGGGTTTGAAACAGGGTAAGGATACTCTTTCCATGCACGCAATTCACCAAACTCATCCTCAAATGTCTCGAGCAGTTCCCCATTGACTGGTTAAAGAAATAAGCAGTACAGAAATTAGCTAAAAGAGTGCACAAAGGAGAGGTGAGCAACATGGAAAGCAACGTCTTACATTCAAGCACAAGTGGTGGCGGGATGGGATAGCCAACGGATTCTATCCACTTAATTCTCCTCCAGAATCCTGATGGAATAAGGTGATCAATAATAGTTCTTAGATATATGTAAGATAACATCGACAATATTCTGGACACAATATTCAAAAAACATTCGCACCTGAAGGGATTATGCTTGATACACCTTCAGACAAGGAATATCCATGGAAGTCCTTTGTATTAGTACTGCAAATAGAACACGGTATATTTGTTATGATAAATAAACATAGATGATAAATAAACACAGAGCTCAACAACACCGAATTGCCGAGTAAAACAGGCCAGAGAACAGACTTCAAAATCAAGCTTATAAATAAGCGTGGAAGATTTCACAATATGAGTTACATCGTCCATACTTTAAACCAGACGAAATGTTTGAACTCTTCCTTGTTTAGATAAATATACTATGCTCAACAATGGAGCATGACAACTAAATTAGCTACATGACACATAGCGATATAGGTATTCACCAGGTAGCAGTAGCAAGAACCACATTGCTATCAATTGACAGTTCACTGTGTTGAACTCTTACGACTCCTATCACACTAGTATCGAAAAATGGCTTGCCTCAAAAAGGGCTTAAGTGGAACAGGGGGCTTAAACAAATATAGGAAACAAAATTTGCAATGATGTAACTCATAAAGTAGAAGAACACACTTGAGTATCTGAAAATGCTTCAAGCGCCCATGAAGGTCCTTCAGTGGTATGAACCAGGGACGAGGGTCCTCGATACGAAGGTTCACCCCAAGAAGCTTCCCATTATGATCGACAACTGGCCCTCCAACTGCAGCCTGGAACATAAGTCAAGTGGTAGGGGATTACAAAGGTAAGATGGCAGAAAAAAGTCCACTGATATCATAATGCAATGATTTGGTTCAAGTCTTCCATCTTGCCAGAAAGTAAGAAAGCAATCAACAGTGTACCTCTGAGATTTGCTTCCAGTGTGCACGGCCGTCTCCAGTCAGACGCCCAGACGTGATCATCAAACGGCCCGATTTGAAAGCACGAGCAGCTACTATTGCCTTAGTATCAAGAGGAGGTGCCTCGAGGTCTAGATCTACAGGACAAACAGCATGCGGGAATTCATTGAAGGACGTGACAATAGCAATATTATCATCATATAGTCCCAAGAACCCATCGATATGTGTACAATCTGGAAGGCACACCTCAATCTGCAGAGATAAAAAGAAGTATATACAAAATGATCACAATTAGCTTCAATAAGCAAAGCAAAATGGAATTATAATGATTAACACTTTAGCAGCACCAACCCTCAATTTATCATCAACATTTCTGTACTTCTCAAATTCCTCAACCAAACGTCTTGAAGTCACAAATCTTGTTAGCTCTAGGGAAGTTGTCCCAGGTGGTAGAGCTACGCCTGAGCATGCAAATAACATTCTATCCTCTGCATGAGATCGTGAGTCAAATCACTAACAACAAAGCAGCAATGAGTACATGAAAATGTGGACAATGCATAAGCATAAAGTAGAATCACCATCAAACAAAGCCAGAGAGACAACAATGGTAGACAAATCTGGAGCTATGTCCTTGGTGCTCCCGATTGCTTGAAATGCTTTATCAAGAGAGCCTGAATCACCAAACTCTTTTTCTTCAAAAGGAATGCTTGAAATAACTTGATGGGGGTGCTCTATGCTGAAAAGTCGGGCATCCACAATAGCCTGAGCAGCCCTTAGCGCTAAAATTTCCTTTCGCACTAGTTAAAGAACATGATACACTGCAACTGTGAGCATTCTATTTGAGCTATATACATGCAGGAAAAGGGAAGAATAAAAACTTGAAATCAGTGACTCACATTTTACCATCTTCTCTAACTCCTTTGTGTACGAACAAACCTTTCTTTTTCTGCCATCACTCCCACTGGGAGTCAACGACTCACGTTTCATATTTCTTATTTCTTTTTAACAGTAGGTAGAGGTAGTTGAAAACTTCCAATAGTGATTGTCGGAGATTTTTCAATAACATTAATACCATTCACTTGGAATTGTTTCTTCGGAAAGTGCACCGTGTGCTCATTACCCTTGATATGAAAAGTGACCTTGCTTTTATTGCAATCAATAACAACCCCTACAGTATTCAAGAAGGGTCTACCAAGGATAATCGACATGTTGTCATCCTCGGGCATCTCAAGTATAACAAAGTCAGTCAAAATAGTAACATTAGCAACAACAACGGGCACATCCTCGCAAATACCGATAGGTATGGCAGTTGATTTTTCAGCCATTTGCAAGGATATTTCAGTAGGTGTGAGTTTATTCAAATCAAGTCTTTTATATAAAGAGAAGGGCATAACACTAACACCAGCTCCTAAGTCACATAAAGTAGTTTTCACATAGTTTCTTTTGATGGAGCAAGGTATAGTTGGTATTCCCGGATCTCCAAGTATTTTAGGTACTCCATCTTTAAAAGTATAATTAGCAAGCATGGTGGAGATTTCAGCTTCCGTTATTTTTCTGTTATTGG
Source organism: Aegilops tauschii subsp. strangulata (assembly GCF_002575655.3). NCBI lineage: Eukaryota > Viridiplantae > Streptophyta > Magnoliopsida > Poales > Poaceae > Aegilops > Aegilops tauschii. Next base: position 427,651,446 of record NC_053037.3, on the reverse strand, counting down.
TGATGACGTCTTTCATGTACTTTGCATAAGGAGGCACTAGCACAAATGCCCGTGCGTTGCAACGGGAGAAAAAAATATATGATGTGCTCCGTTGCAATCATGTTAGCCGGGTTTACGATGATGACATAAATGACGAATCGATTGACATCACAGATTTTTAGGGTGCTAGTTTGGACATGGGACATGATATTCCTAGTCAAAAGATTGGGTGAACAACCCTATCTTTACATGCTTGCAACAGGAAAAGATTAATGTGTCCATCAAAATGCCTATCAGTGCGGACAACATCCTTGGAGGCGGGGCTACGAATGCCGAGGTGTAGAAGAAATGCATGTCATGCTTTAATCTCCATTGACTGCGGTAGATGCATGTCATGACTCATGACCACTGAATGAGTAGGAATGTTGCATGGTCAGTTTTATTTTAATCACTGCATCCGTCCATAATTCAATTTCACTACTAAAGCCACTTCCTAAGTTTTGAAGTCGATTTGGGTTTGGTTTCATTAGGTTTTAAATTCAAACAAGTTTGTGTTAAACTAAACTTGTTTAAATGGAAATTTAGCAAAAATTCCCGTATCAATTTATTTAAATTTCCCATATTTCTCTTATCCTAGAGAAACAACTATCTTTGTCCTTCTCTGCCCTTATTCTCATTGTTTTCTTCAAGTTTCTTCTGTTTAATTGAAAAAGAAAAAGAAAGTAAGAAGAAGAGAGAGAGCAAGCACAACCCAACCCATTGGCCCACCTGCCCACCGACCCCTGTTAATTAACCCTAGGAGCAAGGGAGACTGATCCCCAACCCTCCTCTCTCGGCCTCTCCTAGGCCCCCAGCGCCGCCCCCAATCCCACGCACACCCCCACCTACCCCTCCGGAGCACCACGCCTCGCTCGCTCTCTCTCTCTCTGCCCACTCCCTCCCCACGCAGCGCCTCCCTCCGCGGTTGCCGGTGATCGGACGCCACCACGGTCGCCGTCGCCCTCGCCACTGCATTGCTCCACGCGCCTTCGGCCCTCTGCGCGTATCCCTCTTCTGAAATCCTGCTCCTCGTCTCCGTTGACCGGTGACATCGCCGGATCCGGCGCCCTGCGCCCAGCTTTACCCCGGATCTGCACCCTCCCAGCCTCCTCCACACTCGCCGGAGCTCCTTGCTGTCGGGCGCCCTCGACCCAACAGGATTCGGGAGGAGGACGACCTCGCGGGCCCAGCTCGCAAGCCGCGTCCTGCGCCCGTCGCGAGTAGCTGCTCCTGCTCCTCGACCCGATCTGGATCGGGAGGGAGTTCCGATCTCGCCCGCTGCCTTGCCGGACCCTGCCAGAATCGCCGCCGCCGTCCGACCGGTCGCCGGAGATGCCTTGCCGGGCCCGCCAGAGATTATCATTCGATTTCTTCTTATTTTTTTGCCTCTGATTCTCTTATGTCTGGTGTCAATCTTTTGACACACCCGAGGATCCCTCTCCCTCGTTGCTCCTCATTGTTCTTTCCCTTGTATTTGCTGATTGATATTACAGATATTTTGCAAACGTATGTAAATTGATGAGAATCAGTGTATGGGACCGAGGTGGGACTATTTTTAACAGGAAGCTACAGATGACGCACACAATTTTTAGACGGACGACAGGCCCAGCTAAGTCACCGCGGGTGAATAGTAAAAACGCATGGTCCTATTCGTAACACCGAAACATTTTCTTGGATTATTCCCTTGAAAAAGGATGGCGGGTTTAATTACCAGAAAGTACAAGGATTTTTGTGAAAAAAGGCCGCGACGGTGAGCGGGCAGAAACAATAGCCGCTTTATTATTGCATAAGGAGGCATTTTTAAGATATCAGTCAAGCGAGTACGCAAAAAGACTGGCCTCATCATTTCAGCAAAGCGTTCGAATTCTTCATCATCTTTCTTTTTAGTTGACTTAGGTGGAAAGGGCATAGGTTTTTGAACCCATGGTTCTCTTTCCTTACCGTGTTTTCTAGCAACAAAGTCTCGTTTATCATATCTTTTATTCTTGGGTTGTGGGTTATCAAGATCAACTGCTGGTTCTATCTCAACATCATTGTCTGGTTCTTTATTATTCGTTTGAGTATCTTCCCGAACCTCATCATTATCTTTTTCATTATCAGAAGGTGAGTGTTCACTACCAGATTGAGTTTCAGCATCAGAGATAGAAACTTCATTATCATTATCAGGAGGTTTTTCTACTTCAGGTTCACTAGAGGCATGCAAAGTCCTATCATTTTTCTTTTTCTTTTTCTTTTTAGAAGGACTATGTGCATCAGTGTTAACTCTTTGAGAGTCTTGTTCAATTCTTTTTGGGTTTCCCTCAGGATAAAGTGGTTCCTGAGTCATTCTACCTCCTTTAGTCATTACTCTAACAACATGATCATTGATATTATTATTCATTTCATCTAACAACTCTCTTTGAGATTTAGCAACCACTGGTACACGTCAGTGCTATACAAACAGTTTTAACCTCTTTCGCGATGGCATTTGGAACCGTCGCCTAGTGAGTGACAGCGATAGGGGGGGTCCTTCCCACACGACCCAGAAACCTTCGGGGATATGCCCTCCTGGCACACACGCTCGGCAAAATGAGGTCGTGTGCGACCCGCGAGCGCTCAAATACGGAAATACGAACAGTAGAGCTAAAAAATACAATTATACAGGCAAAATTGTTTCTGGTCGCAAGTACATCCCACACAGTCAGTCCCCCCTAAACGTTTCTGTTCGTATGTACATCCCACACAGTCGCTCCAAGGAAAACATTTTTGTTCACAGGTACATCACACACAATTTTCCCCGTTAAATCGTTTGTGATAGTGTTGCCATTGCACACGATATTAACAATTTTATCGTTTGTGTTATTGAATGCATCACACACGGTGCGTAGAAGAAACTGTGTGGCAAAGGCTGTCCATCGCACATAGTTTTTATGTGGTAAACATTTTCGCAAGGTGGCCTAACGCAAACAGTTTTCAAGAGGATGTCGTGTGTTCAGTGGAGATTGATCGCACACGTAGTGGATCCTAGAAACGTTTCTGATCTCCACGTCTATCGCAGATGTTTCGGTTTCACAAACCGTGTGCAGTGTAATGCCTAATTAATCCCTAATTTGAAAATCACATGTTTTGAATTTGAAAGTAGGCAATCACTTATTTCATATCCAACCATGTTTATTACAAATATAGGTTCAATCACCAATGCATAATTCGATGCACAGGTACATATACTGAAGAACTACAGAAGCACCAAGTAAAGAATTATGAACCACAGTTGTACTAAAGACTGTAAAGAGAGAGGCGAAAGACATTCTGGTTGCTGGAGAAGGTGAAGCAGAATGCCCATATTGTGCCCTCCTCCATGCGTAATGCGCGCACGACTCTAGGCCAACCCCTTGTGATGGCTGCTCGTCCATCCTTCACTGTCTTCATTACGGCTTCTCGATGCTCATTGTAGTCTAGATGAAATACTTTAACCTTCATTGCATGTCCACCAATCATGTACTGTGCGAGGTAATCTTGAGTGAACTGCTTCGGGAACCACTGCGAACGAAAAAGATTCAGACATTGTTGTCTAACAACTCATTATGGGCAGTAAAAAGAGAAGTCTGCAGAGTTTGTAGTTACCATCCAACAGCTCACTGTTGTGTTGGATAGAGCATAAACAAATAATTTGCTTGCCACCATTCGTATCTTTTTGCTAATAATCATTATCAGTTTCCTCACTTGATGCTTGTTCATGAATATCTCATTGCCCCATACGCAAAAAGGGTCGATGCGTGGATCCTTGCCAAGGGCATATGTACCTACAAGCAACAAGTCAATATTAGAAGCTAATAAGTGTCCAGGCCTAGATCTGTATGCACTACATTATGGAATGACGGGGGGAGTACAAGCCGATGGATGAAGCTAACCTCGGCGGAAAATGGTAGCCACTCCCGCTGTTGTCCTGCATAAGTAGTGGAAAGGCATGATAAGTATAGCAACCTTAACATCAAACAAATATAGCAAAGGTAAACAACATCATCTCCAAATGATAGCTTGAATGTGTTGGTTTCAGCATGCTATTAAAGCAGATATAAAATGGAAGGCAATGTTACCGACAGCAGGCTTAACAACCATCAAATATTGCAATTCAAACTGGTATTGTTGAAAATGAATAGAACGTAGGTAGTGCTTAAACATCACACTGAATAAATGTGTAAAACTTAAATAAAGGGCATGTGTTAACTACACCAGGAATAACTGGAACCAAATATAGCCGTTGTCGGTGTACTAAAGTAGGGGCACTCCTTTGAACCCCTGACTTGTGCATGGGCAGTCAGAGCCGCGCCCACGGCCACGCCTAGCAGGGCAGAGGGAGGAGTCAAAGTTGCAAGGTGGTCAAAGCAACGCCAAGACACAAAGACAAAGAGCAAGAGGGCAGGACAGGCTCCCCTGGCGAAACCTTTGCTGGGGCAGCCTCCGCAGCCACGGCAAGAACCTTGCTGGGGCAACTTGCCCGACGCCAGCGGAGCGCGCCACCTTCGAGCCGAAGGTTTCCGACAACCACGTTGGAACCAAGGCTCGGGAGGCACCTCCATGATGGCATGCAGATCTTTGTGAAGACAAGAAGCACACAAAGTTGGATGAGGATTAGAAGACGACGAGCCTCGGCAAAACCCTTGTCGAGGGCATCCACGAGACCTCCGGCAAGATCCTTGCCGGGGACGACCACGGTGCCGCGGCAAGCCCTTGCCGGGGCCCTGGCAAGGCCCTTGCCGAGGACATCCGCGGAGCCACAGCCAGGCCCACACCCGCCAAGGTTCCACCGCCACTCCCATGCAGCTGCCAGCCCACCAGCTAGGCAGGCATCTGCGTGTCGACATGAGCTTCCAGGCCAACTCAGCGCGTGCCTACGTGGTGGCATGCAAATTTTCGTGAAGGCCCTACCACCGCGCCACCTCAGCAGCTTGCCAGCCTACATGGCACCATGCGCACCGCTGGCCTGGACGCGTGTCGGAGCGAGGTGGGGCGGCGGCGGACGGGACGGGGGCTGGTTTCCGTCCCCGATAAAGTGAGGGGGAAACCTAAGAGGCGCATTAAATGTGTCTTGTCCCGTAATGGCTAAGCGATAAGCTTAGCCACTGTACACCGATGCCACCTCCTGTGTGCCACTGTGGCGATCCCCTTGGTTATAAAAGGAGGGCCAAGGCATCCAGGAGAAGGATTGGGACCCGGGGGCAAGTTACACTCATCGTAGCTAGCTCAAGAACTCAAAGAACACTCAAATAGACACAAAAGCAGGACTAGGGTATTACGCATCCTCGCGGCCCGAACCTGGGTGAACGACCCATGTGCTTGTGCTGATTGCTGATCCCGCTCTCCTCACAACCCCGCGTCCCGCAACCGTGGCAGGGATTCCCGTGATCCCATAGGTGTCGTTCCCACCGACATCTTTGGCGTGCCAGGTAGGGGGAGCAGTTGTGAGAATCTGGTTCGGTCGTCAGCCCAGCAGTTCTCTGTCGCCATGGCTTCCAAGGAAGAAGGCGACCAAGTGAGCAGCACTGTCGGCGGATGCAGCAAGCGTTCGCGCGATGACAAGAAAGCTAAGTCATGCCAAAACTCTGAGTAATTCCTTTTTATATAAGGTTATCCTCCTCGGAGATCTTTCCTTTGTATGAGAAACCTGCACGCAGTGGGGCCCTTCCATTATTGGCGACGCCCTTGGTCTGTTTTGAGTCTGCTCAACAGATCGAGCGGCTGCGTCGAGAACGGTAGGGTGGCCTTGCGCTATTGGCAACGCTCTCGCGCTGTCTCGAGTCCGCTCGATAGTTCGAGCGGCCACGCTGAGAATGGCAAGGTGGTTCGCAAGGCAGCAAGCACACCCTGTCGGCCGCTAAAGGATCCGTCCTTCAAAGCGCTGTGGTTTAGGTTTACGCGCCGGCAAGCCTGCCCAATTGGCGTAGGGTGGACATACAAGGAGAGGTTGAACAGGGAAATAACATGCATCGTTTTAAAACACTGCAGAGTTATATTACATCAATTGTTGCTGCGGTTCTAACTAAGGATAAACATTGTCTTGGTCATGAACCTGCAGCGGCGATAAGAAATGGGGTGCCTAATCCCGGCACTGGCCCTCTACCCTCAGAATTCCGCCAACGCGGCTGATGATGGGCTCGATATGCTCCTCGACCATCATGAGGTCTGCATCCTCCGGCAAGCTATCCAGCGCGGCGTCGAAGTCAAGGTTGGGGTTCCAGTATGCCAGCTTGGTGAGGACCTTGGTCATGGTGCCCCGGCAAAGTATCCGGGCCTCGCTGGCCAGGGAGCTCGCCCAGTTGGAGTTAAATCGTTCCAGGGCTCCAAGAACACCCTCGAAGAACAGGGTCAGCTTGGTGTTGGGGCTCACATTCGGCTCCGGGGCATACCTCACGTCCGGCATGCCCATGTCGGCTAGCTGCTTGGTGATCTTGTTGGCGACGTCGGCGAGGCGGCTGATCCAGAGGTTCTCGCCCTTCACGAAATCTTCGTGGTTGGCGGCGTCGTTCTTCCGCAGCCGCCTCTCCTCCGCCAGGCTCTTGGTCAGGGTTCCCTCCCGGGTCCTGACCTCCGACATCATCCCCTCAAGGCCCTCCAGCTTCAGCTTCAGGTCCTTGATGGAGTCGTTGGCGCAGGAGAGCTGCTCGGCCTTGTCCAGGATGTCGGCCTGCGCCACCGTCAAGGCGCAGTTGACCGTATCCTTCTCCTTCACCAGCTCCTCGGTCCTGTTCTTCAGGCCATCCCGCTCCACCTCCAGCTCCTTCACCTTGTCGCCGTGGGCCAGAGCTTGGGCATCAAGCGCTTCCTTGTGCTTCTGCTCCAGCTCCCGGGTCCGCGCCGCGGCAAGCTTCTCGACCTCCTCGTCCTTGCCGCGGAGTGTGGCGGCAAGCGCCGCCTCACGGGCGACGAGGTCCTCCTCCTGAGAGTCCAGCTCGACCTAGCGCCGGGACCGGGCGGCCTCGGCCTTGGAGGCCTCTTCCCTCGCTGCCTCCTGGGCTTTCTTGATGTTGGCCTACTTCAGGAGAAGCTCTAGCTCGCGCTCCGTTAGCTGGCCTTGGGCGGCCTTCAGCTCCTCGTGGGCCTGGCGGAACCAGGCTTGTGCCTCGGTGACGTGCTCCCCGAGGTCTGCCTCCGCCTTGCCCGCCACCGCCTCCCTGGACTTCGCCTTGTCCAGGCGGGCGCGGTGGAGCATCTGCAGCTTCCAGAAGCTGGCGCCCATGGCCCCAAGAAGCTGCTCCTCCTGGGTGCCACCGCCACCAGCGCTCGGTTCCTCGACGACCTCGAGCCTGGCGGCGGCGAGCACCTCATCATCGAACACCTCCCCCTCGGCCGGCGCCCTGGTGCTCACCGTCCCTGGGAGGTGGACGAACAAGTCGTCGCCCACCTTCAGATACTTGCCTGAGCCGGAGGCAGCGGACGAGGAAGGTTCGTCGTCAACCACCTCCTCCTCGGCAGCGGCCTTGCCGGCCTCCCCGGCAGCGGCGTTGCCGGCCTCCCCGGCAGCGCCCTTGCTAGCCTCCTCAGCGGCAGCCTCGCCGGTCTCTCCAGCAAGCCCCTTGGCGGCATCCTCGGCCATGGTCTTGGCGGCCTCCTCGGCGGCGATCTTGTCAGCCTCAACCTCGGCGTCCTTGGCGACCTCCGTGATCACGGTGTCGATGTCCCCTTGGTCCGCCAAGGGGGGATCTAGATGCCAGAAGGGAGGGTGAGGCGAGGCCAAGATCAAGGTTCAAAAAAGAAGAAGAGTAAGGAAAAACAGGTGACTCACCCGTGCCGGGCTGAGAAGAAGTGGCCCCCTCCCCGCCAACATCTGTTGCCGGGACGGGGCCACAAGTGCCCAAGTCTACCTCCTCCTCCTCCGTGCGCATGGGCTTGGTGTCTGTCGCCCTTGCCGGGGACACCCCTCGAGGCAGTGTGGTCGATGGGGGCAGCGTGGTGGGGGTGGCCCTTGGTGGCTCCTCTTGCTGCCGTCCTCCTCCTGCGGCCACGGCAAGGTCAGTACCAAAAAGTCACACCCCGGCGCACATTGATGGGGAGTAGGTGGTGAACGCACGCTGGGGGCTGAGCCGGGGGCTGCTGTCCGGGCTGCTCACTACCACCAGCGGCGCCTTTGAGGTACCTGCCGGGGGCTGGCTGCCCGTCAAGGCCTTGGCCTTCTTCGCCGCCTGCTGGGCCAGCGTCTCCATCTCCCTATGAAGACAAAAACGAATCAAGGAAGGCAGCATGATTGGAGAGGACGGGAACGACAAGGGGCGGAATGCTTACTCGTCCTCCACCTCCTCTTCTGCTGCCTTCCTCTTCCTCCTCGGGCTGAGGGACGAAAATTCGAAGGCGAGCTCCGTTCCGGTGTTTGCGGGAAGAGGGGAAGGCGATGGAGTCCGGTAGCATTTGGATGAAGAAGAGGAGGTTGTCTTCTTCTTCGCCACCGCGGCATTCTTCTTCGCCACCGCGGCACTTGTCACGCGCGCGGCTTCCACCTGAACCCCTTGCCGCGGCTCTGCCGCGTTGGACCGGCTCGCCGGAGCTGGCCCGGCGCAGGGTACGTCCTTTCTTCATGGCCGAGGGGTCGCCGGCCTCGGCCTCCTCCTCGGACGATTCCTCGACCACATCCTCGACAAGGGGGGCCTCGGTGCTGACGCTGCCCGCCTCCCTGGCAGACTTCGCCCACTGGGCGAGCTCCTTCTCTTCTGCGGCCACGGCGGCCTTGTTCTCCATGCTGCCGGCGTCGCCGGCCGCCCTGGCAAGCTCCGCCTCCGCCACTCTGGCGGCGATGTAGTCCAGCTCCTCCTGGGTGGTGTCCTGGATGAGCAACGGCTCGTCATGATCGAGAACTTCGACCAAGTTGTCAAAGAACTCCTGCGCCTCGCGTGCCGAGGGCTTGACCCAGGCTGGGTCAAGACCGTGTGTGTTGAAGACTGGCATCATGGCGAGGATGTCGGCCTGTCGAGAGTTGTTGCTCAGCGGGACCACTCCCGGCGGTAGCCCGAACAAGGGCCCCTTGATGGCCTTGCCGGACTTCGCGGCCTTGCCGGTCCTCTCCACCCTGCCGTTGGCGAACACGTCAAGCTGGAAGAGCCTCCGGCAATACCAGGAGTGCCCCATCACCATGAGCGGAGCGATTCGGCGGCGGATCAAATCCGCCGCAATCATCTCGAGGGTGAGACCGGCCTCGGTGAGGCGGCGAATCCTGGTGGTGGCGATCGAAAACTTCTTGTCATCGGCGTCGAGGTTGCTCCAGTCTGCGCCACGGGTCGGCAGCTGCCGACGAACACCCCGGCAGAACTCCGGTGGGTTCTCCTCCATGATCCAGCACCACCGGCCCTGCCACTCCTCCCACCTCTCCTTCACGGCACCCTCTGGGTATGCGCTTTTCCCCTGGGCCCTCGGGATCCAGGCGATGCTCCCAGTAAGGGTGCCCCCAGGTTGGATGCGGGGGGAGAAGTAGTGGCGGAAAAGTGCCGTGCTGGGAAACACCCCGGCGAAGCCCTCACAGAGGTGGGCAAAGCACACCAAGCACGCCACGGCATTCGGCGTGAGATCCAACAGATGGAAGCCAAAAGTGCGCATGACATCGTTGAAGAAGTCGGAAGAAGGGGGGCAGAGCCTGCAGAAGAAGAAGTCAACAAAGAATGGGTACCGATTTGGGCCACCCTTGTTGCAATCAGCGGGGATGACACGCGTGGCAGGGTGCCCCGTCATCTCCGTCCCCCAAAAAGGCCTAAAGTAGTCCTTGAGGTCAAAGACGTTGATTGACGATGGGGTGAAATAGGCGAACTGCGCCCGCCGCGCCACCACCTCGCTCTCCAGCGTCTCCTTCTCCTTTGTGTCCTTGGCTACGCCCTTGCCCTTGCCAGATTTAGGCGCCATGGCGGCTGGGAAGAGGGCGAGGGGTCGAAAGCAGTGGGGGGCGCAGCAGCAGCCAGCAGGAGCGAAAGCTTGAGGAGGAAGAAGATGAGGACGACGATGCCGAGATTGGGAAAAGCACAGAGGGTAAATGAGCCGCACGCCCGCGGTTATTCCTTTTTATGGGGAAGGTGCGGGCCGCCTCTTTACCATTTATTACGACGTGACACATGCCTGCAGCAACCGCCCCACGCATGCCCCCCATGTCACACACGACCCCCACGTCACGCATTCAACACGGGTCGTGGGGAAGCGCAGCGGACGAAAAAAGTTACTGCGGTAAAAACCGCCCCACCTGCCCGCGCACCGTTTTGGGCCTAGCCCAACAACGCGTTGCGCTTATGTGTAGCCCAGACCCAGGGGCTCCTGTCGGTGTACTAAAGTAGGGGCACTCCTTTGTACCCCTTACTTGTGCACGGGCAGTCAGAGCCGCGCCCACGGCCACGCTTAGCAGGGCAGAGGGAGGAGTCAAAGCCGCAAGGTGGTCAAAGCAATGCCAAGACACAAAGACAAAGAGCAAGAGGGCAGGACAGGCTCCCCGACGAAACCTTTGCCAGGGCAGCCTCCGCAGCCACGGCAAGAACCTTGCCGGGGCAACTTGCCCGACGCCAGCGCAGCGCGCCACCTTCGAGCCGAAGTTTTCCGACAACCACGTTGGAACCAAGGCTCGGGAGGCACCTCCATGATGGCATGCAGATCTTTGTGAAGACAAGAAGCACACAGAGTTGGATGAGGATTAGAAGACGACGAGCCTCGGCAAAACCCTTGTCGAGGGCATCCACGAGACCTCCGGCAAGATCCTTGCTGGGGACGACCATGGTGCCGCGGCAAGGCCCTTGCTGGGGCCCCGGCAAGGCCCTTGCTGAGGACATCCACGGAGCCACAGCCAGGCCCACACCCGGCAAGGTTCCACCACCACTCCCATGCAGCTGCCAGCCCACCAGCTAGGCAGGCATCTGCGTGTCGACATGAGGCTTCCAGGCCAACTCAGCGCGTGCCTACGTGGTGGCATGCAAATCTTCGTGAAGGCCCTACCACCGCGCCACCTCAGCAGCTTGCCAGCCTACATGGCACCATGCGCACCGCTGGCCTGGACGCGTGTCGGAGCGAGGTGGGGCGGCGGCGGATGGGACGGGGGCTGGTTTTCGTCCCCGATAAAGTGAGGGGGACACCTAAGAGGCGCATTAAATGCGTCTTGTCCCGTAATGGCTAAGCGATAAGCTTAGCCACTGTACACCGATGCCACCTCCCGTGTGCCACTGTGGCGATCCCCTTGGTTATAAAAGGAGGGCCAAGGCATCCAGGAGAAGGATTGGGACTCGGGGGCAAGTTACACTCATCGTAGCTAGCTCAAGAATTCCAAGAACACTCAAATAGACACAAAAGCAGGACTAGGGTATTACGCATCCTCGCGGCCCAAACCTGGGTAAACGACCCGTGTGCTTGTGCTGATTGCTGATCCCGCTCTCCTCACGACCGCGCGCCCCGCAACCGTAGTAGGGATTCCCGTGATCCCATAGGTGTCGTTCCTACCGACAGCCGTTCAAACTGGTATTGATGTAGTCGAGCGACACAGTTCTGACTTGCACATAATGAACAACACATTGTGAATGACTGAAATAACCAAGGCACAAATGACCAGTATAATAACCAGATATAGCCATTGAAAACTGGACAGAGTCTCATGCAACCAACCTAACAAGCAAATACAGATAAACATGGCATATGCTTGAAAACTAGACAAATGTGTTGGGAATCGTAGCATAATTTTAAAATTTTCCTACGCTCACCAAGATGCATCTATGGAGTATACTAGCAACGAGGGGAAAGGAGTGCATCTACATACCCTTGTAGATCGCGAGCGGAAGCGTTCCAATGAACGTGGATGACGGAGTCGTACTCGCCGTGATCCAAATCACCGATGACCGAGTGCCGAACGGACGGCACCTCCGCGTTCAACACACGTACGGTGCAGCGACGTCTCCTCCTTCTTGATCCAGCAAGGGAAGGAGAGGTTGATGGAGATCCAGCAGCACGACGGCGTGGTGGTGGATGTAGCAGGATGCCGGCAGGGCTTCGCCGAACTTCTATGAGAGAGAGAGGTGTAGCAGGGGAGGAGGGAGGCGCCCAAGGCTGAGATCTTGCTGCCCTCCCTCCCCCCTTTATATAGGCCCCCTGGGAGGGGGGGCGCCGGCCAAACCCATCTAGGGTGGGGGGCGGCGGCCAAGGGGGTGCCTTGCCCCCCAAGGCAAGTGGGAAGCCCCCCCACCCTAGGGTTTCCAACCCTAGGCGCATGGGGGGAGGCCCATGGGGGGGCGCCCAGCCCACTAGGGGCTGGTTCCCTTCCCACTTCAGCCCACGGGGCCCTCCGGGATAGGTGGCCCCACCCGGTGGACCCCCGGGACCCTTCCGGTGGTCCCGGTACAATACCGGTAACCCCCGAAACTTTCCCGGTGGCCGAAACTTGACTCCCTATATATAATTCTTCACCTCCGGACCATTCCGGAACTCCTCGTGACGTCCGGGATCTCATCCGGGACTCCGAACAACTTTTGGGTTTCCGCATACACATATCTCTACAATCCTAGCGTCACCAAACCTTAAGTGTGTAGACCCTACGGGTTCGGGAGACATGCAGACATGACCGAGACGCCTCTCCGGTCAATAACCAACAGCGGGATCTGGATACCCATGTTGGCTCCCACATGTTCCACGATGATCTCATCGGATGAACCACGATGTCGAGGATTCAATCAATCCCGTATGCAATTCCCTTTGTCAATCGGTATGTTACTTGCTCGAGATTCGATCGTCGGTATCCCAATACCTTGTTCAATCTCGTTACCGGCAAGTCTCTTTACTCGTACCGCAATGCATGATCCCGTGACTAACGCCTTAGTCACATAGAGCTCATTATGATGTTGCATTACTGAGTGGGCCCAGAGATACCTCTCCGTCACACGGAGTGACAAATCCCAGTCTCGATCTGTGCCAACCCAACAGACACTTTCGGAGATACCCGTAGTGCACCTTTATAGTCACCCAGTTACGTTGTGACGTTTGGCACACCCAAAGCACTCCTACGGTATCCGGGAGTTGCACGATCTCATGGTGTAAGGAAAAGATACTTGACATTGGAAAAGCCCTAGCAAACGAAACTACACGATCTTTTATGCTATGCGTAGGATTGGGTCTTGTCCATCACATCATTCTCCTAATGATGTGATCCCGTTATCAATGACATCCAATGTCCATAGTCAGGAAACCATGACTATCTGTTGATCAACGAGCTAGTCTACTAGAGGCTTACTAGGGACACGTTGTGGTCTTTGTATTCACACATGTATTACAATTTTCGGACAATACAATTATAGCATGAACAATAGACAATTACCATGAACAAAGAAATATAATAATAACCATTTATTATTGCCTCTAGGGCATATTTCCAACAGTCTCCCACTTGCACTAGAGTCAATAATCTAGTTACATTGTGATGAATCGAACACCCATTGCGTCCTGGTGTTGATCATGTTTTGCTCTAGGGAGAGGTTTAGTCAACGGATCTGCTACATTCAGGTCCGTATGTACTTTACAAATATCTATGTCTCCATTTTGAACACTTTCACGAATGGAGTTGAAGCGACGCTTGATATGCTTGGTCTTCCTGTGAAACCTGGGCTCCTTCGCAAGGGCAATAGCTCCAGTGTTGTCACAGAATGAGTCATCGGGCCCGACGCATTGGGAATCACCCCTAGGTCGGTAATGAACTCCTTCATCCAGACTGCTTCCTGTGCTGCCTCTGAGGCTGCCATGTACTCCGCTTCACATGTAGATCCCGCCATGACGCTTTGCTTGCAACTGCACTAGCTTACTGCTCCTCCATTCAAAATATACATGTATCCGGTTTGTGACTTCGAGTCATCCAGATCTGTGTCGAAGCTAGCGTCGACGTAACCCTTTACGACGAGCTCTTCGTCACCTCCATAAACGAGAAACATATCCTTAGTCCTCTTCAGGTACTTCAGGATATTCTTGACCGCTGTCCAATGTTCCATGCCGGGATTACTTTGGTACCTTCCTACCAAACTTACGGCAAGGTTTACATCAGGTCTGGTACACAACATGGCATACATAATAGACCCTATGGCCGAGGCATAGGGGATGACACTCATCTTTTCTCTATCTTCTGCCGTGGTCGGGCATTGAGCCGTGCTCAATTGCACACCTTGCAATACAGGCAAGAACCCCTTCTTGGACTGATCCATATTGAACTTCTTCAATATCTTGTCAAGGTATGTACTCTGTGAAAGACCAATGAGGCGTCTTGATCTATCTCTTTAGATCTTGATGCCTAATATATAAGCAGCTTCTCTAAGGTCCTTCATTGAAAAACACTTATTCAAATAGGCCTTTATACTTTCCAAGAATTCTATATCATTTCCCATCAATAATATGTCATCCACATATAATATGAGAAATGCTACAGAGCTCCCACTCACTTTCTTGTAAACACAGGCTTCTCCATAAGTCTGTGTAAACCCAAACGCTTTGATCATCTCATCAAAGCGAATGTTCCAACTCCGAGATGCTTGCACCAGCCCATAAATTGAGCGCTGGAGCTTGCATACTTTGTTAGCATTCTTAGGATCGACAAAACCTTCCGGCTGCATCACTTACAACTCTTCCTTAAGGAAGCCATTAAGGAATGCCGTTTTGACGTCCAGCTGCCATATCTCATAATCATAGTATGCGGCAATTGCTAACATGATTCAGACGGACTTCAGCTTCGCTACGGCTGAGAAAGTCTCATCGTAGTCAACCCCTTGAACTTGTCGATAACCCTTAGCGACAAGTCGAGCTTTGTAGATGGTCACATTACCATCCGCGTCCGTCTTCTTCTTAAAGATCCATTTGTTTTCTATGGCTCGCCGATCATCGGGCAAGTCAGTCAAAGTCCATACTTCGTTTTCATACATGGATCCTATCTCGGATTTCATGGCTTCTAGCCATTTGTCGGAATCCGGGCCCGCCATCGCTTCTTCATAGTTCGAAGGTTCACCGTTGTCTAACAACATGATTTCCAGGACAGGGTTGCCGTACCACTCTAGTGCGGAACGTGTCCTTGTGGACCTACGAAGTTCAGTAGTAACTTGATCCGAAGCTTCATGATCATCATCATTAACTTCCTCCCCAGTCGGTGTAGGCACCACAGGAACATTTTCCCGCGCTGTGCTACTTTCCGGTTCGGAAGGGGTGACTATCACCTCATCAAGTTCCACTTTCCTCCCACTCAATTCTTTCGAGAGAAACTCCTTCTCCAGAAAGGACCCGTTCTTGGCAACGAAGATCTTGCCTTCGGATATGAGGTAGAAGGTATACCCAATGGTTTCCTTAGGGTATCCTATGAAGACGCATTTCTCCGACTTGGGTTCGAGCTTTTCAGGTTGAAGTTTCTTGACATAAGCATCGCATCCCCAAACTTTTAGAAACGACAGCTTAGGTTTCTTCCCAAACCATAATTCATACGGTGTCGTCTCAACGGATTTCGACGGAGCCCTATTTAAAGTGAATGCGGCAGTCTCTAAAGCATAGCCCCAAAATGAGAGTGGTAAATCGGTAAGAGACATCATAGATCGCACCATATCCAATAGAGTGCGATTACGACGTTCGGACACACCATTTCTCTGAGGTGTTCCAGGCGGCGTGAGTTGTGAAACTATTCCACATTTCCTTAAGTGTGCACCAAATTCGTGACTTAAATATTCTCCACCACGATCTGATCGTAAGAATTTTATTCTCCTGTCACGTTGATTCTCAACCTCACTCTGAAATTCCTTGAACTTTTCAAAGGTTTCAGACTTGTGTTTCATTAGGTAGACATACCCATATCTACTTAAGTCACCAGTGAGAGTGAGAACATAACGATATCCTCCGTGAGCCTCAACACTCATTCGACCGCACACATCAGTATGTATGATTTCCAATAAGTTGGTTGCTCGCTCCATTGTTCCGGAGAATGGAGTCTTGGTCATCTTACCCATGAGGCATGATTCGCACGTGTCAAATGATTCGTAATCAAGAGACTCCAAAAGTCCATCTGCATGGAGCTTCTTCATGCGCTTGACACCAATGTGACCAAGGCGGCAGTGCCACAAGTATGTGGGACTATCGTTATCAACTTTACATCTTCTGGTATTCACACTATGAATATGTGTAACATCACGTTCGAGATTCATCAAGAATAAACCATTGACCAGCGGGGCATGACCATAAAACATATCTCTCAAATAAATAGAACAACCATTATTCTCGGATTTAAATGAGTAGCCATCTCGAATTAAACGAGATCCAGATACAATGTTCATGCTCAAAGCTGGCACTAAATAACAATTATTGAGGTTTAAAACTAATCCCGTGGGTAGATGCAGAGGTAGCGTGCCGACGGCGATCACATCGACCTTGGAACCATTCCCGACGCGCATCGTCACCTCGTCCTTCGCCAGTCTCCGTTTATTCCGTAGTTCCTGTTTTGAGTTACAAATATGAGCAACCGCACCGGTATCAAATACCCAGGAGCTACTGCGAGTACTGGTAAGGTACACATCAATTACATGTATATCACATATACCTTTGGTGTTGCCGGCTTTCTTGTCCGCTAAGTATTTGGGGCAGTTCCGCTTCCAGTGACCACTTCCCTTGCAATAAAAGCACTCAGTCTCGGGCTTGGGTCCATTCCTTGGCTTCTTCCCGGCAACTGGCTTACCGGGCGCGGCAACTTCCTTGCCGTCCTTCTTGAAGTTCTTCTTACCCTTGCCCTTCTTGAACTTAGTGGTTTTATTCACCATCAACACTTGATGTTCTTTTCTGATCTCCACCTCCGCTGATTTCAGCATTGAATATATCTCAGGAATGGTCTTTTCCATCCCCTGCATATTGAAGTTCATCACAAAGCTCTTGTAGCTTGGTGGAAGCGACTGGAGGATTCTGTCAATGACCGCGTCATCCGGGAGATTAACTCCCAGCTGAGTCAAGCGGTTGTGCAACCCAGACATTCTGAGTATGTGCTCACTGACATAACTATTCTCCTCCATTTTACAGCTGAAGAACTTGTCGGAGACTTCATATCTCTCGACCCGGGCATGAGCTTGGAAAACCAATTTCAGCTCCTCGAACATCTCATATGCTCCATGTTTCTCAAAACGCTTTTGGAGACCCGGTTCTAAGCTGTAAAGCATGCCGCACTGAACGAGGGAGTAATCATCAGCACGCTGCTGCCAAGCGTTCATAACGTCTTGGTTCTCTGGGATTGGTGCATCACCTAGCGGTGCTTCTAAGACATAATCTTTCTTGGCTACTATGAGGATGATCCTCAGGTTCCGGACCCAGTCCGTATAGTTGCTGCCATCATCTTTCAGCTTGGTTTTCTCTAGGAACGCGTTGAAATTGAGGACAACGTTGGCCATTTGATCTACAAGACATAGTGTAAAGATTTTAGACTAAGTTCATGATAATTAAGTTCATCTAATCAAATTACAATGAACTCCCACTCAGATAGACATCCCTCTAGTCATCTAAGTGAAACATGATCCGAGTTAACTAGGCCGTGTTCAATCATCACGTGAGACGGACTAGTCAAGATCGGTGAACATCTCCATGTTGATCGTATCTTCTATACGACTCATGCTCGACCTTTCGGTCCTCCGTGTTCCGAGGCCATGTCTGTACATGCTAGGCTCGTCAAGTCAACCTAAGTGTATTGCGTGTGTTCCGAGGCCATGTCTGTACATGCTAGGCTCGTCAACACCCGTTGTATGCGAACGTTAGAATCTATCACACCCGATCATCACGTGATGCTTCGAAACAACGAACCTTCGCAACGGTGCACAGTTAGGGTGAACACTTTCTTGAAATTATCATAAGGGATCATCTTACTTACTACCGTCGTTCTAAGCAAATAAGATGCAAAACATGATAAACATCACATGCAATCAAATAGTGACATGATATGGCCAATATCATTATGCTTCTTTGATCTCCATCTTTGGGGCATCATGATCATCTTCGTCACCGGCATGACACCATGATCTCCATCATCATGATCTCCATCATCGTGTCTTCATGAAGTCATCACGCCAACGATTACTTCTACTTCTATGGCTAACGCGTTTAGCAACAAAGTAAAGTAATTTACATGGCGTTATTCAATGACACGCAGGTCATGCAAAATAATAAAGACAACTCCTATGGCTCCTGCCGGTTGTCATACTCATAGACATGCAAGTCGTGATTCCTATTACAAGAATATGATCAATCTCATACATCACATATATCATTCATCACATCTTCTGGCCATATCACATCACATAGCACATGCTGCAAAAACAAGTTAGACGTCCTCTAATAGTTGTTGCAAGTTTTTACGTGGTTTGTAGGTTTCTAGCAAGAACGTTTCTTACCTACGTATGACCACAACATGATTTGCCAATTTCTATTTACCCTTCATAAGGACCCTTTTCATCGAATCCGTTCCGACTAAAGTAGGAGAGACAGACACCCGCTAGCCACCTTATGCATCTAGTGCATGTCAGTCGGTGGAACCTGTCTCACGTAAGCGTACGTGTAAGGTCGGTCCAGGCCGCTTCATCCTACAATGCCGCCGAAACAAGAAACGACTAGTAGCGGCAAGAAGAATTGGCAACATCAACGCCCACAACTTCTTTGTGTTCTACTCGTGCATAGTAACTACGCATAGGCCTGGCTCATGATGCCACTGTTGGGAATCGTAGCATAATTTTAAAATTTTCCTACGCTCACCAAGATGCATCTATGGAGTATACTAGCAACGAGGGGAAAGGAGTGCATCTACATACCCTTGTAGATCGCGAGCGGAACCGTTCCAATGAACGTGGATGACGGAGTCGTACTCGCCGTGATCCAAATCACCAATGACCGAGTGCCGAACGGACGGCACCTCCGCGTTCAACACACGTACGGTGCAGCGACGTCTCCTCCTTCTTGATCCAGCAAGGGAAGGAGAGGTTGATGGAGATCCAGCAGCATGACGGCGTGGTGGTGGATGTAGCGGGATGCCGGCAGGGCTTCGCCGAGCTTCTACGAGAGAGAGAGGTGTAGCAGGGGAGGAGGGAGGTGCCCAAGGCTGAGATCTTGCTGCCCTCCCTCCCCCTTTATATAGGCCCCCTGGGAGGGGGGGGGCGCCGGCCAAACCCATCTAGGGTGGGGGGTGGCGGCCAAGGGGGTGCCTTACCCCCCAAGGCAAGTGGGAAGCCCCCCCACCCTAGGGTTTCCAACCCTAGGCGCATGGGGGGAGGCCCATGGGGGGGCGCCCAGCCCACTAGGGGCTGGTTCCCTTCCCACTTCAGCCCACGGGGCCCTCCGGGATAGGCGGCCCCTCCCGGTGGACCCCCGGGACCCTTCCGGTGGTCCCGGTACAATACCGGTAACCCCCGAAACTTTCCCGGTGGCCGAAACTTGACTCCCTATATATAATTCTTCACCTCCGGACCATTCCGGAACTCCTTGTGACGTCCGGGATCTCATCCGGGACTCCGAACAACTTTCGGGTTTCCGCATACACATATCTCTACAACCCTAGCGTCACCGAACCTTAAGTGTGTAGACCCTACGGGTTCGGGAGACATGCAGACATGACCGAGACGCCTCTCCGGTCAATAACCAACAGCGGGATCTGGATACCCATGTTGGCTCCCACATGTTCCACGATGATCTCATCGGATGAACCACGATGTCGAGGATTCAATCAATCCCGTATGCAATTCCCTTTGTCAATCGGTATGTTACTTGCCCGAGATTCGATCGTCGGTATCCCAATACCTTGTTCAATCTCGTTACTGGCAAGTCTCTTTACTCGTACCACAATGCATGATCCCGTGACTAACTCCTTAGTCACATAGAGCTCATTATGATGATGCATTACCGAGTGGGCCCAGAGATACCTCTCCGTCACACGGAGTGACAAATCCCAGTCTCGATCTGTGCCAACCCAACAGACACTTTCGGAGATACCCGTAGTGCACCTTTATAGTCACCCAGTTACGTTGTGACGTTTGGCACACCCAAAGCACTCCTACGGTATCCGGGAGTTGCACGATCTCATGGTCTAAGGAAAAGATACTTGACATTGGAAAAGCCCTAGCAAACGAAACTACACGATCTTTTATGCTATGCTTAGGATTGGGTCTTGTCCATCACATCATTCTCCTAATGATGTGATCCCGTTATCAATGACATCCAATGTCCATAGTCAGGAAACCATGACTATCTGTTGATCAACGAGCTATTCTACTAGAGGCTTACTAGGGACACGTTGTGGTCTATGTATTCACACATGTATTACGATTTCCGGACAATACAATTATAGCATGAACAATAGACAATTACCATGAACAAAGAAATATAATAATAACCATTTATTATTGCCTCTAGGGCATATTTCCAACAAAATGCTCACTGCAACCAACCTAACAAGCAGATACAGATAAACAAGACATCTACTTGATAACTAGACAAATGCTAAAAAAAGCAAACAAACAACCAAATACAGATAAACAAGGCATCTTCTTGATAACTGGACAAATGCTCACTGCAACCAAACTAAGAACCAAATACATATAAACAAGGCATCTGCTCGATAATTGAAAAAATGCTCACTCCAACCAACCTAACAACCAAATACAGATAAACAAGGCATCTACTCACTATAAACAACCAAATATAGCCATTCATGAAACTGAAGTGGTAAATTCATACTTAAACATCACATAGCCCTATTGAACAATACATTTTTGCATAACTGAAATAATTAAACATGGCACAGTTAAAGCACCGCACGACAAATGCTACAACAACAAAGGGTACGGGTTGGCAAGCTAGAAAAGGTAAGATTTGCTGATAGAATGTTGCCTCACATTTCATGGACGGGATCCTTCCAGTTGGAAGAGCACAGACCCATGGTGCACTCTCTGATGTCACAGATGGGCTGTTTCACCTTGGAAGAACCTTTGTGGGTGCCCTCCTCGTGGTCGTGGTCGATGAGATCTCACTTGGCAATTGAGGATCCCAAGCCGCCGTCGTAGAATGTGTCCTTTAGAAATTACAAAATGGGCTTGATGGCGTATAAAGCTCGCAAATCCTTGACCGCTTGGCGGAGGAGATCAGCGGCAGGGCCGTCGAAGAGATCAACGGCGGTTTAACCAGAGGGGTTGGGGATGGACCACTTAACCTGTGACATGGCCCGCGTGAAGCCGTTGCTGTGGACGAGCTTGATGCCGTAGGCAGCTTTCTGGAGATACAGTAATACGCTAGCCCGCTGACATGAAGCCTTTGGCATGGCAACGTAGTCAACGTCTTCGCCGGCTTCTGTGGCGACGTGTTGCTCCGAGATCGACAGGTCGGGGCGAACGGCGGCCACCTCGCCAACTTCCGCCGAGAGGCCATGATAAACCTCTTCTTGGCTGAACGCTTGTCAGGCTCGCCGGTATACGTGGTCGAGCTTAGGCTGTGACATTCTAGAGCAGGGGATGTGGCTCTAGCGGGGAGGGACACCGCAGGCCTCATCTAAAAACTCAGGGGAGTGGGGCGACGGTATGGGAATCCGCTGGTTAACCTGAACTTTATTATCTAAGCTAGGAGGAATGGGCAGACCAGCAGGGGTTGGCGGCGGTGCCGGCGGCTGCCGCGAGCTAGGGTTTGAGGGGGGGAGGGGGGCGGGTGGGGGACTGGGGAGGGGGGTGTTTGAGGATACGCCGCGGCTACTGAAAATTTTAGTAATGGTGGGTGGAGATGGTGGTGGACGAGGGAGGGCGATGGTTCAAATGCCTCGGCTACTACAATTTTACTATAAGGTCGGTGCTGGAGGAGTGTGGGCGACGGTTGAAGTACAGCGGCTACTGAAATTTGGGTAAAGGAATTGATGCGGGGCGGGAGTGTCCAAGATCGCGCACGGTCCAATAACAATATGTGTGTATGATAATAAGGAAAAGTGGCGCGGAACCGCCGATTTTTGCAACGCTCAAGGCGGGTAGTTTGTTTTTATATTTCTAGCTAGCCGGTCTATCGCACACAGTTCGTCCTAATTTCCAAATAAACTTACCCGCCTTTAGCTTACACAGGTGGTGGTTTTACAGCGCACTTGCATCGCACACGGTTAAGCCAGTACCTCCATGTCGGAGTAAATGACCACGGGTAGCCTAACCGGCTCCCCTTGGCTCTTCAAAAAATATCGGGCCGGTCGAGCCCTCAAACATCCAAGGCACAGGGCCGCCTTCTCCTGGCCGGCTGTCCCACCGGACGGCTTCTGGAAGGCGGCAAGGCTTTGAAAGCTCTCGCAAAGAGGGCCGACTCCTAGCAGCCGGCCACCAGGAGGCCGGCTCCTAGCAGGCGGCCAAGATCGCACCCTCAAAGTCTGCACCCACATGACGGTGATGAGACGGGGCATGGCTACAGTGAAGCCTGCCACCCCTGAATCCCGGAGCAAGCATGGCCACAGTACGCCATACGGGGCGGCCATCCCCCGTCCAGCGCAACACTGTTGCCACGTTGACCACGACACCATCCACGACGAGCTGTCAGTACGGCCCGCAGGCGGCGGACCCCTCCAGCCAGAGAGATACCAGAAGGCGGCCGAGCCTCCCCAAGTCTGCCTGGGTGGTAGCCGGCTCCCAACAGTCGGCTCACCCCTCCCTCGAAGTTCGTGTACCATTAAGTCAAAAGGACGGGGTAAGGCTACAGTGAAAGCCCGCCAGGCGGCGGCACTGTAGCAATGCTTACCCCAACAAAGCCATTGTCATCAAGAGCGTGGCCATAGTAACCAGCCACCGACAAGCCCCTAGGCGGTGGGGCCGGCCTGTCGGCCAAGAGGCCGGCAGCCGGCGGGACCCACCAGTCGACGAGCCCCAACGGCCGGCGGAGAAGCCGGCGATTACAGACACTGGCAGCCTGGACCCGCGTCCAGTCGAATTACCATTGTACCCCTAGGGGGTAGGCCTATATAAACCCCCCAGGGCACCCATGCAAAGGGTTGATCTCTTACAGTTTTATACACCACATAGAGAGAAGAGGAGAGCTAGCCTTTCCCTTCTTCTTCCTCTAGCCAAACAGCACAAGGAGCCTCTTGTAGCCACTTGTGTTGATCTAGTGATCATGCGGAGACCCCGTAGAGCAGGACTAGGGGTGTTATCTCCAAGGAGAGCCCCAAACCTGGGTAAGATTCGCCAGCGTGCATGTCTTCGCCTTATCCCGTTTCCAGGCACCGGCGATGTCTTAGTGGCTCCCACAATGATAAGCCACCCGTTGGCATATGTCGCACCTACCACCCGACATTTGGCGCCCACCATGGGGCCAGGTGCACCGTCGTCCGGAGACCTGCTCTGGACGGGAACCCTTTTCCTCCCCAGCGAGTGTAGCCAGCCCGGCACGCCCGATGGCGCTTGCCCCGACGTGCAGCATGGCGTCGACGACCCCTGCGCAGTGAGCTGCCTCGCCAATCTTCTCAGCGAGGTCCACCTCTCCGACGAGCCTACGTCGACGTAGGCACAGATTGCCCCGAGAACCGCCTCATCAGCCTCCTCGACCAACTCCATGTCTCCAGCGAGCCTACTGTGGATTTGGAGTCGGTCGGCTCCACCGACCCGATGCTTGTCGACTCCGACACGGCATCGCTTGACGCCTTCCCCACCAACGTGGCGGTCATCGACGACCCTCTTCCTCGAGCCGACAGCGGCGGAAGCACCGTCACTGAGGTGCTGGTCATCAGCCACGGCGCCGCCTCTGGCGAAAACGCCCACGACGCCCTACAGACGGCGCTGCACGACCTGTCCGCCCCCATCCCAGCCGACGCCGACGCCGAAACGCTGGAGGCACGCCGCCTCGCCCTCATCGCGAACGGCCAGCAGATAGCATCCATGAGACGCCTCACCGAGGCTCACCAGCGCGAGGTTGATCGCGCAGCCTTTGGCATGCCGCCTGCTGGCGGACCCAGTCGGATTGGCATCGTCAAGAAGCATGGCGCAGCCATCGCCACCATGCTGGGTGCTGACCGCCCAGTCTACGCCACGCGACTCGAGAACCTGTGTGCCGCCCAGGCGGCCGTAGACGAGCTGAACGAGCTGGAGGGCGACGAGCTCCACTACATGACCAGACGCATCCAGCAGCTGATCGACGTGGCCGCAGAGCGGCACGAAGCTAGAGCCCGCGCTGAGAGTCCTCCCCCACGCCGAGAGCACGACGCGACATCCCGGACACCGACTGCGGACGGCGCCCACGCGAGAAAAGACAAGGAGCCGACTGTTAGCCATAGCCGGACTCGCCTCACCATCGAGCGCGACGCCGAAGGCCGCCCCCGAGCCATGGAGCGACGAGGCAATCCGCCTCCTCCTCCGCCTCGCGGGGAGAGATATCCCACCCCGCCGCCTGTCACACATCCGATGCCCAGCGGCCGACTGGGCCGCCGCGAAGGAGTCGGCGAGAATGATGCCCGTCACCGGATCGACCGCCTGGCGCGATCCCTGGCGCTAGAAAAAGAAGATGATGTCGGCCCGCCCTGTTTCGGCCCCCGCATCCGCGATGAGCCCTTCCCCAAAGGGTTCTCACTCCCAAGAGACACGCCAAAATACAATGGCTCGGTGAAGCCGGAAGACTGGTTGATCGATTACTCCACTGTAGTCCGCATAGCAAACGGCAACAGGCGCGTAGCCGTGAAGTACGTCCCTCTCATGCTTCAAGGCACGGCACACACCTGGCTGAACAGCCTCAAGCCCTACAGCGTCAACAGCTGGCTAGACTTCACAGAAGTCTTCATCCGCAACTTCACCAGCACGTACAAGCGGCCTCCCAAGCCCCGCCAGCTCTCCTTGTGCGTCCAAGGCCCCAGCGAATCAACTCGCGACTACCTCACGCGTTGGGCCGAGCTCCACAACTCCTGCGAAGGGGTGCACGAGGTTTAAGCCATAGAGTACTTCACTGCCGGGTGCCGAGAGGGCACCCTCCTCAAGCACCGACTTCTCTGCGACGAGCCGACTACACTCGACGAACTGCTGATCATAGCCGACAAGTACGCCACGGCCGACTCTTCGATGAAGACCGAGCTCTGAGTGGACGCCTCTGGAAAGGTGCTCCCTCCGGCTCCAAAGACGCCGGCCGGCGACTCCAACCGACGCCCGCACCAGAACGACAACAAGCGCAAGGCTCCTATGCCGCCTTCCACCAGTCGGCAAGTGGCCACAGTCGAAGACGAGCAGCCTGAAGGGAGGCCCTTGCCCAAAAAACCAAAGGGCGGCAGGCCGGCTAGGCAACCGGCTTTCTCCTACGAGCAAACCCTTGATGCCCCCTGCAAGTTCCACAGCGGCGCGAAGCCATCCAACCACACAACTCGGAAATGCCATTGGCTCACACGAATCTCCAAGGGCGAAGGGCTGGTGCCTCCTCCGCCTGCTGGCCAGCCGCCTCTGGCTCCTCAGCAGCCGGCTACTCGCCCAGCAGTCGGAGCCATTCAAGATGAGTTCCCTGACGAGCATGCGGCCTACGTCATCTTCACGAGCCAAGCCGAAGACAGGCGCAGCCGGCGCCGACAGCACCAAGAAGTCAACGCAGTCGCCTCCAAAGATCCAGAGTTTATGCATTGGTCTGAGAAGCCTATCAGCTGGAGCCGGACCGATCACCCAGAGGTGATGCCGTCTCCGGGTTCTTATGCGTTGGTGCTGGATGCCACCCTTGCGACAGAAAGGCGAGCTACTCGTTTCTCCCGAGTTCTGATTGACGGTGGGAGCAGCATCAACATCCTGTACCGTGACACCATGGAGAAGCTGAACATCAAGACAAAGCAACTTTTGCCTAGTCGGACCATGTTCCATGGCATACCCGGCCTGTCCTGCTCACCAATCGGCAAGATCAAGATAGATGTTCTCTTCGGAGACAAGGATCACTTCCACCGAGAAGCAATCTAGTTCAAAGTGGTGGATCTACAAAGCCCTTACCACGCATTGCTTGGCCGACCTGCCATGGCCAAGTTCATGGCCGTACCCCACTATGCCTACCTCAAGATGAAGATGCCGATCTCCAAGGGCATCATCACCATAGCCGGAGACTACAAGAAATCCTCTGCATGTGCCACAGCCAGCAGCCGACTGGCCGAGTCCCTCGTGATTGCTGCAGAGAAGAAGATGCTGGACCGAGTTGTGGCCATGGCCGGCAAGCAGCCGGACCTATCACCTGACCCCAAGGAATCAGAGGCTCAGGGCTCCTTCCAGCCGGCCAAGGAAACAAAGAAGATACCTCTGGACCCAGAGCACCTAGAGAGGTTTGCTGTCATAGGAGCAAACATGGACAGCAAATAGGAAGGCGAGCTCGTCGATTTCCTCCGTGAGAATCGGGATATCTTTGCATGGTCCCAAAGGGCATGCCGGGTGTTCCGACGGATTTCGCCAAGCACAAGCTACATGTCCGAGCAGATGCAAAACCAGTCAAGCAGCCCCTCCGCCGACTGTCAGAGGAAAAGAGAAGAATTGTTGGAGAAGAGATAGCCCGGCTTCTGGCAGCCAGCTTCATTATGGAGGTGTTCTTTCCAGAATGGCTTTCCAATCCGGTCCTTGTGTTGAAGAAAAACAAGAAATGGCGCATGTGTATAGATTATACCAGTCTCAACAAAGCCTGCCCCAAAGATCCGTTTGCCTTGCCTCGAATCGATCAAGTGATAGACTCCACAGCCGGATGCGAGCTGTTGAGTTTCTTGGATGCCTACTCAGGTTACCATCAGATCAAGTTGGATCCAGCCGACCGCCTGAAGACCGCCTTCATCACACCATTCGGAGCTTTCTGCTACCTGACTATGACATTCGGCTTGAGAAATGCCGGTGCCACTTTTCAGTGTTGCATGCAGAAATACCTCCTCAAGCAGCTCGACAGAAATGCCCACGTCTATGTAGACGATATTGTGGTGAAGACGGAGAAGCGCGACACCCTGCTGGAGGATCTCAAAGAAAAATTTGACAACTTGCGCCGATTTCGGATCAAGCTCAACCCTGAGAAATGCGTGTTCGGAGTACCAGCCGGCCAACTTCTAGGCTTCCTGGTCTCTGAACGCGGCATCGAGTGCAACCTAGTGAAGATTAAGGCCATAGAAAGGATGGAGATTCCCACCAAGCTGCGAGATGTCCAAAAGTTCACCGGGTGCCTGGCCTCCCTTAACCGCTTCATCAGTCGGCTAGGAGAGAAGGCTCTCCCCCTGTACCGGCTCATGAGGAAATCCACTCACTTCGAGTGGAACGACCAGGCGGACCAAGATTTTCACGAGCTGAAGAAGATGTTGACCACGCCGCCTGTCCTGGCGGCACCGACCGAGAAAGAGCCCATGCTCATTTACATTGCCGCAACTAGCCGGGTGGTCAGCACTGTTATCGTGGTTCAGCGCCCAGAAGAAGGCCAAGCTCAGCTATTCCAGAGGCCGGTGTGTTATTTGAGCGAAGTACTATCAACCTCGAAGCAGAATTACCCCCACTACCAGAAGATGTGCTATGGCGTGTACTTCGCCGCCAAGAAGCTCAAGCCCTACTTTCAAGAGCACCCCATCACGGTCGTATGCACTGCCCCGCTTGCCGAGATCATAGGCAGCCAGGATGCATCTGGCTGGGTGGCCAAGTGGGCCATTGCGCTGGCTCCTTACACCATCTTCTACCAGCCTCGCACCGCCATCAAGTCCCAAGCATTGGCCGACTTCCTTGTCGACTGGGCCGAGACCCAGTACCTGCCGCCGACTCCCGACTCCACTCATTGGTGGATGCACTTTGACGGATCCAAGATGCGCACCGGCTTGGGAGCCGGCATCGTCCTCACCTCTCCAAGGGTGACAAGCTCAGGTACACATTGCAAATTCATTTTGCCGCCTCCAACAACATAGCCGAGTACGAAGCGCTCATACATGGGCTCCGGCTAGCCAAAGAACTCGGCATCCGCCGGATCCTGTGCTATGGCGACTTGGACTTGGTGATCCAACAATCATCTGGCGATTGGGACGCCAAGGACGCAAACATGGCGAGCTACCGCTTCCTTGTTCAGCAACTCAGTGGATACTTTGAAGGATGTGAGTTTCTCCACGTGCCACGGGCCGACAACGAGCAAGCAGATGCCCTAGCACGAATCGGCTCCACCCGACAAGCTATACCAACCGGCGTCTCTCTCCAACGCCTCCTCAAGCCTTCTGTCAAGCCGTCTCCAGAATCAGACTCCATCTTCATACCGCCTGACCCTGATGCAGTCGGATCCGACTTGGGGAACCCAGCAGGCGGCTCGAGGACTTCGACAGGCGGCTCGGGGACTGCTGTAGTCGCACCCGGCTCGGGGACTTTAGAACCCGGTCCGGGGACTGCAGCAGTCGGCACGGGGACTGCAACGACACAACAGGCGGTGGCCGACTCCAACTCTTCACCACCCAACCCACCCACCCTGGTCGCAGTAGCCGTGCTGGCAATAGAAGAAGTCACAACTCCATCATGGGCCTAGCCCATCCTCAACTTTCTGGTAAACAGAGAGCTGCCGACTGATGAGATCTCGGCAAGACAAGTTCAATGCCGAGCCAGAGCATACACAATAGTGAACAGAGAGCTCGTTAGGCGCAGTGTTTCTGGAGTCTTCCAGCGCTGTGTCGAGCTAGAGAAGGGCATTGCAATCCTGAAGGACATCCACCAAGGCGAGTGCGGCCACCACGCGGCCTCAAGATCACTTGTCGCCAAAGCTTTCCGCCATGGGTTCTTCTGGCCGACTGCTTTGGAAGACACCAAGGAAAGAGTCAAACACTGCAAAGGGTGCCAAGTTTTCAGCTCCAAGCGACACCTGCCGGCTTCCGCACTCAAGACCATCCCCCTCACCTGGCCTTTTGCCGTCTGGGGGCTGGACATGGTGGGCCCATTCAAGATAGCACGCGGCAGCATGACACACCTGCTTGTCGCCGTGGACAAGTTCACCAAGTGGACTGAAGCGAAGCCAATCAAAAAGATGAATGGGCCGACTGCTGTGACATTCATTGCAGACATCACCACCCGGTATGGCATACCACACAGCATCATCGCCGACAACGACATGAATTTTGCCAAAGGAGCATTGACACATTTCTGTGTGACACAGGGCATCCGACTGGACTTAGCGTCCATTGCCCATCTGCAGTCAAACGGCCAAGTCGAGCGAGCAAACTGCCTCATCCTATCCGGCATCAAGCCCCGACTGGTCGTACCACTGGAGCGCTTGGCCGACTGCTGGCTCGAGGAGTTGCCGTCCGTCCTCTGGAGTCTGCGTACTACCTCGAACAAGTCAACCGGCTTCACTCCTTTCTTCCTTGTATATGGTGCCGAGGCTGTCATCCCAACTGACATCGAGTTCGACTCACCTTGGGTCACCATGTACACAGAAGCGGAGGCCAAGGAAGCGCGAGAAGACGGCGTTGACCTGCTGGAAGAGGGCCGGCTGTTAGCACTCAGCCGGTCCGCCATCTACCAGCAGGGTTTGCGCCGTTACCACAACCGGAAGGTCAAGCTGAGATCCTTCCAAGAGGGCGATCTTGTGCTCCGGCTGATCCAACGAACAACCGACCAGCACAAGCTCTCGGCCCCTTGGGAAGGCCCCTTCGTCATCAGCAAGGCCTTAGGCAACGACTCCTACTACCTGATCGACGCACAGAAGCCCAAGGCGTGCAAGAGAGATGATTCCGGCAAGGAGTCCGAACGACCATGGAATGCCAATCTCCTTCGAAGATTTTACAGTTAAATGCAGTATGTACCATGCTACCTTTTGTATTAAGTATAAGACATCGCCCCCCCCGAGGAGCACTCGGGGACTACCCTCTTTTATCTATATGATGAGTATCATGCCTATGAATGTGTTACTACATTTGTTCTTCTGTCCGGCACCGGGTTCGACCAGTCGGCCCGGTGACTCGCCGCCTTGAATTATGTTAAGTTCTACCTGCAGTCAGACAAGTAGTGTGCCGGCACCCAAGCCCTCTCTTGTCGAAAGTCGCAGCTCACAGAATCGACTGTCCGACTGACAAGAGTCAAAGGCAGAAAAGGATGCCCACACGAAAAATGCCTAAGGACCAACGAACTTACATAACAAAAGTCGTCTCCCCACCCTGCCAACCGACTGTTAAACAGCCGGCTGGCCGGCTTCCCACTCACCTTGCTACAATCTAAGAAAAGCTAAAGTACTTGCCCTCCCACACGGCCAAGCACTTTCCCAGCCACAGACTGCGGAGCAGCTGTCCGGTTGGGAAGGCGGTGACCAAAGGAGGGCGGCAAAGGTAACACCCGAAAAAGATGAAAAGCAAGCACAGTCGGAAGTCAAACACGTGCAAGATTATATTTACACAAAAGGCCTTCGAAGGGCCGGCATTCAACTTAGTCTAAATACACCCCCAGTGGGTGGAACTGTGCGAATTTAACAAATATTGTTCAAAGAATAACAAGCAGAAAAGCAAAGGTAAAGATGGCGGCTTAGGCCAAAGGTGCAACGGGCGAGTTGGGCAGGTCCGTGGAGACAGCGGTGCTGGCTAGAGGAGTGGCCGGCCGGCGAGTATCGGCTTGATCATCACCAGCGGCAGGCGGTGCGCTCGCACGTGCCTCTTTGCTAGAGGCACGGTCAAGCTGAGGCTGGTCGGCTGCTCCACCGTCCGGCGCGGCGTCTTCACCGTCCTCTCCCTCCTCCTCCTCACCCTCATCGCTGGAGTCGATCTCCTCCGCCGAGTCTTCACCATCCGCCGGGTTCAGCCCGAACCACTCCTCCGGCAGAGCAACGCTGTCATCATTCAGCTCGGGGGCAAAGGCGCTGGTGTCGGTGTATTCGGCGATCGTCGAGGCGCGCTGGATGATAGCCGGCCGCACCGCCTCCAGCTCCTCGTTGGCCTCCTGCCGCCATGTGGTTAGCTAGGCCAAGTCCAGCCCAGGATACCACGCTCGGACGAACTCCAGCGCCCGCCTGGCGCCTGCCCGAGCTGCAGAAGCCTTCCAGGCCTCGAAGCGGCCAACCGCCACCTCCAGCCAGTCGGCAGTCCGACTGGGGGTGCGGGGAATCGCTTCACCAGGCCAAAGGGCGGACAGCACTTGGGCTCCAACGCACTGAAGACGGCGGAACATGCGGTGAGGCAGCCGGAGGCGGGCTTGGATGGCCAGAAGCTGCTCCTCGAGCGACCGATGAGCATCCGGCGCAATCTCAACGCCAGCCTGCCTCTGCGCGTTGCCGTGGGTCTCGATGACTTGGCTGGCGGCAACAGAATAGCCGGGGAAGTACTCTTCATGAAGGAGAAAAGAAAAGAAAAAACACAGAGTCAGAAGTCGGACCAAGCGACAGGCGGCAAACAAAGGGACGAAGAGGAAGGCGGCCTACCGTCAACCAGGTCTTCGATCTGGCCATAGCCATCACTCAGCGCCTGCTTTGACTCGGCCCAGTTCGCCACCTCGGTCTCGTACTCGGCTTGGAGGGCGGCCTCGCTATCCTTCACCGCCTCCAGGGCCGCCTTGTGGCTCTCCTCCTGGTCGGCCAGCTTCTTGACCAGGCGGTCGCGCTCCTGAGCCAAGGTGTTGTACTCAGCCTCCTTGGCGTGAAGGGCGGTCTGGGCCTCACCCAGTTGCTGTCGCAAGTCGGCGTTGGCCTCTGCAGAGACGGCAAAGAAGAAAAAGCAATAAGAAAGAATTCACCAGAAAAGATCCGGCCCGACTGCTCAGCAGTCGGCTTGAATCTCGGGGACTACACCCAGTGGGTGCGCTGACGCGCCCCCACGAGAGATAGAAGATGGAACACTTACTCCGGCTCTCAGACAAGTCGGCGGTCTTCTGGTTCAGCTCCCGGGTTTGGGAGTTGAAGGTAGCCGCGCGGAGGTTATGATAGTCCTGCAAATAGGACAGAAGAGCGAATAAGGACAAGTTAGAATCCGAAGTCTACTAAGAAGTTCCAAGCGGCCTGCTCAGCAGCCGGCTCGGAACTCAGGGACTACACCCAGTGGGTGTGCTGACGCGCCCCCACGGAAGAATTCAAGAACAACAAGCAAAAAAGCGAGAAGCTCACCCGAATGGTTGTCCGCGTCGCGAGAAACTCCTGGTTGTATTTCTTCAGCACGGTGGCCTGAGACTGAAGCCGGTTCCGGACATCTTGCACCGCTACGTTCAGCACGGACGTCCCGCCACCCGGCGTCCACCCCGGCGAGCTGACGCTTGCCGCCTCCAGATCCTGGGCTGACGAGCTTGGGTGCGCGGCCTTCTGCGGGTTCGGCGCAGAAGTCGCCTTCCCCGCGCGCTGGCGTGCCGGAGACCGGACCACGAGGTCCGCCCTTGCGGCTGGCTCACCTCCACCCGGCGGCACCGGTGGCGCGCTGGGTTGGCCTCCTTGGTCCGCCCCAGTCGGCGAGGGCGGAGCCGCCTCCTTCTCGAGGACGAAGACGTCGCCCTCCTCCCTATCCATCACCGGCTGGTCGCCACCGGCTCCCTCCGGCGGTATCACCGGGATCTCAGGCGCCACAGAGCGGAGGGGGATGATGAGCTGCGGAGGCTGGTTGCACAAGGCCTCCGCCGCCCGCGCCGCGGCTGTCACGACCGGATTTTCGGGATATTAATTTCCCAGAAAACGGCCTTTGTGCTCACCAGCCCCAGGATTACTGTTAGCTGATGAGGCACCAACTTGATACAAGAATTCCGAGCAAAGTACAAAATATGTAGTACAAGACCATTGTGGCCTAGGAGTACAACACTTGGTTTCTAGTGGTTGATGGCGGAAGCGGTTTGTGGTTCATCTGCGTCAATGGGACTCCATTTCCCACAAGAACAGCTGACCAGGATAACTCCTATCTTCGCGAGGCTGCTATCACCTTTACATGGGTTCCGGGGCTGTCGTCGTAACGCTCTCTCCATGCGCGAAATCTGGCCAAGACAATAGCCAGGGACAAGCCAGTGAGTACGTTTGAATGTACTCGCAAACATCAAGAACACGGGTATAATATAACAAGGGGTAATCATGCTCCGAAATATTTTATGATGAAAACGTCTGTCACAAAATAAACGAAAACCGTGATGCACGCACGCGGAAAAAAAATATGAACATGCAATACGGGAGTAGGAATAGAACGTACTGATCGAGTGTCTGAAATGACTCCTCAAAAGGGTGCAAATAAATTTAACAATGCCGCAGGCGGGCGTCTGAGCGACACCACATAAAGGGCTTATAAAGAATAAGTAAATGACAAGCATGCCGCAGTCGGGCGTCTGAGCGACACCACATAAAGGGCTTATAAAGAATAAGTAAATAACAAGCATGCCGCAGTCGGGCGTCAGAGCGACACCACATAAAGGGCTTATAAAGAATAAGTAAATAACAAGCATGCCGCAGTCGGGCGTCAGAGCGACACCACATAAAGGGCTTATAAAGAATAAGCAAATAACAGGCATGCCGCAGTCGGGCGTCTGAGCGACACCACATAAAGGGCTTATAAAAGAATAATCACAGTGAATATCCAGGAGGTAGAACCGTCCCAAGGATACTCATTAATTCAAATAATGTAAATGGTTAGTCCATAATAATAATAAACATAATCCTCATATGTCACAGGTCATAAACAAAATCTAGTCTAGCCGTTTCTCCATCCGATGACCGTCACTAGATTCTAGTGTAGCCGTTTTTTCCATCCGAATACCGTTACTATGATCCAGTTAATCGTGTCTCCATCCGAAAACCGTCACTAGACCCATCTCAGACTGTAGTCCTTACCCATGTACATGGCTATCCAAAAAGATATGACCTCTGCAGAGGGTGTACTCTTTACCCACGAGTAACGGATTTATCTAGTCCATCGGGACTAATTCCGCCTATGGCCTTTTAATTGAAAACACGCCTGACCTGCACACACCAGCTTAACTTACCGGTGTCTGGAATCACCCACGACACCTGTCAAGCAAAACTCTAAGTGGGGAGGCTACAACCTCGACGTAGCATGGGATCAAATTTATATCGCGCGCTCTAAGGGGTGCCCCCCTCTCGGTCCCAACCGGAAACACCCATGCCCCCGGACCAGGTGGCATGCCTACCGGATGCATCCGATATCTTCCACCATGGCCTCTCTGTACGGTGTGTGCCTTGGTAAGGGGTTGACAACTTACTGAACCGTACCCCGTCTGCGACAGGGACAAGTGGTAGTACAAAACAAATAGGGAAGTTACTGATCAAGACTCGACCTACGACCGACTCAGGTGGTCCAAGTATTCACCAAATGATTAACACAACCAAAATATTTCCATTAACAGACAGAATCACCGCTCATCAAACCTCATCATGCCATACCGGACACACTCGTCCCGACGAGGAACTAGGGACAAGCTCGTGTCTACCCAAGACCACGACTTTCCCAGCTTCCTGCCGGTATGCATGGAAAGCTCGCGAGGATGATTACTATCACCAGCATACCCATTACTAACAGTAAAGCATTCCCGATATGCACTCATGTGTGTGACTTTACCGTTACATAAAAATAACGTATGCTCCAAGTCAAAGTGGTGTTGTAACCGTATCAAAACACCTCACAAAAATATTATGCCAGAGTTCAGAATGCTTGCCTTCAATAGTATGCAAAGGGTGCAC
Organism: Aegilops tauschii subsp. strangulata; assembly: GCF_002575655.3. Lineage (NCBI taxonomy): Eukaryota > Viridiplantae > Streptophyta > Magnoliopsida > Poales > Poaceae > Aegilops > Aegilops tauschii. Next base: position 427,616,889 of record NC_053037.3, on the reverse strand, counting down.
TTTTTGAAAGCTTTCTTCTCTCTCCATTTCCTATTTTGAAAAATATATTCAAATAACAAATATTTCAAAACCAGTACAAAAAGTAGTCCCAAATATTTTTGAAATAAATCTTAAAATAAACTAGATGAAATTTGAGAGAGGTAGGAAAAAGAATCAACTCATTTGGAGTTTTATTTTAAAAGATATAGCCAGTCAAAGTTCTGTTTTAAAATAAAACAGAAAAAGAAAACGTTTCGATACAAAATACGCTTTCGAAGCAGAGGGGACGTACTCGGGACTTATGCGCCTTCACTTAACCAGTGCGGACGACGCGTGGGTCACTGACAGTGGGTCCAGGGGGCCCACTGGTCAGGTTTGACTAGTCCTCTCCTCCCTCCTCTTCCTCTGCCCGAACGGAGCGAGGCTCCGGCGATCGCCGTCGACGAACGGCAGCTCCCCACGGGCATCCGAGGGCGGGGATGGACCGGCCAGACTAGGGCGGTCTTCTTGGTGGTCGTTGGGTCGACGGTGGTGGGAGGAGTCGCCGGCGGTGAGCTTCGCGGCGGAGGGGGCTACGGGAGTGAAGTGGGTTTTGGGCTCCGGTGGTTTCCGATCGAGGCTGAGGCGCTGGCAGCTCCGCAAGAACAAGGGGAAGCGAGTGGTGGCGCTGGATGGGCGGGGGAGTGCCTGGTTGTGACGAATGTCACCGGACGGCACCGGCAGCCGAACCGGCCGGAGGTGGGGGAGATGACCTCTTCCGGTCAATCCACGGCTAGGGGAGAACTAGGGGGAAGGCTTGAGGTCGCCTGAGCGCTCGGAGGGGTTCAGGGTCTCCTTTTATAGGCGTTCGAGGCTGGTCGCGCGACGGCTGTGGATAAGAACGCCGGCGACCGGCGCTCTGTAGCTGCAGGGCGACGTGGCGACGACGAGCGCGTACCGACGGGCTCCAGGATAAGCTCGAGCTGTTCACCGGGGCAGCTGGTGCGCGCGGGTGGCTTGGGCGGTGCCGACCATGGCAGGGTCTCACTGCCGACGCCGACGTGCCGCCAAAAGCTCTGCCAGCAGCGCTGTAGGGCGCCAGGGGTGGCGTGGAGAGTGGGCGAGTGTAGTGCGCGGCTCTGTAGGCGAGCCAGGGCCATGTGCGGGACGCGGTGGGGGCGGCAGTGCGACGCGGCGGCTCGGTGCGCGCGCGTGCAAAACGTGTGCTCTGGGCGCGCCCAGAGCACGCACGGGACATGCTCGACGAAATGCCAGGGCAGCCTAGAGTGCGAGAGGGAGACTGGCAATTAACAGGACTAGGGTAGGGATAGCTAGGAGCTTAGTGGACAAGGTTGCTGGGTCAGTGGATCAAGATCACAGTGCAAACAAAAACTCATGTCAAAACTGACTGTGCACACCAAGTGTTCGACAGAATGCCAAGTGCATTTAGGCAACTCTTGGAGTGGCCAAAATCTCCAGATCAGGGTCTCCCTTGATGTAGGTGAGGATGGCAAGATCATTTGGGCAAAACCAGAAACTTGCTAGTGCAAGTTTTGCAAAACTACAGTTTTGGACAGAAAGAAAGAGGTCTCATTGCATGCACTTAAAATCCTCCAATGGGTCCATTCTCCTGGACTTAAGGGTTTTGTAGGGAGGGCTACAAGCAGGAAAAAGCTCAGGGTCACTAGAGTAAAATAAAATAGGTTTGCAGTACAAATCACCAAACTGGACCAGAATGAAAAAGAGGTTGATTCACTCAAGTGTTTCAAAGAACAACACCGGGTTTTTGCATGAAGTTGAATTATATGCATCTACTGACATCTCCAAACACTTGGAAGAATTTTTAAAGGAATATTTAAATAGGTTGTAGTGCAAAAATGCCTACTGGACCAGATTTGAAAAGTTGATGTAGAGCTCAAAATCTCCAATAACCAAAAGATATCTTTGCATAAAAGTGATGTGGAAACATCACATGACATCCCCAAATTTTGGTGAAATTTTTGAATGCATTAATACAATGGTTGCAGTGCAACAGAGACTCCAAGTTCTTGAAAAATCATTTTAAAAGAGTAAAGCTCAGGGAAAGGCAAATCTTGCAATTAAATCCACTGATAATGAAATGTTTTATAGAGAGAGTGTATAAGTCCAATAATCTTATTTGGAAATTTTCCACTTGAGGTAAAAACCCATAATATCAAAAGGGTAAATCCAGACAAAATGGAAAAGTTCAATTTCCTGGCAAAATTTTGATTAAGAAAACAAGGTCAAATTTTTTGGGGTGTCACAACACTACCCCCCTTAAGAAAAATCTCGTCCTCGAGATTTGTTAAAAGCTGTTTTGAACAAACATTGCTCTTACCAAAAAAAATCATTCAACTGTGCGATAAAAATGTGGCTACAGTGAGAGGACAATTAGTGGTGCAAAACCACAGTGTGGTATACTGGCGTTGCGCGGAAAAAAATCCATTGTTGGGGGGAAAACGAGATATTTCTACGTGGATACAGTAATTCAGAATAAATTCTAAATTACTAAAACACGCTGGTCGTACCCGAGAGCACAGTGCTCTCTCTGGCTGACAGGTGGACCCGGGGTCCACTGTCGGCCTGTTCTTCTACCTCTGGCTCTCTCTTCTCTCTCGCGTGCTCTCCCGCGCTTCCTCCACCGGCGACGCCTAGCGCATAGGGCATCTAGGCCATACTGCGGTAGTGCGCGGCGTGCTAGCTGCCGGTGCAGCGTGCACTCACCTCGCGGGCCAGTGCACTGTCGGCACTGCTCGCGGACTCGCCTCCGAACACCGGCGATCGAGCGACGAGTGGTGCTGGTGGACCTCGCCCACCGTACACCGATCTCGAGCTATAAAATGGTCGCGGTGCTTCCTTCTTCTTCCTCACACCTGGCCTCGCTTCTACTTCTCCTTCCTTCTCCTCCATTGCTGTTAGCAGGAGCTCGAGACGAGGCTCTAATGGCGGAGGCGATGCCGAACTGGTATGTGGTCCTGGTGTGTGGAGGTTTAGCTACGCTGCTGGGGCTCTCCGTGCTCCTGTGCGCGATGATCCTGGATGATCGTCGTGATGCTGCCACTCGAGTGCTAGCTCTTCACGGTGGCGACGATCACGAGGATTAGGTGCGGCGTCGAGTGCTGACTGCTGTCGGTGTGCTGGGGCAACTTGCGCCCGAATGATTACTCACAAATCTCTCTTACTGGGACTGTGGTGTCCTCGAGTGTGATCAGTTACGCGCAAAAATGTGTACGAGGATTTGGAATTAGCGTACGAGGTCGAGTGGTTGTGGTTGTGAGTCTGCTGTTACGGTGCTGCGCGAATAAAAATCCATGTCGTGAAGATATATACGCTGCAGCAACCCGGGGAAAGAAAACTCATTACAAAATTTACCGCGAGTGAAAAATAAAATTAGTTAAAACAAAATTAATTGCAGTAAAACTGCTCACATAAATGAAACCAAAAATCTGATCCATCGCACAAATTTCAACACATAAATAAATACTGGGATAACAAACACAGCGGTGATGTTTACAACGAAAACGGCAAAAGGACAGGGTCTTGAGAAAACGCCTCTGGTACTGGGGCACACTCCTCTTCTATCGGGGGAAGCGGGTTGACCAGTCGATGAATGCGCCTCTCCTGGTCAGGCCTCAGTGGTCTGCCAATAGCGATCCGAGGATTTAAATCAGCGAGGCTCTGGAGATAACCCATTACCCGCTGGGTCAAACGCTCCTGAGCGATAACGTACTGGGCAAGGTTGGCCAGTACTGGATCTCTTTCAATTCGTCCATCGGGAAAAGATGCAACTTCTCCGGGTGCTGCATGACTCGGAAAATAATAATATCCCCGTTCGCTGGCATAGGGTACCGCGAATCGAAGACGAGTGAGCGCTTCGTACGCAGCAGCTTCTATGGCCATATGCGGAGTCGGCATGGATTTTCCCACGAAGGAAATTTCCGTTGGGTCTTGGTTTGGGTATGCGGGAGGGATGTGCACCACTGCCCAATATTTCGAGGTGGATGGGGTGATCCTCGATTTGAGCAACTCGTACTGGGGTGGATGGGTGGCACTCATGGTACTGCAGGTAAAGTCCCACAATAATCTAACAAAACTACCCGGAGTTGCGTCTAGGGTTCTCAGATAAATACTGGGGGTCGGCATGGCAAAGAAATGGCTGTGAGTGTTGTGCACAAGGTGAGGGGTACTTGGCATGGTCACGAGGTGGCCTTTATATAGCATTGGGGCTGGGTTATCTACCGGGGTGAAGGGTAACTGGTCTGGGGGTCGGAGTCAAAGCCACAGATATACATATCTTATAAATGTGACGCATTACTGTGGGTGCCGTCGGGGTTGGTCTTGGTAGCTGCGCCCGAAAAATATGCAACTGTACGCCAACGTACATATGCATAGCTACTACTCCAAAAATAGGGGCGCACAAGCAGACAACATTTAATAAAAACGATACAAGATCACACCATTACAAAGCGTAGGAAAACTAAGGCTTGATGCAACTCGAGCGTCTTAGTCTACTTCGTTAATGTCTAAGTGGGCTGGTCTGGTGGACGCCGGGGTTTCTCCACGGGTTTCACCGTCGGGATTTGCTGGTTGAGGATGAGGGGCTGCAGGGTCGGGGAAGTGGTGATGACCATCGCGGGGGTTGCTGGCCACAATCCCGTTGGAACGGGTTCCCAAAAGGCGTCGAAGCACTTCTGGGGACACCAAAGCACTCTGGTTGATGGCTGGGGCAGACCTCAAGGGCTCGATCGGGTGTCCGAACAGCACGACTGGGTTGTCGGCGTCGGGCTCCATCTCTCCTCTCGCCGGGGCTCGGCGAACCAGTTCTCCACGAGCTGCTATCAGATCAAGGGTGACTTGATCGAACAATTGCTCTAGTGCGCTTACATAGCGCACCAGATGCAATAGTGCAGGATCTGTCTCGTGATCTCCGCTGGCAACCTGGGGCGGCCCACCATACCCGTCACGACTGGGGTAGTAGTAGAACGAGCGACAGTTAACTCTGGGCGACAAGTGCCGGAGTTGAACTATAGCTTCTCGGGCTGCCAGTTGGATGGCTTGTGGCTCAAAGGAAGTTGTCCTTCCAGTGAACCTGTAGGGGCGTTCTGGCGACAGACCCCTACCATAGATGTGCACAGTGGCCCAGTACTGACGGCTCTCACCGTACATGGGTCCTTGGTACACAACATATTTAGGAGGCTCTTCTAAAGCATAGGCACGCGGGTGAGGTTTGCGAGCATGGTCACAAAACCTCCAAGGTTGGTTGCTGTGGTCTCATTGTGAACAATGGGGCCAGGCATCGTGGCATGGTTTGGGAAAGGGGCTGTGCTGTGCTGGGTTGAGGCTAGCGTGCCCTTTTTATAGGAAAAGGGGACGGAGTCTTCCTTCGCACGCTTGTGATTGAGACGTGTTAGGTGTCGGTCTCTGGCGCGCGATCGACGGGCTAGGCTGATAGGTTGGGCACCGTCTGCCGAAAGGCGTCGGGTCACTGTGGGGCTATCTTACGCGAGAAGCTTGGTCGGGATTAGGTTCAGGTCTGGTGGTTTGGTTAACCTAGGTTTATTGACCTGGCTAAGATAGGATTAGCCAATGGTCAGCCTGGCTCTGATACCAAGTCTGTCACGACCGGATTTTTGGGATATTAATTTCCTAGAAAACGGCCTTTGTGCTCACCAGCCCCAGGATTACTGTTAGCTGATGTGGCACCAACTTGATACAAGAATTCCGAGCAAAGTACAAAATATGTAGTACAAGACCATTGTGGCCTAGGAGTACAACACTTGGTTTCTAGTGGTTGATGGCGGAAGCGGTTTGTGGTTCATCTGCGTCAATGGGACTCCATTTCCAACAAGAACAGCTGACCAGGATAACTCCTATCTTCGCGAGGCTGCTATCACCTTTACATGGGTTCCGGGGCTGTCGTCGTAACGCTCTCTCCATGCGCGAAATCTGGCCAAGACAATAGCCAGGGACAAGCCAGTGAGTACGTTTGAATGTACTCGCAAACATCAAGAACACGAGTATAATATAACAAGGGGTAATCATGCTCCGAAATATTTTATGATGAAAACGTCTGTCACAAAATAAACGAAAACCGTGATGCACGCATGCGGAAAAAAAAATATGAACATGCAATACGGGAGTAGGAATAGAACGTACTGATCGAGTGTCTGAAATGACTCCTCAAAAGGGTGCAAATAAATTTAACAATGCCGCAGGCGGGCGTCTGAGCGACACCACATAAAGGGCTTATAAAGAATAAGTAAATGACAAGCATGCCGCAGTCGGGCGTCTGAGCGACACCACATAAAGGGCTTATAAAGAATAAGTAAATAACAAGCATGCCGCAGTCGGGCGTCAGAGCGACACCACATAAAGGGCTTATAAAGAATAAGTAAATAACAAGCATGCCGCAGTCGGGCGTCAGAGCGACACCACATAAAGGGCTTATAAAGAATAAGCAAATCGCCCGTTTGGGCCTCCTCACCCTATTTATAGCCTCGGCGCAGCGAAGCCGAGGGGGTGAAACGTGGGGGGGCGTGGGATTAACTGCACCCACTCCCCCACGACCCACGATTATCGCGCCTTTAACAACGTGCAGAAACTGCCGCTGGAAAGCAAATCGCCCGTTTGGGCCACAGAGGATCCACGCGTGGGCCGAAACGTGGAAGTGGCGGGCCCCAGCCTGCGGCGACGTCCCGTCGCGCGTGTGGGCTGGCAGGTTGTTCCAGCCGAAGGGTGCCATGTGGCGCGCAGGCGGCGGGCGGCCGGCGCGCAGCCCGGCACGCGCGCCAGCTTATTCCCGCCTTTGGGCTTCAAAACCCCTCCAAGACGGCGTGTCTGATCAAAGCCGACTCCTAGCTGTTGGCTCTTCAAGATAGGAAGCTGCTCGAGCTTCTTGTCCTCCTTTCAGCCGCGAAGCCCAACCAGCTTCAGGGACTACTGTCGGAGTAAATGACCACGGGTAGCCTAACCGGTTCCCCTTGGCTCTTCAAAAAATATTGGGCCGGTCGAGCCCGCAAACATCCAAGGCACAGGGCCGCCTTCTCCTGGCTGGCTGTCCCACCAGCCGGCTTCTGGAAGGCAGCAAGGCTTTGAAAGCTCTCGCGAAGAGGGCCGACTCCTAGCAGCCGGCCACCAGGAGGCCGGCTCCTAGCAGGCGGCCAAGATCGCACCCTCGAAGTCTGCACCCACATAACGGTGATGAGACGGGGCATGGCTACAGTGAAGCCTGCCACCCCCGAATCCCGGAGCAAGCATGGCCACAGTACGCCGTACGGGGCGGCCATCCCCTGTCTGGCGCAACACTGTTGCCACGTTGACCACGACGCCATCCATGACGGGCTATCAGTATGGCCCGCAGGCGGCGGGCCCCTCCAGCCAGAGAGATACCAGAAGGCGGCCGAGCCTCCCCAAGTCGGCCTGGGCGGTAGCCGGCTCCCAACAGTCGGCTCACCCTCCCTCGAAGTTCGTGTACAATTAAGCCGAAAGGACGGGGTAAGGCTACAGTGAAAGCCCGCCAGGCGGCGACACTGTAGCCATGCTTACCCCAACAAAGCCATCGTCATCAAGAGCGAGGCCACAGTAACCAGCCGCCGACAAGACCCCCAGGCGGTGGGGCCGGCCTGTCGGCCAAGAGGCCGGCAGCCGGCGGGACCCACCAGTCGGCGGGCCCTAGCGGCCGGCGGAGAAGTCGTTGATTACAGACACTGACGGCCTAGACCCGCGTCCAGTCGGATTACCATTGTACCCCTGGGGGGTAGGCCTATATAAACCCCCCAGGGCACCCATGCAAAGGGTTGATCTCTTAGAGTTTTATACACCACATAGAGAGAAGAGGAGAGCTAGCCTTGCCCTTCTTCTTCCTCTAGCCAAACAGCTCAAGGAGCCTCTTGTAGCCACTTGTGTTGATCTATTGATCATGCGGAGACCCTGCAGAGCAGGACTAGGGGTGTTATCTCCAAGGGGAGCCCCAAACCTGGGTAAGATTCGCCGGCGTGCATGTCTTCGCCTTATCCCGTTTCCAGGCACCGGCGATGTCTTACTGGCTCCCACAATGATAAGCCACCCGTTGGCATATGTCGCACCTACCACCCGACACTCCACCCTTTGCTCACGCTTGCGCGGTCGTGGTGATTTTACAGCGCACTTGCATCGCACACGGTTGAGCCAGTACTTCCACCTTTGCTCACGCTTGCGCATGCGTGGTGATTCACAGCGCACTTGTATCGCATATGGTTAAGATATTATACCCGTGTCCGCTGAGCGTCATCAGAGTCTTTGCAGCAAAAAATAACGCTAGAGAGGGTCAGAAGACAAGCACACCAGCATGTGGCCCAAATATATATGAGTGAAAAGGGTGGTATGTGATGTTCAAAATTCCAATGCACAACTTTGACCGTGCGGGCCCATGGTTGGGCGCGTCATCGAAGATCGATGAGAGGGGCCAGAAGTCAAGAACCACCTGGAAGTGGCCAAATATATGTAGGAATATTGGGGATGTTTAAAAACTTAAATACACAATGCATAACTTTGGTGGCACCTGCCTCGCAAACCCGAAAGCACCCTTGGATATATATATATAATGACATAATGTCGTACCTAGCTAGGATGCTTGGCCCACCACCTCCCACTTCGTGTCAGCAAGGCGGATGCACGTAATGATTGATACTTTGGTCATACATGCATGTCGCCATGACCTACCATAAGACGGACCAATGAATCTATTGTTTGGTCAAACGACAGCTGTTGTTATCGATAAACCGCTTGGGCCAATAGATTGAACCATCATAAAAATCGCACGAGAGGGACCACAAAACCAACACCTCTTGCATGCGTCCCAAAATCATGTACGTTGGAAAGGGGTGATGTGTGTTTCCAATATATAATAATGTACAATTTAGATGTGGTGCCTGTCGGTGTCAAAACCGGTGGATCTCGAGTAGGGGGTCCCGAACTGTGCGTGTGAGGTTGATGGTAACAGGAGGCGGGGGACACGATGTTTACCCAGGTTCGGGCCCTCTCTATGGAGGTAATACCCTACTTACTTCTTGATTGATCTTGATGAATATGAGTATTAGAAGAGTTGATCTACCACGAGATCGTAATGGCTAAAACCCTAGAAGTCTAGCCTGTATGATTATGATTGCCTCTACGGACTAAGCCCTCCGGTTTATATAGACACCGGAGGGGACTAGGGTTGTACAAAGTCGGTTACAGAGAAAAGGAATCTACATATCCGAATGCCAAGCTTGCCATCCACGCAAAGGAGAACCCCATCCGAACATGGGAAGAAGTCTTCTGTCTTGTATCTTCATAGCCCATCAGTCCGACCCATGTCACATAGACCGGACGGCCGAGGACCCCTTAATCCAGGACTCCCTCAGTAGCCCCTGAAGCAGGCTTCAATGACGAGGTGTCCGGCATGCAGATTGTCTTCGGCATTGCAAGGCGGGTTCCTCCTCCTAATACTCCAAAGCATCCTTCGAATATAGAAAACGTGTCCGGCTCTGCAAAACAAGTACCACACATAACCGCAGAGAGTATAATATTTCACGAGTCCAATCCGCTGACAACTTTTTGTAGCGTGACATCACGTCGTCGCCCGGCCATTATTTCAAACTGTTTTTTAGCCTGCCGCTCCATATTTCGAGATGCGGTTTCATTGGCACGTCTTGTCAAAGCAGAGACCATGTCCCCTTATTGCGGGATTCTCATCAATACGGGAGTGGGTAACCCAACCGTGCCGCCTGCACGGCCCTTGGGGAATAGGCGAGTTTTAAGGTGAGTGGGGAGGCGCTTGATATTCACTGCCTTTATAAAGAGATAAGGATTCACTCCTTTCACCCACGCCTTCTCTCTCTCTGCATCCTCCATTATCGAGCTCCAGCGCCCAAGTTCTCATCTTTTCCGCCCCAAGAAAGCACTCCAACCATGTCCGGATCCGGAGCGCAGGTCAAGTGGATGGCCTCCTACGTTAAGGAGAAGGACATTACCAAGCTCCGGGAGGCTGGGTATTTGGCCAAGGAAATCACCCATCGGCTTCTGGCCAAGGGACAGATCGTCCCCACCCCGGAGCCCCATGAGAGGGTGGTGTTCATCCCCCACTTCGTCCGCGGGCTGGGATTCCCTCTCCACCCATTTGTCCGCGGACTCATGTTCTACTACGGGCTAGATTTCCATGATCTAGCCCCAAATTCTTTCCTCAACATCTTGGCATTCATTGTCGTGTGCGAGGCTTTCCTCCGCATCCCACCCCACTTCGGATTGTGGTTAAAGATCTTCAATGTGAAGCCGAAGGTGGTGAGTGGCCAACACGCAGAGTGCGGAGGTGCCATGGTGAGCAAGATGCCCAACGTCACATGGCCCGAAGGCTCCTTCGTGGAGACCGTCAAAGGGTGGCAACAGAAGTGGTTCTATGTCATAGAGCCGCGCGGCACCACCTGGGCCGTGGCTCCCGAATTCCGATCCGGAGCCCCGATGCGGCTTACGTTTTGGCCAGAGAAGGGCCTGGATTGGTCTTCGCCGGATGAGCTGACAACGCTTTAGACGCGCATCAGGAGCATGATAGACAAGAATATCAAGCTTGTCAATGTGATCCAGGTGATGCTTGTTCGCCAGATCCTTCCGTGCCAAAGCCGGACCTGCCATTTGTGGGAGTACAATCCGGCAAAGCAGCAGACCTTGCAGCAGTTCTTCAGCACTACGCACGAAGACATCTGGAAGGTGCTTTTCAAGTCCAGCGAGACGTGGCCGGATACAACCGAGGACCATGGGCACAACTTGGCCCATCCCGCTAGTCCAGTAGGTTTTTTCATGTTTTCAAGGTGTGTCCTTTACTTGCATACTCGAGGAAGATGCCTAAGCCTCACTACTGATTCTCTCAGGGCTAGACAAAGAAGGCGGAGCGGATTCACTGTCTGGCTCCGCTGCCTGAAGACCCAGCAATTCCACTTCTGACGAAGATGCTGGTTCCGGCGCCCTATCAAGCGCCGGAGAAGAAGGCCAAGAAGAAGGCCAAGGGGACAAGAGGTGGCCTCCGCCGCAAGGGTGCTTCGGACATGATGTCCGAAGACACCGAGACTCACTCCTCCGCCGCCGAGGACGAAGTGGAGGAGGAAAGAAACTCTCCCCCCTGAGGGGGGAAGAAAGAAGAGGGCGGCCTCCACAAATCTGGAGGCAGAGGCATCCAAGAGGGGGAAGGGTTCCCTCGCGGATAACTCCGCGTGGGACGTCGACAGCAGCCCAGAGCGGCGCTCCCGAGACAAGCCCCTGGCCAAGTCGTGAGTACTCAAAGACTCGGACGCATTCATATATCCGGCCTCTCTACTTCATAGTCTTAACATGTTGAATCATGCATTTGCAGTCCGGCTCGGTACGACCTCGAGCGGTCCTCATCTTTGGGAGATTTGCTGGACCTGGAGGCGATGGACAGCGGGTCCCTTCCAGCGGCCTCCTCTCCCAAGGCCATGGATGGCACCGAGGCATTGTCCCGAAGGATCCCAGGCCAGGGAGGGACTCAGGAGGCCGCCAGGGCGGAGCCGGAGGGTGAAACCTCAGCCGCCGGACACATGGGGGGGGGCAAATCCCCATGGAGACTGGCGATGGGGGCCATATTCAGTTCGGCCCCTAGCCGAATACGGTCCCGGAGACCTATGCGGCTCCGGAACCCGGCAAGCAGCCTCCTTCAAAAGGAGGAGGTGCGCCAATTCTGCCGGTGACCTCTGTCTAGCCAGAGGCGCCGGACACTCTAATGGAAGCGCTACGAAGTGCTTCCATTGTTGAGGAACACCGTACCCTTATGGGTACGGTGGTTGAGAGGATTCAGTCCGCGAAGAGCGGTCTGACCGAAGCCTGCACAAGCCTTCTAACAGGCTTTGAGGTAAGCAACGCAATTATGTAAAAAGAATGTCACAGTATAGACAGTATCCCCTGAGACTCTGTTCGGCGTTCGGAAAGAAAAGCCGAACAGAATATCAAATAATTTTCGCATGAGACTAACCTGACATGTCCATGTGAATAAGCAGGCATCGTTGCTGGCTGCGGCCTCCCATGCCACTGAGGTCTCTGGACTGAAGCAGAGTCTGGAGCGGACCGAGGAAGAGCTCGGCCGAGTGAAGAAATAGCTGGAAGACAATCAAGGTATGCAATAACCTTGTCTATATTCAGGAAGGATGAATGATTTGTGCTGACTAAAGTGCCGTGATATTTATTAGGAGCAGCGACCGAGGTGGAGACCCTCAAGAAGGCGCTGGCCGAGGCCGAGGAGAGAGCGGCTGTAACACCCCGGATGTAACTTTCCTTATTTGTAACTCCAACTCTTGCCATTTTCGGCTATGTGCTATGATTTTCCCTTTGTGGTCGGGTTTTGTCTTTCGTTTTGTATTTTATTCATGTCATGCATTTCATATCATGTCATCATGTGCATTGCATTTGCATACGTGTTCATCTCTTGCATCCGAGCATTTTCCCTGTTGTCCGTTTTGCAATCCGGCGCTCCCATCTCCTCCGGCGCACCCCTCTTGTTTTCTTTCGTGAGCGGGTGTCAAACATTCTTGGAATGGACCGAGACTTGTCAAGTGGCCTTGGTATACTACCGGGAGACCACCGTCAAGTTTCGTTCCATTTGGAGGTCGTTTGGTACTCCAACGGTTAACCGGGCAACCGCAAAGTCCATTTGTGTGTTGCAGCGAAACCCCCCTCAAAAACAGCCCAAAACCCACCAAACTCTCTTCCATGCTATAGGTCGTTCGATCACGATCGTGTGGGCGAAAACCGCACCTCATTTGGACTCTCCTAGCTCCCTCTACCTATATATTTGCATCTCTCCCGATTAACGTTCGCAGTCCAACCCTAGCCCCGCTCCCTCTCCGTGGGCGGACGTGTCCGTACCGCCGCCGGACGAAATCGCGCCGCCGCCTCGACGAATCAGCCGCCGCCACCTCACCCCGCTGGCTTCCCTCCACCGCGGGCCCGCTGCGGCCCAGGGCAGGCCCGCCGGGCCCGAGCTCCGTCGCCCCCCTGCCCGTGCGCCTCCTCGCGCGCACCCGGCCGCCGCCGCCGCCAGCGCCGGCCCGAGCCCGCACCGGCCACCGCCGCCGCCGCCCGCGAGCCGCCGCAGCCGCCGCCGGCCGTGCCCCTCGTACGCCGCGCCGTCCTCCTCCGACCCCTCCGGTCTCCCTCGCCCTTCTCCTCCCCTCCGGCCTCCTCTCCGGCGAGCGAGCCGCCGTTCCGGAGCCCATCCCTGACCAGATCTCGATCCAGTTGCGAAGGTTGACTTTTCCCGAGACCCCCCCGAAAATTCCCAAGTCTTTGATTTTTTACAATAAGTATCCCTGTTCATCATGGCATAACTCTCTGTATATAGCTCTGTTTCGCACGTGCAATATGTCAAATTGTTCGCCTCGTGATGCTCTACATTTTGTTCAATTGTACCATGTTCATTAGAGGCCATCTTGATGCCCAAATCTCTGGTGCAAGAGTGCTCGTTGCTGTTATCTGCTGGTTCTTAGCAGAATTTGGAGATTTGTCATTTTTGTATCATTTAATCTGTGCATCTTATGGGCATGAGCTCTACATGTGTTTTGTTATATGCCATGCCATCGTTCCAGTGGTGTATGCCATGTATTTTTGTGATCTCTGTGGTGACTAGCACAAGCATGCAAACTAGGCTCCGTAATGTTTCTGAATTCAGGGACATGATTTCTCCAAGTCTTTGTCTGCTGTTATTTTGTTGCCATGTAAACTTGATGCTACAGAGAGATCCATGCATATTTTGGAGATGTTCAGTAAGGATGTTTTGTAGATATTGTTGTAATTGATCCATTCCTGCCCTTGTTTGCAATTATGGAGTGCCATAGCATGACTCAATCTTGCTCTACTTTTGCTATAAAATATTTCTCGCAGATTGTTTACGTATTATTCAATTTTGCCAAGCTTGTTGTAGTTGATCCATACATGCTATGCTTTTATTCTTGCCATGGATAGCTTCATAAACATTCCATCTTGCTGTAGGTATGCTTTTTTTGTCATGCATTGATTTGTGGTGAGTGCATCAAGCTCACAAACATGCCTTCATATTATTGTTTCTGCCAAGCTCTGTTTTCTGCCAAGTCTGAAACCTGATAACGAAACTTGCTATGTTTACATGCTTCCATCATATCTTCTGTTCCTTTTTGGCTTATGGTCAGTAAGGGACTTTTGTCATATGCATTTAGTAGAATACTTCCATGCCTTGTTTTGCCATGTTAAGTTCCTGTAGCATGTTTGTTTCGTGCTCTGAACATTGCTACCTGATGCTGTTTCAGTCATGTCCAGTAATTTCACCAAGTCTGTGAACCTGTTATCTTTTGCACTTTTGCCATGCTTGTTTGAGCTTGATATGTTGCGATCTAGCCGTAGCTCAGTGTTCATCTTTTGTCAAGCATCTCCTGTAGATTACTACCATATGCTTTATTGCCATGTTGGAGTGCTGTAGTATTGTTACTTGTTGCATTTTAAGTGCTATCATGCTGTTAATCGCAGATTCGTGTCATTCTTGTTTTGCTTGCCATTTGCAAACCGTGCATCCGTTTCCGGTGATTTTTATATCGATTTCGACCGAAATCATCTCATATTTCCAGTGGCATGCTTGGTTTGCCAAGTTACTGCCTTGTTCATCATTTTCCTTCCGGAGCACGCATATGCATCGCATATCATATCTTGCATATCATACATGTTTTGCATCATGTTGCTTGTGCATGTCCCGTGATTGATTGTGGTTCCGTTGCTTGTGTTCTTGTCTTGGGTAGAGCCGGGAGACGAGTTCGTGAACGAGGAACCTGTTGAGTACGCTTACGAGGATCAAGCTTTCGACAACTCTGAGTACCTTGCAGGCAAGATGACCACCCCTCGAAATCACTTCTATCTTTGCTTTGCTAGTTGTTCGCTCTATTGCCATGCTGCACTACCTATCACTTGCTATATCATGCCTCCCATATTGCCATGTCAGCCTCTAACCATCCTTTCGTAGCAAACCGTTGTTTGGCCAAGTTACCGCTTTTGCTCAGCCCTTCTTATAGGGTTGCTAGTTGCAGGTGAAGTTGAAGTTGGTTCCATGTTGGAACATGGATATGTTGGGATATCACAATATCTCTTATTTATTAATGCATATATATATATATATATTTGGTAAAGGGTGGAAGGCTCGGCCTTATGCTTGGTGTTTTGTTCCACTCTTGCCGCCCTAGCTTCTGTCATACCGGGATTATGTTCCTTGAGTTTGCGTTCCTTACGC
The DNA here is from genome assembly GCF_002575655.3 of Aegilops tauschii subsp. strangulata. Lineage (NCBI taxonomy): Eukaryota > Viridiplantae > Streptophyta > Magnoliopsida > Poales > Poaceae > Aegilops > Aegilops tauschii. Next base: position 427,601,639 of record NC_053037.3, on the reverse strand, counting down.
GGTTGGCTGATTTATGGGACCCCCTTGACAGTTCGCCTTGAATAAAACTCCTCCAGCAAGGCCCAACCTTGGTTTTACCATTTGCGACCTAAGCCTTTTTCCCCCGGGTTTTCTAGAGCCCGAGGGTCATCTTTATTTTAAACCCCCGGGCCAGTGTTCCTCTGAGTGCTGGTCCAAACTAGAGCCCTTTGCAGCGCCACCTTGGGGAAACTCGAGGATTGGTTTTAGTTGTACGGACTGCTCATCCGGTGTGCCCTGAGAACGAGATATGTGCAGCTCCTATCGGGATTTGTCGGCACATTCGGGCGGCTTTGCTGGTCTTGTTTTACCATTGTCGAGATGTCTTGTAAACCGGGATTCCGAGACTGATCGGGTCTTTCCGGGAGAAGGTTTATCCTTCGTTGACCGTGAGAGCTTATGATGGGCTAAGTTGGGACACCCCTGCAGGGTATTATCTTTCGAAAGCCGTGCCCGCGGTTATGAGGCAGATGGGAATTTGTTAATGTCCGGTTGTAGAGAACTTGTCACTTGACCAGTTAAAATACATCGACTGCGTGCGTAGCCGTGATGGTCTCTTCTCGGCGGTGTCCGGGAAGTGAACACGGTTTGAGTTATGAATGACGTAAGTAGGAGTTCAGGATCACTTCTTGGTCATTGCTAGATGACGACCGTTCCGTTGCTTCTCTTCTCGCTCTCATTTGCGCAAGCTAGCCACCATATATGCTTATTGCCTGCTGCAGCTCCACGTCGTTACACCATCCTTTCCTATAAGCTTAAATAGTCTTGATCTCGCGGGTGTGAGATTGCTGAGTCCTCGTGACTCACAGATTCTATCAAAACAGTTGCAGGTACCGACGATGCCAGTGCAGATGATGGGATCGACCTCAAGTGGGAGTTCGATGAGGAACGTGGTCGTTACTATGTGTCTTTTCCTGATGATCAGTAGTGGATCCCAGTTGGGACGATCGGGGATCTAGCATTTGGGGTTGTCTTATTTTCTTCTGGATTTTGACCGTAGTCGGTCTATATGTGTGAATTTTGTATGATGTATGAATTATGTTTATGTATTGTGTGAAGTGGTGATTGTAAGCCAACTCTTTATCCCATTCTTGTTCATTACATGGGATTGTGTGAAGATGACCCTTCTTGCGACAAAACCACTATGCGGTTATGCCTCTAAGTCGTGCCTCGACACGTGGGAGATATAGCCGCATCGTGGGCGTTACAGCGGCCAAGGAACAAGCCGCCTGTTGAGGATATAACCATTAGAGTCACCCGCCCAGGAGGAGCCGGGTTACGTCATAATGGTCATCACGCGAAGCCCAGTACCGAGCTTGAAGACGGCGGGCCAATAATGGGCTTAAGACCCGGAGGCGGTTTAAGGCCTGTAGTTATAAACCGCCGTTATAGCAAGACTTGTAGTGTAAGGCAAGAATAGTTAGGAGTCCGAGCCGGACACTGTTATGAGCCGGCCGGGACTCTGAGAGCCGCTGGGCATCAACCTCTCTATATAAAGGGACGACCCGGCGGCGGTTCAGGGACAAGTAAGATCAGGTCGACAACCAGGCAGGGCGGTTTAGCTCCTGGTCGTCGAAACCCCAAGTAATACAACCTCAACTGGACGTAGGCTTTTACCTTCACCGTAAGGGGCCGAACCAGTATAACCCTCGTGTTCCTTGTCCCGTTTAACCCCTTTAAGCTTCCTAGCTGCGATGGCTCCACGACTAAGTCCTAGCTCAAGGACATCTGCCGTGACAATTCCCCGACAGTTGGCGCCCACCGTGGGGCCAGCGCACGGTGGATTTGAGTTCTTGAAGGGCAGCTTCGAAGGGCTCAAGGGATACGCTGTGGGCCGGATGACCAAGAGTTGTCGCGGCAAGCTCTACATCGACGATGCAACCTGGGGCCCCGACGCCGGCTCAATTGAGTACGGGTACCGGGTCCCCTTCGGCCGAATCCATGTCTTCATTGGCAAGATTGGTGAGCCGGGCCCTGAGCCGGATCTCTGCACCAATCTCATCGAGACGGCTCAGCGGGCGCGACCCGCCCGGACTCTACCTGCCTTGAAGCATGCTTTCGTGGGATGTGTCCATGGAAGACTCTCTGAAGGATTTGGATCTAGTGATGAGACGGCCGCCGGCTCTGACGGCGAGTCGGCTACGGATGAGTCAAATTCGTTATATCAACTTCAGGATGGCAGGCTCAGGGGCTGTTCCGACGGCGACAGTATTCCGGACCCTTTTGAGCCGCCGAGCCGGGTTGGAATCTTCATGGCCGGTGCAGCCTGTTCAAACCCCTGCCGCCGGGTCAGGAAACCCGGTGCCCTCGCCGGCTCAGGTGCTGATGGATCTCACGGACAAGATGACGGCCCTGTTGACCGCTACGGTTGCCCCGGCGGATCAAGCTTAGCATGACGTGGAGGTGGCACAGTTAAAGTTAGATCTAGTAAAAGCCAAGGAGGATCTGGCGGCGGAAGGGATCAGGATGGCTGCAGAGAGGGCGGCTCTCGACGCCCAGACTCAGCTGATTCAGGCACAATCTTTCCGTCTCATGATGGATCAAAACGCGTCCAATGAGGTCATGAGAAGGAGGCACCACAAGGCCCAATCTCGACTCCCTCCGGTTTATGATCCTCGAAACCTCTTCAACACGCCTGGTGCAGGGCCTAGTAACCCGCCAGAGATCATAGCGCCCGGGACTGGAACGCCAATTCAACCCCAAGTGATGGGGCCTCTCCAACGGCGGTGGAAAACATGGTCGCCGCAGCGGCGCGGCTGGCGGCTCTCCCAATTGACGGTGACTCTCCAACGGCGGTTGAAACCCGCTGGGTTAGAGAACTCCTTCAGACGGCTCTGGCGCAGCAAGAGGCATATTCTTATAGCCGGGACATGATTCATTCAACCCCTCGTCCAGGCCGGAGCCCGAGTTATAGCAGACACATGGCCTCAATAACCGGCTCAAGTAATGTCCGACGCCATGACTTGCCTCCTGGCCACGGCCCGGCTCATAATGGAGCCTTTCATGCGGCAGACCAAGACAGAGCACGGCAAGAGACGGAGCAGATGCCTCAGTTGACGGCTTACCAACCACCCCCGGCTTACCCGACGGCTTCCGTCGACGTGGGTATACCTACGAGGACCGAAGGTGTCCCTTGTCTGGTGCCGGTTCTCTGCAATGAACGTCTGCCCAAGGACTTCAAAGGGCCTAGGAAGGTGCCTAATTACACAGCTGATTTACAACCCGGAGCCTGGATCGAGAGTTATGAGATGGCCATGGAGTTGCTGGAGGTTAGCGAAGCGGCAATGGCCAAGTACTTCACCATGATGTTAGATGGGACTACCCGCACTTGGCTGAAAGGGCTGCCACCCAATTCTATCGGGTCTTGGGCTGAGCTGAAAGCCCGGTTCATCCAAAACTTCAAAGATACCTGTAGGCAGTCTATGTCAATTGTGGATTTGACTAACTGTAAACAGCAGGAGGGTGAGTCTACAACCCATTGGGTCCGCCGGGTCAAAGAGATAATACATTCATCTGATAAGATGGATGCCGGCTCTGCGGTCCTAATGTTGGAGCAGAATTGTCGTTTCCTGCCCCTGAAGATGAAACTCGGGCGGCTCAAGCGCGATTGCAATGATATGGGTACGCTGATGGCGGCTCTCGTCAAGTACGCCGACTCTGATAGTACCAAGGACCCCGCGTCAGATGATGAAAGGACAGGGAAGGGAAAGAAGAACGACAATGGCAAGGGTCCTCAGCACAACCCGGCGAACCAAGGAGGTGGCAAGCGTAAGGCCGACGGCAGCCTAGAGTTTGTGGCCAACGCCAGCTCACAGGGGAACAACCAGCGACGCAAGGGGAGGCCACCTCCCCGAGCCGGCGGGTCAGGCCCGACGCTTGAGCAGTTGTTGAATGAGCCTTGTCCAAGGCATGGCTCTAGGGAGAAGCCAGCTACTCATCTATGGAAAGATTGCGCAATCATGAAGGCCTTTAAGAATTCCAATGCCTTTAATGGCAACAATGGCTCGGGCGGCGGCTCAGGCGCCGGCGGCTTTCATGGCTCGGGCGGCGGCTCAAATTCTAATCCTCAGAATGGTCAAGGGGGCTTTAATCAGCAGTCTGGCCAGGGTCATCAACAGCAGCAGGGGGATACCAGACCAATCCAAAGCAGCTCAACGGTGGACAGTATCATGTGTTTACCACCAGTCTATGTAAGCGAGATCAGAAGCTTCATAAGAGGGCTGTAAATGCTGTTGAGCCGGCGGTTCCATGCTATTTAAGCTGGTCTGAGCAACCTATTGTGTGGAGTAGGGAGGATCACCCCCCCCGGGTTGATAATCCGGGTCACTTGGCCTTGGTGGTGGCTCCTCAGGTGGGAGGATATAAGTTCACTAAGGTGCTCATGGATGGAGGCAGCAGCATCAACATCCTCTATTATGAGACTTTCTGTCGTATGGGATTGATTGATAAGAATCTCAGCCAGTCCAATACTGTTTTCCATGGCGTGGTGCCTGGTAAGTCGGCATATCCAGTGGGCAAGATTGAGCTGGAAGTGGCTTTTGGAGATGAGTACAACTACAGGGTGGAGAAATTAACCTTTGAGGTGGTTAAGATAAGAAGTCCGTATCATGCTATATTTGGGCGGCCGGCTTACGCTAAGTTCATGGCACGGCCGTGTTACGTGTATTTGCAGCTCAAGATGCCGGGTCACAATGGGACCATTGCAGTTCATGGCAGCCGAAAGGTAGCCTTGGAGTGTGAGGAAGGCGATGCGGCTTATGCAGAATCTGTTTGTGCGACAGAGGAGTTGAAGTTTTACAAGGACAATGTTGACCCAACAGATATGACATCTCTGAAAAAGCCAACCACGGAGCATGAGCCGGCAATGAAATTTAAGTCAGCTGATGAGACTAAACTTGTTGATTTCGTTCCAGGTGATTCATCTCAGCAGTTTAGCATCAGTGCCAATCTGGATCCAAAATAGGAAAGCGCGCTCATCGAGTTCATCCGTGAGAATAGGGACATTTTTGCATGGAAACCTTCTGACATGCCAGGTGTACCTAGAGAACTCGCTGAGCACACTCTCAATGTTAATCCGAAATTTAAGCCGGTCAGGCAATTCCTTCGGCGGTTTAATGAGAGGCGGAAAGCCATTGGTGAAGAGGTGGCCCGGCTCTTGGCGGCCGGGTTTATTGTTGAAGTCTTTCACCCAGAGTGGTTAGCTAACCCGGTGCTCGTGCTCAAGAAGAATGGCACCTGGCGGATGTGTGTGGACTACACGGACTTAAACAAGGCATGTCCGGCTGATCCTTTTGCCCTCCCCCGTATTGATCAAATCATTGATGCTACGGCGGGTTGTGAGCGCTTAAGTTTCTTGGATGCTTATTCTGGATACCATCAGATTAAAATGGCAGTTAAAGACCAGGAGAAAACGGCGTTCATCACTCCCTTTGGAGCCTTCTGTTATGTGTCTATGCCTTTTGGACTCAAGAGTGCACAGGCGACTTATCAGCGTTGCGTGCAGAACTGTCTTCATAACCAGATTGGGCGCAATGTTCATGCCTATGTGGATGATATTGTGGTTAAGTCTAGGGAGAGGGAAACCTTGATAGATGATCTGAGAGAAACCTTTGATAATCTCCGGGTCTACAAGATGATGCTTAACCCGGCCAAGTGTGTTTTTGGTGTTCCTGCAGGCAAGCTCTTGGGTTTTCGGGTTTCTCATAGAGGCATTGAAGCTAACCCGGAGAAGATCAAGGCAATCACCTCTCTGGCTAAGCCGGCGTGTATAAACGACGTCCAGCGCCCGGCGGGTCGTATCGCTGCTTTAAGCCGGTTTATAAGCCGTTTGGGTGAAAAAGCCATGCCACTGTACCAGTTGATGAAGAAAACTGATGACTTTATCTGGAATGATGCTGCTAATGCTGCTTTTGAGGATTTGAAGAGACAGCTGGCTGAGCCCCCAGTCCTTGCTGCTCCGGTTGATAAGGAGCCCTTATTACTGTACGTAGCTGCTAACACACGAGCCGTCAGTGTGGCTGTGGTGGTGGAGCGCAAGGAAGAGGGTAAGGAGTATCCGGTTCAGCGGCCGGTTTACTACGTCAGCGAAGTGCTCATAGAGTCCAAACAGCGGTATCCACATTGGCAGAAGCTTGTTTATGGGGTGTTCATGGCAAGCCGGAAGCTTAAGCATTATTTTCAGGGTCACCCCATCACTGTGGTTAGTTCTGCTCCCCTTGGAGATATCATCCAAAATAGAGAAGCCACAGGAAGAGTGGCTAAGTGGGCTATAGAGCTTGGGCCTCATGGTCTGAAATACGTACCACGCACTGCCGTCAAATCTCAAGCTTTGGTGGATTTCATCAACGATTAGACAGAGCTACAGGTGCCTGAAGAAAAGCCGGATAATACATATTGGACTATTCACTTTGATGGGTCTAGGCAATTGGAGGGCTCGGGGGCTGGAGTTGTATTGGCTTCCCCTAAAGGTGACAAGTTTCACTATGTGTTACGATTGATGTTTCCTTGTACTAACAATGCGGCTGAGTACGAGGCCTTGCTCCATGGTCTTCGGATGGCTAAGGAGATGAGTTTGAGCCGGGTAAGATGCTTTGGCGATTCAGATTTAGTGGCTCAACAAGTGTCGGGCAAGTGGGACTCCAAGGACCCTCTCATGGCGGCGTATCGCCGTGAAGTTGATGCCATTGCTGGACACTTTCAGGGTTATCAAGTAGAGCACATTGATCGCAGGAAGAACGAGGCGGCTGATGCGTTAAGCCGGCTGGGCTCTCAGTGAAAGCCGGTGCCGCCTAATACTTTCTTGGACATCCTGCATAACCCTTCTGTTAAGTTACCTACAGAGGAAAACTTGGCTGTTCCTGACCCGGAGGCACAGTTGGTGGCGGCACTCCACATCACCCCAGACTGGACAGTACCGTACTTGGCTTACATGACCCGGGGGGACTTGCCTGAGGATGAAACTTTGGCCAGACAAATAACCCGGCGGTCTAAGTCAATGGTCATTATCAATGGTGAGCTGCATCATCGCAGTGTTACTGGAACTTTCCAGCGGTGTGTCTCCCCTGAGGAGGGTCAAGAAATCTTACGTGAGATTCATGAAGGGGATTGTGGCCATCATGCCGGCTCAAAATCCCTTGTGGCCAAGGCTTTTCGTCATGGTTTTTACTGGCTGACGGCTCATGCTGATGCGGAGGACTTGGTCAGTAAATGCGATGGTTGTCAGAGGTTCTCGCGACGGGCTCATGTGCCGGCTCAAGAGCTCAGGATGATTCCAATTACTTGGCCATTTGCGATCTGGGGGCTTGATATGGTTGGGCCTTTTAAAAGGTCCAAGGATAAGAAGACCCACCTCTTGGTGGCGGTTGACAAGTTCACAAAGTGGGTTGAGGCAGAGCCAGTTAGCAAGTGTGACGCAGCCACGGCGGTTCAGTTCATGAAAAGGGTGATATTTCGCTTTGGTTTTCCACACAGCATCATAACTGACAATGGTACCAATCTGTCTAAAGGCGCCATGGAGGAGTTTTGTCAACGAGAGCATATTCGACTTGATGTTTCGTCAGTGGCTCACCCTCAATCCAATGGTCAAGCTGAGAGAGCTAATCAGGAGATTCTGAAAGGCATCAAGCCCCGGCTTTTGGTCCCTTTGCAACGGACGCCGGGTTGTTGGGTGGAGGAGTTACCCTCCGTGTTATGGAGCATCAATACTACTCCTAACAGGTCTACGGGTTACACGCCTTTTTTCATGGTGTATGGAGCGGAAGCAGTCCTCCCTAGCGACATCCGTCATGACTCACCTCGAGTGGCGGCTTATGTGGAGGCGGATAATGAGCGGGCGTGCCAAGATGCTCTTGACTTGTTGGACGAACAACGTGATGTGGCAGCAGCTCGCTCGGCGATTTACCAACAAGACCTGCGCCGTTATCACAGCCGCCGGGTTAAGTCCCGGGTCTTCCAGGAAGGTGATCTGGTGCTCCGGCTCATCCAAGATCAAACAGACGCACACAAGTTATCCCCGCCTTGGGAAGGGCCCTTTGTGGTCAGCAAGAACTTGCACAACGGGTCATACTACCTTATCGACGTTCGGGAGCACAAAGATTCACGCAAGTCGGAGGAGGAGACCCGTCGGTCGTGGAACATCGCTCAGCTTCGGCCTTATTACACTTGAGCCACCGGCTCTCGTAATGTACATATTTCTATAGCCATGTATATATTATGATAAATAATAAAGCAGGACCTCTGTCCTTTTCTCCTCCAAAGGTAAACGTGTTATTTCCATTACAACATCACATGGTCACTTGGAGGTGGATCCCACTTATGATCGTATTCGAATCTAGCCGTAAACAATATAATCATTTGGGGGCTTCCTGTTCAAACATAGGTCGTATTCGAACCAAAGAGAACATAGCTGTCGATACCCACTTGATTGGCACACTGCCGAGCTCATTGGGGAGTTTCCTTGATCATATTTGAATCATAGCTTAACCCCCTTTGGGAACCGACGTGGATTGTATTCGAATCAGCGTCGTTAAACAACTCACGAGGTCATTTGGGGGCTTCCTGTTCAAACATGGGTCGTATTCGAACCCAAGAGAACATAGCTGTCGGTACCCTCTTGATCGGCATCGCCAAAGCCACTGGGGGCTATATGATCGCATTTGAATCTTAGCTTAACCCCTTTGGGACGGTTTTCTGGTCGTATTCGAACCGGAAGCCCCTAAGTTTTAATCTTCTGACTTACAACAAGTTCTTCTGGTCATATCAGCAGCGTGCAAGGGTGGTTTTTCCGCCGCCGATTTAACTTTGATTCACAATGTTAGTAACATACGTTAAGTATTATCAATGCTGGTGAGCCGGAGCTGAGGTACCAACCTTATTATTCGGGTCACATAAACCGGAAGTATACTTGAAGGCTTGCAAGTATGTTACCACGGTTACTTCGAGGATATAATTGAGGGCCAGTCTTTGGTGACTTTTGTTCATATTCCGGGTTATATATATAAGGTCTATGATTCTTAGTGCGGTAAGCCGCCTAGGGACTTGTGACTTGTTTTTTATGCAGGATGGTTTAAGACAGCTATTTGAGCTTAAGGAAAAACTGATCAATTATAACCCGGAGGCATAAGAAGAAGCGGCCTCAATGGAGTTAAGCATTCAACACGTGCACGATGGCACGACAAAATTTAAGTGCTTGTCCTACTCTATTACAAGACTCCCCGAGTCCAAAAGGTGAGGCATTGTTTTAAGGTGTAACTATGAGCCGCCTAAGAGTTAAGATGCTTGCTGGTCGAAGCTTCTGGCTCATCCCTCTCCGCTCCTCCGGCTGTTCCCATGACCTGGAAGGTTGACGATTTCCAGTCAATGCCGCTCAAAGCTTCAAATTGAGCCTCCTCATCAATTAACCCGGCCGGGTCAACTTCTGGGGCGAAGGTATGCTTACGAGTCGGAGGGATCAAGCTGATTGCTTCGTAGCGTGGAGTGGGGATCCTCTGATTCTCCGAGTCATATCCCGGCTGATACTTGGTAAGATCGGTGTCATTCCCAATCAAGGTAGCCATTGGGCGCACACTCTTGACATAGGCAGCAAAGTCTTGTTGATCAAAGGGAGTACCGTCTTCCTTCAGACTGGGGTATCCAAGCGCGATCTCCGCCGGGTCTAGCTCCGGGAGGAAAGCCTTGGCCCGGCTCAGAGCAGCTATGGCTCCGGCTCTTGCAGAGGCCCGTCGTAGCTCTTGAAAGCGCTGAGGAAGAACGGCGAGCCGCCGAAGCACGTCCGCCAGGTGAGTCGGAACCTCATTGGACAGGGCCACAACGGCCAAAGCACGCTGTGACCCGGTGTAGAGTTGCTCCACCAGGGTGTACACGGCCTTTAGCTTGGTCAGCACATTCTGATTAAGGTTGGCGCTTCTGGGACCTGTTTAACAAAGTCAGGTAAGCCGCTAGCAATGATGGGACTTATGAGATATAAAGAATGTAAACTTCTTGAAAGCCTGCAGAATGACTTACCAAAGATTGCTGCGACCATCTGTGACACATGGCATTTTAAGCCGGAGAGTTCGGCGTTTCTTTCCGTCAGAGCAGCCTCCGCCTGTTCGGCCCGGCTGACCAAAGCAGTTTTCTCCTCGGCCCAAGTCTTCCTTTCGGTTTCAAACTTCTTCTTCAGCTTCTCTTGTGCAGCAACACTGAACTCGAATTTGGCGTTGGCCTTCCGGGTCTCAGTTTCCTGAGTCTTCAGGCGGTTCTTCAGCTCAGAGATTTCAGCTTCAAATTTTTTACAAGCAGCCTGTACAAATTCCGGGTTATAGTATGAGTGATTGTTATGCAACATTAAAGTCCCAAGCACTTTCCAGGCAAAGACACTTGGCACTTGGGGGCTAATGCATGTTGAAAGATTTTATTTATAAATTGCCGGTTCATGAAAGTAAGCCGGAAGTTAAGTCTACAACATATTCTATCATAAGTAATAGACTTGGTGGCTAGCATAGTAAGACTGACTATGGAGTAAGCAAGAGTTTTTGTACCTCAGATTTTTGTTGGATCTGCTTCACCATATCAATCTCCAGATCCCGGCTGTTGTGCATTTGACCAATGTAACCCGAGACAATGTCTCCAATGCTCAAGTTAGCATAATCAGTAATCTCCAATCTAGCCCGGCGGCGCTCTAGCAGCTCTTCCTTGGCAGAGCATCTGGCCAGTACAGTGGGTCTTCCCGGCTCAACGTATTCAGTCCGGGTAATCACCACATCCGGGTCATCGGCCGGTTGAGCTGAGCTGGGAATCTCCGGGTTAGCAGCAGTCTCTATGATTGGCTCGTCGGTTGGAGCGGTGGCTTCAGGAGCAGAGGCAGCTGGCGGCTCTTGAGCTGAAGCCTCCGGTTCAGTCAGGACCGGCTCTTCGACCGGTTTATTCTTCTTTGCTCTCTTGCTGAGCTTTGCTTGAGCACTGAAAGGACAAAAGGTTAGTACAAAAGCATGAGGAAGATAAGCACAACATAAGATGATCATCATTACCCGGGCGCGGTCTTGAAAGCCGACAGGGTAGATTGCATAGAATCACCAGAGGAAGGTGAAGTTTCCTGATAATTTGAATCAGACGAATTGAGCGGTTGACGAGTGACACCCACTAAAGGATGAAAAGGGTATAAGTTGGAGATAACCTCAGTCCGGCGCTTTCTTGATGCCTCGGGTATGACGGAGGAGAGGTCTGCATCCTTGCTGGCCCGGGTTTGCCTCCGGCTCTCATGAATCTGTTGCTTCAAAAGAAATTGAGGATCTTGATAAGCTAAAGGATGCGAAAATCTTACTTTCCGGGTTACTCTTTGGACTTTCAGGCTTGGCAAGGGGTCCGAGTCGGAGGAAAGTATAGTTACCTCTTCCGTTACCGGGTTACTCGCTCCGGTATCATCCTGCAGATAATCAAGTCAATAAGGTGGTTAAAAGACAAACGAAAAGCAGAAACAAAAGAAGAGTCTAAAGAATCAAGGGTTACCTCTGACTCGGAGCTATCATCCAGCTGAAGCAGCTCTGAGGCGGTAGGCTTGCTTCCCTTTTACGGGGAGCGGCACTCTTGGCGGCTTTCTTAGCCTTTCTAGCTTTTTAGCCGCCTCATGGTCATACTTGACCTTCCAGAACTTATCGTCAGCCTGAAAAATACAATAAAGACTTCTTAAGGTTCAGATGAAAACTATCCAAGGGGAAAGTAAGGTGTTCAGGTCAGTGGCTTACCGCTGGAGCCGGGTTAGTCTTGCAGAAGGGACTTAAGCCGGTCCTCCCGCAGTCTGTCAAGCTCTCATTCAAGAGGGACTTGGTCATGTCGTCAACGACGTCTTCTAGTAGATCGTTGCGGCTGTGCCGCAAAGGGTCATCTTTCCGGCCCGTGTAATCACACATTAAGCCGGGGCGGCGGCCCAAGGGGATCACCTGCCAAGAGATCCAGACCCGGACGAGTTCAATGCCGTTGAGGCCATTTCCCAGGAGAGCCTTAATTTTGTTGATGGTGGGGATCAGAGGTTGACGCTCGGCTTGAGATAGCTTATATGGCAGGGGGTGACTTGGCTCCAGACGTAGGGCACGAAAGTCGGGTAGAGGGCTCTCGTCAGCCGGAGAAGTATCCTGGCAGTAGAACCATGTCTGGTTCCAGTCCTTCGGATGGCTTGGCGGCTCAGCGTAAGGAAAGAGGCAATCTCTCCGGCGTTGAATGGAGATTCCACCAAGTTCCAGGCTCGGCCCGTTGGCGCACTCATTCTGGCGGTTCAGATAAAACAACTCTCTAAAGAGTAGTAGGCTGGGCTCTTCTCCAAGATATACTTCGCAGAATACTTGAAAGTTGCAGATATTTGACACGGAATTGGGTCCTATGTCTTGCGGCCGCAGATCAAAGAAGTTCAGAACATCCCTAAAGAATTTTGAGCCGGGCGGTGCGAAGCCCCGGCTCATGTGATCAGCAACTATCACCACCTCGCCATCTCTAGGTTGAGGTCTCTCCTCCGACGGGTCAGGGGCACGATAAGACATGACATCCTTCTTGGGCAGGTAACCCGTCTTCACGAAATCCGGTAAGGCTTCGTCAGTAACATTGGATCTCATCCAGTTGCACGTGATGGGTGCCTTGGGAGATTTGGGTGGCATTGTGAAAGATGAAAGCCTATGATAAAAGGAAATGACCGGTTCAATTATAAGCCGGAGGAAGTTTACAGTTCAATGTTCAAGATGGCGGCTTATGAAGGGGCCTAATGACATATGGCTAATTGCGTCGGGTTATCTAAGCCGCTGAGGGCATCGTGAGTAATTCAAGTTGTCTAAAGCCTTATTATAAATGAGCCGGAAATTTCTACAGCGTGTGGCCTCTTTTAAGCCGGAGATATGAGCCGCCATAACTAAACAGATGCAATTTTTTGACTAAGTGTGGCACGAACAAGTTTCACGGATCGCAGTGATTATTTTGGATCAAACGATCGGCTAAAAGGGAAAAATTTCTAGACCTAGATAGTTGATACAGAGAAGTTCATGAGCTCTAAGGGGATCTCTTTGCAAGTAAAGGGGGTGTGCCACTATTAAAAATGGATGCGCAACAACTACCGCAGGAGCTCTGCACTACTTTTGGATCAAACTGGACTGTAGAGGAAGAACTACGAAGAACTCGAGAAGAACAGCGAAGAACAGAGGAAGAACAGTAGAACCCTAAATGCGGATCTATGGTGGAGAGGTGCAGGGACTTACCGGCGCTGAGGAGTTGCGGAGGTTGCCGCCGTTTCTCTGGACCAGGTCAGGGTGATGCAGCGGCCAAGGTTGAGGAAGACAAGGGACGCGGCGGCGGCGGCGACAGCGGAGTTCGAGCTCTCGGGTGTTAGAGGAGGAAGACGATGGAGGCGACAAGTGAATGAAGACATAAGGGTCGGGCCTATTTATAAGGGGCGGCTCATAAGTGGGCGCGAGAAACGAGGAGGCCACGGCGTGATTATCTCGCCACAGAAGCGCCTCGATTTCCGGGATAGCCATTAAAGATAAGATCCATTGGGATATACGGAATAAAGAAATGAACTTAGTGGAAGATGACGTCATGGCGGGTTATCAGGAATCCAGAAGATGACGTCACGGCGGGTTAAAACCTTCGCACAAATGTAAGCCGGAAGATTTTCTCTCAAAGGGATTGAAGATTGACATGAACTGGTTCAAATCAATCTGGGCCTAATGTTGAGGATATAACCATTAGAGTCACCCGCCCAGGAGTGGCCGGGTTACGTCATAATGGTCATCACGCGAAGCCCAGTACCGAGCTTGAAGACGGCGGGCCAATAATGGGCTTAATACCCGAAGGCGGTTTAAGGCCTGTAGTTATAAACCGCCGTTATAGCAAGACTTGTAGTGTAAGGCAAGAATAGTTAGGAGTCCGAGCCGGACACTGTTATGAGCCGGCCGGGACTCTGAGAGCCGCTGGGCGTCAACCTCTCTATATAAAGGGATGACCCGGCGGCGGTTCAGGGACAAATAAGATCAGGTCGACAACCAGGCAGGGCGGTTTAGCTCCTGGTCGTCGAAACCCCAAGCAATACAACCTCAACTGGACGTAGGCTTTTACCTTCACCGTAAGGGGCCGAACCAGTATAACCCTCGTGTTCCTTGTCCCGTTTAACCCCTTTAAGCTTCCTAGCTGCGATGGCTCCACGACTAAGTCCTAGCTCAAGGACATCTGCCGTGACAATTCCACGACACCGCCCGTGAAAAGCATGAGGCCAGGGTCAGTGAGGTCCAGCAGGAGCTCCAGGACGCTGTGTAGAAATGCGAGTCCTTGGAGCGCAACATTGCGGATCAAGAGTCCGAACTTGCCAAGGACCGCCAAAGTGCACACGATGCCCGGGTTGAAGCCCAGGGCACCCTCCAGGAAGTCCAGGAGGCCAGTAAAATCACAGTGGGTAAGGCCTTTATTATGCAGAGCAAATATGTGAAGAAAAGGTTCCTCTTACTGACCCGGATTTGGAGTTCTCCAGGGGCGTTTGTGGATCTGCCGCGCAGTGTTTCAGACACTGCGGAGTTCTTTCGAGCCGAAGAGGGGAGCTCCATGGAGAAGCTGTTTTGGTCGCAATACCTTGTGCCAGAACATCCGGTGCCCTTTAGCGATAAGCTAAAACAGCTGGTCGAACTGCATAGGGTGGCCGAACTAGCCATGAAGGATTTAATAATCCGGCTATGGCCTGCCGAAGCCATACCCAGCTGCTACTTCGGGCTTGTGAAGTGGCTGGTCAATGCCTGCCCTCGGCTTGATGCCATCAAGCGGTCGGTCTGCATCGAAGGCACGCAAATGGCCTTCGCCTGAGTCAAGATGTAGTGGGTGAAGATGGACGCCGTGAAGCTTGTGACCGAGGGACCGCCCGCGGGCAAGGAGCACCGCACACCCGAGCTGTATTTTTACAATGTCTTGGAGGGATCCCGCATTGTGGCGGGGTAGTGTTCAAAAGACGTTATCTTTGAATGAAGTCATTCATATTGTCCCTTCCTGTATTATGAAACAGAGTCGTTATGTAATATAATGCCTGTTATTTAAAATTTTACCTCCTGTGCGGCCGTTTTGTTAAATCTGAGAGTTGGCCAGTCGTCGGCTTCAGCCCCCACGTAGGCAGTACGGGGGTGTTCGAGATGAATCTAACCACTCTTTATCCCAAAATTTTGGTCCTTAAAGGAGGTGTTTAGCGCAACGAACCAGGCAATCGGACTATGTGGCTTTATCACCCTCACTTAGCCATAGGAGTTTGACAATAAAAATTTAGGCGTAGCCCCTAGTGTTCGTAAGTCCGAACTTGGGGTGCTGTAAACACCTGATCGGATAAAAACTGATTCATCGCATAATGCGGAAAAATCGCAAAAGATTTGTAACCTCTTGAACAGCTGACCGGCTCACGCCGCATCATGACAGTCAGTTTTCGGCTTTCTCTACTGAGGTGCTCATCCGGATAAACCAGGAAACAATCGCAGTAGTTCTCCCTTTACTACCCTAATCGATATAGCGGAACGTAAGGTAGTAAGCACAGGAGCCGGGCAACCCAACTATTGACCAAAGACATGATTCGGAGCCGATGCTTATAATGCTAAAGTTCGGGGTGCCGAACTATACTGTAAAAAAGTGTTCGGACTTTGTTGTCGTATTATGGGGCGTAATGAAGCCCTGACGAATTAAGACGTACCAGAGTGTACGGGTGCAATTGATAAGAATATCAAGAAAAAGAAAAATGAAGAAATTGGGCCGCAAACTATTTTCCATTATAGTTTGATTAATACGTCAAAGCGTATTTGTACAAGTAGTGCAATAAGCAACAGGGCTATTTAACATGCCACGACCAAGGGAGAGCTGCGTGCGGGTCCTTAAAACAGGCATAACGATCGTTTAAAGAGACCACCTAGGAATTCCCTTATACGTCAATGCTTCTTGCCGTCTTGGTGTATCCGTCCCTTGATAGGTCCGACAATCAGGCGACCAGGAAAGGCCTTGGAAAAAAAGAAACCTGAAAAGAAAAAGAAAAAGTGAAAGTATGTGGATCCAGGGGAGGTTGAGCGTATTATGGACCATGATCTAGTTGTGCCTCCGTCTATGCCCATGGTATTTGAATGCTGCCGTTTGGTCAGGACTGGGACGGAGTCCGAATTACTAGTCAAGCTCTTGACAAGCTAGACTGTCCTGCTGCAGAGTAGTTCGGACTCGCTTGACAGTGTCCGGGAGCTTGGCCGCCGAATTAAGGTTCTGCCTAAAAAGGCCGCTCTGTGCTTCTGCTGCGAGGGCAGCGGTGTGCTCCTTGGTACGGAGGGAGCGTTCCGTGTTCCATTGACTGTTATGACACCGCGTGGTCCGGGCATCTTGAGCTTGAGATAAGTTTAGTGTGACACCGCATTGAATCGAGCGAATGCGGTTCGTCCGAGCAGTGTGTGATAGCCATTGTGGAAGGGGACGATATCGAAGATCAACTCTTCGCTTCGGAAATTGTCCGGGGATCCAAAGACCACCTCCAGTGTGATTGAGCCCGTACAGTGGCCTCTACACCTGGTATGACACCTTTAAAGGTGGTTTTTGTGGGCCTGATCCTTGAGGGATCAATACCCATTTTGCGCACTTTATCCTGATAGAGCAGGTTCAGACTGCTGCCACCGTCCATGAGGACTCGCGTAAGATGGAATCCATCAATGATTGGGTTGAGGACCAGTGCGGCTGAACCGCCATGACAGATATTGGTCGGATGGTCCCTGCGATTGAAGGTGATCAGGCAGGACGACCATGGGTTGAACTTTGGGGCGACTGGCTCCATCGCGTAGACGTCCCTGAGCGCGCGCTTGCGCTCCCTCTTGGGGATATGGGTAGCGTATATCATGTTCACCATTTTAACTTGGGGGGAAACTTCTTCTGTCCCCCTGTGTTCGGTGGCCGGGGCTCCTCGTCATCATCCTTGCTTTGTGACCCCTTCTCCTTGTTCTCGGCATTTAACTTGCCGGCCTGTTTAAAAACCCAACAGTCTCTGTTGGTATGATTGGCTGTTTATCAGGAGTGCCGTGGATTTGACATGGACGATCGAGTATGCAGTCCAAGCTGGACGAGCCCGGATTGTTTCTTTTATATGGCTTCTTCCGCTGACCGGACTTAGAGCCACTGAATCCGGCGTTGACCGTTGTGTCCTCGGTGTTGTCACCGTTGCTTCGACGCTTGTGTCTGTTGCGTCGGGGCTTGCCGTTGCTGTTTCTGGATTCAGAAGTGCCAGGTTTGCTTGTATTGTTATTGCTACGGGCTAGCCAGCTATCTTCGCCCACGCAGAAGCGGGTCATAAGCGTCGTGAGGGCTGCCATGGACTTCGGCTTTTCTTGGCCAAGGTGTCGGGCGAGCCATTCGTCACGGATGCTATGCTTAAAGGCCACTAGGGCTTCGTCATCCGAACAGTCGACGATCTGGTTCTTTTTAGTTAAGAACCTAGTCCAGAATTTCTTGGCTGACTCTCCGGGATGTTGAACTATGTGACTTAAGTCATCGGCATCTGGAGGTCGAACATATGTACCCTGGAAGTTGTCGAGGAAGACGTCTTCCAAGTCCTCCCAGCTGCCAATTGAGTTTTTGGGCAAAACTGTTCAACCAATGCCAAGTAGGTCCCTTGAGTTTTAGCGGGAGGTATTTGATGGCGTGAAGATCATTACCGCGGGTCATATGAATATGGAGGAGAAAATCCTCAATCCATACCGCGGGGTCTGTTGTCCCATCATATGATTCGATGATCACGGGTTTAAACCCTTCCGGGAATTCATGTTCCATTACTTCATCAGTGAAGCAAAGGGGGTGTGCGGCGCCTCTATATCGGGCCAAGTCGCGACGTAGCTCGGATAGAGTTTGTTTGCGGTTTTCGGCCCGGGCGTGGTTATATTTGTCACGTCCATCCGGATGGCCATCGTCGCGCGTCGGGGCACACCCCTGCGATCCATAAATCGATCTGGTCTGACCTGCTCTGTTTCCCAGGTCATGCCGCAAGTCATATGTGTATCCCCGAGCTGTTGTGTCTCTGTTTTTACGACGAGGTAGTGCGGGCTGGTGTTTGGCTTGAGTTGCCGCTTTGTCCTGGCCACGTGGTGGTCGGTCAGCCGCATTGCGCGCTGGTAGGACGGGCTCCAGCGCCTCGTCATCGAATTGGGGTATCAATTTGCGTTTCGGGTAACTTTTGGTTGGGTGCTCGAGGCCGTATTCCTCGGCTGCCAGGACATTAGTCCATCTGTCATTGAGTAGATTTTGATCAGCTTGAAGCTGCTGTTGCTTCTTTATCAGGCTCCTTGCAGTGGCTATTAGCTGGTGCTTAAAGCGCTCCTGATCGACGGGCTCCTCAGGCATGATAAAGTCTTCGTCGCCGAGGCTCGCCTCATCCTCGGAGAGTGGAAGATAATTACTGTCCTCCGAGTCTTCATTAACGGCCTGTTCATTAGGGCTGACTCGCCCATCCTCCCGTTCATCATGTTCGGAAGTTGGCTCAACGGGGTCTTCGTTGTCTTCGGCATCGTCGGAGTATTATTTTCTCCTGTGCCGGTATTGCTATTTTTTCTGCGGCGTGGTTTAGAGCGGCGCCGCTGAGTCGGCACTTTGGCTATATCTCAGGAGGCTTATCCTCGACTGGATCCTTTTCATTGTCGCCGTTGTTCTCTTTGGGTGTATCCACCATGTATACGTCATACGAGGAGGTGGCTGTCCAGCGCCCTGTAAGCGATGGTTTTTGTGCCTACTCCTCTCCGGCGTCGTCATCCATACCGTCGATGTCTTCGAAGCCGTAATCGAGCATGTCGGTTAAGTCTTCGACAGTGGCTATGAAGTGGGTGGTGGGTGGGAAGCGGAATTCTCCGTCATCAGCCTCCAATCCAAACCGGATATAGTTCGGCTGAGAGTTCCCTGATAAGGAGAGGGATTTTAATGAGTTTAGCACATCACCTAAAGGTGAGTGCCGGAAGATGTTCGCGGAACTGAATTCAACGATCGGCGCCTGATTAGATTCGATGGGCGCGGATGCACGCTGTTCGGGACCTACGACCGGAGAAGAATTTGAGGTTCCGGTGACACAGGCCCCGCTCGAGGTTGGATCTGTGTGCGGCTCTAACGCCGCCGAGTTTGTGGCGTCCGTGGTGGGGTTGAGCTTCCCGTCATCAGACGGCGCAGTCTGCTCCAGATCTAGGGCCAGAGCAGTTACAGGCGCTATCTCCTGGGCATGGTCCGATGACAGATTTAGGTCATGTTCATCGTGGTGGCAGGGAGCTGCTGTCACGGGTTCGAATCCCTTGAAGATCAAGTTGTTGGGTTCTACGGTAGGGTGCGTCGACTGCAAATTAAAATTTTCCTACGCGCAGAACAACAGGAACATGCTACAGGAGATGGATCACAGATCGTTACCACGAGACGCGCAGTGCCGTGCAGCGGAAGAAGAGTTGGGGCAGCGCGTCCGCGTGGATCGTCTCCTCCTCGTTCGATCTCCCTCGAACAGCCGGTCGTCCGATCCCACGTACAAGTTCGCCGGAGCGGCGCAAGTGCACCGCCTCTAACGGTATCCACGCGTGCAGGAGGAACACCGTGCGGTGGACTGCTAGGTCCGAGCACACAGTCGGCGGCGAGTGGAGGTGGCTATTCGCAACACATGCAAACCCTAGTGACAGCGCCGAAGCGATCAACTGAATAAGTGTGCTGCACCTCCACTATTTATAGGCATCCGTCGCGGGCTCAACACTTGGGCCTTGCATGGACCCTAAAGCCCAAAGTCTACTCGGTCGCGTTCCAAGTCCAGCTCGGATCACATCCGACCAGTGTCCTCTGAACCGACCTCATAGGTTCCTTCCCTTAAGCGCGCGACCCCTTAGGTTCAAGTCGGCTTGGTCACAGTTCGGATCACCTCCGACCTGCACGGTTGGTAGCGGCCTCTAGCAAGGCGTGCCGACCACCAACTAGACTATGAAGCTGGTTAGGCGAACCTGTATAACATGTCACACTTCTTGTCCCTTTGCCGCACGATATATGTTGTCGGGCTCAAGGCGAGACTGTCATCCTTGTGCTAGCCCGACCTCTTTCTCATTCCAGTGATACCGACCACAAACTGGATTATCTCATAATCCTTGTCGCATGGCCATGCTTATCCTGGTCGGATTACACAAGGGGCCCAGAGTATATCTCTCCTGATCGGAGGGGCAAATCCGATCTTGCTCGACCATGTCTCACAACATGGGACTGGACAAACCCAAAATCTACCTTTGTAACTACCCAGTCACGGAATAGCGTTTGGTCGGCCCAAAGCAAGTATGTCACCATCCCGAGGACATGCGCCAGCTCAGGTCTTAGGACATAGAACATATGATGTACTAGAGACTCACAGATGACATATCGCTGCGTCTCATAGTTGGGTGTATCCGACTCGGACCTTATCTCGACTCGGATTCGACTACATCGAATCCGACCAGATCCTTCCGAGTCCATATTATCCGGTTAGCATCCAATGCTCCATGGCTAGTGAGACCAAGCCATCGACCATGTCATATGCTAGTCTAGTCTGACGTGTGCCCACACGTCACTTGCGACTAGGGACAATCTAGGATGTATCATATAACAAAAGATCTCACAGACAAGTCACGTACTTGCCAACAAGTATCATTGATCACATCCAAGGACTATCTTTATTCATAAACACACAGGAAATATCATCATACATGATTGCCTCTAGGGCATATCTCCAACACAAGTCTCCGTGGATATCGGCAACGTAATTCAAGCTTCCAAACCTGACCTGATGGCCAGGGACCTAGCTGTCGATCTGCTCTAGCTGGCCAAGCGAGTTGGCCCGCAGTGCAAAGCCGCCGAATACGAAGATCTGTCCGGGGAGGAAGACCTCCCCTGGACTGTGTTGTTGTAGATGATTGATGGAGCCATCAAACCTTTTGGTGACGATGCAGCGGAACTCTCAATGAAAGCACCAACATCGGTGTCAAAACCGTCCGATCTCGGGTAGGGGGTCCCGAATTGTGCGTCTGAGGTTGACGGTAACAGGAGGCGGGGGACACGATGTTTACCCAGGTTTGGGCCCTCTCTATGGAGGTAATACCCTACTTCATGCTTGATTGATCTTGATGAATATGAGTATTACAAGAGTTGATCTACCACGAGATCATAATGGCTAAAACCCTAGAAGTCTAGCCTGTATGATTATGATTGCCTCCACGAACTAAGCCCTCCGGTTTATATAGACACCGGAGGGGACTAGGGTTGTACAAAGTCGGTTACAGAGAAAAGGAATCTACATATCCGAACGCCAAGCTTGCCATCCACGCAAAGGAGAGCCCCATCCGACGACGAGAAGAAGTCTTCTGTCTTGTATCTTCATAGCCCATCAGTCCGGCCCACGTCAGATAGACCGGACGGCCGAGGACCCCTTAATCCAGGACTCCCTCAGTGCCTACCTCTCGATACAGACAACAACTATGAAAGCAAGGTAGTTAATGACGAGATACGCAGGGTACGATGTAGGTTGAACCCAGCAATCCGAGCATGTGGGAGGGAATCCTGACAACACACGAGCTCGAGCTTTGGTTGAGGGACATGTGACAGTGACCGGCCCTAACACGAACTAGGAGGAATCCATTCATGGCCAACATGTACCCCTCATTATCGGTCAAAGGGATGCTATATATACGCTCGGGGAGCCCACAGTTATGTGTGTCGTCACAAAAAACTGCACAAGGGAGACGTGGTCGATCAGAAGACCCCGTATACACTGCATGCGGGCCGAAAATATGTATGGGTACGGTGATGTGTTTAAATCCCAAATGCACAAATTCGATGGGCCACCAAACTACATTACAAACCGAACACTGTACCCGACTCCAATCCTGGTTCAATACGTATGATGTCAGTTTCCCAACTTCAAGGCGGCGGCACGGGGGGGGGGGGGGGGTCGTCCCACGCATGCGCTCAAACTTTATTTGGTCTAGCATGGGACACATCTATATCTATTTCCCTATATAGTGTGCGAATAACTTTGAAAGTTGGTCGTTGGATGAAGCCAATCCGACGGTACAGAGATGGCAAATCCGAGCACCACTGGCCGTTGGATATCATGTACATTCCACCAGATTCTGCCACATGTACAATCTAGAAGACTCCATGGTTGAACTTAAGCATAATGCACAAACATCAAAACACAAGCACTTCTCCTTTGTTCTCTAGAATCTTCCATATCTTAATTGCCCAAACTTTTTTTCTAAATGAATTGTCACTTTTTGTTTTTACTTTATGCTTTACAATGCACAATTCCATGAATCTTAAAATAGATTTTTTATAAAACTTATTTATTTTGGATGAGATGAACTATAAGAATTAAACGAACATCTACATCATGCATATATGACTCAAAGCTTACATGCTATAGTGTGGTATTTATTCATAATTTGGTTACCAAATCTCATGCGTGCAATGCACGTGTACCTTACTAGTATCAATAGGAAACCATCATGGTCAAAACCTTCTCGTTGTTGTGTCAATGGGATAGATTATGTGGGCCCCCCTAATTGTCGGTAAAGGATAGTATATATACTGTCGGGTGGTTGGTGCGACATATGCCAAGGGATGGCTTATCATTGTGGGAGCCAACAAAACGTCGCCGGTGCCTGGAAATGGGATGAGGCGAAAACATGCACGCCGGCGGATCTTACCCAGGTTCGGGGATCTCCGGGGAGATAACACCCCTAGTCCTGCTCTGCGGGGTCTCCGCATGATCACTAGATCGATGAAAGGTAGCTACAATCGCTCCTAGAGCTGTTGAGATCAAGGGAGAAGAAGAACAAGGCTAGCTCTTGCTTCTCTCTATCTATGGTGTGGGTGCTAGGCTAAGAAGGCAACTCTATGCTCAGAGGCCAACTATGCTTAGGTGCGAACCCTTTGCATGGGTGCTCCGGGGGGTTTATATAGGCCTACCCCCCGGGGGTACAATGGTAATCCGGCTGGGCTCTGGTCCCAGCCGTCAGTGTCTACGCTCGCCGGCTTCTCCGCCGGCGGCTGGGTCCCGCCGGCTGGTGGGTCCCGCCGGCTGCCGGCTACTTGGTCGACAGGCCGGCCCCACCGCCCAGGGTCTTGTCGGCGGCTGCTTACTGTTGCCTCGCCTGTGATGACGAGGGCTTTGTCGAGGTAAGCGTGGCTACAATGGGCCGCCTCGGGGGCTATCACTGTAGTCTTACCTCGTCTTGTCTCCTTAATGGGGCTCCTGCTTCGAGGAAGGGAGTGGCCGGCTTCTGGTGGCCGGCTACGCTCCTGGCCGACTGGGAAAGGCCGGGCCGCCTTCACGTCTCTCTGTGGCTGAAGGGGCCCGCCGCCCGCGGGCCGTACGGGAGTCGGTCGTGGGTGACGTCGAGGCTAGCATGGCTACAGTGCCGAGCCGCACAGGAGATGACCGTCCCGTACGGCCTCCTGTAGCCATGCCCGCCTCGGGCTTTGGGGGTAGTGGGCCGCACTGTGGCCACACCCCGTCGCGTCGCCGTTATGTGGGAGTGGCTTGAAGTGGTTGTGGTCTTGGCAGGCTCCTAGGAGTCGGCGTCTTTCTTGGCCGGCTTCTTGGAGTCGGCCACCCCGTAGTCGTCCTGGGGAGGAGTTGGTGAGGCTGGGTCGCCTTCCGGGAGTCGGCTTCAGAGGTAGCCGGCCAGGGAAGGCGGCCCAATGCTCGGAGTGCTTGGAGGCCCGAAGGCCTGATAATTTTTTCAGAAGAACCAGGGGCAGTCAGTTAGGCTACCCGTGGCCATTTACTCCGACAGTAGTCCCCGAAGCTGATTGGGCTTCGAGGTGGAGTGGGGTTTGAGAAGCTCGATCAGCTTCCTATCGTGACAAGCCGGCAGCTGGGAGCCGGCCTTGGTCAGGCGCGCCGCCTGAGTCGAAATCTTCTGAAGTCGGAGGGCGGGAACCCGCTGGCACGTACATCGGGCCGCGGGCCGGCCTCGGGCCGTCGGCGAACCACGTGGCTGGAAAGCTTGCCAGCCCACGCGCGTGACGGGACATCGCCGTAGGGAGGGGGCCCGCCACGTCCGCGCCCCGGCCCAGGCGCAGATCCTTTGTATCCCGAAACCGCCCGCACGTTCCGTGCGGCAGTTTCGGCTCGCACTTATGCGCAATAATCGCGAGACGTGGGGGGAGTGGGCGTAGTTAATCCCACGTCTCCCTCACGTCCGGCCTCTTCGGCCTCGTGAGGCTATAAGTAGGGGGAGGTGGAGGGCGGCAGGCCCTCGCACGCTCCTCCCACTTCCACCGTCTTCTTCGTCTTGTTAGTTCTTGCGACAGCGCCTCGCCGCCGCGCTCTTCCACCGCACACTCCTCCGCCGCCGTGCTTGCTTTCGCCATGCCTCCCACCGTAGAGTAGCTTGGCGGGGATTGGGACGGCTCCAACGTCCATGATGACCACGTCGACTTCCTCCGCGACACACGGCGGCTGCCCACCGCGAACAAAGTGGAGGTCCGCCTCGCGCCGACGAAGGAGATCAGGCCGGCGCCGCAGGAGGGCGAGCGGGTGGTCTTCCGCTCGCACTTCTTGCGCGGCTTCGGCCTGCCAGTGAGCGCCTTCTTCCGCTCCTGGCTCGAATTCTATCAGTTCCAGCCGCACCATCTCACCCCTAACGCGGTGGTGCTGCTGTCTGCCTTCGTCACCCTATGCGAGGGCTATCTCGGCGTCCTCCCCACCCTTGAGCTCTGGGGGGAGCTCTTCCAGTCGAAGCTGGGCACGCGCAGCAAGGGCGTGCCGGCTCATACTGGCGCCTTCATCGCGTCGCGGAGATCGGGCGCCGACAACCCCTTTCCCGTCATCACGCTGATCCAATCGGTGAAGAAGTGGCAGAAGTCGTACTTCTACGTGCGGAACATCGCTCCGCGGGGCGACTACATCAACCTGCCGGCTTACGTAGTCGGCCCACCGACGGGCAGGCTACCCCGGTGGTCCTTCCGGGCGGTGACGCTGTCGCAGGCTGGAAACGCCGCCATCGCCCGATTGCGGGTGATGGTCCAGTCGGAGGGCCTAACGGGGCCCGATCTTCTGGCTGCGTTCGTCACGCGCCGGGTCCTTCCGCTCCAGAGTTGGCCTCATCTGATCTGTCAGATGAGCGGCCAGCTCGATCCGAGCCGGATGTGCACCAAGGATATGCCGCGCCATGAGGTCGCCTACATGGTGAACTACCTTGCAAACTGCCAACTCAATGAAGAGTGGCAGTTCGGCAAGGAGCCATATAGCCGAGCCAATCCTCCGCCTACGGTATGCTCCCCTTGTCTCTTTTTCTCTCTCTCTCTCTCTCTCAGCCTTATTGCCGAGCATCTCTTGGCCGACTCTGACATAGTCGGCATGTTCTTCGACAGAGCCCTCTGCTTCGGCCGGCCGGTGGGTCAGACGTGGAGCGCCGCTTCGTCCCCGACCGGACCGAACACGACCTGGAGGACCCTGACCTGGGGGCGGTCCATATGGACGACGCCGTCGTGCCGGGCGGTGGCCAAGCCGGCAGCGAAGCAGGCGGCTCTGGGTTCACTGCTACCTTCGACGACTGGCCGGACGAAGATGAAGCCGAAGCCGTCCCGCGCCGCCAGCCGGCATCTGGACGCGGCGCGGGCTCCTCCGCCGCGCAGCCTGCTCGGGGCGGAGGGCAGAAGCGTCGCGCCGCCCAGGTTCTGTTCGGTAGCCGAACGAAGAAGCCCAGGGGCGCGGCGGCGGCCACCAGGCGGGAAGAGGCGGCCGCGAAGGCGGCTCGTTTCCGCAAAGTGGTGAAGCAGCCGCAGACCGTGTCGGCGTAAGTTCTCTTTCTCTGTGTACTCTCTTTCTTTCTTTCTTTGGTGGTTCTGAAACTTTGTCTTCTTCTCAATGATCAGGGCTCCATTGTCGCTTGAGCGGGCGGCTGCTGGCTCCGTCGTTGAGTCACCGAGGGGCTCTGGGAGCACCACCCGCCGCGTGGACCCCCACGCCGACCTCTAGGAGGCGACGGAAAGGAACGCGCGGGGGCGCGGGAGGAGCAGGAGGCACGGGAGGCGGAGGCACGGAAGGCAGCCGCCGCCCAGGCGGCTCGGGAGGAGGAGGCGGCGAAGGTACTCGCCGAGGCCGCAGCGGCGGCAGGGGAGGTTTTGATGGTCACCCGCGCACCATGGCGCCTAGGGACTCGGAGCCCTCGCCAGGGGGAGCCAGCGGCGACCAGCCAGGGCTGGGGGAAGCGGCGACGACGTCATCATCTTGGAGAAGGCGCCGGAGCCGACCCCTCCGACTGGGGTGGCCCAAGGCGGCCAGCCTGAGCCTGCGCCCGGACAGCCGGCGGAGGGTGAGCCGGCCACAAGGGCTGAGGTGGCGGTCCGGATTCCGCCAAGCCGGCGTGCGGGGAAGGCCGCGTCGGAGCCACAGAAGGCCGCGTCGGAGCCACAGCCGGCCGTAGGCTCCAGCTCGTCGGCCCGAGATGCGGAGGCGGCCAGCGCTACCTCGGGGTGGACACCAGGCGGAGGGACGGCCGTGGTGAACGTGGCTGCACAAGACGTCCGGACCTGGCTCCAAGGCCAAGCTGCGGCGCTGAGGCAGTTCACCGACGAGTTCCTCGCAACGCGGGCGGCCATCCGGGTTAGCCTTCCCATCTTGTTTTTCTTGATCTTGATTTCTCCTCTTGACCTCGATTTCTTCCGTGGGGGCGCGTCAGCGCACCCACTGGGTGTAGTCCCCGAGTTCCGAGTCGGCTGCTGAGCTGGCGGCTTGGAACTTCTTGGAGGTTTTGTCTTTGCTGTTTTGTTCTCACTTCGGTCTTCTGTCCATCTTGCAGGACTACCACAACCTTCGAGCGGCCGCCTTCAACTCCCAGGCTCGGGAGCTGACTCAGAAGACCGCGACCTTACTGAGAGCCGAGGTATGTGACTTGATCTTTATCTCATGTGGGGGCGCGTCAGCGCACCCACTGGGTGTAGTCCCCGAGATTCGGGCCGACTGCTGAGCAGTCGGGTCGAATCTTCCTTGTCGATTTCTTACTGTTCCTCTTCTTCTGCCGACTTTGCAGCGGCCAACGCCAGTCTGAGGGCACAGCTGGGGGAGTCCCAGACTGCTCTTCGTGCCAAGGATGCCGAGCTCGCCGCCTTGGTGCAGGAGCGCGACCGCCTGGTCAAGAAGCTGGCCGACCAGGAGGAAGGCCACAAGGCGGCGCTGAAGGCTGCGCAGGATCGCGAAGCCGCTCTCCAGGCCGAGTTCGAGACGGAGGCGGCTGGCTGGGCTGAGGCCAGGCAGACTCTGGTCTCTGGCTACGGCCAGATCAAAGATCTGGTTGACGGTAAGCCGCCTACCTCTCCGTCCTTTCTTGCCGTATGCCACTTTGGCTTGCTTTCTGATTTTGGTGTTCTTTTCTTCCTTTCTTCTTGCACAGAGTATTTCCCTGGCTATTCAACTGCCGCCAACCAGGCCATCGAGGCCCGTCGCCAAGCGAAGAGGCAAGCCGGCTTTGAGATCTCGCCAACCGCCGGCCGCTCGCTGGAGGAACAGCTCCTGGCGATCCAGGCTCGCATCCAGCCAGCTCACCGGCTGCTCCGCCGGCTTCAGCGTGCCGGGGCGCAGGTCTTGGCCACCCTCTGGCCCGGCCAAGCGGTCCCTCGCACCCCCAGTCGGACCGCCGACTGGCTGGAGGTGGCAGTCGGCCGCTTCGAGGCTTGGAAGACGTCGGCGGCTCGCTCCGGTGCCAGGCGGGCGCTGGAGGTCGTCAAGGCCTGGTATCCCGGCCTGAACCTGGAGCAGCTGTCTACCTGGCGGCAGCAAGCCGACGCGGAGCTGGAGCCGGCGCGGCCGGCCATCATCCGGCGGGCTTCGGCGATCGCCGACTACACCGACACCAGCATCTTCGCCCCCGAGGTGGACGACAATGGAGTTGCCCAGCCGCAGGAGTGGTTCGGGCTGGACCCGGCGTACGGCGAAGACTCGGCGGAAGAGATTGACTCCAGCGACGAGGGTGAAGAGGAGGAGGAGGAAGGTGAGGACGCCGAGCCGGCTGGTGGAGCAGCCGGCCAGCCTCAGTCCGGCCGCACCTCCAGCACCACATCGCGCGCGAGTGCGTCGCCTGCCGTAGGTGGTGGCCAAGCCGAGACCCGCTAGGCGGCCACTCCTTCAACCGGCGAGGCCACCTTCACCGACCAACTCGGCCTCCATGTCGTGCCCTTAGTCCGCCATTTTTTGCTTTTCCTGTCTTGTTACTTTTGAACAATGTTTGGTTAAATTCTGCACAATTCGACCCACTGGGTGTATTCGAACTTATGTCTGTTGCCGGCCTGTTGGCGGCTTTATGTATATATAACTTATGCATTTGGCTTTCCTTGTACTTTTTGCTTTTTGTCCTTCTGCTTTTTCCTTTGCCGCCCTCCCTTGGTTGCCGCCTCCCCGGTCCAACAGTTGCTCCGCAATCTGTAGCCGGGGGTAGTGCTTGGCCGATTGGGGGGGGGGGAAGTACTCTAGCTTTGTTGGACTAAAGCTAAGTTTTAGGTAGCCGGCCAGCCAGCTACTCTGGCAGTCGGCAGGCATGTTTGGAGGCCGTCTTTTTGCTACATAGGTTCGTAGTTCCTTAGCCATTTTTCGTGTGGGCGTCCTTTCTGTCTTGCCTCTTGCTAGTCGGGCAGTCAGTTCTTTGAGCTGCGACTTGCAACAAGAGGGGACTCGGGAGCCGGCGCACTACTTTTCTGACTTTAGGAAAAACTTTCAATATAGCTCAAGGCGGCCAGTCCCCGGGCCGATTAGTCGAACCCGGTGCCGGACAAGAATTCAAAATGTAATAATACATTCATGGATATGACACTCGTCATTCATGGATAAATAAAAGGCAGTCCCCGAGTACAGTTCGGGGGGCATGTTGGTTTGTACTTAATACAAAAGGGGAGCGTGATACATACTGCTTTTCAGCTGTAAAATTGTCTTAGGAGGTCTGCGTTCCATGGTCGCTCCGACTCCTTGCCGGAGTCGTCTCTCTTGCGTGCTCTTGGTTTTTGCGCGTCGATCAAGTAGTAGGAGTCGTTGCCGAGTGCCTTGCTGACGACGAAGGGGCCTTCCCAAGGGGCCGAGAGCTTGTGTTGGCCAGCTGTTCGCTGGATCAGCCGGAGCACAAGGTCGCCCTCTTGGAAGGATCTTGGCTTGACCTTGCGGTTGTAGTAGCGGCGCAGCCCTTGCTGGTAGATGGCGGACCGGCTGAGGGCTAACAGCCGGCCTTCTTCCAGTAGGTCGACGCCGTCTTCTCTTGCTTCTTTGGCTTCCTCCTCCGTGTATATGGTGATCCGAGGCGAGTCGAACTCGATGTCTGTTGGGATGACAGCCTTGGCACCGTACACGAGGAAGAATGGAGTGAAGCCGGTTGACTTGTTGGGTGTACTGCGCAGACTCCAGAGGACAGCCGGCAGCTCTTCGAGCCAGCAGCCGGCCGATCGCTCCAGTGGTACAACCAGTCGGGGCTTGATGCCGGAGAGGATGAGTCCATTTGCGCGCTCGACCTGGCCGTTTGACAGCGGGTGGGCAACGGACGCTAAGTCCATTCGGATGCCTTGCGTCGCGCAGAAACGTGCCAGTGCTCCCTTGGCGAAGTTCGTGCCGTTGTCAGTGATGATGCTGTGTGGCACGCCGTACCGAGTAGTGATGTCGGTGATGAATGTTACGGCAGTCGGCCCATTGAGCTTCTTAATCGGCTTTGCTTCAATCCACTTTGTGAACTTGTCCACAGCAACAAGTTGATGTGTCAAGCCACCGCGGGCTGTCTTGAAAGGGCCCACCATGTCCAGTCCCCAGACGGCAAAAGGCCAAGTGAGGGGAATGGTTTTGAGGGCAGAAGCCGGCAGGTGATGCTTGGAACTAAAAACTTGACATCCTCTGCAGCTCTTGACTATTTCTTTAGCATCCTCCAAGGCAGTCGGCCAGAAGAAACCGTGGCGGAAAGCCTTGGCCACGAGGGATCTTGAGGCTGCGTGATGGCCGCATTCGCCTTGGTGGATGTCTTTGAGGATTGCCACTCCTTTTTCTGGCTCGACACAACGCTGGAAGACTCCAGTGACGCTGCGCTTCACAAGCTCTCTGTTGATTATTGTGTATGCTGCGGCTCGTCGTTGCACTAGTCTTGCTGAGATCTCGTCAGCCGGCAGCTCTCTGCTAACTAGGAACTTGAGGATGGGCTGGGCCCATGAGGGAGCTGTGACTTCTTCTTCTGTTAATGTGGCCACCATGACTCGGGTGGGTGGGTTGGGCGTTGAATTGGAGTCGGCCACCGCTTCTTGTGTCGTTGCAGTCCCCGGGCCGACTGCTGCAGTCCCCGAGCCGGGTTCTGAAGTCCCCGGGCCGGGTGCGACTACGGCAGTCCCCGGGCCAGTTGTCGAAGTCCCCGTGCCGCCTGCGGGATTTCTCCAGTCGGATCCGGCTGTTTCTGGCGCAGGCGGTACGAAGATGGAATCCGACTCTGGAGATGGCTTGATGGACGGCTTGAGGAGGCGCTGGAGGGAGACGCCAGTCGGTATGGCTTGTCGGGTGGAGCCGATCCGTGCTAGGGCATCTGCTTGGTCGTTGTCAGCCCTTGGCACGTGAAGGAACTCGCACCCTTCAAAGTATCCGCTCATCTGCTGGACGAGGAAACGATAGCTCGCCATGTTCGCGTCCTTGGCGTCCCAGTCGCCAGATGATTGCTGGACCACTAAGTCTGAGTCGCCGTAGCACAGGATCCGGCGTATGCCAAGCTCTTTGGCTAGCCGGAGCCCATGTACGAGCGCCTCGTACTCGGCCACGTTGTTGGAGGCGGCGAAATGGATCTGCAGCGTGTACTTGAGCTTGTCGCCTTTGGGAGAGGTGAGGACGATGCCGGCTCCCAAGTCGGTGCGCATCTTGGACCCGTCAAAGTGCATCCGCCAATGGGTAGAGTCGGGAGCCGGCGGTAAGTACTGGGTCTCGGCCCAATCGACGAGGAAGTCGGCCAATGCTTGCGACTTGATGGCGGTGCGGGGTTGATAGAAGATCGTGTAGGGCGCCAAGGCAATGGCCCATTTGGCCACCCGGCCGGATGCATCCCGGCTGCCTATGATCTCGGCGAGCGGGGCAGTGCACACGACCATGATGGGGTGCTCTTGGAAGTAGGGCTTCAGTTTCTTGGCAGCGAAGTACACCCCATAGCACATCTTTTGGTAGTGCGGGTAGTTTTGCTTTGAGCTGGATAGTACTTCGCTGAGATAGTAGACCGGCCTCTGGACCAGCTGGGCTCGGCCTTCCTCCGGGCGCTGGACCACAACAACAGTGCTGACGACTCGGCTTGTCGCGGCGATGTAGAGGAGCATGGGCTCCTTCTCAGCCGGCGCAGCCAGGACAGGCGGAGTGGTCAACATTTTCTTCAACTCATGGAAGGCTTGGTCGGCTTGATCATTCCACTCAAAGTGAGTGGACTTCTTCATGAGTCGGTACAAGGGGAGAGCCTTTTCTCCTAGTCGGCTGATAAAACGATTCAGGGAGGCTAAGCAGCTAGTGAACTTCTGCACATCTCGCAGCTTGGTGGGAATCTCCATCCTCTCGATGGCCTTGATCTTGATGGGGTTGCACTCAATGCCGCGTTCGGAGACCAGGAAGCCTAGCAGCTGGCCGGCTGGCACTCCGAACACGCACTTCTCGGGATTGAGTTTGATTTGGAATCGGCGCAAGTTGGCAAATGTTTCTTTCAGGTCTTCCAGCAAGGTACCGCGCTTCTCTGTCTTCACCACAATGTCGTCGACGTAGACGTGGGCATTTCTGCCGAGTTGTTTCAAGAGACATTTCTGCATGCAACGCTGAAAAGTGGCACCGGCATTTCTCAAGCCGAATGTCATTGTCAGGTAGCAGAAAGCTCCAAAGGGTGTGATGAAGGCAGTCTTCAGGCGGTCAGCTGGGTCTAACTTGATCTGATGGTACCCTGAGTACGCATCCAAAAAACTTAACAGCTCGCATCCGGCTGTGGAGTCTATCACTTGGTCAATCCGTGGCAAAGCAAACGGATCCTTTGGGCAGGCCTTGTTCAAGCTCGTGTAGTCTATACACATACGCCACTTGTTATTCTTCTTCAGAACCAGAACTGGGTTGGCAAGCCATTCTGGAAAGAACACTTCCATGATGAAGCCGGCGGCAAGGAGCCGGGCTATCTCTTCTCCCACAATTCTTCGCTTGTCTTCAGACAGTCGGCGGAGGGGTTGCTTGACCGGCTTCGCATCATCTCGGACATGTAATTTGTGCTCGGCGAAATCCTTCGGGACACCCGGCATGTCCTTTGGGGACCATGCAAAGATGTCTCGATTCTCACGGAGGAAGTCGACGAGCTCGCCTTCCTATTTACTGTCCAAGTTCGCCCCAATCACAGCGAACCTCTCCGGGTGCTCCGGGTCCAGGGGTATCTTCTTCGTCTCTTTTGCAGGCTGGAAGGAGCCCTGCGCATCACAATCCTTGGGGTTGGGGGACAAGGCCGGCTGCTTGCCGGCCATGGCCACAACCCGTTCCAACATCTTCTTCTCTTCTGCCACCACGAGGGACTCGGCCAGCCGGCTACTGGCCATGGCACACTCGATGGACTTCTTGTAGTCACCGGCTACCGTGATGATCCCCTTCGAGCTCGGCATCTTCATCTTCAGGTAGGCATAGTGGGGCACAGCCATGAACTTGGCCAGAGCAGGTCGGCCAAGTAGTGCATGATAGGGGCTCTCCAAATCCACTACCTCGAACCATATTGCTTCCCGGCGAAAATGATCTTTGTCTCCGAAGAGAACATCCATTTTGATCTTGCCGATTGGAGAGCAAGACAGGCCGGGTACGATACCATGGAAGACGGTGCGGCTCGGCATGAGCTGCTTCGCTTTGATATTCAGCTTCTCCATGGTATCGCGGTACAGTATGTTGATACTGCTTCTGCCGTCTATCAGGACGCGGGAAAATCTGGCAGCTCGCCTCTCCGTCGCGAGGGTGACGTCCAAGACCATTGCGTAGGAGCCAGGCGAAGGCATCACCTCTGGGTGGTCGGCCTGGCTCCAGCTGATTGGCTTTTCTGACCAGTGCATGAACTCGGCGGTGCTAGAGGCGACTGCATTCACTTCTTGGTGCTGTCGGCGTCGGCTACGCTTGTCGTCGGCTTGACTAGTGAAGACGACGTAGGCGGCGTGCTCTTCGGGGAACTCGTCTTGGATGGCGCCGACTGCCGGCCGAGCCGCCGGCTGCTGGGGAGCTGGAGGCGGCTGGCCGAGAGGCGGAGGCGGCACCATTCCCTCGCCCTTGGTGATGCGGGTGAGCCAGTGGCATTTCCGGGTTGTGTGGTTGGACGGCTTCGCGCCGCTGTGGAACTAGCAGGGGCATCGAGTGCTTGTTCGTAGGAGAAAGACGGCTGCCAAGCCGGCCTTCCACCCTTCTTCTTGGGAGCTGGCCGTTCTTCAGGCTGCTCGTCTTCAACTGTGGCCACCTGCCGACTGGAGGAAGTCGGCATGGGGCCCTTGCGCTTGTGGTCGTTCTGGTAGGGGCGCCGATTAGGGTCGCCAGCCGGCGTCTTGGGAGCCGGAGCAATTACTTTCCCCGAGGCGTCCACTCGGAGCTCGGTCTTCATCGAGGAGTCGGCGGTGGCGTACTTGTCGGCGATGACTAGTAACTCATCGAGGGTAGCCGGCTCGTCGCAGAGGAGTCAGTGCTTGAGGAGGGTGCCCTCTCGGCACCCGGCAGTGAAGTACTCGATGACCTGGACCTCGTGCACTCCCTCGCAGGAGTTGCGGAGCTCGGCCCATCGCGTGAGGTAGTCGCGTGTCGACTCGTTGGGCCCTTGGACGCAGAGGGAGAGCTGGCGAGGCTTGGGAGGCCGCTTGTAGGTGCTGGTGAAGTTGCGGACGAAGACTTCGGTGAAGTCCAGCCAACTGTTGATGCTGTAGGGCTTGAGGCTGTTGAGCCATGTGCGCGCAGTGCCTTGCAGCATGAGGGGGACGTACTTCACGGCGACGCGCCGATTGCCGTTGGCTATGCTGATGGCCGTGGAGTAGTCGATGAGCCAATCTTCCGGCTTCACCGAGCCATTGTACTTGGGCGTGTCTCTGGGGAGCGAGAACCCTTTGGGGAAGGGCTCGTCGCGGATGCGGGGGCCAAAGCATGGCGGGCCGACATCATCTTCTTCTTCTAACACCAAGGATCGAGCAAGGCGGTCGATCCTGTGGCGGGCGTCGTTCTCGCCGACTCCTTCTCGGCGGCCGAGTCGGTCGCCAAGAGTCGGGTGTGTGATAGGCGGCGGAGTAAGGCATCTTTCTCTTTGAGGCGGGGGAGGAGACAGATTTCCTTGGTGCTCTACAGCTCGAGGGCGGCCATCCGCGTCGCGCTCAATGGTGATGCGAGTCCGGCTGCGGCTGGCAGCCGGCTCCTTGTCTTTCTTCTGGCGCGCGCCGCTCGCAGTCGGCGAGCGGGACGTCGCGGCGTGCTCCCGGCGCGGGGGATGACTATCAGCACGGGCGCCGGCTTCGTGCCGTTCTGCTGCCGCGTCGAGCAGCTGTTGGATCTGTCTCGTCATGTAGGGGAGCTCATCGGCTCCCAGCCCATTGAGCTCTTCTGCAGCCGCCTGAGCGGCTCGCAGATTCTCGAGCGGGGTGGCGTAGACGGGGCGATCTGCGCCCAGCATGCTGGCAACGGCTGCGTCGCACTTCTGGACGAAGCCGGCTCGGCTCGGGCCGCTAGGCGGCGGCGTGCCGAAGGCGGCGCGGTCGACTTCGCGCTGGTGGGCCTCGGTGAGGCGTCTCATCGAGGCTATCTTCTGGCCCTCCGCGATGAGGGCAAGGCGGCGTTCCTCCAGGGTCTCGGCGTCGGCGTCGGCCGGGATGGGGACGGAGAGGTCGTGCATCGCCGCTTGCTGAGCGTCGCGGGCATTCTCGCCCGAGTTGGAGACGTGGCTGATGACCAGCACTTCGGTGACAGCGCTGCTGCCGCTGTCAGCTCGAGGGAGGGGGTCGTCGAAGACCACCACGTCGGAGGGGTAGGCGTCGAGCGACGCGGTGTCGGAGTCGATGAGCATCGGGTCGGTGGAGCCGACAGACTCCAGGTCCGCAGCAGGCTCGCTGGAGACGTGAAGTTGGTCGAGGAGGCTGACGAGGCGGCTCTCGGGGTAGTCGGTGCCTGCGTCGGACGCAGGCTCGTCGGAGATGCGAGTCTCGCCGAGCAGATCGGCGAGGCGGCTCACTGCACAGGCGTCGTCAACGCCTTGCAGCGCGTCGAGGCAAACGCCATCGGGCGCAGCAGGCTGGCTGCGCTCGCGGGGGAGGAAGAGGGTTCCCGTCCAGAACAGGTCTCCGGACGACGGTGCACCTGGCCCCACGGTGGGCGCCAAATGTCGGGTGGTTGGTGCGACATATGCCAAGGGATGGCTTATCATTGTGGGAGCCAATAAAACGTCGCCGGTGCCTGGAAACGGGATGAGGCGAAGACATGCACGCCGGCGGATCTTACCCAGGTTCGGGGCTCTCCGGGGAGATAACACCCCTAGTCCTGCTCTGCGGGGTCTCCGCATGATCACTAGATCGATGAAAGGTAGCTACAATCGCTCCTAGAGCTGTTGAGATCAAGGGAGAAGAAGAACAAGTCTAGCTCTTGCTTCTCTCTATCTATGGTGTGGGTGCTAGGCTAAGAAGGCAACTCTATGCTCAGAGGCCAACTATGCTTAGGTGCGAACCCTTTGCATGGGTGCTCCGGGGGGTTTATATAGGCCTACCCCCCGGGGGTACAATGGTAATCCGGCTGGGCTCTGGTCCCAGCCGTCAGTGTCTACGCTCGCCGGCTTCTCCGCCGGCGGCTGGGTCCCGCCGGCTGGTGGGTCCCGCCGGCTGCCGGCTACTTGGTCGACAGGCCGGCCCCACCGCCCAGGGTCTTGTCGGCGGCTGCTTACTGTTGCCTCGCCTATGATGACGAGGGCTTTGTCGAGGTAAGCGTGGCTACAGTGGGCCGCCTCGGGGGCTACCACTGTAGCCTTACCTCGTCTTGTCTCCTTAATGGGGCTCCTGCTTCGAGGAAGGGAGTGGCCGGCTTCTGGTGGCCGGCTACGCTCCTGGCCGTCTGGGAAAGGCCGGGCCGCCTTCACGTCTCTCTCTGGCTGAAGGGGCCCGCCGCCCGCGGGCCGTACGGGAGTCGGTCGTGGGTGACGTCGAGGCTAGCATGGCTACAGTGCCGAGCTGCACAGGAGATGACCGTCCCGTACAGCCTCCTGTAGCCATGCCCGCCTCGGGCTTCGGGGGTAGTGGGCCGCACTGTGGCCACACCCTATCGCGTCGCCGTTATGTGGGAGTGGCTTGAAGTGGTTGTGGTCTTGGCAGGCTCCTAGGAGTCGGCGTCTTTCTTGGCCGGCTTCTTGGAGTCGGCCACCCCGTAGTCGTCCTGGGGAGGAGTTGGTGAGGCTGGGTCGCCTTCCGGGAGTCGGCTTCAGAGGTAGCCGGCCAGGGAAGGCGGCCCAATGCTCGGAGTGCTTGGAGGCCCGAAGGCCTGATAATTTTTTCAGAAGAACCAGGGGCAGTCAGTTAGGCTACCCGTGGCCATTTACTCCCACATATACCTCGGGGAGCCCACAGATATGTGCCACCTCTATAAGCCGCACAAGGGAGACATGCTCGAGAAGAACACCCTGCCCCCTATACCCTGCATGCAACCTGAAAAAGGTTTATATAATCGCCATGACAGGTCAAGTCAATCATTCTTTAATTTTTTAGAGCAAAAAATAACCCATACAAAACATAGTAGGTTTATATAATTGCCATGACAGGTCAAGTCAATCATTGTTTAATTTTTTAGAGCAAAGAATAACCCATAAAAACATAGTCTACAAATTAGCAAAGCAAAGATCCCAAGGTTTATATAATTGCCATGATAGGTCACTATAGAGATATATTATATCTCTATAATGACCGTGTCATTGCATTTAAATGAAGCCTGTGATATGCAACTTCCCACCGGGTCACCCATCCTTGGACTACTGCAGCCCGAGCACGCTTAACTTCTGCGTTCTATTCGACTAGGCTAGCGGATGGGAAGCCGCCGCTTGCTGATAGGAATTCCTCCTTGCCATTAAGGCATTTCACGCTGGTCACCCTATGGGACCTACTCCCTCCTATCACACACATTTGTGCTTTTAGAAACTGTGTGCGATATTATGGCCGGTGTGTCGCTGCTAGCCTTCAATGAGCACTGACACTGGTAGCGGGAATACGATGGGAGAAGAGGCGGGAAACTGATGAGAAGAGTGGCGGGAAACGGTAGCCTGTTTAGAAAACGTAGTAGAGAAGGAAGCATGAGCTAGCACGACGCATGCGCACAGTGCTTACCCATGTACTGCATGTGTTGTCGAAAGGGCTGAGGGCTGTCGCTCGATCTAGGAGCATCCAACGGTGCACACGTATGATCCGTGGGGTTTGGGTTCTGGCCAATCAGAACGCACGACTCAGATCGCGCGCGCAGCAGGGGAGGGGGGCATCGGCCACAGATTTGTAGGCACACGACTTTCGTGAGTGAACCGTGTGCTATTTGAAAACATTTCGTGAGAAGAATCTCGGTTTTTAAATCCTCGTAAATCCAAAAAACACCCGAAAATTGTGAAACCTGGCATGGTGTCACGACATGGCACATATATGTCGAGGAATTTTTTTCGTCCATTTTGGTGCAAGTTTTATTACAAGCCTCTTACAAACCGGAGCTTCTCTCAAAGAAGCCTCGTGGTTCCGATAGGGAAATGTGTCCCCCTTGTGGGTGAAACGTAATCACTGCCTCTTTTCGCCTTGTATTTTCTTCTACGGGCAACATGGAACAACAGGATATCCGTGCTGAAATTTAAACTTATTCAGGGTTCATTTGGCCTTTTTATACACTAATTGAGTTTCCTAGGCATTTAATGTCCATAATTCTAATCTAAACTTGAAATACATGCTCCAGTTCACCAAAATGTCTAGAAAATTTGTACATGTGTCCTTGGGTGCATGTTTAGGTCCCATGCCAGGAATGGGAACGAATTACAACCGTACCCGCGTCCTGGTTCGTCCTCAAACATTTGAAAAAACCAGCGACTGTCCCTCTCCACTAAGGAAAAGGAGACAGATCACCTCTTCATCCGAGTTTGATGCGGCTCCATCGCTGATCAGCAGCTTTACGGACCTCCAAAGTGGTTTGCGTGAAGCAAAACCATTGCCGTTGAAAGAATCAGACTAGGGCAACGTGTCCCAGGACACGCCATCGAACTTTAGAACTGACACCCCCGCACGACACTACAAAAAAAAGATACGTCTGTGACATTTTGGGCCAAACAAATTTTTTTCTGTCATACTTATGACACTTCTATGACGATAATTGTGACAAAACCTGGTATCATCACAGATGTGGTGGGGTCCTACTTCTATGACAAAAATCATGACAGAAAATGGGCTTTTCGTCCTGGGTGGGCCAGAGACGCAGCTGCATGACATTCTTTGGGCCGTCCATGACGGAAAAAATCGTGGTAGAAGCGAGGGCGAGGAAAATATCGGGGAGTTCCCGGTTACGGTGGGTGGTCGGGGGCCGAGCGATGCGCGTTTCTCTCGTATGTACGCGCGTGTGTGCGAGGCGTTGTGCTCTAACTGAACCCGAGCGAGGCGTTGGGCTCTAACTGAACCCGAGAGATTGCACTGCAGGCTACGCGTTACTGAACCCGAGCGATCAATCGATGGCTGTTAACTGAACCCGATCGAGCGATTCCTTCGCTACTGCTGCTAACTGAAGCCGGTCGATGCTGCCTCTGGATGAACAGTGAGCGTTGTTGGGGGGTTTGGATGAATAGTTCCCGGTGGGGGTTGGATGAACAGGAACCCATGGTAGTAGAGGCCGTTGCCGCTGGATGAACAGTACCCCGATCGATCGAGCCGGTGGATGAACATGACCCTGTGGAGGGCTGGATGAATAGGACCCCGTGGATGGGTGGTTGAACAGTATCCGGTGGAGGGCTGGTTGAACAGTAGCCGGTGGAGGGCTGGATGAACGGTAGCCCGTGGAGGGGTGATTGAACAGGACCCGCGTGGAGAGGGCTGGTTGAACAGTAGCCGGTGGAGGAGCGCACGGTGGAGGCCGGATGAACAGGAGCCCGTAGATGAACAGTCGCAGGTGGAGGCTGGAGGAGGTCGATGGTGGATGAACAGTAGCCCGTGGAGGCTGGAGGAGGTCGACGGTGGGGATGAACAGTATCCCGTGGAGTCCCATTTTGCGGTACGCCATACCCCTCCCTATGAACAGGACCCCCGTTTCGACCGTAGCGCTCCAACACAAGCCCGCTTCCTCTGTTTTGCGGTACGCTACACCCCTCCCAATCAACATGACCCCGTTTCGACCGTAGGAGGTCCGTTTCCTCCGTTTTGCGGTATGCTAACCCCTCCCGATGAACAGGATCCCGTTTCCACCGTGGCCAGTCGAACACAAGGCCGTTTCCTCTGTTCTGCGGTATGCCAGGCCTCGTTTCCATCGCCTATTCCGTCCAAGCCGGTTGGCTTCCGATGAACAACACGCGTTCCATTGCCTCCCGATGAACACGACGCATTCCGTTGCCTCCCCATGAACATGACAGCGATAGAGTTTCTCCGTTCTGACCTAGCCACAACCATGTACACGAGCCCTGGCCGTACGTATGCGCGAGTAGGCGTTCGAGACCCCGCTCGTATGTACGTACGTGGCCGTATTTACTTTCTTGCACCCTGGTCGCTGTACGTACGTGTACATGCTACGTGCGCGCCTCTACTACCACACGTGCGCCCCTCTACTACCACACGTGCCCTTCCTTACACGGCCATGGTTCATCGCTGCAGCCTGCAGACAGACCGATCGACCAGTATGTATGTACACGTTCGCGACCAGAATGACAACGCTACGTACGCTTCGACCGGGTGGGTCCCGACTGTCAGGCACTTCCTTGCGTGCGAAGATGTAGCTGGTGGGTCCCAGCAGTCAGGGGGGCGAATCATTTTTTTGCCCGTAATATGGACTCACTTCCTTGCGTGCGAAGATGTAGCTGGTGGGTCCCAGCAGTCAGGGGGAGAAAACATTATTTTTCAGGGTAAAAAGGATGCAGTTGCATGCATGCGTCCATGGGCGTGGTGCGTCCCCACTGTTAGCCTCTCACGTATAGTCATCTTCCGATGACTCTCGATTGTTGACCACGTTGACCACACCGTGCCGAGCGCACCAAGGCCGGTGGACGACGGCGAGGCCCCGGACTGGAATGGCCCGGAGATGGGGAAGACGCGATAGTGGAGTTGCAGATGGAGAGGAGTGGGAAACTTGACTGGTTCGGGTGCGCGGCAGCACTGCTGCCCACGGGAGACAGGAGCAAGAATAGAGGTTGAAGAACGAGCACGGCTATTGGATTAACATCCAACGGTCCAGCTGCTAGAATCATTTGTTGATTAAGTTGACAAAGCCCTGCGTACACGTCTGCTTAGAGCATCTCCAACAGGCGCCCAACGCACGGCGCACTAAAATCTGGTTTGCAGCGCGTGCAACGCCAGGTTTGGCGCAACACGCAGCGCTGGCTCCAGCAGCCGCGCTAAAATGCAGCGCGCGCGCAGCTCCAGCAGTGTGCTAAAATGCAGCACGCGCATCCACATTTGTTGCATTTTACACAACACATTCACAAAACAAAGACATGGCATATAATTTTTAAATCACAAACATCATTCACAACCAAGTTTAAATGAACAGTTCAATTTATTACAACTCATCAAATAAATAGTATTTTGATAAATACAACAAATAGTTCAACAATACAACATCAAACGCACAAATCATGATGATCTTCGGCGGCCATTCCAAGCCCACCACTCCTCAATGAGATCCTTCTTGAGTTCATTATGCGTTGCCGGATGTTGAATCGCGTGATAGGAGGCAACAAAACGGGCCACCGTTTTAGCCCTCCGCCGCACTCGCACAGGATGTCCCAAGAGCTCATACTGAGAGTAGTCTACATCTTGGCCACGCTCATTGTCGATGATCATGTTGTGCATGATCACACAAGCATGCATTATGTACCAAAGCATCTTCTGATCCCAAAATCTAGCTGGTCCTCTCACAATAGCAAATTGGGATTGCAAAATCCCAAAAGCTCTCTCCACATCTTTTCTAGCCGCCGCGTGAGCATTTTGGAAATCAAGATATTTCTTACCTTCCGATTTTTCAACGGCTTCACAAATGTTTGCCACTTTGGGTAGATGCCATCCGCAAGATAGTAGCCATGGTTGTATGTACGACCATTAGCTACAAACTGCACCGGTGGCAGTTCACCATTTGCAATCTTACTCATCAGTGGTGACCGGTTGACAACGTTGATGTCATTCAAAGATCCAGGCATTCAAAAAAAAGCATGCCAAATCCAAGTCTCGTGATCGGCCACCGCTTCAAGGATTATAGTGGAACCCTTTTTTTGTCCGTGGAATTGTCCATGCCATGCCTTTGGACAATTCTTCCAACTCCAATGCATGCAATCTATTGAGCCAAGCATACCTGGGAACCCGCGAGCTTTTTTCATCTCCAATAGCCTTGCGACATCTTCAACATTGGGAGTTCTCAAGTACTCCGGGCCAAACACTTGCATAGTTCCGACTGCGAAGCGCTTGACACACATGATGGCTTGGCTCTCACCCATGGCCAAGTGGTCATCAACTAGATCAACCGGAATACCCTATGCCAACATACGCAAAGCGGCTGTCACCTTCTGAAAGGTGCTATGCCCCAGCTCTCCGGCGGCATTCCTCCTCTGCTGAAAAAACCGGTCATGGCTCGCTAGTTTCTCTGCAATGCGCCTGAACAACTCAGTGCTCATTCTAAACCGGTGACGAAAGTACGACTCGGGGTATGTGGGATTCTCCACAAAATAGTGCCGCATCAATCTGTTGTGGGCATCAATCCTATCCCTCCAAATTTTCTGCCGACCCACAACCGAACCACCGTGCTTCGTTTTTTATTCATGTGCATAGCTAGGATCATAGCAAGATCATCCTCCTCTTCCATATCAAATTCTTCTTCAGAAGAGTCATAACCCGAACTCATCTAAAATGTTCAAAACTAGGCTATAAACAACATGCACCAAATTTCATGCAAAAATGTGGAAGTTGGAAGCAACACATACCTTGCGGGCCTTTTGTCGAACACCTTGCGGGCGCCAAAGCGGTAGTGGGCGGCCGGGCGCTGTTCGTCGGAGATTGCCGCGCACGACGGGCGGCGCTGACTACAGAGGGAGGGAGGAAACCGCGGCCGCGCGGGAAGAGACCGGGGAAGCGCCGGAACGGTCGCTGGAAAAAATGGGCTGGCGCAGGGCGGCGGCGGCGGCATGGCTGGATGGGTAGGTGGAGTTGCGAACGAGCGCTCGAGAGTCCAGCGCGCAGGGGCGGGCGTAGCAAATAAGCAGCGCGTGATGGCGTTTCCGCCCGTGCGCTGAATTACATATGCCGCGCGCGCGGTTTTGGCGTGCCCGCTGGAGCGCCGGCGCGCGCTAAAATAACTACTTTTTCCACGCAGCGCGTTTATAGTGCGCCTGTTCGAGATGCTCTTAGTAGGCCCACAAGTCAGCCACCAAATCTGCTGGGTCCCAGCTGTCATCGGGAGGAATGGTTTTTTCGCATAATAAGGAGGTACTTCCTTCCGTCCGAAGACACAGCCGGTGGGTCCCAGCTATCAGGGGGAGGAAACATCTTAATAAGGAGGAACTTTCCTTGCGTGCGACCATGGACCTCGTGGGTCCCAGCTGTCAGGCTCTCCACGTACAGTCCTCTTCCGATGACTCTCGTATGTTGACCATGCTGCGCCGAGCGCACCGAGGCGATGGACGACGGCGAGGCCCCAGACTGGAACGACCCGGTGATGGGGAAGACGCGGCAGTGGAGTCGCAGACGGAGAGGAGTGGGAAACTTGACTGGTTCGGGTGCGGGGTCGGCCTACCCTCGGCAGAGAATAATAGGAGGTGCGGAGTGGAGGGATGGCCTGGCCATTGGCGGGGTAGCGTTTCGCTGAGGCGCGCAAAACAACGCCGCTGGACGCCAGAGGCTGGAGCAGGCGGTCCCGACAGCGCTGGGGGAAGAAGACGAGATATTAAAGAAGAATGCCGGCCGTTGGATGTAAATCCAACGCCTTCTTAGGCTTCGACCTACTGGCCCACATGTCAGCCAGTCCATTTGTTTTTTAGTCCATTTGGTGGGCTGGGTGAAATAATGATGTAGCATCTATGCAGCCCATTTATATATATGGTAGAATTTAAAGCCCATTTGTATTTTTCTCAAAATCCGCAGACTTGCTGGGCTGGGTGAAAATATCATGTTGGGCTAGACGAAGAAATGTTATAAAAACATAAACACATGATTGCACATCTATTACTGCATTGGTTAGTAAAATCTTTGCAAGCTTATGTACGCAATCACTAGGAGTTAACTTGCCAAGTTAGATATAAACAATTATTATTATTATTTTGTAAGAACTTTCAACTTATGAAATAAAATATCATTTTAATTTGATGAGTTAATAGTACGTGGGGTATTATTATTTTTTAGGCTAGACGTGGGACAGTTGAGTTGGTTCTAGGGAAAAGTACTGGGAGAAAACTCAGTTTACATTGAAAAGGAAAGTGGGACAAAATTCAGATATAGGATTAATGAAAACGAAAAATAAAGGAAGTGGGAAGTTCGATAAAATGGTTGGACGAACGACAGGTTTGACGGAACCTTATGTTGTTTCTATTATATATATATATGTGTAATAAAATAAGATATAAATATAGGTTCAGTTTTGCGTTCTTATAGAAAACATAGGTTCAGTTTCGCATTCTTATAGAAAAATAGAACTGAGCTATGCGTCGTCTTGAAAAAACAAACATAACTTGGGCTGCTGATGTTATAGACAAGCTAGCTTGGGAGGCCCAGAGGCTGTTTGATTCCTGCTGGATCCAAAAAATGTTGAAACATGTCGTGGCCTGCCCATGTTAAACAACAAAACCTAGGCCATGGACCTGGTGGGCCCGGGACTGTCAGCCTCTCGACGAACAATTGTCTCCCGATTCCTCTTGTTTTGCTGACCATGTTGGGAATGACAGACGGCGGCGCCGCGACGGGAGCACCAAGGTGGAGGACAACGTCGAGACCTCGGACTGAATGAACCGGAGTGGGGGAAGACGCAGGCGGAGGGGAGTACGAGGGTTGACTTGTTCGAGTGCAGGGTGGGCCGGTGGAGCTGCCGCCGCCGGACAATGTGTGGGAGTAGAGGGGTGGCCTGGCCAATGCCATAGGCTATGATGGCCAGCTGCTGTATAGGAAGAGGACAAAAGATTGAACAAAATAAAGAAATACAAATGGATAGATGGTTGGTCCCATATGTCTATGTATGAGACCTGCTGGGTCCACCTGAGAAGGGGAATATGTTGGGAGGAAGGAGATTCAAAGCACGACAGCCGAGTGAACTAGTTTTTTTAGCGGACAAGTGAACTAGTTACATACATAAGCAAATAGCCACTAAAAAAAGCAAACAGGTTAATGGGTTCTTAAAAGAAATATTTCAAACAAAACAAATAATTATGACACATAGGCTAATGCATGAAACACTCAGATGATAAAGGTGCTTATAAACAGATAAAGTACAACATCTAGACCTTCCTGGCACGCTTGATCATGACACTGCGGTTGTCCGTGTACTCGCCGGTTACGGGAAGCAGACACGGCCTCATGTCCAAGATCTGCCTGTACATGT
This sequence comes from Aegilops tauschii subsp. strangulata, assembly GCF_002575655.3. Lineage (NCBI taxonomy): Eukaryota > Viridiplantae > Streptophyta > Magnoliopsida > Poales > Poaceae > Aegilops > Aegilops tauschii. The sequence goes on along the minus strand of NC_053037.3, from coordinate 427,556,905 downwards.
TGTAGCATGCGTATGCGTCCTTGGTCGCGCAAGTTATGTAGGCTAGATTCAGAGGTACCTCCCACGTGTTCAGGTCCTTGGTATCGTTGTCTTCTTTCATGTTGGCGTACCAGGGGTCGATGATGGTCTCGGCGAGGTCAACCACGGAGTCCTTCTCCTGCCCGTTGCCGATGATCTTGTATTGCTTCTGGATGTCGACAAGCTTGTTGCACCAGATGGCCGAACCGCCGAATCGTTGTGTTCTTCCTTCTCTCCACCGTAGCGAAGGTGCAGTCGGCGCTGCCGATGAAACGGGCGAATGCTCCAGAACCTCTGATGGCCCTACAATAGTGGTAGATGATAACCTCGTCCTGCACACATACCTGGGTGACGGCGATCCGCTGGTCCCTGTCAGGAGACGAATGGATGGGCACAAGGTGTAGTCCTGCGACCTTGTGCTTTCTCGTCCTGTAGGTACTGCTTGAACTCAGTGAGGCAGAGCTTCACTGAGTCCGGATTGTTGGTGTACATCACATTCAACTTGGTGCAGCCATAGGACTGAACAGAGAACTCAAAGGGGAACTCCTTGCTGAAGTCCATATCCAGCAGGCTCACCCCTCGGATCGCCATTGGAGCCTCTTCAAGTGAACGAGTGGGTAGGCGGCGGCAGCAGTTCGTTTTTCAGCTCTTGAGGAACTGGATTCAACAGTAAACTGAGTGTGTACAGGCGACAACAGTTACTACCCCTCCCTCGCCCGCTGTATGCCCGGCAGAAGATGCACCCTCGACGCATTCAAACGCCTCCATTAAGAAACCTACTCTGGCCACGCGTCGGTTCATGAGTGGGTCTGTATTGGTACTGTAATAACAAGAGTTAGTGGTCAGTTTACTTAAATTTAATTAGCTTTAATAGAAATTTATACTTAAAACAAGCAATGCATTGGCTCGTTCTATCAGTGCCACAGGATCAACATGCACAACAATTAGAATTATTATTCTCAGGACGCACATGATTAGCACATTTGTCGCACTTTCACACAGATAATACTACCAAGTTTGAACTGTTTGTTATGGTTGTTGTCCTCTGCATCATCATGCCGTGTTTCCCAGCTTGCAAGATTCAAAACCAACAAATAAGATTCAAATAATAAGTACAACAAAGATGCCTACACATCTCATTGATTCCCAGCTTGCAAGATTCATAACCAACAAATAAGATTCAAATAATGAGTACAACAAATATGCCTACACATCTCATTGATTCCCAGCTTGCAAGATTCAGAACCAACCCATTAGAGCCTTTTGATAAAGTGAATATCGGGATAAATCCATCTTGGCTAGCCATGTCATAGAACCGAAGAACTTGGCGAATGCTCTTGACCATCACAATATCTGTAGTTGAGTATTCCTATTTGCACAACACAAACAAGAAGAGCATGATTACTATAATAGTGGCACTCCTTGTACTCAACCTACATCTCCACTCGGATGAGGCCTGCCTTGAGTTCCATGATTCAATTCATGCGCCTTTTTCTGTAGTTCACCTGAAATGAAGCAAAGATTGCATCATTCAGCTAGCAAGAAGTACTTGCTCTCGTGAGCTGGCAGGTTCTTCTTTAGTAGTTGCACTAAAATTGAGGAACATTAAGGTTGGCTGTCCGGCTCATGTAAGGTGCAACTATAATTTGCTTATCCTTTTGTGCAGTTCAACTAAAATAAAGTGCCATTGTGGTGACAGTGACGGCTCATCTTGCAAAGGCTAATAAAATGTTGCATGAGATTACCAGCAGAACTTGACGGAGATTTTGGAAACTCCAATCACCATTTTGTGCAGTTCCACCAAAATTGAGAGATGTTGCCCACGTGACATTTTAGTTGAACTGCACAAGACACTCATTCCAGAAGAAAAAAAGTGTTTTGTGCAGTTCACCAAAAGGTCACAATAGCAACAAGGTGAAATGGATATCCCTATCTGCACAAAAAGATAGAAAGTAAACAGTTGCTGGTCAATAAGAATATACGAAACATACACGAAATGAAAAGAAGCATCTTAATTATGTTCATGGAAATCACGCAAGGACAGTAGAAATTTTAAAACGTTAGCAATGCTTCATGTTGCCGGAAGCATTACGATCAACAATGACATTCGTCAAATATGGGATTACATTAATGGTGGCATTACTTGTTTACCAGATACAGTAAATCAACAGCAGCTAAAGAGTTGCTTTAAGGGCATGGGACCGTGGGGACACCAGGACACTTAGCAGCGTAAAGGAGCAACTTACTTATCATACTGGGGAAAACAACAGGAGTACCATTTGTAACACAGTTTAATTGCATCTTATCACTGGAGGCATTAGATTAACAATAACACTGGTTAGACATGTCCCTAAGGTAACAATGTGATCGCTTCATTTTACATGCGCCCTTACATTAACAACAACAAAAGGTTGGTATAAGGACATGCGACAGTGGACGCATCAGCACAATGTACCTACAAGGAGGCATAAAGTGGTGATGCCGAGTATGTTCATGCTATGTGAGGGCAGCAAATCTAATCCCGGAGACCTTTTACTATGTGAGGGCAGAAAACCTAATCATGGAGACCTTTTACTATGTGAGGGCAGGAAAGCTAATCCTGGAGACCTTTTACTATGTGAGGGCAGCAAACCTAATCCTGGAGACCTTTTACTATGTGAGGGCAACAAATCTAATCCTGAGACCTTTTACTATGTCAGGGCAACAATTCTAATCCTGGAGACCTTTTACTATGTGAGGGCAACAAATCTAATCCTGGACATACTCTGTTGACTTGTCCACCAGCCGCCACTTTCTATCCTTTTTCAACCAATAATAGATCTGTTCCTTATCCAGTTTGTACTGCGTTTTCCCATTATTTCCCTTTTCAACCAAGAGACCGGTTGGGTATCCGGTCTCTACTACTTTCACCATATTATTTCCACTTTGAATCAAGTCCTAGATTCATGCTACAACTTCCCCCCCTTTCTTTGTTGTTTGAACAAAGTCCTAGATTCGAATGCATGAAGTAGCTTTACCTCTAATAATACTAAAAAATTAGGTGGCTTTGGAAGAGCTGATGGGAGTAGAAAAAGATGCACATGCAGACACGTGGGGAGCTGGGGCAGTAGAGCAAGGCCGCTTTCAAAGAACTTATACCTGAGGGTCGTCAGGATGTCGGCGGCGGCAAGTCAGATCTGCGCACAATACAGCAGGGAGGAAGAAGGGGCGGAGGACCTCCCAAGCCGGCGTTGTGTAGGAGAGAATGGCACGGGCAGAGGATCGGGCCCCTCCGGCAGCTGTGTGTTTCCTCCCTCGCCGGCGATGACTGCGTGAACGATGCACCTAGTCCTCTACACACACCAGACGAAGGGATCCGGCCGGATCTGTGACCAGCGGTGAGCAGAGAGAAAATGTCGCTACCGCTGTCTTGTTTATATCTGGAGAGGATGAGAGAATGAAGAGAGCAACCCTAGTAAAGCAAGCGCTCAGGCCCCTGCGTACATATATAGTGGAGTGATTATCTTTTTCTCTCCACAACAAGCTTTTCAATTTGTGTACGTGGCATTAAAGAAAAGAAACTCTCTATTTAAGGTGACTAACTGTACGACTCCTACTTACTACTACTACTAGTAGTATTGTTCACTTGTGCTCCCGGCCCTCCATTCATTGAACAACCCCGCGGGTGAATAAACATACAGTACTAGTATTTTTATAGAACGAACAAGCTCGGACTATTTTCGCATAGTTAAAAGTTGAGGGCGGGGCTTTTCCCGGGCAGTACGCGCGGCAGTTTTCGCGTAGGAGGTTTGACAGAGAGGCAAGGAGGGTGAGGGAGTAGCGGATTCAACTTACTTATTGCTGGAAAGGTCGGGCTGTGCGATTTGACGGCGCGTTACTGCTGGAAAGACTTGTGATATGACTACTCACTATAGTCATGAAGTACTGGCGGTACGACTGGGGTGATGCCCCCCTTACGTTCCGCACTCTAATCTGGTGCATGACACGTATTACGTCGACCCGGATGCTGCTGGCACTCCCACATGTCGACGAAGTAGTACGTAGTAGTAAGAAGGAGCAAAGAATCATGCGGTATAAGTCTTTCTAGAGATTCCAACAAGTGACTACATACGGAGCAAAATGAGTGAATCTACACTCTAAAATATGTCTACATACATCCGTATGTTGTAGTCAATTTGAGATGTCTAAAAAGACTTATATTTAGGAATGGAGGGAGTAGTAGTACTACTACTCACGTCGGAGGAGTGCGAACCACGGCAGCCCAGTGAATCAGCAGTAGAAAACAATGTGCTGATATGGCCATAAAAACAATGTGCCACGGTCCAGACTGTAGCATGTACAATACTACTCCTCTTTGTTTGGATCCCTGAGTTAGAGCTAGTTTGGGTTGAAATAGACTCAATATCCAAACCGGAGGGGTTAGTTTGAGCTAGTTTTCTCTAACCCAGCTAAAAAAACTAGCCCGGTGGAGAGGTTCTAATTGGGTTAGTTCTCCTCGGGCCCACTAAAAGAGAACTAAAAAAATCTCCCATACCCGCACCAGATCGCTCCCTCCGCCCCCCTCGCACGACTCCTCTCTGTTTCCCGTCGGGCCACCCACCCAAGCGCCGCTCCGCCGCTCGCCCTCTCTCTCCTCCGGCCGCCCTCTCCCTCCGGCCTCCGCCGCCCTGCTCCGGCCTCCCTCTCCCTCTGGCCTTCGAAGCTCGCCCCGCCCCCCCTTCACCGGTCGTTTTTCTCCCTCTGTCTTGCGTGGTGGCGGCGCATCTACCAGGGAGGTCGCGAGAGGGGTGAGTTTGTTTGTTCCTTCTCTGTCTGACAGCCATATCATTGATCTTGCTCGCTCTAGCGCTAATTCTGTTTTAGAAAAGTAGATCCTGATTAAACTTGGTAAAGATTTGTGGTGCACGCATGGAATTGTTTGATGCTGCTTGAGGAGGTATAAATCTTTCTAGAGGCCCAAAGATTCAGTTCACCTTTCTAGGTATTTCAGTTTCAGGCTTGCATTATTTCTAGAGGCCCAAAGAATCTGTTCATCTTTCTAGGTATTTCAGTTCCAGGCTTGCATTGTTTCTAGAGGCCCAAAGATTCAGTTCACCTTTCTAGGTATTTCAGTTTTAGGCTTGCATTATTTCTAGAGGCCCAAAGATTCAGTTCACCTTTCTAGGTATTTCAGTTTCAAGCTTGCATTATTTCTAGAGGCCCAAAGATTCGGTTCGCAGTCGTCGACAAGTGGCCCTGCTACCCATGCCGGTGTCGACCTCAACTCGCAAGCGCCGGCGTCGGAGCGGTTCCCGGGGCTTGTGCTCTACAGAGCCTTCCTCGAGAGCGACAATGACGAGCTCCTCCCTGGGTGCGTGAGGGGCTCCGGGCTGCCTCCCTATCGTGAATGACTTCCGTGATGAGTTAGCTCATGCTTTGTTTCATGGAGTGTATTTTTTTGTGAAGCTTGATTGAGGACTTGTATGTTTAAGTGGGATATCTCAATTGTATGGACAAAGTAAAATTTATCATGTTTTGCATGCTTGATTTGTAAAGATGGTTCGTTTATGTCAATTGTGAGCGGGAGGAGGCCACACAAGAGCCGGCCACACCAAATACGGCAGGAAATAGGGTCCAAAGTAATAAAATGATTGAGAAAGAACATTTATTGTCAATCTAACCCTGCCATACCTACACCTCTTTGGTTTAGAGTTAGTTCAGGGTTAGAATCTAACACTAACCTCTAACTGAGTTAGAGTTCTCCTCGTCTCGGTTCATCGCCATCATACTTTCCCCATTTCTGTGTTTTCAGTATCCTGCGAATCAAAGAGGCCCTTAGACTGGTTTAGGTCCGGTAGTTTTTTATAAACGTGTTATGTCCAAAATTTAATGAACGTGCTCCGGTTTCTACGAAAATAATCCGGTTTCATGTAGTAATTCATTTATTTATTTATTCTTCTTCGGGGGGTTTGCATGTAATTCATGAGGTCTGAAATGTAAAGTACCCCAGCATATGCTCCGAGTCGTGCATGCACTACGACCCAGATGCTCTATGTCCCACATGTCGGCGAAAGGGAGCACGTGGAAATAGCCTAGGAGTACATATAGGAGGATAAATGCATGAAAAAATATGTACGGTGAAGCGTAGCTGCGGTTCAAAAAGGAGACCTAAAGTGATGACAGGTATAGGTCGCACGCACCCAACTAGTGCTAGTACTAGACATGCGACTTCTTTTTCCCTAAAAAAAAGAGGTACGAGTGCTCAGTACTCCTATTGTATCAACGGAGTCCCATCTGACAACAGCGTCCGTGCTATAGCTAGCTCTTCTCCCTCATTTCTCTCTTCTAATTCTAAACTCAGCCGACGCTCGGTGGGCGGGGTGGGGATTTGCCGATGGTTGGTTTGCTCAACTGCGGCCCCACCACACAGTGAAAACATTACTACTGGAATAAAAATGCCATATACTCCTATACTAATAAAGCATTAAGGCCACGAGGCGATGCAGTGCTGGTTACAGGAGGCAAGAAGAAGAGATGCATCCATCGACGACGTCCACCTCCTCGACTCAGGGCGCCGGCCCACCGAACGGCGGCTAAGTAGCAGCGGCTTTCGTGGCCAGTTCAACGTGCTCCTGAACAATGGCGTCCAAAGATTCCAGCTGCTGGAAGAAGGCCAACGCCTTTCTGTCCTCGCTGGCCTTGTAGTGGACTATGTAGACGATTTCCTCGTAGACGTGGATGTGCAGGTCGACGGTTTCTTGCATGGCGAGGCGCTGCGCCACGAGCGCGGCTCAAGGTGCACATTCTTCGTCGGGACCTCCGGCACCTGCAGGGCCACCAGGGCTTGAAAGAGTTCATCACCATGGAGGCCGATGAGGGTGGCAGGAAATGAGGAGCCTGGGTGCGCGGGCTGGAGCAGTATGGCAAGGTCGTCCGTGCGCTTCTTGACGGCGGTGATCTTGTGGATGGATTTGACCATCATGTCGTCCATGCGAGAGGCAAAGCTGGCATCGGCAAGGCCTATGACACTGGCGGTCGCCAGCACCGTCTGGAAACACTGCGCGGTGCGGGGCCGCATGCCGGCGCCTTAGATGATTTGGCACAGCCGACTGCCGCTCGCGTCCATCGCCTCCATAGGTGCTTCTGGCTTCTGGTCACTTGGTCTTGGATTGGAGTGAGCAGTGTTGCACAGAGACTAGGAGTAGATGGATTGGAGTGGTGGGGCGCCTTTATATGAGAATCCAAACTCTGTTGCATTCACATGGTGCTGGCTCTATTTTGCTTCTCCAATTAATTCCCTCTGCATGTAATTTGAGGATGCATCATTGACCGTTCAATGTCTCGGGAACCGCTACCCTCTCCCTCCTTGGCATTCAAGCACCTATGGAGGCGACTGCCACTCGCGTCTATCGCATGTCAGGAGACGTTCCCGTCGACGACGAGGTGCCTATGGTGACTTCGTAAATTTCAAGATGATAGTATACTAGTATACTCAATATTGTGCACCGCGACCAAGGCGGAGAGGAAAACGAGAGAACTACATATTTATTTACAGTGTAGATTCACTCATTTTGCTCCATACGTACTCCATCTCGGTGTAGTCTAGTCACTTGTTGAAATCTCTAGAAAGGCAAATACTCCTTTCTAGTTTACACGGCTATACTAGCAAGTAATAGTGGGCTCACATAGGAATTTTGTCTCATGCAAGAGCCTGCCTATATGCGTGCTCCTGAGAACTGAGCATAGCTCAGTTGGCAAGGCGCGGGAGTTCGCAGCCAACCCACCAGGGTTCAAGTCTCGGCTTGAGCGTTCTATGCTCACGGAGTTTTCTTCTATAAAAAAATTCCAACAAGCTAGTCTAGCCCGGGTTGGTCTCGTTTTTTTATATGCGTGCTCCAAGGTTCACAACTGCCATGTTCGGGTTGCGCTTGGCTCTTCGCCTCTTCGAGAAGACGAACAATGATGTTACTACTACTACTTCTACAGTATCAAATCCACCGCTGCATGTCCGTCCACCGCAAGCGGGAGGGATAGCTTGTTGTAGTACTATAAGCAAAAGCCTATCCTCGTCTGCGAGCCACCGCGCGCATGGGCGAGTGAGAAGGCGTGTAGTAGTAAAATCAAGCTTCTCCTCATTGTACGAGTTGACACGACACATCATAGCACTGCCCCACATGGTTGCCTCTAAACTTGGCTGAAAGACCCGCAGTGTACAATACTCCATTTGTTGCAACCTCTAACATTTACCCCACCACAAATTAAAATATATATTCCTGTCTTGACCAGATGAGCATGCAAACTAGAATCACCAGGATGACAGGTAGGGCCAGAAGATTATTTTAATACAAAAAAAGCATGGAGCCGACCCCAACGGTTTTAAGCTTACAGGCACGGTACACGCTACCGTAGACTACTCTACACATGAAACTGCCACGCGAGCGTCCGGGCTGCGCTTGGCTCTTCGCCTCTTCGGGAAGTCGAACAATGATGGAGTACTACTACAGTGGAGGAGTACTACAGTATGCTTCTGGCCATCTGACACCGATTGAACTGCTGCATGTCCATCGCGTGCGGGAGGGACAGCGTGTAGCGAACGAAAGCTTCTCCTAGTCCTGCTAGCCACCACGCTCATGGGTGAGGGAGGGACGCAGCTTCATTGACTTACTGCTCCTGCCTTTGCGTCTATGACAGGTGGGCCCAAAAGGTGGGTGGCCCACCTATCATGCACCAAAGGCAGGTGCGGTTAAGGCGAGAGGGCGTTGTAGTAATCAAACTTCACGGTCTTGTACGAGTTGACGCGACACATCAAAGCACTGCACTCGATATATTTCAAAATTTGCGTTTACCTATGCATTAATTACAACGCATGCATGCATGCATGCCATGACTCTCCTTTTGATACTTGCATGTGTTGATTTAATGCAGCTTGAAGTAGTATGAATATGTGACGGTAAAGCTTTGTAATGCCCCGACCCTAATAAAGCAAGAGATGGTTGTGCACGAGGAGAGCGAGATCATGCAGACGGAACATGTAACATCCCAAAATTTTAAATTTTGGAATGTTATATTAAATAGATAGTTTGTTTGATTGTTGTGTGATTGATTGACTGAAAGTGAGTGAATTTGAAGCTTTCAAAGTTAAATGAGAGGGAATAAAAGGACTTTCCCAAACTTTCATTTTTGCATTTATGATCTCCGTGAGTTCAAATTCTTTTCAAATACAAAACCCTAAAGAGAATATGACATGACTTCTTCCATTTAATAAAATGAAAAGGGTTTTGAAAAGATTTGAATTCCATTTGGAAACTCAATGATTTTCATGAGAGAAGATAAAATGACTTCTTCAAAACATGTGAAATATGAGTTGGAAGTTTAAAAGAAATCCAGTTTAAAGTCCCTTTGAAAATTATTTTCAATTTGGACTCATTTGGGTTTTATTCAAATTATTTTCTCCAAAAATAAAATATATGGAAATTAGGGTAAAATGATTCCCTACATAAGAAAATTGGAGAGAAATAAATTTGAATTTATTTTGGTATTTTTAAAATGATTTTTATTGGCTTTTATTAGAGCAGTAGCACTCTTTGCTTTATTTGAATTTTTGTGGATTTTATTTGGATCTAGAATAATGTTCATGCTGTAGAAAATCTTTTTCTAAATTTTTTGATATATTATATGCCTATAGTATATTGTTATTTTGATGGTTTATTTATTTTTTCTATTTTTTTCTGAAAAAAATGATTAAAAAAAGATTTCTGGACCGACCGGACCGGGCCGGCCCAGCTCGCCAGGCCACGGCCTAGCACGCCAGGCCACGGCCCAGCCGGCCCAAAGCCGCGCGCGCCTCGTCCCTGAGCTCGGGACGGAGTCCCGAGCGACCCCGCGCCGCCGGCGTGCCCATCTCGGACAGCCGCCGCCGCCGCCTCTCCTTTGCCCCTTCTCTAAGGCCACCTCCTTCCCCGCGCCTTTAAATACCGGGGCCCAGGCCCGTTTCTCCCTCGAGCCACGCCGCCTCTGCATCTCCCGCATCTCGCCGGAGTTGCGAGCTTCGCCGAGCTCCGCCGCCGTCGCCCCGCACCGTCCCGCCTCTCTCAACCGACGATGACGCCGCCTTCGCCTTCACCTCGTCGCGCCACGCCTCCCCAGACTCTTCGCCGCCCTCCTCGACGACCGGAGTTGCCGCCGTCCCGTCTCGCCGTTGACAGCCGCCGCCGCCGCCGCGGTAACCGCCGCCTCTCCCATCGCCCGTTAGATCGAAGATCAACGGCTCAGATTAGATCTAGGTTTTTTTCTCCAATCTTTTTCTTCTAATTTATGAACATCCGCTCGATAAGCTCTATAACGAACAGTTTCCTCCTGTATAAATCTGCCACGTGTCCAGGGACCTATTTGCAGTTTTTCTTCTTCACAAATTAGTCCCTGTTCTTAAAACTCTCACAACTTTTACACCGTTTGTCCAAGTCCAATGAAACCAACGCCCACTTCTTCGTTATGATCCCCTCTTTCCAGTAAAACAAGTTGAACATGTTTTCAAAAGTTTTAAAAAATTGAATTCAAATAGATTTCTATTTGAACTTTGTTTGATCATAACTTGAGTTCTATAACTCCGATTTAATTGATTCTTTTTGCTAATCGAAGCTCTTGACCAAAATTTTTTGATAAGGCCAAATTCACGTAATTTTGGTACTGTTAGAAATTGTTTTATGTTGCAAGAGTTATTTGATTGGTTTTGATGTTTTCTGAATTATTTTCTTCGTTCTATCCGATCTTTTGAGTGATTACTTATGTGTGGTTACTATTGATTTCTTACGATAGATTGACCGGAGTGTGACGAGCAGAACTATCAGGAGTTATGAGTGCGAAACATCTTCATCAACAGTACAAGGCAAGTTCACACTTTGATCATATCCCTTTCATACCCAGTTTTTGTGCATTAGTTTCAACCCTCAAACATTGCATGGTTAGGCTTGATAACATGTGGGTTGGGAAGTAGATGATGAGGTAGGAACCTATTGCCCTGTTTATTATCAAACCTTTGGGAGTTACTTCTACGTTGCTCATATTACTATGCTATGCTAGTAGACGTGGATTGGGTTTGAGTGAATTTCATGACAGATGTGAGATTGTTAATTAATGATTCAACTTAAGGTGGCTACTTAAATACACATCTGGGTGGATTGAGGCACCTGGGGTATCCAGTGATTGCCTGTTTTTTTGGAAATCCCGGGGTTCCGTGTGATTTTCCTATGGACCGCCACCCAGGCTCAAAGGGATCATAAGATTATTCATGCTAGAAACTTCCGTGTGTAGCCACAAGCCATTATGGGCTCTGGCATAGTTGAGTAAGTTGCGTGAGCTCTTGAAGAGGTAGACTAGCAGATGTAGTGGGTTGTAGGTGGTACTGTCTACCCGGAGTAGAGAGTTAATGTTTCTGAAAGACTGTGTCTTGGTCATCCGCTTCTGAAACATCATGTAGTGCGAGAAATTCAACGGGGGAGATCGAGTCTTGTGGGGAAAAGTGCGCAAACCTCTGCAGAGTGTACAAACTAATCATGATTAGCCGTGTCCCCGGTTATGGACATCTTGAGTATCTAGTTCTTGGATTATCATGTTGATCTCATCACGTTACTTAAATAATTTGTCGGGTTGATGATTATTAATTTGGGATTGAGTTGGAGGAACCTTCTCAATATTTTCAACAAACTTTGTAGTTAAATAAAATATATTCCTTTGAAGTAGGGAAAAATTGGCTTTTCGCAAAAACATTATAACCATAGAGCCTCCACCAGCCATATATGCATGTAGTGATAGCCTTTATTCATCATTGCTCGATGGTGTGAATTTGCCAGTACATTCAATGTACTGACCCTTTGTGGCTGCAACGTCTCATGTTGCAGGATCTTACGACGAGTAAGTGATACATTAGGGTTACGATTTCTACACTCAACTTTGCCGTTGGTGTTGATGGGAATCCACAACCTTGTTACTTCCGCTATTTGGATTGAGGTGATAGTATTTACGTTACTTTATACATGTGATTTACCTCTGTTATAATCCTCGAGTACTTTGTGTGTCAGCATACCGATCCAGGGATGACACTTAAGCACAGAGACTTGACCGTCTGAGGTCGGGTCGCTACTAGATGGTATCAGAGCACATGTTGACTGTAGGACGTGACCCCTAGAAACTTGCAAGCCCATAGGAAAGATTTTTCTAAAACTTCATTTTCAAAAAGATATTTTATCTCTCTTCTCTTATGAGCTTATTCAAATATTCCCTTTTAGTTGGACTATACCCCTTTTTCCGTTTTGACCACGAAGATTCGACTGATGATACAACTCCAAGAAGTACAAGATATCGGACAACTAAGACCACTTCAGAATGAAGAGGATTTTACCGTGTGTTATAATAATGGAAACTACAACAGTTGAAGACTCCGAAGACTAGGAGAATTTGAAGGCCCTGAAGAATTCCCAGATTTGTATGACCTAGGAAGGCTACCCTTATGGAACTTGGCAGACTATGGAAGCTGTTAATAACCGAGATCAAGGTGTATCGGACAAAGACCAGAACATGGAGCATTAGAACTCAAAGTTTTGTCAAGAAAACCCTAAGGCAGGAGATATCAACTATGGAATGATAGCTCATGGAAATGACAAGAGCAGAAACACGACTATCCATGATGTTATCGCCCGCTTATGCTAATATCACCGTGCTTAGATAAGCATGCATTTCTTCAGAAGGATTGGATGGTAGAAGGCTGATGGAGCATCTATCAGCAAGAGAGCAAGTTTTAACATTAGCTGGTGTATCACCAGGATCCGGAGTATTACATCAAGAAGTTTAGGATGGACCTGCAGGAAGCCGTATTAGATAAGGAAGCATTTTGTGAAGAACTCATGACCCAGAAGCTGAAGTAGCCAAACTGGAGGAACAAAACCTCGAGATACCGGAGATTTGTCAGGAACTGAAGGACATTAGGACCATGGTTCATGCCAAAGATGTTGAAATCCAGAAGTTTGGAACGCAGCTCCAGAAATATTAAAGGACGTCACGAGAGACTTCGCGTCAACAAAGATGATCTGGCAAAAGAACTTGAGAAGGACAAGCATGATCGGAAGAAGCCATTGGAGACATGAACAAGACTCAAAGAGTTTGGTGACGTTGATGATTTGTTGACCTTTAGAAGACCAAACCCCTGTTATACACTTACGTTAGATGCGACGTTTGTGAGCTGTCATTTGTTTGATGTTTTTCTGACAGCCACAAGATAAATCAGTCTTTTCAAAACTATTGTTTGCATTGTGTGTATCCCTCTCTATCTCTCTTATCCCACCCCAAATCCATGGACCCAGTAGAGGATGAATGGAGATGAACTCATATTATCTGGACCGATGAGTCAATTGGAGACGGACCAATGGATTCAGAACATGGAAGCCGGAAAGGATATGGCCCAGCATGCTCTTCAATGCTTTGAAAGGGTGCTGCTACTTGGTGGAGGATGTACCAAACCATCAATGGATGGCAAGGAGTAACCACTTGGGAAGAATTTAAGTTGACTTTGCCAAAGTCTCGGTTTGTGTCCCAGATATTGGAGCCTTATGGAAATGATATGAAGAAATCTTGTGCTTGCAAGCTCTGTGGAGAAATAGGACGCGACCATAAAGAACACCAGGATGAGTGCCCTAATTGTGAAGGAAGTCACCCAGCTGAAGAATGCCCAACTAGGCAGATTACTTGTTTCTTGTGTGAAGGAACTACCCACTACCCTGCTCAGTGTCACATTTACCCCATGGTACAAAGAACCCTCCAGCAGAAGAAAGAAGCAATGAAAGGAGCCCTCATCGAAATTTTAGAAGAAGCTGTGATGAAGGAAGAGGTGAAGGACACACCCAAAGAACACCCAATTAAACCATGCACCAAGTCATGCTATTCATGTGGAGAAGAAGGACACATCTCCCAAAATTGTCTGAATGGGGATCTAGTGGAATTCCCGGCAGAGGAAGTAGAGTATGACCCACAGGAAATAGAAGCCCTGTTTGGAACAGAAAAGTCCAAGAAGAGAAGTAGATTGGATACCAGGAAGGACCTGAGTCATATCACCTGTTACAGGTGCAAGGAGTCAGGGCACTACCTCAGCAGTTGCCCAAAAAGGAAGCCGAGGACCCAAGGAGGCTATGTAATCATGAGGAAACCCTGAGATTTGTCAGAAGTAGTATGTTTCTGCTATAATGAAGCAGGGCACTTTGCCAGAGATTGTCCCAAGGAGAAGGAGACTTGAGATAATTAGTTGTGTCTGTGAGAAGTATAGTAGTAGAGGGAACAATTTTCTCTTATATTGAGGTGTTGAGTTGAGGCCTGTAATGGAAATACAGGAGATTGTAGTAATTGGAGAATCAATAAAGTGATCATCGTTGGTACTCATATGGATTTTATGAGTTGTTACTCTATGAAGAAAGATTTTGACCATTTTCGAGGATATGAGAAATATGGTCTATGGAAGATTGGAGCATTTTAAGGGTGGTAGTACCCTGTGAGGAGATTTGACCCTTGGAAAGGATTATGATAATCCGCGAAGTGGATTTCAGACTAAACAAGTATGAGTTTTATCTCGATATGTTGGATACCCCCAAGAGTATGAAGGGAGGAAGAATTATTGGATGTAAAGGAGGTATGATGTTGGTTATGGAGCAATTGTAACTCCATGATGAGTCTGAGTAAACACGTCTTAGTTTGGTACAAATAGAAGGAAGGGAGGCAGTACAATTGGATGGATTTAAGAATGCTAGGAAGTTGGATGTTGAAATAATTGCCCCGAGGATGATTTCAAGGTTTGTAAGTGATGAGGTGGGCCCATAACCCACAGGCCCCAAACCTGCCAAGAAGCAAGCACACCCTTGCTGAAGGAAAAACCCTGGAAGAGGCGACTTTATCAACAGATGATTTTATAGGACTTACGCAAAACCTGAGAGTTGTGAAGGAACGATAGATGTTTGTTTGGCTTGCAGAATCCATGGATTTATCCGAACTTGGTTCATCGACAAGGGAAATTCTGCAATGCTTGTGAGGATGACCGAGTGTTAGAATGCGGGATTCGCTAAACCATATACAAGGTAATGATTTGGGTGCGGGATGGATTGATCACCATACCGACATACTCTTATTATTCGCCTTACTATATGGGATGGTAAATTTGAGTGACTCACCTATAGTAGAGAGACGACAATCAAAACCTTGTTTGAACCTTATAATGGTATAGCAATTTTTCCCCTTGTACAAGGCAGCTGTTGCCAATCGTAGGATATACGGTGAGGTTCAGCCCAGACCCATTTCCCGCAGGAGAAACCATAAATTGTTGACCACCATGAGATATCGATAGTTGTTAGTATTGGCGCCAGACCCGTCAGCTAAGAAGACCCAGTCTCAAAATAACCTTACCAAGATGAAAGGACAGAAGAATTGAGGAAAAAGGTTATGCCACTACCGGAAGAGCCCAGAGAAGGAATTTTCTCGAAAATCTGAGAAGACCGACACTGTCAAGAATAAGGATGGAGTATATGAGTTTTGATGGAACCGTAACCATGCTCCTAAGGGTGGTAGCACCCCAGACCCCCTGTGACGAACGATGGATTTTGAGAAGACCCCCAAACCTAACCTATTTCTTGCTAGGCTCTCCGAATCTCGAGGACAAGATTCATTTTAAGGGTGGTAGGTTTGTAACATCCCAAAATTCTAAATTTTGGAATGTTATATTAAATAGATAGTTTGTTTGATTGTTGTGTGATTGATTGACTGAAAGTGAGTGAATTCAAAACTTTTGAAAGTTAAATGAGAGGGAATAAAAGGACTTTCCCAAACTTCCATTTTTGCATTTATGATCTCCGTGATTTCAAATTCTTTTCAAATACAAAACCCTAGAGAGAAGATGACATGACTTCTTCCATTTAATGAAATGAAAAGGGTTTTGAAAAGATTTGAATTCCATTTGGAAATATTTTTCCAATTCAGAAACTTTAAGCAACTCAATGATTTTCATGAGAGAAGATAAAATGACTTCTTCAAAACATGTGAAATATGAGTTGGAAGTTTAAAAGAAATCCAGTTTAAAGTCCCTTTGAAAATTATTTTCAATTTGGACTCATTTGGGTTTTATTCAAATTATTTTCTCCAAAAATAAAATATATGGAAATTAGGGTAAAATGATTCCCTACATCAGAAAATTGGAGAGAAATAAATTTGAATTTATTTTGGTATTTTTAAAATGATTTTTATTGGCTTTTATTAGAGCAGTAGCACTCTTTGCTTTATTTGAATTTTTGTGGATTTTATTTGGATCTAGAATAATGTTCATGCTGTAGAAAATCTTTTTCTGAAAATTTTGATATATTATATGCCTATAGTATATTTTTATTTTGATGGTTTATTTGTTTTTTTATTTTTTTCTAAAAAAATGATTTAAAAAAAGATTTCTCGACCGACCGGACCGGGCTGGCCCAGCTCGCCAGGCCACGGCCCAGCCGGCCCAACGCCGCGCGCGCCTCGTCCCCGACCTCGGGACGGAGTCCCGAGCGACCCCGCGCCGCCGCCGTGCCCATCTCGGACAGCCGCCGCCACCTCTCCTTTGCCCCTTCTCCAAGGCCGCCTCCCTCCCCGCGCCTTTAAATACCGGGGCCCCGGCCCGTTTCTCCCCCGAGACGCGCCGCCTCTGCATGTCCCGCATCTCGCCGGAGTTGCGAGCTTCGCCGAGCTCCGCAGCCGTCGCCCCGCACCGTCCCGCCTCTCTCAACCGACGCCGCCTTCGCCTTCACCTCGTCGCGCCGCGCCTCCCCGGACTCTTCGCTGCCCTCCTCGACGACCGGAGCCGCCGCCCCGGCCGGACCCGAGCCGCCGCCGCCGTCCCGTCTCGCCGTTGACAGCCGCCGCCGCCGCCGCGGTAACCGCCGCCTCTCCCCTCGCCCGTTAGATCGAAGATCAACAGCTCAAATTAGATCTAGGTTGTTTTTCTCCAACGGTTTTCCTCTAATTTATGAACGTCCGCTCGATAAGCTCTGTAACGAACGGTTTCGGCCAGCATAAATCTACCACGTGTCTAGGGACCTATTTGCAGTTTTTTTCTTCACAGATTAGTCCCTGTTCTTAAAACTCTCACAACTTTTACACCATTTGTCCAAATCCAACGAAACAACTTGAACATGTTTTTGAAAGTTTTAAAACTTTAATTCAAACAGATTTGTATTTGAACTTTGTTTGATCATAACTTGAGTTCTATAACTAGATTTAATTGATTCTTTTTGCTAATCGAAGCTCTTGACCTAAACTTTCTGATACGGCCAAATTCACATAATTTTGGTACTGTTAGAAATTGTTTTATGTTGCAAGAGTTATTTGATTGGTTTTGATGTTTTCTGAATTGTTTTCTTCGTTCTATCCGATCTTTTGAGTGATTGCTTATGTGTGGTTACTATTGATTGCTTACGATAGATTGACCGGAGTGTGATGAGTAGAACTATCAGGAGTTATGAGTGTGAATCATCTTCATCAACAGTACAAGGCAAGTTCACACTCTGATCATATCCCTTTCGTACCCAGTTTTTATGCATTAGTTTCAACCCTCAAACATTGCATGGTTAGGCTTGATAACAGGTGGGTTGGGAAGTAGATGATGAGGTAGGAACCTATTGCCCTGTTTATTATCAAACCTTTGGGAGTTACTTCTTTGTTGCTTATATTGCTATGCTATGCTAGTAGACGTGGATTGGGTTTGAGTGAATTTCATGACAGATGTGAGATTATTAATTAATGATTCAACTTAAGGTGGCTACTTAAATACACATCTGGGTGGATTGAGGCACCTGGGGTATCCAGTGATTGCCTGTTTTTTTGGAAATCCCGGGGTTCCGTGTGATTTTCCTATGGACCGCCACCTAGGCTCAAAGGGATCATAAGATTATTCATGCTAGAAACTTCCGTGTGCAGCCACAAGCCATTATGGGCTCTAGCATTGTTGAGTAAGTTGCGTGAGCTCTTGAAGAGGTAGACTAGCAGATGTAGTGGGTTGTAGGTGGTACTATCTACCCGGAGTAGAGAGTTAATGTTTCTGAAAGACTGTGTCTCGGTCATCCGTTTCTCAAACATCATGTAGTGTGAGAAATTCAACGGAGGAGATCGAGTCTTGTGGGGAAAAGTGCGCAAACCTCTGCAGAGTGTACAAACTAATCATGATTAGCCGTGTCCCCGGTTATGGACATCTTGAGTATCTGGTTCTTGGATTATCATGTTGATCTCATCACGTTACTTAAATAATTTGTCAGGTTGATGATTATTAATTTGGGATTGAGTTGGAGGAACCTTCTCAATATTTTCAACAAACTTTGTAGTTAAATAAAATATATTCCTTTGAAGTAGGAAAAATTGGCTTTTCGCAAAAACATTATAACCATAGAGCCTCCACCAGCCATATATGCATGTAGTGATAGCCTTTATTCATCATTGCTCGATGGTGTGAATTTGCCAGTACATTCAATGTACTGACCCTTTGTGGCTGCAACGTCTCATGTTGCAGGATCTTACGACGAGTAAGTGATACGTTAGGGTTACGATTTCTACACTCAACTTTGCCGTTGGTGTTGATGGGAATCCACAACCTTGTTACTTCCGCTATTTGGATTGAGGTAATAGTATTTATGTTACTTTATACATGTGATTTACCTCTATTATAAATCCTCGAGTACTGTGTGTGTCAGCATACCGATCCAGGGATGACACTTAAGCACAGAGACGTGACCGTCTGAGGTCGGGTCGCTAAAGAACAGGACCAGACGATGGAGCTCTCTATGGTCTCGATGGACCTCAGCTTGCTCCACTGCCCCTTGTGCCTCCGCCCCTTGAAGCCTCCAGTGTATGAGGTTCGAATACACCTCCTCCGTTCGGCTGATCGAGCAAGGTGCTGGTTTCTTGATTGATGTGCTGTTCGATTGATTTGTGCAGTGCAAGGGAGGGCACCTGGCCTGCGCGAACTGTCGCATCGAGCGCCCCGGGAACCAGCGGCAGTGCCAGAAGTGTGAACGGCGGTGGCTTCGATGTGCGGAACACGGCGGTGGACGCCGTCCTCTCCTAGGTGAGGGTGGAGTGCCCGCACGAAGGCTGTGGGCTCTACGTCACTTACCACAAGCTCGCCGATCACCAGAGCGTGTGTCCGCTCGCGCCCTGCAAATGCCCAGTGCCCGTCTGCAGCTATGAAGGCTCGCCGCCGGCGCTCTCCCACCACATCAGCACCGTGCATCCCATGCCCGTGCACAGTATCCAGTACGGCAAGGTGCGCCAGCTGCAAGTGCCACTGTCGGAGCCTCGGGTCTTGCTGTTCGCGGAGGAGGACGGCCGCGCGTTTTTCTTGGTCGGTGGCGTGCTCAACATCGGTGCGCCTATCACCGTGTCGGTCGTCTGCATCAGAGCGCGGTCGTCCCCACTGCCGCACTACGTGGCCAAGCTGTGGGCGAATGGCCCGCCGGGGGAGCCCAAAGGTAGGACCGATGCCGTCAAGGTGGAAATGGAGGAGACAAGTAGCAAGGATCCCGGCGACATCGCCGTGCACGAGCTAACCTTCTTCACAGTTCCGCCCAAGCTGCTGGCCGGGGCTAAGCTGGTGTCCCTCCACATTCAGATTGACAAGCTCACATCCTAAATGATTCTACAGTGCCTTCTGTTTATCTTAGTAATATGCTAATATAGGGGTTAGCTCGGTCTACTTTAGCTTAAAAGATGGTGGGCTTTGGTGGCGATGCAGCAATTACTTCGACATCAAATCAGCAGTTAAAGTAATTTCCAACAGTCGAACGGATATTTTGTGTCTGTTGGATATAAAGATCCTTTGGGTAAGAAGTATAACAGCTTATAAGAAGTAAGTATAACAGCTTATATGCTTGTTTGTTCAGGAAGTGTTGCATATTTGTGCGAGTTGACACGACACATCAAAGTAGTACTACTACTAGTAGTACTCCCTCCGATCCTAATTTCTCTGCGCATAAGGCTGGTCATAGTGGGAGTAACATAGGTAGTAACATAGATGCCACATAAGCAAAAATGATGAGGTGGCAAGTAATTAATAAGGAGAGAGGCAAATAGAGTAACATAATATGTTACCATCACATAGCGCTTTCCAATGCAAAATGAGTCTACAAAGTAATAAATGAAGACATCTGGTACTATCTGAAGGCCAAGGGGCAACGTGAAACCTATGATAGAGCCAATCAGATGGTTGAGAACACTACAATTCGTAGCTACAGATGCGTGTGTGAGAGAGGACGAGTGCATGTGTGCACCTCTTCTCTTCCTGTATAATGTACTAAACTCAGAGTACAAGTGTATGTGGGTGGCATCGACCTAGGGAGCTAGAGATGGTGCGTGCAAGAAGTCCCGAGAGATAGGTGTAATGCGTCTGAAAAAAAGACTAGTCTATAGCTCGCCACGAGGCTATTCCTGTCGAACGCCCCAATAAGCGTAAGATATGTATCCGACGGTGCCAGTTATTGCACGTACACAACAGTAGAAAAAGAACTAGTACCATGGCATATGCTACACCACGGCCGAGAACACGTGCCCACGTTACACCATCCGGGAATAGTGCCGCACTTTGAAACTAAACCGTCAATAAATTTTGAGCGCGTTTCATCACATTCCAAATTACTACTACTACCATGCTATATTTAATTGCAAACCTGTTCACACCGATCACAACCTACTCCCTTCGTCGTCACCATGACCAAGGAGGAGGGGAAAACGAGAGAACTTAATGTTTATTTGCTAATTAATAGCATTGCATGCAATGAGCTAACCACTGCATGTCGTGTTTGGTAGTCTCAAGTCATTAAAAGCATGCCCACCCACATCTCTTATTGGTTGATATGTCAAGAAACAAGAAACGAGGTGGAAGTTAATGCACCGCGCCTAACTATTTTGGGATTATTTGGTTTCACACTTAGGAGCGTATTAGTACTCGGTTATAAACACTACTATGCCAAGATGACTGCACATTCCTCCTCAACTCCTAATCCACAAAAACAAACAAGTCATTCAACATCCTTCCCTTGCGTCCGCCATGGCCAGCGTGAGTTCTGGGTCGAGAGATTACCACCAGGGAGAGGCGAGCATGGAAGCGGAAGCACGAGAGATGTCCCGCCTCGCCTCAAAAGCAGCCGACATGTCCCACCGTGCGGAAGTAGCAGCACAGAGGTCCTGCCGCCCCGCCGAAGCAGCACGGAGGTCCCGCTGCGCCATTGATGCAGCAGACTGCTCCGGCCGCGCCGCGGAGGCAGAGAGATGTCCCGCTGCACTACAAATGCAGCAGAGATGTCCCGCCGCGCCGCGGCGGCCTGGGAAAATATCTCGCGGGCAGGCGGCGAATCTTACAGGCGCATGCATGCGATCGTCCATAGCCAGATGGATTAGATCTCTGACTGGGCGAGGTTGCAGGATGACATGAAAGCCTCATTTGAACAGGCTACCGGCGTCATCCGGCAACTAAGGGAGGGCAATGAGAGGCTCCGGGCCGAGCGCGACCTGCTGAGGGCGAAGATCGTCCGAAGTGCAGAGCAGCAGTAGGAGACTAGTGCGTTGTTGAAGAGGACCGGCGTCATCGTCAAGAAACTTATGGACGAGAATGACATGCTCCACATTGAGCGCCAAAGGCTGGTGGAGGAATCCGTGGATGCTCTCAAGCAGCGTCTTGAGGACACGACAGAGCTCATCGCCGCTCGCCGCGGAGACTAGTTCCGCGGGCCTGCAGCAATGCATCAAGAAAGTAGAGATCAGCGAGCCAGATCGTTGTCTTCCTTCTTCTTTTGCCCTTTGGGCGTAGCCGCATGTGGATTTTTTAATTATCTTCCTAATTATGTAAGACAATTATTATCCACTGTCGTCGTCCTTATATATTCATCAGTCTTGCTATAAGTCGTAGTAGATGCTATATAGGTCCGTCGGATCTTACATCAAGATCCGTGCAAAAATTTCTTTTCAGATTTTCTTTTTTCTCTCTTAAATCTCAGTCGAGGGAGACATAGCCATGCCATTACACAGAGGCTCGGACGCCATTAATGGAGACCTTGGGAGAGAGGTGGACGGCAGATGGAGGTCAAAGGGCTCTCCTCCCGATAAGCACGCGCAGGGGTCTGATCGCACGCCTCCCGTACTCAAATAGCTATCCTGCACGGCGCCTCCTAGCTAATAAAAAAAGGGGGCGCGTGGCTGCACGTAAATGGTAAATAGAACGCCCACGGTTTCAATAATACTTGTGTTTCCGATTGTAACGTGACAACACTTGTTCCAAAATGACTTTGTTGATTGTTAATGTGTGCGCCTTCGCTAATCGGATAGCAAAATTACCACAACATGTTGGTGCCATGTCTTGACACCAAGCCAAGTTTCATGATTTTCATGCGTGTTTTGGATTTACAAGAATTAAAAAACCAAGTTTCTCAATGTTTCCAGCCGAGCCACGACGCCCAGATGTTTGAATTTCATTCCCATTTCTTGCATGCATGGGACCTAGAAATTTACCCGAGGACACACATGTGATTTTTCAACCAACTTTGGTGCACTGGAGCATGTGCTTGTATTTCAAATTTGAATTATGCACACAAAGGTGACTCGTTCCCTCTCAGAACCACGAGCCTTCTTGAGAGAAGCTCCGGTTTGCAATTAGCTTATACCAAAACTTGTTCCTATTCGACCAATTTTTTTACCACAGCATGGTAGTACCATGACATGACACCATGCCGAGTTTCATGATTTTCAGGCGTGTTTTGGATTTACAAGAATTTTAAAACCAAGTTTCTCAATGTTCTCGACCGAGCCATGATGCCAAGATGTTTGAGTTTCATTCACATTTCTTGCATGGGACCTAGAAATTCACCCGAGGACACACATGTGATTTTTCAACCAACTTTGGTGCACGGGAGCATGTGCTTGTAGTTCAAATTTGAATTATGCACATTAAATGACTAGAAACTCAATTAATGTATAAAAAAGGCCAAACGAGCCCGGAATAATTCCAAAATTTGACAGGGCACTCATGTAGTTCTATGTGGCCTCTGTAAAGAAACTCAAGGGGGGGCAGCGTATATCGTTCCGCACTCAAAGGTGACACGTTCCCTCTCAGAACTACAAGCCTTCTTGAGAGAAGCTCCAGTTTGCAAGATGCTTATACCAAAACTTGTTCCTATTCGGCCAATTTTTTTACCACAGCATGGTAGTACCATGACATGACACCATGCCAAGTTTCATTATTTTCAGGCATGTTTTGAATTTACAAGAATTTTAAAACCATGTTTCTCAATGTTCTCGGCCGAGCCACGATGCCTAGATGTTTGAATTTCATTCCCATTTCTTGCATGGGACCTAGAAATTTACCCGAGGACACACATGTGATTTTTCAACCAACTTTGGTGCACGGGAGCATGTGCTTGTAGTTCAAATTTGAATTATGCACATTAAATGACCAGAAACTCAATTAATGCATAAAAAGGCTAAATGAACCCGGAATAATTCCAAAATTTAACAGGGCACTCATGTAGTTCTATGTTGCCTCTATAAATAAACTCAAGGGGGGGGGGCAGCGTATATCGTTTCACACTCAAAGGTGACATGTTCCCTCTTAGAACCACGAGCCTTCTTGAGAGAAGCTCTGGGTTGCAAGAAGCTTATAGCAAAACTTGTTCCAAATAATACAATTTTTTTACCAGAACATGTTAGTGCCATGACATGACACCATGCCAACTTTCATGATTTCCAGGCGAGTTTCGGATTTACAAGAATTTTAAAACCAAGTTTCTCGATGTTCTCGGCCGAGTCACGACGCCAATATGTTTGAATTTGATTCCCATTTCTTGCATGGGACCTAGAAATTCACCCAAGGACACACATGTGATTTTTCAACCAACTTTGGTGCACCGGAGCATCTGCTTGCAGTTCAGATTTGGATTATGCACATTAAATGTCCAAAAACTCAATTAATGTATAAAAAAGGGCAAACGAACCCGGAATAATTCCAAAATTTAATAGGGCACTCATATAGTTCTATGTTGCCTCTGTAAAGAAAATCATGGGGGAGGCAGCATATATTGTTTCGCACACAAAGGTGACACGTTCCCTCTCAGAACCATGAGGCTTGTTGAGAGAATCTCCGGTTTTGCAAGAAGCTTATACCAAAACTTGTCCCAATTCAACCAAAAAATATACATATGAAAACAGGGTTTAGATTATCCCGAACATCTCGCTACCTAGACCAATGTACTCTTATTTGAATTCAACATAAAATGGATACAAATATTTGAATTGGAGATCGTATGGTACATGTAGTTCATAGTGAAATATGATTACTTCTATATGCATGTTTTTTGTTATCAAGATAATATTTAAATGATTGTATAACTTGACAACAATCGTATTCAAATAAGGAAAATTGATTCAAATTTAGTCCATATGGTAGACGACAATATATATGTTCATAGGGTGGAGTAAAATGTTCATATATGATGGAAGATCAAAATGTAGGACTACATCCATTATAAACCGCAAGGTCACCTAACGATATATTCAAATTCAACATAACGTGGATTCAAAAATTGAAATTCGAGATCCTGGCATTTGTAATCATATAAAAAGGGACATGACTCATTCTTTTGGTGGGAATTGATTTGTTTTTTGTTGTTGTTGAGGGAAGTGCGAATCGATTTGGTACTGTACAGGGTAATCTTGTTCTCCCGATTTTTTTTACATTTTTCTTTTTTTCAATGACATCTATAGAAATATAGTAAAAGGGGACATGACTCTCTTGTGTCTTGTATGAATTGTTTTTTTGTACACGTTAAGTTTGTTCTGCCGAACAAGGAATCCACGCCTTGTTATCCCGAAATTTTCAAGCTAGAGTATCTTTTGTCTCATCTGCTTTGAAACTCCCGCCTCTTCAACCCGCTCCGGGCCTTGTTATCCCAAAATTTTGACGCGCGCGAAAACTCCCTCCTCATCCGAAATCGGTCCCGCGGCCCAGACATGCAAAATCCCCCTTCTACCCCTCAGCCGGAAATGTCGGCTCGACGTCGCGGTGTCAAAACCGGTGGGGTTACGCTGGTAACATACCCTACATTTCGGACAAGCGCGTCCCTAAGCCATGGCTCCCCCTATCTTCCCCTTCGTCCCCCCATTCGTACACCGAGGCCGCCAAACCCGCGAAACCCCACGCTCCTCCGTCGGCCTCCCGACCGCCGCCCAGCCGGAGACTCTTCCCCGACGACGACGTCCACCGCAACAGCTCGCCGTCCCTCATCCACCGCACCGGATGAGGATCCGTCGTCGATCTCGTCGTCCCGCCGGATCAGCCGCCCTGTCCTCCACCTCCAAGGAGCTGCCCCGACGTTCGCCTTGTCTATCACGCCACCTCCATCCCCACAGCGCCGTCTTGACCTACCCCACCGGAACCGCAGCACCCTCACCAATTCCTCTGATGAAGCCGAGGCCCACTCGGCGCCACCAAGGAGGTTCTGCACTCACTGCTGCATTTTATCTTTTATTCGATCTCACGGGTCTGCCGGTGCTCGATACCGAGCAGCCATGGCGGGTCTCCATTGACGGCGCCGTCGCCGGCCACTTCATCCACGACGTCTCTCCCCCATGTTGTTGCTTCCTAGGCGGCGACTTCCACACCGACACTAGCTGCAGCTGCTTCGGCTCTCGCTCGAGCTGTTGCTGCTGCTACTGCTCCGGCTCTCGCTCGCGCTGTGGCTCTTTTGTTGCTGTCGGTCGTGCTGCTGCACTGCTCTTGCTTTCGTTCGTGCTGCTGCTCTTCTCTGCTATTGCTGTCGGTCACGCTGCTGCTCTGCTCTTGCTCTCGTTCGTGCTGCTGCTGCTGCACGACCTCCGGCAGCTACAGGAGTTGGGTGGGCAACAAACAGTAGATGATCCATTCTCTATCTTTTTAAAACTGAAGCTATAATCTACCTGCTATCATTAGTTTTGGATCTATCCACTCGTTTGCTACCATCAGTCTTGATTTCTGCATGCACCCCTTAGGCCTTACAAAATCTAACTATTTTTTATTATGCATGTCAGTTATTCTACACAATCGTACTGAACATGTAGAGAAAAAGAGAAGACCGTTGCGTGGGAATATAATGTCATGCAGACGCCGCTCCATGGTGGGTGAAGTGGGCCCCCCTCCCGCCATTCCAGATTGTATTCCAGAGGAAGATAACTGTTCAGATGGGGATTCAGAGGGAGCCGACCACTCCTATTTACCACCTGAGGTGTTTGCTCTAACCTGACATCCTGATGTTGGTCATATCATGCATATGGTGCCTCGCATTGATTACATTATACATCTTATATGTCATCAGCTTAGTTTAGATTTGCTTTGTGTGAATGCCACCTGTTTGGTTTCTATATCATACTCCCACCGTTTCTAAATATTTGCCTTTTTAGAGATTTCAACAAGTGACTACATACGGAGCAAAATGAGTGAATCTACACTCTAAAATATGTCTATATACATCCGTATGTGGTAGTCCATTTGAAATCTCTAAGAAGACAAATATTTAGGAACAGAGGGAGTATATGGGAATTATGCAATGCCATCTTCTTTAGCCAGGCATCATATACGTGAATCATGCAATGCCATCCTGTTTAGCCAGTCATCGTATATGTGAACTGCATCGTGCCATATTTTTTTCATAATGTATTCCATTTGTCAACAATGTTTATACATTCATCTACTCTTCCTATGCATAAGCCATTTGAGTCGGTCATGGGAAAATCTGGAGTGAAAACAAGGTCTTCTGAGTAGTCAGTGCTACTTGTCGCTGCAGATTTCTTGCTAGTTATAGATAGCTCCTCGGAGGTGGATTCAGAGATAGATGACCAGTCGTATTCCCCCCCCCCCCCCGAGGTGCATGCTCTAACTTGGCAGGGTTATATTGCTCATATCATGCATATGGTGTCTTGCATTGCCATGCCATCTGCTTAGATTAGACATGCTTTGTGTGAATGCCTCCTGTTTGCTTTCTATATCAGATATGTGAATTATGCAATGCCATGTTTTTCAGCCAGTTATCATATATTTGAATTATGCACTGCCATGTAGCCAGACATCATATATGTGAATTATCTCATGCCATCTTTTTTTCATTACGTATTCCATTTGTCGACAATCTATGTATATTGAACTACTCTTCATGTGTATCAGCCATTTGAGCAGGTTATGGAAAAATCAGGAGTGAAAACAAGGTCTTCAGAGCAGGCAATGGTACCTGTTGAAGCATATATCTCGATGGTTACAGGGAGCTCCTCGGAGGAGGATTCAGAGATAGATGACCAGTCCTATATCCCACTGATGTCTACTACACAACCTTCTTCTTGTAGACGTTGTTGGGCCTCCAAGTGCAGAGGTTTGTAGTACATTAGCAAATTTCCCTCAAGTGGATGACCTAAGGTTTATCAATCCGTGGGAGGCGTAGGATGAAGATGGTCTCTCTCAAACAACCCTGCAACCAAATAACAAATAGTCTCTTGTGTCCCCAACACACCCAATACAATGGTAAATTGTATAGATGCACTAGTTCGACGAAGAGATGGTGATACAAGTGCAATATGGATGGTAGATATAGGTTTTTCTAATATGAAAATATAAAAACAGCAAGGTAGCAAGCGTTAAAGTGAGCGGAAACGGTATTGCAATGCTAGGAAACAAGGCCTCGGGTTCATACTTTCACTAGTGCAAGTTCTCTCAACAATAATAACATAATTGGATCATATAACTATCCCTCAACATGCAACAAAGAGTCACTCCAAAGTCACTCGGGTTAAGAGATTATTGTAGGGTACGAAACCACCTTAAAGTTATTCTTTCCGATCAATCCATTGGGCTATTCCTATAAGTGTCACAAACAACCCTAGAGTTCATAGTAAAATAACACCTTAAGACACACATCAACCAAAACCCTAATGTCATCTAGATACTCCAATGTCACCTCAAGTATCCGTGGGTATGATTATACAATATGCATCACACAATCTCAGATTCATCTATTCAAACCAACACAAAGTACTTCAAAGAGTGCCCCGAAGTTTCTACCGGAGAGTCAAGACGAAAACGTGTGCCAACCCCTATGCATAAGTTCACAAGGTCACTGAACCCGCAAGTTGATCACCAAAACATACATCAAGTAGATCACGTGAATATCCCATTGTCACCACAGATAAGCACATGCAAGACATACATCAAGTGTTCTCAAATCCCTAAAGACTCAATCCGATAAGATAACTTCAAAGGGAAAACTCAATCCATTACAAGAGAGTAGAGGGGGAGAAACATCATAAGATCCAACTATAATAGCAAAGCTCGCGATACATCAAGATCGTGCCAAATCAAGAACACGAGAGAGAGATCAAACACATAGCTACTGGTACATACCCTCAGCCCCGAGGGTGAACTACTCCCTCCTCGTCATGGTGAGCGCCGGGATGATGAAGATGGCCACCGGTGATGGATCCCCCCTCCGGCAGGGTGCCGGGACAGGGTTTTGATTGGTTTTTGGTGGCTACAAAGGCTTGCGGCGGCGGAACTCCTCTTCTAGGTTTCTTTCTGGGGTTTATGTATTTATAGGAATTTTTGGCGTCGGTCTCACGTCAGGGGGGACTCCGAGTCGTCCATGAGATAGGGGGGCACGCCCAGGGGGGTAGGGCGCGCCCTCCACCCTCGTGGATGGCTCGGGACTCTTCTGGCCCAACTCTTTTACTTCGGGGGCTTCTTTTGGTCCATAAAAAATCGTCAAAAATTGGCACGTCAATTCAACTCTGTTTGGTATTCCTTTTCCGTAAAACTCAAAAACAAAAAAAAACAGAAACTGGCACTGGGCTCTAGGTTAATAGGTTAGTCCCAAAAAATCATATAAAATAGCATATAAAACATCCAAGATGGATAATATAATAGCATGAATACTTCATAAATTATAGATACGTTGGAGACGTATCACCCACCTGAGTTGTATGCTCTAAGTTGCAATGTTTATATTTCTCATATCATGCATATGGTGTCTTGCATTGCTTAGTTTAGACATCATATGCACAATATTGAATTCCATCTGCTTAGTTTAGAGATCATACGTGCGAGTGCCAGCTGCTTAGTACATGAATCAATTATGTCAATTGTATCATGCCATCCTGTATACTTAGACAACATGTATGTGAATTATTTCATCCCAACCTATTTGAGAAAGACATCATATAGTTTTGTCATGTCATCCTGTTTAGAAACTCATCATATGTTGAATTATTCCATTATATCCTATTAAGTTATCCATCATATTCTGAAACTGTGTCATGCTATCCTATTTAGTTAGGCATCATATATGTGAAATTGTGTCATGCTGTTCTGTTTGGTTCGACAACATATATGTGAATTACCACATCTGTCTATAATACAATGTCTGTACGTTCAATTTCTTTTCTTGTTTATCAGCCTTTGAATTGGAGGGGGTGATGGCAGTATCTAAGGGAGCAAAAAACCCGTTCTTCACAAAAGAAAGTGCTACCCGTCGATGCAGATAGAACCATGGTTGTACTGGCCCACAAACTAGCCCCACCACACATAATCGAGACTCTTCCAGATTGCACACTTACACCATTGGGCAGAGAACCAGCTACAACCCATCTAACCCCAACCCCAACGGATAGTAACCCACTTCTAGTTGACAAAGCACCATGTCCACCACAGAGTACCCCCACACGAGCAGTTTGTAAAGAAACTGCAGTGCCCAAAGCACAAAGACCACCACAGCGAACCCAAACTCCACGTTTAAAGCAGAAGAGCAACTGTTCTCAGGTCAGATTCCGTAGCTATGGTCCATACTCCTTTGCTGTTGCATCACTGTATTTACTCATACCAACTACTTTCAAATTTGAAGGATCCAATTGAAACTCCAATGGCGCAACGGGTATGTTTTAAACCTATTTCTTTAACTGGATTGCTGTTCTAACTTCTTGCTCTATGTTGATTTCAGTTTCAGTTGTATAAACAATTATGTTCTCATGTGATGCACATTACAAGTGTTGCCAATGCTGTGTAGTTTCTCACACTTATATTCTGTCTATGCTGCCGTGTCTTAACAATATATGAGTTGAACTATGTCTCTATCTTGATTAGGCAACATAAACTAGAATGATATGGACAATACAGTGACCATAGTACATAGATATATGTTTGTTTCATGCTGTTATCCCGTCCACCTTATTACTGAACCGGTTTACCAAAATGAGTTTCGTATACTACATGCTAAACCTGTGATGTGTCTGCTTGTTTCTCTTGTAGTATGCGAATAGAATATTGGAGAAGAGCACCCCACTATGCAATGGTAGAGAAAGTAATGCAGACAAGGCTCAAGATAGTGCGACAACCCTGTTGGTCTCCAAGAAAGGTGATAAAAACGATCTTGTAGACAGTGAGAAAACCCCACAGTCCTACGTCGATGTAGTGTTCGAGTTACTGGACAGTACCGCTGGCACAAGCTCTTCGAACTTGCTGCTTGAATCACTTCGGCTTCTTCAGTCTTAGCTACAAGCTGAAAGGCATCAGTCAGCTGTGCTGCGGCAAGAGGCCGAAGGACTGAGGAAGTCCCTACATAATTCAGATGCATACTTTCTTGTGCAACAGCAAGTGCTGGAGGATTTAAGCGCCAAACAAGAGAAAGTTAATAAGCTTGCTAAGCATCTTGCCAGCATTATGGGTACCCAGGATATTGTTTCTTGAGCTATTCTGAAGTGGTTTAAGTTCTGGACTTGTTTTGCTGCGGGGTTTATTTGCACTGGTCGCCAAGTTTGACCTAGTGTATATGATATGCGGCTTTGTTCCCTATATTTGCACTGGTGGTGAACTTTGATGCCCAGTGGATGTAATATTTGTAATATCCGTGATAGCCTAACATAAGTTGCTTGCTTATTTATTTCATTGTTGTCTTGTTTATTTGTTTGCTTGTGGTCAGTGCAGTTCTTTTTCCGCGGTTTGCTAGTGGCCGCGATAACCTACTTTTAAAAACTAGTCCACAATAACCATGGGCTACATATTTACTGTAGTTACCATGGGCCTCCTACTCGCCGTAGAAACAATGGGCCTTAGGGCCGTAGAAACGATGGGCCTTCTACGGGCCGTATGATCGATCGGCCAAACATGGGCCAATAACAGACCGCATTATGGGCCGTAAACGGGCTATATTTGGAATCGTCCGTTCATGGGCCGACCATAACGGACCTTCGTTAATCTACCGCATTTGATGACGCTACGAAAACGGCCCAACGTATTAACGGGCCGCAAACGGGCCGATTGTAACCACGGGCTGAGTTTGGCCCACAAGCAGAAAAAGCCAGCAACGGGCCATAAGTAACCGAATGCTGGAACTAAGCCCAAGAATAAATGGGCCCTGAGAAGGCCGAAACATAACACGGGTTGGAAACGGCCCAATAGAATAATGGGCCGTTAATGGGTATAAAGTGGTACACTGTTCATTGCGGGCCAGATTCACCATGGGCCTTTAATGGGCCAAGAGTTACAAATGGCCTCGTGTGGGCCGAAAGACATCATGGGCCATACATGGGCCGGAAGTTACAACGGGCTGGAATTATATTGGACGGCCTAGATGAAGCTACTGGGCTTAATTCCGGTAGGATGTAACGGGCCGTTTGTTAGCGGGCAGTAAATGGGCTATATACGAACAAGCCGTTAACAGGCTTTCCGTGGGCCGGCCCGTTACCGTTTGACCAAGTCAAACGGGCCGACCTTTTCACCGGAATGGGCCTCTGTTGGGCCATGCCATGTGTCGACGTATCACGGGCCCCTCCTGTCCAATGAATGGATGACATCTGTCCAAACGGTGAGCCAACACGTGTTTCCTCCAGCCAATGAGAATATTACATGTGGAAAATCCTCATTGGTCCGGGCTGTTAGTGGGTTATCGGATCCAAAACCGGACCCGATAGCTTAACGGCGTCCCGTTACGGTGGATGCCACGTGTCGGTCACCCTTGACGAAAGCACTTCTATGACACACGATTTATCTTCATGGAAGTGGACACTTCCGTGATGATAATTTTGGTAATGTCATGGAACACTTCTACGACAACACATGTATGACTATCTTGATTCTGTCATAAAATTGTCACGGATGTACATGCATGACAGAAAAAGTGACCTACTGTGACAAACACGTATCATCACGGAAGTGTTTTTTTGTAGTGCGACTACGATGTTGAAGAAGGAAACCAGAACTGTCAGCCTCCAACCACAAACCCAGCACAAGATGCACCATCTTCCAGCTGTCACTTGCGTAGACAACTGTCTGCGCGTACTCCTGGATGACAAAACCTCCCTGCTCCACCATGACGTCAGAGACAACGCCGCAGCAAATGGGGACAGAGCAGAAGAAGAGACACACCTGATGGAGTCGCCGCCGCTGCCTCGCCGACACCATCCATGAACCCTAACACTACCGGTCTGAAGGATAGGCAAACACACGATACCGTCAACACTGAGACGCCGCCATGAAGGGCACCGCCAGTGTGGGAGTGAAGTTGAGGCAGATTTATTCTTCTGAGCACCGCTCCCACCACCCCAATGGCACACCACGACCAACAAATCCAAACCCTAACTACCGAGCGGAGGAATGGGGTCCCCCCTCCCTCCTGCCGCCGGAGCAGCAGCCAGAGGGAGAGGGGGCCAGCGCCCTCGCCAGTGGAGATCGGTGGAAGGAGGGCGCCTCCCTAGTCGCCTGGCTCATGGCGGAGGCTAGGGTAGGAAAACGTTTCGCGACGTGAAGCTACCATAATAAATTTCCTGACAGCACATGTCATCCTGCCAGTTTTTTTTCTGAACACAGTATAGATGCACACGCTTATACATACGGGCATACACTCATCCTATGAACGTTCACATACACACCGTACCTCTATGAGCACCTTTGACATACTGAGCCGGCATATCATCTTGAGATTTACGAAGTCACCGTAGGCGCTTCGTCGTTGACAGGAACGTCTCCTCCCACCGAAAGCGCGTCGCCGGAAATCGTAAAATAAATCCAGGAATAATGCGAGCACCAGAACTTGAACCCTGGTGTGCTGATGAACCAGACGTTGGTCCCTCTGTTTATGTCTTTTCTGTTGAGGCATGTTTGATTGTCAGCATCATTTTTTTACACTAGAAGGTACCCACGCGTTGCTGCGGGAATTTGTGGGCCAGAGTTGGTGCAAAGATAAATTTTGAAAATCTTGAAAGGAAACATATACTTGTTAGCTGGATTGCCTGCCCTAGAGCTCTTGGTGGTTATGTGCTCCATGCTGGGTATGTACCTATTGCATGGCCTTAGGTGATGTGGATGTTGGCTATAGTATAGATGGAGTGCATTTGTAGTATGATTTAGTATAGGTAGAGTGCATCTGTAGTATGATTTTGTATAGCTAGAGTGCATCTGTAGTAAACCTGCCAAGATGTTACAACAACTAGCAACTAAAATCACACAGAGCAAGGGAGTACCTTGCTCTAATACTAATTGAAAGCGCATGTTACTCTCAGAGGGGGTCAATGAGAGTTTTAAGAAATTCGTCAAACTCTGAAGAATTTGATGAAAATCACGGTGATGAAAATTGGACCGGAGAGGAAACTAAGTCATCACAGAATCGTCAAGCATGCATACAGGATACATACAATTGAAGAACATGCAATCATATAATCATTCAGAGCATGAATAAGATGAACTGAAGAAATAAAGTACAGAGAATGAAAATCTTCAGTTCAAGTTCGTCACATAACAGATCAAAAATTCTTCACTAGCGTAATAATTTAAAGGTAAGGGGTGAGGAATTTGAAACCAGGTAAGCTCAGTGAAGACTCAACGATTTGGTAGACCAGTTCCAGTTGCAGCATCCACTGCACGTCTGGTTGAGGCGGCTGAGCCGCAACTCAGAGGACACACAATCCTCGCCATATTCCTCTTGATCTAAGGTCACTTAGTCCTCGCCCAATCACTCGTGATAAGTCTTCAAGGTAGACTTCCAAAACCTTCACGGACTTGTTCACTGACACACCACAATGAATCTTGGTGTAGTCAGAACTTGACACCTAATCGTCTGCAAGAATGACAGACTTCAAAGGTAATAGGCGTCGGATCACACAAGTCAATCTCTTAACTGATGCTCAATCACTTTGTCAAGTTCTCTCGGAGCATCCAACCAACAAGTGGTTGAGGGGTGTGGCTATTTATAGCCAAGGGGCAACCCGACATGAATTGTCATAAATGCCCTTCTCTAATTCGACCATTGTCAGGATAAGGATCCACTCAACAGCTGGCACGCGGCATAGAAATGGTCGGAATTTGAACTCTCAAATTCGCTAGGGCACTCAATTTCCTCACTTTTAGGCAGATCGCACTGGCGAACTCCTAACTCCTCAGCATGATCAAATCGTCAGCGACCAGATGAACTTCGTCACTGTCGCTTGATAAAGCCGTCAGCTGACCCGGAGATTTCCAAAGGCTACACTTGAAGTGGCTTTTGTATGTATAGGTTTGAGCATCACTTTGGAAATTTGAAATATGTTTCATCTAGACCCCCTTTAATAGTACGATTTTCCCTAGGACTCAAATAAGAAGAAAAGAAACTACGAAAACAAAGTCTTCGCATCAATTTCTTTAGAGGCCGTACCAATTTCCTCACCAATTTCTTCACTTGAAGAAATACATTTTTACGGGTCGTCTTCCATGGGTTAAACCAAATCTTCAAGGACTATAACTCTTGGGTACACTCACAAACTCATTAGTCACTTAATCTATTTGTCTTCGATACTCCAAAACCTCTCAAGGAGCACTTGATGCACTTACAATCTCCCCCCTTTATGGTGATTGATTACAAATTGGTTAAGTTTTCAATGAGAGTAACTAATGGAAGTGTAAGTACTGAGTATGAAGAAATTGGTTACAAGATATTGAGGAACCCCCCCTGAAGATGTGCATATGAAGAATTTGCTTTGGATTGCAAATGCACATGGCAGTTTGAAATTGTGGAGATCTTCTTCTATATCTTGGAATCCAATCATGAATGATCATAAGATATTGAAGAACTTGAATGCATGATGAAAATTGGTGTTTGACAAAATACTGCATGCATGAACATATATCATTAAGAATTATAGCATACAGATATAGTGTAGCGAAAGAGTCAGACCACCAACAATTGTTAAGTTACAACTCATCATAGAACGCATCAAATCGAAAACCAAGAGTTGCAACTTAGCAAAAACAGCCCAAGACTAACTCAAATTTCTCCCCGTTTTGTCATCAAATGACCAAAAGGAGATGAAACTGAGGACTAATGCCCCTGAAGAATATCATCATGAAGAAGTTGGAGCAACACCAGCGTTGTTGTCGGGGTCTTCATCGTCTTCATTTTCGTCAGTAGAGCGTGACGAAGACAGCAAGCTTGGGACAAGAAGAGGAACTTGAACTTTCTTGAACTTCTTCTTGGGCGGCATCGACCAATCGAAGTCGCGTTGAAATTCCATTGCTGCAAGTTCGTCATTGATAACCCATAAGTATAGGGGATCGCAATAGTTTTCGAGGGTAGAGTATTCAACCCAAATTTATTGATTCGACACAAGGGGAGCCAAAGAATATTCTCAAGTATTAGCAACTGAGTTGTCGATTGAACCACACCTGAAAGATTTAATATCTGCAGCAAAATATTTAGTAGCAAAATAGTATGGAAGTAAGGGTAATGGTGGCAAAAGTAACAGTAGCAGTTTTGTAGCAATCGTAGCAGTGGCAACGGAAAAGTGGCGTAGCAAATATCAATACGTGAAAAGCTCGTAGGCAATGGGTCAATGATGGATAACTATGTCAGATGTCATTCGTCATGCAACAGTTATAACCTAGGGTGACACAGAACTAGCTCCAATTCATCAATATAGTGTAGGCATGTATTCCGAATATAGTCATACGTGCTTATGGAAAAGAACTTGCATGGCATCTTTTGTCCTACCCTCCCTTGGCAGCTGGGTCCTAATGGAAACTAAGGGATATTAAGGCCTCCTTTTAATTGAGAACCGGACCAAAGCATTAGCACTTAGTGAATACATGAACTCCTCAAACTACGGTCATCACCGAGAAGTGTCCCGACTATTGTCACTCCGGGGTTGCCGGATCATAACATGTAGTAGGTGACTATAACTTGCAAGATAGGATCAAGAACACAAATATATCCATGAAAACATAATAGGTTCAGATATGAAATCATGGCACTCGGGCCCGAGTGAAAAGCATTAAGCATAGCAAAGTCAGCACAACATCAATCTCAGAACACAGTGGATACTAGGGATCAAACCCTAACAAAACTAACTCGATTACATGATAAATCTCATCCAACCCATCACCGTCTAGCAAGACTACGATGGAATTACTCACGCAAGGCAGTGAGCATCATGAAATTGGTGATGGAGGATGGTTGATGATGACGATGGCGATGATTTCCCCTCTCCGGAGCCCAAAACGAACTCCAGATCTACCCTCCGGAGGAAGAACAGGAGGTGGCGGCAGCTCTGTATCGTAAAACGTGATGAATCCTTCTCTCATATTTTTTCTCCCCGAACGTGAATATATGGAGTTGGAGTTGAGGTCGGTGGAGGTCCAGGGGACCCACAAGGAAGGGGGCGTGCCCTAGGGGCCGCGCACCCTCCACCCTTGTGGACAGCCGGTGGGTCCCCCTCTATTGATTATGTCACCAATATTTTTTATTTATTCCAAAAAATATTCTCCGTGAAGTTTCAGGTCATTCCGTGAACTTTTATTTCTGCACAAAAATAACACCATGGCAATTCTGCTGAAAACAACGTCGGTCTGGGTTAGTTCCATTCAAATGAAGCAAATTAGAGTCCAAAACAAGGGCAAAAGAGTTTAGAAAAGTAGATATGATGGAGACGTATCAACTCCCCCAAGCTTAACCCATTGCTTGTCCTCAAGCAATTGAGTTGACAAACTGAAAGTGATAAAGAAAAACTTTTACAAACTCTATTTGATCTTGTTGTTGCAAATATGTAAAGCCAACATTCAAGTTTTCAACAAAGATTATGAACTAACCATATTCACAATAACATTTAGGTCTCACATTTACTCATATCAATGGCCTAATCAACTAGCGAGCAATAATAATAAATCTCGATGACAACACTTTTTCCAAGAAATCATGATATGATATAACAAGATGGTATCTCACTAGCCCTTTCTGAGACCGCAAAACATAAATGCAGAGCACCCCTGAAGATCAAGGATCGACTAGACATTGTAATTCATGGCAAAAGAGATCCAGTCACGGTCATACTCAATATCAATTAATAACAATGCATACAAATGATAGTGGTGCTCTCTAACTGGTGCTTTTTACAAGAGTAAGATGAATCTGCAATAAAAGTAAACAGATAGGCCCTTCGCAGAGGGAAGCAGGGATTTGCAGAGGTGCCAGAGCTCGAGTTTTAAAACGGAGATAGATAATATTTTGAGCGGTATGCTTTCATTGTCAACGTAACAACCAAGAGATCTCGGTATCTTCCATACTAGATACATTATAGGCGGTTCCCAAACAGAATGGTAAAGTTTATACCCCCCACCACCAACAAGCACATTCCACGGCTGGTCCGAAACAATGGGTACCGTCAAACTAACAACAATCCTGGGGGAGTTTTGTTTGAAGTTATACTTTGATTTGATTTGAGCATGGAACTTGGCATCTCGGTTACCAGCCATTTTCTCGTGAATGATGAGCGGAGTCCACTCATCATGAGAATAACCCACCTAGCATGCAAGATACTGACAGCCCCCAGTCGCTACATGAGCGATTCGGGCATACAAAACAGATTATCATTTGAAGGTTTAGAGTTTGGCACATGCAAATTTACTTGGAACGGCAGGTAAATACCTGATATTGGTAGGTATGGTGGACTCATATGGAACAACTTTGGGTTTATGGAAGTGGATGCACAAGCAGCATTCCCTCTTAGTACAAGTAAAGGCTAGAAAAAGACTCGGGAGCGACCAACTAGAGAGCGACGACGGTCATAAACATGCATTGAGATTAACCAACATTGAGTGGAAGCATGAGTAGGATATAAATCACCATGAACATAAATATCGTGGAGGCTATGCTGTTTTTGATTCAACTACATGTGTGAACATGTGCCAAGTCAAGCCACTCGAATCATTCAAAGGAGGATACCATCCTATCATACTACATCACAACCATTTTAAAAGCATGTTGGCATGCAAGGCAAACCATTATAAACTCCTAGCTAATTAAGCATGGCATGAGTAACTATAATCTCTAATTGTCATTGTAAACATGTTTCATTCATAATGAGCTGAATCAAGAATGATGAACTAATCATATTTACAAAAACAAGATAGGTCGAGTTCGTACCAGCTTCTCCTCATATCAATCATTTCATCATATATTGTCATTATTGCCTTTCACTTGCACGACCGAACGGTGTCGATAATAATAATAGTGCACGTGCATTGGACTAAGCTGGAATCTGCAAACATTTATTCAAAGGAGAAGACAAGGTAATATGGGCTCTTTGTTAGATCAACAATAATGCAAATGAGAGTCACTCAACATTTTCATCGTGGTCTTCTCCTCTCGACCCCCAAAGAAAGCAAAAAGAATTACAAACAAACACACTAAAATATTTTTGAGTTTTTGTTTTTCTGAAGGAAGTAAAACAAGAACGAGAAAAACTATTTACACCGAAAAGCTCCCAACGAGCAATAGAAGAACGAGAAATCTTTCTGGGTTTTCTTTAGTACTACTACTAAGTGAACATGGAAAGGAAATAAGCTACAACTAATTTTTTTGGTTTTCCTTAAGGTTTTTAAAACACACAAGAAGAAAGCGGGAAAAAGAAAATAATCTAGCATGGATAATACAATGAAAAAGTATGAACACCGACAATTGAAATGAGTGTGTGAACAAGAATGTAATGTCGGTGAAAAATACGTACTCCCCCAAGCTTAGGCTTTTGGCCTAAGTTGGTCTAGGGCCATGGCCGGCCTGGCGGGTATCCAAAGTTGTAGTCAGGGTTGTACTGGGATGCGGCAGCTACTGCCTGAAGGGCTGCAGCATGGAGGCAAGCGGCCT
Source organism: Aegilops tauschii subsp. strangulata (assembly GCF_002575655.3). Classification (NCBI taxonomy): domain Eukaryota; kingdom Viridiplantae; phylum Streptophyta; class Magnoliopsida; order Poales; family Poaceae; genus Aegilops; species Aegilops tauschii. The sequence goes on along the minus strand of NC_053037.3, from coordinate 427,517,702 downwards.
CCACCTCTCTCTCATACTCGTTTGCGTCCTCTGTGGTTATAAAATATATCCCTCTGTCCTGAAAGTTAAAGAAGGCGGGAGCAGGAAGATTAATATGGACAGCAAGCTGTCGGTCAAAGATTTGTCGGTACAGAAGGGACTGCTCGTTCCTCACAAGAACCTGATAACGTAGCAAAGCATTATAATCAAGGATAGCGGGTGGTAACTCAATGTCATTCCCCCTTATGGGTACCCCAAGATAATTAGCTAAACGGGTTGCATAAATCCCACCAAATAAATCTCCATCTTTAGCATTAAGATGTAACCTTCTCGCAATAATGGCCCCTAAATTATATCGCTTATCACCCAACACTGGACACTTGAGGACCGATAACCCACAAGTATAGGGGATCACAACAGTTTTTGAGGGTAGAGTATTCAACCCAAATTTATAGATTCGACACAAGGGGAGCCAACGAATATTTGTAAGTATTAGCAGGTGAGTTGTCAATTCAACCACACCTGGAGATTAATTATCTGCAGCAAAGTGATCAGTAGCAAAGTAGTATGATAGTTTTGATAGTAGTAGCAACAACAATAGTAACTATAACAGTGATAGCAATGATTTTGTAGCAAGTGCAATAGTAACCGTAGCAGTAGTAACTTAGCAAGAACAATATGAGAGAAATTCGTAGGCATTGGATCGGCGATTTGTTTGATGATATTCATCATGTGACAGTTACAACCTAGAGCGATACGGCACTAGCTCCAGTTCATAAATATAATGTAGGCATGTATTCCGTAAACAATCATACGTGCTTATGGAAAGAACTTGCATGACATCTTTTGTCCTACCCTCCCATGGCAGCGGGGTCCTATTGGAAACTAAGGGATATTAAGGCCTCCTTTTAATAGAGAACTAGAACAAAGCATTAACACATGGTGAATACATGAACTCCTCAAACTACGGTCATCACCGGGAAGTGTCCCAACTATTGTCACTCTGGGGTTGCCGGATCATAACACATAGTAGGTGACTATAACTTGCAAGATCAGATCTAGAACATAGATATAATGGTGATAACATAAACGGTTCAGATCTGAAATCATGGCACCCGGGCCCAAAGTGACAATCATTAAGCATGGAAAAGTCATAGCAACATCAATCTCAGAACATAACGGATACTAGGGATCAAGCCCTAACAAAACTAACTCGATTACATGATGAATCTCATCCAACTCCTCACCGACTAGCGAGCCTACGAAGGAATTACTCACTCCCGGTGGGGAGCATCATGGAATTGGCGACGAAGAAGGGTTGGTGATGACGAAGATCGAAGATCCCCCTCTCCGGAGCCCCAAACGGACTCCAGATCTGGCCTCCCGATGAAGAACAGGAGGCAGTGGCGGCTTCGTCTCGTGAAACGTGGTAATTCTTTCTCCCTGATTTTTTTTCTGGAAAAATGTGATTTTATAGCGTCGATTTCAGAGTCTGCGGGGCCACCAGGTGGGGACAACCCACCTGGGCGCGCCTGGAGGGGGGTGGCACCCTGGTGGTTTGTGCCCACCCAGGTGCCCCCCTCCGGTGGTTCTTGGCTCCAGGAATTATCTTTATTCATATAAAAATTCCCCGCAAAGTTTCATTCCAATCCGAGAACTTTTATTTCTACACAAAAACAACACCATGGTAGTTCACCACTAAGGATATGTGTCCACAATGGAACTTTTATTAAACAACAGGTTATAAGTGAAATTATGGGGTTCACCACTAAGGATCTTATGATGTTTCATAGCATTAAAGTCTAAGTAATGCGTGGGTAAAATTGGGTCATAAGGCAAAGGTGAAACACCCAGCTCACTTGCTAAGCGTGTGGCATATATTCCACGATAAAAATATCCACTACCAGCATTGTGTTGCAACCTGCGTGCAACAATCGCTCCATGATTATAACTTTTGTCACCGGTGAGAGCGGTGCGTAAGAGGCTCAAGTCTGGAGCACAAAGTGTACTGCAATCTTGTTTACCTACAATACATTTTCCATTAAATAATGCAAAGTACTGGATTGAGGGAAAATGAATGCTCTTTATTCTACCCTGCATGACTCCCCTAGTCTCACCATAGCAAAGACTAGTCAAGAATATCTCAAACTCAAATCTTGGTGGTTCATCAAGCGAACCCCAGAATGGGATTTTGCAGTAGTAGGCAAATCTCTCTAGCGATATAGTAAATGGGTATTCATATAGTTTAAATGACACCCTAGACCACAGAGATGGAATTTAAATCCTTTGGTAAATGATTCAGTGAGAGTGAGGTGTTGGTTGCACTTATCTGAAATGTAGGGACCGAGCTCGGCATTGTGAACATATTGCTCAAATTCGTCCTTAATGCCCACACTCACCATATAATCGTTGCATGGCCATAAGCATGTTTTGGTGGCGGCATCTCGTATGGAACTTTCACTTGGTTCAACATAAGACCGACGAGCGGAGCTGCTACTAGAAGATGCCTCCGAGGATCTCCTCCTCCAAGAACTCCTTCCAAAGAGGCTCATCATATTCACGCACAATTTTCTGAAAATTTTTGGGCCACAAAAATTTGTTAACAGAACTTCACAATATTGAAAGCAACTACTCATAGGGATGCATAGAGGCCATAGCAAGCATTCAAACTACTTAGAGATCTAAGAATTCAACATGCAAGCTCATCTATAGCAGCACCAAGAGTAGCTAATTATTCAAAATATAGACCATTAAACCAAAGACTAATTGGACAAACAGAGGAGTCACTACCAAGCAACAATCACCTGAAACAGTTTCGGAAATGGAGCTTCGAGAAAAGAGATCAAAATCCGCGGGTTTGAGAGCAAGAACACGAGAGAGAGAGAGAGAGAGAGAGAGAGAGAGCAATGGTGATTTTTTTCTGAAGGTAGGTGGTGATGTGGGATGAAGAGATAAGTGAGGGGGCCCACATGGGGACCACAACCCACCAGGGCGCGCCTGGGGGTCCTGGCACGCCCAGGTGGGTTGTGCCCACCTGGTGCACATCCCTCTGATATTATTTGCACCAAAAGTTCTTAAATATTCAAAAAAATCGTATTAAATTTTCAGAGCATTATGAGAACTTTTATTTTTGGGTCATTTTTATTGCATGGGAAATTCAGAAAAAAGACAAAACATGGCATTTTATTTTATTTAACTAATAAAAGACACAGAACAAAAGGTAGGGACAGAAGATAGTGCTTAGTAAATTCATGAACTTCATACCTCTCAAAAATGATCAATTAATAAGGTTGATCAAGTCTTATTAACGACCACTTTCGATTAGCATGAAACCGAAGAACTTTCGTAAATCACTAAGTTACCTCAACGGGGATATGAATGTCCCCAACAATAAGCATTTCATATTTCTTTTTAACAGTAGGTAGAGGTAATTGAAAACTTCCAATAGTGATTGTCGGAGATTTTTCAATAACATTAATACCATTCACTTGGAATTGTTTCCTCAGAAAGTGCACCATGTGCTCATTACCCTTGATATGAAAAGTGACCTTGCTTTTATTGCAATCAATAACAGCCCCTGCTGTATTCAAGAAGGGTCTACCAAGGATAATCGAAATGTTGTCATCCTCGGGCATCTCAAGTATAACAAAGTCAGTCAAAATAGTAACATTAGCAACAACAATGGGCACATCCTCGCAAATACCGATAGGTATGGCAGTTGATTTGTTAGCCATTTACAAGCATAACACTAACACCAGTTCCTAAGTCACATAAAGCAGTATTCGCATAGTTTCTTTTGATGGAGCAAGGTATAGTTGGTATTCCCGGATCTCCAAGTTTTTTAGGTACTCCATCTTTAAAAGTATAATTAGCGAGCATGGTGGAGATTTCAGCTTCAGTTATTTTTCTGTTATTGGTGATGAAATCTTTCATGTACTTTGCATAAGGAGGCACTAGCACAAATGCCCGTGCGTTGCAACGGGAGAAAAATATATATGATGTGCTCCATTGCAATCATGTTAGCCGGGTTTACGATGATGACATAAATGATGAATCGATTGACATCACAGATTTTTAGGGTGCTAGTTCGGACATGGGACATGATATTCCTAGTCAAAAGATTGGATGAACAACCCTATCTTTACATGCTTGCAACAGGAAAAGATTAATGTGTCCATCAAAATGCCTATCAGTGCGGATAACATCCTTGGAGGCAGGGCTACGAATGCCGAGGTGTAGAAGAAATGCATGTCATGCTTTAATCTCCATTGACTGCGGTAGATGCTTGTCATGACTCATGACCACTGAATGAGTAGGAATGTTGCATGGTCAGTTTTATTTTAATCACTACATCCGTCCATAATTCAATTTCACTGCTAAATCCACTTCCTTAGTTTTGAAGTCCATTTGGGTTTGGTTTCATTAGGTTTTAAATTCAAACAAGTTTGTGTTAAATTAAACATGTTTAAATGAAAAGTTAGAAAAATTCCCGTATCAATTTATTTAAATTTCCCATATTTCTCTTATCCCAAAGAAACAACTATCTTTGTCCTTCTCTGCCCTTATTCTCATTGTTTTCTTCAAGTTTCTTCTGTTTAATTGAAAAAGAAAAAGAAAGTAAGAAGAAGAGAGAGAGCAAGCACAACCCAACCCATCGGCCCACCTGCCCACCGACCCCTATTAATTAACCCTAGGAGCAAGGGAGACTGATCGCCAACCCTCCTCTCTCGGCCTCTCCTAGGCTCCCCAGCGCCGCACCCAATCCCACGCCCACCCCACCTACCCCTTCGGATCACCACGCCTCGCTCGCTCGCTCTCTCTGCCCACTCCCTCCCCCATGCAGCGCCTCCCTCCGCGGTTGCCGGTGACCGGACGCCACCACGCCCGCCGTTGCCCTCGCCGCTGCATCGCTCCACGCGCCTTCGGCCCTCTGCGCGTATCCCTCTTTTGAAATCCTGCTGCTCATCTCCGCTGACCGATGTCGTCGCCGGATCCGGCGCCCTGTGCCCAGCTTTACCCCGGATCTGCGCCCTCCCAGCCACCTCCACGCTCGTCGGAGCTCCTTGCTGCCGGGCGCCCTCGACCCAACAGGATTCGGGAGGAGGACGACCTCGTGGGCCCCGCTCGCCAGCCGTGTCCCGCGCCCGTCGCGAGCAGCTGCTCCTGCTCCTCGTTCTGATCTGGATCGGGAGGGAGTTCTGATCTCGCCCGCTGCCTCGCTGGACCCTGCCAGAATCGCCGCCGCTGTCCGACCGGTCGCCGGAGATGCCTCGCCGGGCCCGCCAGAGATTATCATTCGATTTCTTCTTCTTTTTTGCCTCTGATTCTCTTATGTCTGATGTCAATCTTTTGACACACCCGAGGATCCCTCTCCCTCGTTGCTCCTCATTGTTCTTTCCCTTGTAATTGCTGATTGATATTACAGATATTTTGCAAATGTATGTAAATTTATGAGAATCAGTGTATGGGACCGAGGTGGGACTATTTTTAACAGGAAGCTACAGACAATGCACACAAATTTTAGACACACGGCAGGCCCAGCTAAGTCACCGCGGGTTGAATAGTAAAAAAACACACGTTCCTATTTGTAACACCGAAACATTTTCTTGGATTATTCCCTTGAAAAAGGATGGCGGGTTTAATTACCAGAAAGTACAAGGACTTTTGTGAAAAAATGGCCGTGACAGTGAGCGGGTAGAAAGAATAGCCGCTTTATTATTGCATAAGGAGGCATTTTTAAGATATCAGTCAAGCGAGTACGCAAAAAGACAGGCCTCATCATTTCAGCAAAGCGTTCAAATTCTTCATCATCTTTATTTTTAGTTGACTTAGGTGGAAAGGGCATAGGTTTTTGAACCCATGGTTCTCTTTCCTTATCGTGTTTTCTAGCAACAAAGTCTCTTTTATCATATCTTTTATTCTTGGGTTGTGGGTTATCAAGATCAACTGCTGGTTCTATCTCAACATCATTGTCTGGTTCTTTATTATTCGTTTGAGTATCTTTCTGAACCTCATCATTATCTTTTGCATTATCAGAAGGTGAGTGTTCACTACCAGATTGAGTTTCAGCATCAGAGATAGAAACTTCATTATCATTATCAGGAGGTTTTTCTACTTCAGGTTCACTAGGGGCATGCAAAGTCCTATCATTTTTCTTTTTCTTTCTCTTTTCAGAAGGACTATGTGCATCAGTGTTAACTCTTGGAGAGCCTTGTTCAATTCTTTTTGGGTTTCCCTCAGGATAAAGTGGTTCCTGAGTCATTCTACCTCCTCTAGTCATTACTCTAACAACATGATCATTGATATTATTATTCATTCAATCTAACAACTCCCTTTGAGATTTAGCAACCACTGGTACGCGTCGGTGCTATACAAACAATTTTTAACCCCTTTCTGTGATGGCATTTGGAATCGTCGCTTAGTGAGTGACGGCGATAGGGGGTCCTTCCCACACGACACAGAAACCATCGGGGATATGCCCTCCTAGCACACACGCTCGACAAAATGAGGTCGTGTGTGACCGGCGAGCGCTCAAATACGGAAATACGTACAGTAGAGCTAAAAAATACAATTATACAGGCGAAATTATTCCCGGTCGCAAGAACATCCCACACAGTCAGTCCCCGCTAAACGTTTCCATTCGTATGTACATCCCACACAGTCGTTCCAAGGAAAATGTTTTCATTCACAGGTACATCACACACAATTTTCCCCATTAAATCGTTTGTGATAGCGTTGCCATTGCACACGATATTAACAATTTTATCGTTTGCGTTATTGAATGCATCACACACGGTGCATAGAAGAAACTCTGTGGCAAAGGCTGTCCATCGCACATAGTTTTATGTGGTAAACATTTGCGCAAGGTGGTCTAACGCAAACAGTTTTCAAGAGGATGTCGCGTGTGCAGTGGAGATTGATCGCACACGTAGTGGATCCTAGAAACGTTTCTGATCTCCACGTATATCGCAGACGTTTCGCTTTCGCAAACCGTGTGAAGTGTAATGCCTAATTAATCCCTAATTTGAAAATCACATGTTTTGAATTTGAAAGTAGGCAATCACTTATTTCATATCCAACCATGTTTATTACAAATATAGGTTCAACCACCAATGCATAATTCGATGCACAGGTACATATACTGAAGAACTACAAAAGCACCAAGTAAAGAATGATGAACCATAGTTGTACTAAAGACTGTAAAGAGAGAGGCGAAAGACATTCTGGTTGCTGGAGAAGGCGAAGCGGAATGCCCATATCGTGCCCTCCACCATGCGTAATGCGCGCATGACTCTAGGCCAACCCCTTGTGATGGCTGCTCGTCCATCCTTCACTGTCTTCATTACGACTTCTCGATGCTCATTGTAGTCTGGATGAAATACTTTAACCTTCATTGCGTGTCCACCAATCATGTACTGTGCGAGGTAATCTTGAGTGAACTGCTTCGGGAACCACTGCAAACGAAAAAGATTCAGACATTGTTGTCTAACAACTCATTATGGGTTGTAAAAAGAGAAGGCTGCAGAGTTTGTAGTTACCATCCTACAGCTCACTGTTGTGTTGGATAGAGCATAAACAAATAATTTGCTTGCCACCATTCGTATATTTTTGCTAATAATCATTATCAGTTTCCTCACTTGATGCTTGTTCATGAATATCTCATTGCCCCATACGCAAAAAGGCTCGATGCATGGATCCTTGCCAAGGGCATATGTACCTACAAGCAACAAGTCAATATTAGAAGCTAACAAGTGTCCAGGCCTAGATCTATATGCACTACATTATGGAACAACAGGGGAAGTACAAGCCGAGGGATGAAGCTAACCTCGGCGGAAAATGGTGGCCACTCCCGCTGTTGTACTGCATAACTAGTGGAAAGGCATGATAAGTATGTCAACCTTAACATCAAACAAATATAGCAAAGGTAAACAACATCATCTCCAAATGATAGCTTGAATGTGTTGGTTTCAGCATGCTGTTAAAGCAGATATAAAATGGAAGGCAATGTTACTGACAGCAGGCTTAACAGCCATCAAATATTGCACTTCAAACTGGTATTGTTGAAAATGAATAGAACGTAGGTAATGCTTAAACATCACACTGAATAAATGTGTAAAACTGAAATAAAGGGCATGTGTTAACTACACCAGGAATAACAGGAACCAAATATAGCCGTTCAAACTGGTATTGATGTAGTCGAGTGGCACAGTTCCGACTTGCACATAATGAACAACACATTGTGAATGACTGAAATAAACAAGGCATAAATGACCAGTATAACAACCAGCTATAGCCATTGAAAACGGGACAGAGTCTCACTACAACCAACCTAACAAGAAAATACAGATAAACATGGCATATGCTTGAAAACTAGACAAATGCTCACTGCAACCAACCTAACAAGCAGATACAGATAAACAAGGCATCTCCTTGATAACTAGACAAATGCTAAAAAAAGCAACCTAACAACCAAATACAGATAAACAAGGCATCTTCTTGATAACTGGACAAATGCTCACTGCAACCAAACTAAGAACCAAATACATATAAACAAGGCATCTGCTCGATAATTGGAAAAATGCTCACTCCAACCAACCTAACAACCAAATACAGATAAACAAGGCATCTACTCACTATAAACAACCAAAGATAACCATTCGTGAAACTGAAGTGGACAATTCTTACTTAAACATCACATAGCCCTATTGAACAATACATTTTTGCATAACTGAAATAATTAAACACGGCACAGTTAAAGCACCGCACGACAAATGCTACTACAACAAAGGGTACGGGTTGGCAAGCTAGAAAAGGTAAGATTTGCTGATAGAATGTTGCCTCACATTTCATGGACGGGATCCTTCCATTTGGAAGAGCACAGACCCATGGTGCACTCTTTGATGTCACAGATGGGCTGTTTCACCTTGGAAGAACCTTTGTGGGTGCCCTCCTCGTGGTCGTGGTCGATGAGATCTGACTTGGCAATTGAGGATCCCAAGCCGCCTCCGTAGAATGTGTCCTTCAGAAATGACAAAATGGGCTCGATGGCGTATAAAGCTCGCAAATCCTTGACCGCTTGGCGGAGGAGATCAGCGGCAGGGCCGTCGAAGAGATCGACGGTGATTGAACCAGAGGGGTTGGGGATGGACCACTTAACCTGTGACCTGGCCCGCGTGAATCCGTCGCTGTGGACGAGCTTGATGTCGTAGCCAGCTTTTCCAAGATACAGTAATACGCTAGCCCGCTAACATGAAGCCTTTGGCATGGCAACGTAGTCAACGTCTTCACCGGCTTCTGCGGCGACGTGTTGCTCCGGGATCGATAGGTCAGGGCGAACGACGGCCACCTCACCAACTTCCGCCGAGAGGCCATGATAAACCTCTTCTTGGCCGAACGCTTGTCGGGCTCGCCAGGATACGTGGTCGAGCTTAGGCTGCGACATTCTGGAGCAGGGGATGTGGATCTGGCGGGGAGGGACACCGCAGGCCTCATCTAAAAACTCAGGGGAGTGGGGCGACGGTATGGGAATCCGCTGGGTAACCTGAACTTTATTATCTAAGCTAGGAGGAACGGGCAGACCGGCAGGGGTTGGCGGCGGTGCCGGTGGCGACCGCGAGCTAGGGTTCGAGGGGGGGAGGGGGCGGGTGGAGGACTGGGGCGACGGTTGAAGTACGACAGCTACTAAAATTTGGGTAAAGGAATTGATGCGGGGCGGGAGTGCCCAAGATCGCGCACGGTCCAATAACAATATGCGTGTATGATAATAAGGAAAAGTGGCGCGGAACCGCCGATTTTTGCAACGCTCAAGGTGGGTAGTTTGTTTTTATATTTCTAGCTAGATGGTCTATCGCACACGGTTCGTCCTAATTTCCAAATAAACTTACCCGCCTTTAACTTCCACAGGTGGTGGTTTTACAGCGCACTTGCATCGCACACGGTTAAGCCAGTACCTCCACCCTTTGCTCGCGCTTGAGCGGTCATGGTGATTTTACAGCGCACTCGCATCGCACACGGTTGAGCCAATACCTCCACCTTTGCTCGAGCTTGCACATGCGTTGTGATTCACAGCGCACTTGTATCGCACACGGTTAAGATATTATACCCGAGTCCGTTGAGCGTCATCAGAGTCTTTGCAGCAAAAAATAACGTTAGAGAGGGTCAGAAGACAACCACACCAGCATGTGGCCCAAATATATATGAGTGAAAAGGGTGGTCTGTGATGTTCAAAATTCCAATGCACAACTTTGACCGCGCGGGCCCATGGTTGGGCGCGTCGTCGAAATTGATAAGAGGGGCCAGAAGTCAAGAACCACCTGGAAGTGGCCAAATATATGTAGGAACATTGGGGATGTTTAAAATTTTAAATACACAATGCATAACTTTGGTGGAACCTACCTCGCAAACCCGAAATCACCCTTGGATATATATATATATATATATATATAATGACATAATGTCGTACCTAGCTAGGATGGTTGGCCCACCACTTCGTGTCAGCGGGGCGGATGCACGTAATGATCGATACTTTGGTCATACATGCATGTCGCCATGACCTACCATAAGACGGACCAATGAATCTATTGTTTGGTCAAACGGCAGCTGTTGTTATCGATAAACCGCTTGGGCTAATAGATTGAACCATCATAAAAATCGCACGAGAGGGACCACAAAACCAGCACCTCTTGCATGCGTCCCAAAATTATGTACGTTGGGAAGGGGTGATGTGTGTTTCCAATATAGAATAATGTACAATTTAGATATGGTGCCTACCTCTCGATACAGACAACAACCATGAAGGCAAGGTAGTTAATGACGAGATACGCAGGGTACGATGTAGGTCGAAACCAGCAATTCAAGCATGTGGGAGGGAATCCTAACAACGCATGAGCTCGAGCTTTGGTTGAGCGACATGTGACTGGCCCTAACACGAA